>NC_083694.1:10206607-10806607 GCF_033118175.1 Dama dama
GTATGGAAATACAAAAAACCTTGAATAGCCAAAGAAATCTTGAGAAAGAAGAACGGAACTGGAGGAATCAACCTGCCTGACTTCAGACTATACCGCAAAGCTGTAGTCATCAAGACAGTACGGTACTGGCACAAAGACAGAAATATAGATCAATGGAACAAAACAGAAAGAGAAAGTCCAGGGATAAGTCCACACAACTATGGAAACCTTATCTTTGACAAAGGAGGCAAAAATATACAATGGAGAAAAGACAATCTCTTTAAAAGTGACTGGTAAAAAATGAAACTAGAACACTTTCTAACACCATACACAAAAACAAACACTAAATGGATTAAAGATCTAAATGTAAGACCAGAAACTATTAAACTCCTAGAGGACAACATAGGCAAAACACTTTCTGACATAAATCACAGCAAGATCCTCTATGACACACCTCCCAGAGTAATGGAAATAAGAGCAAAAATACACAAATGGGACCTAATTAAACTTAAAAGCTTTTGCACAATGAAGGAAACTATAAGCAAAGTGAAAAGATAGCCTTCAGAATGGGAGAAAATAATAGCAAATGAAGCAACTGACAAAGAATTAATCTCAAAAATAAACAAGCAGCTCATGCAGCTCAATACCAGAAAAATAAACAACCCAATCCAAAAACGGGCCAAAGAACTAAACAGACATTTCTCCAAAGAAGACATACAGATGGCTAACAAACACATGAAAAGATGCTCAACATCACTCATTATCAGAGAAATGCAAATCAAAACCACAATGAGGTTGGTTACCATCTCACACCAGTCAGAATGGTTGCTACCAAAAAGTCTACAACCAATAAACGCTGGAGAAGGTGTAGAGAAAAGGGAACCCTCATACACTACTGGTGGGACTGCAAACTAGTAGAACCACTATAGAGAACAGTGTGGAGATTCCTCAAAAAACTGGAAATAGAACTGCCATAAGACCCAGCAATCCCACTGCTGGGCATACACACCGAGGAAAACAGAACCAAAAGAGACACGTGTATCCCAAGTTTACTGCAGCACCGTTTACAATAGCTAGGACATGGAAGCAACCTAGATGTCCACTGGCAGACGAAGGGATAAGAAAGCTGTGCTCATATACAAAATGGAATATTGCTCAGCTATTACAAAGAATGCACTTGAATCAGTTCTAATAGGTAGATGAAACTGAAGCCTATTATATAGAGTGAAGTAAGTCAGAAAGAAAAACACTAATACAGTATATTAAAGCATATATATGGAATTTAGGAAGATGGTAACAATGAACCTATATGCAAGACAGCAAAAGAGACACAGAGATGAAGAACAGACTTTTGGACTCTGTGGGAGAAGGTGAGGGTACGATGATTTGAGACAATAGCATTGAAACATGTATATTTCCATATGTGAAATAGATCACCAGTCTAAGTTGGATGCATGAAACAGGGCACTCAAAGACACTGCACTGAGATGACCGTAAGGGATGGGATGGGGAGGAAGGTGGGAGGGGAGTTTGGGATGGGGGCACACATGTACACCCATGGCTGATACATGGCAATGTATGGCAAAAACCACCACAATACTGTAAAGTAATTAGCCTCCAATTAAAATAAATAATGTTTTTTAAAAAGGCAAGGGATCAAATCACCAAGATTCGCTGGATCACAGAAAAATCAAGGGAATTCCAAAAAAAATCTACTTCTGTTTCATTGATTATATTAAAGCCTTTGACTGTATAGATCACAACGAACTGTGGAAAATTCTTAAAGAGATGGGAATACCAGACCACCTTACCTGCTCCTGAGAAATCTGTGCACAGGTCAAGAACCAACTGTTAGAACCAGACATGGAACAACAGACTGGTTCATATTTGGGAAAGGAGTTACATCAGGGCCGTACATTGTCACAGTGCTTATTTAACTTATATGTAGTTCAGTTCAATTCAGTCGCTCAGTCATGTCCGACTCTTTTCGACCCCATGAACCACAGCACACCAGGCCTCCCTGTCCATCACCAACTCCCGGAGTCCACCAAAACCCATGTCCATTGCATCAGTGATGCCATCCAGCCATCTCATCTTCTGTCGTCCCCTTCTCCTCCTACCCTCAATCCCTCCCAGCATCAGTCTTTTCAAATGAGTCAGCTCTCCGCATCAGGTGGCCAAAGTATTGGAGTTTCAGCTTCAGCACCAGTCCTTCCAATGAACACCCAGGACTCATCTCCTTTAGGATGGACTGGTTGGATCTTATTGCAGTCCAAGGGACTCTCAAGAGTCTTCTCCAACACCACAGTTCAAAAGCATCAATTCTTTGGCGCTCAGCTTTCTTCACAGTCCAACTCTCACATCCATACGTGACCACTGGAAAAACCATAGCCTTGACTAGACGGACATTTGTTGACAAAGTAATGTCTCTGCTTTTTAATATGGTGTCTAGGTTGATCATAACTTTCCTTCCAAGGAGTAAGCATCTTTTAATTTCATGGCTGCAATCACCATCTGCAGTGATTCTGGAGCCCCCAAAAATAAAGTCAGCCACTGTTTCCACTGTTTCCCCATCTATTTCCATTGAAGTGATGGGACCAGATGCCATGATCTTAGTTTTCTGAATGTTGAGCTTTAAGCCAACTTTTTCACTCTCCTCTTTCACTTTCATCAAGAGGCTCTTTAGTTCTTCACTTTCTGCCACACAAGTGGTATCATCTGCATATCTGAGGTTATTGATATTTTTCCCGGAAATCTTGATTCCAGCTTGTGCTTCCTCCAGCCCAGCGTTTCTCATGATGTACTCTGCATATAACTTAAATAACCAGGGTGACAACATACAGCCTTGATGTACTCCTTTTCCTATTTGGAACCAGTCTGTTGTTCCATGTCCAGTTCTAATTGTTGTTTCCTGACCTGCATACACGTTTCTCAAAAGGCAGGTAAGGTGGTCTGGTATTCCCACCTCTTTCAGAAGAGTACATCATACAAAATGCCTGGCTGGATAAAACCCAAGCTGGAATCAAGACTGCCAGGAGAAATATCAACAACCTCAGATATGTAGATGATACCACTCTAATGGCAAAAAGTAAAGAGAAACTAAAGAGTCTTTTGATGAGGGTTAAAGGGGAGAGTGAAAAAGTTGGCTTAAAACTCAACATTCCAAAAATTAAGATTGTGGCATCCAGTCTCATCACTTCATGGCAAGTAAATGGGAGCAAAGTTGAAATAGTGACAGATTTTATCTTCTTGGGCTCCAAAATCACTGTGGATGGTGACTGGAGCCAGGAAATTAAAAGACACTCCTTGGAAGAAAGTTATGACAACCTAGACAGTGTATGAAAAAGCACAGACATCACTTTGCCGACAAAGGTCCACATAGTCAAAGCTATGGCTTATCCAGTAGTCAGGTACAGATGTAAGAGTTGGACTATAAAGAAAGTTGAGTGCTGAAGAATTTATGTTCTTGAACTGTGGGACTGGAGAGGATTCTTGAGAGTCCCTTGGACAGCAAGGAGATCCAACCAGTCAATCTTAAAGGAAATCAGTCCTGAATATTCACTGGAAGGACTGATACTGAAGCTGAAGTTCCAATACTTTGGCCACCTGATTCGAAGAGCCGATTCACTGGAAAAGGATCCTGATTCTGGGAAAGAGTGAAGGTAAGAGAAGGAGATGACCGAGGATGAGATAGTTGGATGGCATCACTCACTCAATGAACAGGAGTCTGAGTGAACTCCTGGAGATGGTGGAGAATCATGAAGCCTGGCATGCTGCAGTTCATGGAGTTACAAAGAGTTAGACATGACTTAGTGACTAACAACAATCTATCACAAAGAAGTTTTTGGCATTTCTGAACATATCACACTTTTTTTAAAAACCACAGTGTTTCAGAAACTCTTCCCACACTTCTGACTGAATTTTTACTCATTCTCTAATACCAGCCAAATCTCAACTCTCCCATGAGTCCTGTTCCAGCTCCTCAGACAGAATCATTCACTAAAGCTACACTCCTCAGTTTAAACAGTCCTCTTTTCCAGGCATATTTTGGCTATCATCATGGGCATAGTCATTTTAGTTTATATATCTGACCTGCCATTTTAAACTCAAATCTCCATGTCCAACACAGCACCCAATGGAGAATGGGTACTCTACTTATGTTTACAGAATGAATGAGTTATTCATTTAAAATACTTGATACCCTTTTTATAAGGAAAAAAAGCAAATTTTTTAAAGCACAGATGAATAGGGTTGGGATGGATCAATGTAAATGAAAAAGACTGAGTTGTTCTCCTGCTCCAACTAAGTAAACTTAGAAATTAAGTTGGAAGAACTTTTGGCACAAGAACTGTATTTTCAGAATTATCAGTTCCACTTACAACTCCCCCCACCACCACACAGCTCACAATTACAATTCTACTGTGTAAGCCACAGTCATCACCCAAGATACTTTCCTAATGAGGAAAAAAAGTTTCCTGTTGGTCCTGATGTTGAGGAAGGATTAAATTCACTCAGTGCTTTAACATGACCCTCAACCAAAGACATTCCCATCCTATTATAGCTGTTCTGCAATTATACAAGCTAATTTGCCTAATAACAACTTCCTATAAAGATTTGTATGTATTTGCATACATCTATATGAGAGGAAGGGAGGGTTGAGGAGAGGGACAAAGAAATAACAAAAATCTTAAAAGGAAGTTGTTCTTGTCCATTATCCTATTTTACAGGCAGAAAACAACTGACCCTGAGAGAAACTGAATAGCTTGCTCAAGCAGACTCTGAACCTGGACTCTCTCACAACCCACAGACTTTTAACATCTTTCCATGTGGCAACACCTACTACCTCCTGTTCCTTTTTCTTTCACTGTTATCCTAAGACAGCTTAAGTCCTATGAAATGCAGAGCCTGCAGGAAATAATCGGGCGAGCAGCACTGACAGACCCCCCACGCTAGCACGAGTGAAGCAGATGCCCAGCGGGAAACTGCTGTGAGCACAGGGAGCCCAGCTCAGTGCTCTGTGATGACCTGGAGGGGTGGGGTAGGGGGGTGGGAGGGAGGTCCAGGAGCTGAGTCAAGGGCTTCCCTGGTGCTTCAGACAGTAAGGAATTTGCCTGCAATGTGAGAGATCCAGGTTCAATCTGTGGGTCAGGAAGATCCCCTGGAGAAGGGAATGGTACCCACTGCAGTATTGTTGCCTAGAGAATTCCATGGACAGAGGAACCTAGTGAGTCAGACAGGACTGAGTGACTAACACTTTCACCTTTTGCAGGGGCTTACCATGTGGTGAGAGTGGTAAAGAACCCGCCTGCCAAGACAGGAGATGAAAGAGATGAAGTTTCGATCCCTAGGTTGGGAAGATCCCCTGGAGGAGGGCATGGCAATCCACTCCAGTATTCTTGCCTGGAGAATCCAATGGACAGAGGAGCCTGGCGGGTTATAGTTCATGGGGTCGCAGAGTTGGACATGATTTAGCGACTTAGCACACATAGCTGATTCACATTGTACAGCAGAAGTTAACACAACACTGTAAAGCAATTGTAATCTAATTTAAATTTAAATTTTTTAAAAAAAAGAAATATCAGAAGATACGATGAGAATCATGCTGCCACTCCCAAAAGGTCTGCTTACTCTCGTCACTCAATTTATTCTTGACCTTGAGAAAATCAACTTACTCTGGGCATCGACCAACCCAAATTAAAACAAGAATTGTTATTACAGCACCTTTACTAATGAGTCTGACTAAAACAAAGGAACACGTGTGTACAAATTTGTCTTTTAGACCAAAATGGTTGCTAAGGACTAGAACTGCTTCTGATTTAAAGTGGTCAGTTTTGATTAGTGTATAACCTCAGTAATCAATGACTCACATATATAAATAAATTCATTTTTAATTTCCTGTTTATAGCTAAATGTATACATCAGAACAAACTAAATGGACACATTTAAACATCTTTAATCTAGTGGATGTGGGGCTCCACTAGTTCATATTTTCCTGATCTGAGAAAAAAAGAAAAACAGCCATGTCTAAGAAGTGAGAAACGTGTTCTGGGAAAAAGCAGATATGAAATGTTTTCACTTTTATAAATGACTTGCCTGTTCAGTTCTCTATTATATATTAAATGGCTCCTCTGATTTGAAGAACTTTCAAGCTGAATCTACAAGCCGGCAGTTTTGCCCAATATAAACAGTCACTCGACAGGATGAAAAAAGTCATTCCACCTTCTCTTTAATCTTCATGCTTCCTTCTCTGCCCCTTTCCATTTACAACACAGAATGGACTCTGAACTATCAAGTCTGGGCCCTCCTATAACCCAGTACTTCTTCCAAGGCAATTCTGTGCATTTTAAACAGAGAGGAAATGAAAAAGCATGCCACCATCAGCTGATTAACTGCCTATCAATATATTTACATCAGCTTAATTTTTCCCACAGAATTCAGAAATATTGAAAATGCCCTCAGGGGATGCTCATAACCAGAATCCCTTAAGGGAAGCAGCAGAAATACTTTGTAATCAATTCTCCCAAATTCCTAAGGAAAAGCCACCCCTAATTCAAGTTAATAACATGTGGGAAGCCAGAAGACTTGGAAAACTCCGTCTAGCTAGTTTGGTTTTTGAAAGCTGCAGAGACTCCAAAGAACTCAGTGGCCTAATAAAATACCTGCCATCAGGGCTGATGGGTTTATGTCCTTGAAAATGCATTTTGTGATGACACAGATAGTTTCTGTACTTGAGTAACGGTATCTGGGCTTTCACCTAGCTTTGTCAAGGAATTATTTTGTTCCCAAACACCCCTTGGATCAATAGCAGCTCAATATCATTCATGATGAGTGCAGAAGTATTCTTTCACTTTCCTGGACTTGAAAGCTAATGTACATGAAAAGGTTGACTTCAACCCTATTAGTATAAAGGAATTAAAACAGAATTTTATGTGGCGGATTCAGGCTGTCCAATTGCACCTGGCCTCCTGGCCCTATTCAAATGTCCCCTCCCTACCTGTCTACTGCATTTTTCTATTCCAAAATGTCTCCACTGCTTTCAAATCTTCATGTAAGTATACCTTCTTACCTTTAGCTTATCACTTCATCTTGAACTTTTTTTTTAAAGTAAACAGTCTATCTGACTGAAACTATCTCAATTTTCCATCTAATGTAATAACTTCTCTTCATATGTAGGCATCCTATTTTTTTTCTTCTACCTCAGAATTTTCTTTCTTTTCTGAAACTAAAGCCATTCTGATACCTGCCCTTTGCACATTTCTCAAAATCTTCCTTCTTCAAGTCATTCTTCTCACCTGATTTTTAAATTTCTTCCTCACTCTTCTTTTTCTTCTTAACAAGATCCATGTCCAATTCCTCAAATCCAAAGCCTTCCCTTGACCTTGAACTCACTTAAAGTGACTATTTTCTCTCTCTTCAGATTCTTTTCTCACATTTATTTCCATTTTTATGACAAAAGTAGGCCATTTTTTTACTTAAAACTTATGAAATATAAGAACATTACAGCATACTAACACATATATATGGAATTTAGAAAGGTGATAACGATAACCCTATATGCAAAACAGAAAAAGAGACACAGAAATACAGAACAGACTTTTGAACTTTGTGGGAGAATGTGAGGGTGGGATACTTCAAAAGAACAGCATGTATACTATCTATGGTAAAACAGATCACCAGCCCAGGGAGACAAGTGCTCCAGCCTGGTGCACTGGGAAGACCCAGAGGAATCGGGTGGAGAGGGAGGTGGGAGGGGGGATCGGGATTGGGAATACATGTAAATCCATGGCTGATTCATATCAATGTATGACAAAACCCACTGGAAAAAAATAATAATAATAATAATAATAAAAAAAAAAACTCAAAGAAAAAAATCAGATTGTTACCCAGTTATGAAAAGTGAAAGTCACTCAGTTGTGTCCGACTCTGTGTGACCCCATAGACTGCAGTCCATGGAATTCTCCAGGCCAGAATACTGTAGTGGGTAGTCTTTCTCTTCTCCAGGGGATCTTTCCAACCCATGGATCAAACCCAGGTCTCCCACATTGCAGGTGGATTCTCTACCAGCTAAGCCCCAAGGATAGCCCAAGAAAACTGGAATGGGTAGCCTATCCCTTCTCCAGCAGATCTTCCCAACCCAGGAATCAAACCAGAGTCTCCTGCATTGCAGGAGTCTCTGCAACTGAGGTATCAAGGTAGGAGTCTCTACCAACTGAGGTATCAAGGAAGCCCTACTCAGTTATAAACAGTACTATTTAAAGGTATTCACAAACACATGAAAGTGAAAGTGTTAGTCACTCAGCAGTGTCTCTTTGCAACCCCATGGACTGTTTCCCACCAGGCTCCTTTATCCATGGGATTCTCCAGGCAAGAATACTGGAGTGGGTAGCCATTCCCTTATTCAGGGGATCTTCCTGGCACAGGGATTAAACCCAGGTCTCCAGCACTGTAGGCAGATTATTTACCATCTGAGCCAATACTTAAGCATATTTAATAAAACTAACTATATACTATGTTTCACTGACCAGTATTTATGACAAGTGACTTTCCATGCCAAAAAGTAAATGTCTACCATCATTAACATGATTGTAATTTATCTGACATTATGGAGGATTAAACCAAATCTCTTGTATTGGTCATTTGTTAGGTAACTAATTTTCCTATTATAAACAACGGCTGCAGTAAAGATTTTTGCCTGCATCTTTGCACACTTATGTGATGATAACCTTTGAGGATGTCCTTGAAGAAGAATCCTAGGAAACATTTTGAAAGCATAATACCTGTGGGTGGACTATTTGTCTTTCTATCAACATCTTTTCAACAGTATGTGGTAGGGGTTTAGTCATCACTGCTTTAACGGAATTACTTTCTCAAAATGAATTATGACATTTTAATTATCAAATACAGTGTTCAACCTAGTTTTAATAATTCTTAATGTCTATACATGAACTGACAATAATCATTCCTTTCCTCTTAATAATCTCTCTTCCCCTAATAATTTCCATGGCATTACTATCTCAACTCCACCTCTATCATTCTGTCCCTTTTCTGCCTACATGTCTTCCTCCTTCTTCCAAGTAAATGTAAGTCTTATTTCTCTCCTGAGACTATTTTCTCACTTTATTCTTCCTAAACTGATAGTCTCACCCACTCTCAGTTACAGCTGTCACCTTCATTTTCCCCAAATCTTCATCTTCAGCCCAGTTTCATCAAGAATGACCTGCTCCCTCCTAGACTGATTTACCCTTACATTCCATTGATAAAAAAAAAAAAAATAATAACAGGTTTAGACTCACTTACACCCTCTTAACTTGCACGTTTTTCTGGACTCCCTGGTGCTATTGATATCTCTGTCAACCTCACAAATTTCCCACCCCTTTGCAAAAAAATGATCACCAAGCATCACTGCTTTTGCCTGAGTATATTTTCCTCGACGTGCTGCTAGACAAAACGATGCTCTCTGCCTTCTGTGGTTTTTTTCCTGCATCCTCATGGGTGGGAGGAATATTGAGGACCTGTTTTCCTCATTAGTCCAGTTGCAACTCCAGCTCACTTATGATGCACTGAATTCAGATGATGATAAAAGCTATTCCTCTGAATCTCTCCTCTCTGTACTCACCCTCCTCAAGTTTCCCCAGGATGGTGAGAAAGCCCACTAAGAGGATTATGGAAAATCTGAGATCCTGAGATCCTCTGAATTCTCAGCTCCCAGATCAGGAACAAGAAAGTGTTAAGAGGACTACGTGAACCCCTGGGGAGGAAATTTTGTTCTGGTTTGGTTTTCATTCTGATTTTGATTTGTGTCTTCCTGCCAAAGTCAAAAAAAGAAGAGAGGCCCCTCTGCGGAGAGAACAGCAGCAGCGGCACTGATCTGACGACAGTATTGGCAACAGCCCTCATGCAGGCAGCTGGCAGGGGGTGGGGAAGGTGCCAGCGCTGGAAGAAGCTGCCACGGCAACCCTGGTGCAAGCGGCAGTGCTGGCACGCGCGGCCCCGCGTTGGCAAAGCAGCAGCGTGAAATGCGCAGGAGGCTAGGAAGACAGGCAGTGGCCTTGGCAAAGGCCGAGGCGGTGGTGGGGGGAGCTGTATGATGGAAGGAACTTGGTGCAATAACAAAGCCCAGGAGAACATGTCATCCCCCCAAGTCCAGAATCACAGATTCTTCCATGCAGCAATTCACCCACCTCGGTGTCCCTTACACACGTTCCAAGCCCAAAATGCACACAGGACAGCAAAGAAAATGCCAGAAGCCATGCTGAGAGTCAAAACCATCCGAACTGGCACAGGATTTCCAGGGCACAGAGTGAAATTACTTCAAAAGTAGGAGTCAATTAAGATGTTGAGATGAAAAGCAACATTTTACGTGAGATCGATATGCAGACATTGGGTTTTATTGTTTGACTCTCCAGTAACAAAGGGCTGAAATGAACCAATACACACCTCTCCTCCCATTCAACTGACCAGAGGCAAGAAGATTCGGCAAGCTCCAATTTTCTTGAAAATAGCTTACTCTTTCCAAATCCTTTAATAAATATTCAGGAGACAGAGTTCATTGACAATCCCCACCCTCAGATGTGAAGCTAATTAGCTGCTGATACCTAAGCTTAGCATTTAGCTTTCTAGTCAAAGACGACTCTTTTAGAAGTGTTTATTCTGAATGTAAATGATAAACTGGAAAGAACTATGGATTAAGACCTCAAAATTGCCCTCTCAAAGGGCTCTCCTTTTTTTTATCAAAAGACAAAGGAGACAAATAGGAAAATGAAACTATGTGGGCGAATGAAAGATGGAGTCCTTGAGGAATTAAGTATTTCTTGCTATGTTTTAATACTGTTGGCGATTTAAGCTGCTTGTTTCCTACTCAAAGATTTTAAATAATCTCATCTAAAACCGAGGAGCCAAAAAACTTTAATAATTTAAAGATTACTTTCCCAAAGGAAGGACTTCATCCCACTCACTCAGCTTTCTTTCCCTACTGTGTATTATTTCAAGACAAAATTTAATCTCTTTAGGCATTCAACTATGGTTGCAGATTTGCACTGCTGTTTGCAGTTAATCCCCAAAATAAACTCAAGAAACTGCTGTAGATCAAGGTTTTTCTGCAGGGGAAAAGTCCTCTACATAGGGTACAATTCGTTTCATTACCATCCTGCAGTTAGAACAACAGATGATTTTGTTCATCAGTTTTGCCACTGTGACTTCCGTCAGGCAACATCGACTGGAACCAAGAGAAGACAGACTCTGCCTTCATATACATCTTTTATTTCAGGATGAAACTTGGAAAACTAATTGGCTTGTTTTCCTATTAGTCTTTCTCACTTGAGAGTTCTTCTTATTAAGGCCCTGAATTGAACACTATTCAGATTAAGAATTCTTTGAAGATTCAAGCTATGAGGTTTGCATTTAAGGAATCTGAAGCACCAGTATTTCTCCAACAAGCTTGAAGTTCATCAAAAGTCATGAGTCCTACCAAAGCCAACCCAGTGCTTTGTCTTTTTTTTAAGATTTATTTTTCTGATGTGGACCATTTTTAAAAGTCTTCATTGAATTCGTTACAATATTGCCTCTGTTGTTTACATTCTGGTTTTTTGGCCACAAGTCATGTGGGATCTTACCTCCCCAATCACAGATCAAACCCACACCCTCTGCATTGGAAGGCAAAGTCTTCACCACTGAACTGCCAGGGAAGTCCCGTGCTTTGTCTTTATACCAAGGAGACCCATTAGTTGCCAGTCTTATGATTCTATACACATCAAGATTTTACGGAACAACCTGAATGAACTTTTTGGTCAACCCAATACCATGGCTGTCTTTTACAAGAACTTCAGTGATCAGCTCTAATTACTGCAACTAGATAAAAGTTTCAAAGGTCAGAAACAAAACATCAGAACTGTTTGGTCTATAGAAAATAACCAGTTAACTTGGTTTTTTACCAATCATTTTTTTCCCATTACCAAACAGCCTCAGAAAGCTCATGAGTCCCTTAAAATGAATGGAAATGTATGCATACAACCCAAACACTCCTATGTCTTTGCAACTCAGCATCAAAGTGTGTATCATATCATCTCAAGGGAGTTATGCTTTAATGGGGCACGTCTCCCACTGAATGCTCAGCTGTGGAATGTCACTGGAAGCCTACACGTCTTCTGGCAGTGACCAGAATCTTCTCCTATCCCTGAGGGTTTCTAGAAGTCAAGGAAAATAAGTTTACAAAAACTTTACGTATACCAAGTATATTACCCTTTCCATTTTCTTTCCTTAGATAATTGAGAACTATGTCTCCTACCAGCAAATTCATGTACTACAGTAAAATGTAGAAGAAAACTAGGCCTACCTCAATCATTAAGTCCATCCTCTGTAATCCTTCTGTTTAATTTATAAGAGTGTTGGGTCCTGCGTGATTTACTGCAACATAGATCTATCAAAATAAAACTGAGAAGTCTTACAGTGCACTTGGTAGGAGGTAAAGATTTTTATTCTCCTACCGCAAACTGGAGACAAGAATTAATGATGCATAATTTGGTGGATGATTTACAATCTTACTAGTTTTTAGCATTCATTTAATAATATGCTGCAGCTTTGTCTGTCATCTTAAAAACACAACCCTGCCTTCCTAGATGTTGCAGGAGATGTCATACCTGGTTCAAATTAGGGAAACACAACAGCTCTAGGAGAAGAAGATAATTATATATATCTTCTGTCTATATAATACACATATACAGCAGAAGAAACAGAAAAGGACTTAAAATGGATATGACTCTGATGACAACCTCAGGGAAACTCAGTTTTTAGTATTATCATAATTCATAGATTTTTTTTTTTTAATTTACTCTTTTTCTTCCTGTTTAGCCTCATTCCACTGGAGCCCTGTACTGTCACAACCTCCAATCACACTTCTTTAGACTTGAATGTTGGTACAGTTATTTTCTACAAAAGTGAACACTTACACAAAATTATGTTTTTTAACAAATATATATTGAAATGGTTATTTATTTCTTCAAATTGATCATCTGGAGACAATGTTGTTGTTGTTGCTGCTGCTGTTGTTCAGCTGCCAAGTCCTGTCTGACTCTTTGTGACCCGATGGACTGCAGCACACCAGGCTTCTCTGTCCCTTACCATCTCCAGGAGTTTGCCCAAGTTCATGTCCATTGAATTAGTGATTCCATCCAACCATCTAACCCTCTGTCGCTCTCTTCTCCTTCTGCCTTCAATCGTTCCCAGTATCAGGGTCTCTTCCAATTAAGTCAGCTGTTTGCATCAGGTGGCCAAAGTATTGGAGTTTCAGCATCAATCCTTCCAAAGAGTATTCAGGGTTGATTTCCTTTAAGATTGACTGGCTTGATCTCCTTACTTTCCAAGTGACTCTCAAGAGTCTTCCCAGCAACACAGTTCAAAAGCGTCAATTCTTCAGTTGCTCTGCCTTCCTTCTTGTCTAGTTCTCACATCTGCACATGACTACTGGAAAGACCATAACCTTGACTATACAGACCTTTGTCAGCAAAGTGATGTCTTTGCTTTTCAACACACTGTCTAGGTTTGTCATAGATTTCCTGCCAAGAAGCAATCATCTTCTAATTTCATGGCTACAGTCACCAACTGCAGTGATCTGAGAGACCAGGAAGAGGAAATCTGCTACTGCTTCTACCTCTTCCCTTTGTTTGCCATGAAGTGATGGGTCTGGATGCCATGCTTTTGTGTGTGTTAGTTGTCAGTGTGTCTGACTCTTTGCAACCCCATGGAATGTAGCCCACCAGGTTCCTCTGTCCATGGAATTCTCCAGGCAAGAATACTGGTGTGGATTGGCATTCCCTTCTCCAGGGGATCTCCCCAACCCAGGGATCAAGCCCGGGACTCATGCATTACAGGCAGATTCTTTATCATCTGAGCAACCAGGGAAGCCCACGATCTTAGTTTTTACAATACTGAGTTTTAAGCTGGGTTTTTCACTTTCCTCTTTCACCCTCATCAAGAGGCTCTTTAGTTCCTCTTCGCTTTCTGCCATTAGAGTGGTCTCATCTGCATATTTCAGGTTGCTGATACACAGTTTATTTTAACAATGCAGGCATTATTCAAAATTCTTTAAAATCTCCCTTTGACATGGGCCTCAAAGTATACAACGTATTCTATTTATTAATATCCTGCTTGGTGGGAGCAAATATTCATCTTTTGAAGCTATTCTATGAATAAATTTGCAGATCCTTTTGGATGATAATATTTGAACTCTTATAAAATCCAATTTAGATCTATATACGAAACCACACATTTAGCTATTTTGGAGCATATACTATGAGAAAGGCTGGATAAACAAAAATGAATAATAGAGAGTCCTTGTGCCAGAATAGCTTGTTGTCCGGAGGGAGCGAAAGACACACAAATAGATCATCTCAGCATTATACGTCTGGGGCTGAGCACTCCGGGAACGCCTGGGGCCACTTAGTTCCACAGGAAGTCTGGAGCCTCCAGGTAAAAGTTTCCTGGGGATAAAGATACTTAAACTGAGACTTAGGGGATGAATAGGAATTAGATGAAAAAGGACAGAAAGCACCTTCAAAGCAGAAAAAAAAACTGCGTGATTAAAGGTGGCTTGATAGGTGGTAAAAACCATTTTAGCAGCACTACAGCACGGAATGCAAAAGAAGGATGAGAGAGATAATCAGTGGCTGAGGCTTGGTGGGTGTGTTGTGGTGTTTTATGTGCTTTATGTATCTCTGTCTAAGGAGGTGGTTCTAAGGGCAAGCCCAGGAATGATAAGGTCAAAACTGCATTTTGAATAGCTCACGCTGAAACGATTCTTCACTTGGATCTTCAAGTGCATTGACAAACAATGAGAACAACAGTAGTGAGACCAAACCGGAGAGGATCAATTAAAAGGCACTGAGATGCTGCCAATCAACGATATCTCAATATATTTAAAATTGTATTTAACACATAAAATTAGCAGGTTATCACCACTGATTTGGTGGTGAGGAGAAAAATAACTTCCCAGGTTTTGTCATGAGGACTCACTGGGCGGCAACTAAGGGAGATGGAGAAGAGAGTTCTGCAGGCAAATTTGAGCACCCAAAGCAGAAAGAAACCACCACCACCTAGAGAGAGAAAAACACAGAGCTGTCATTCTTCAGAGAACGCCTTAGAAACAAAGGTCATACTAGTCTTAGATTTGGTTTCAGCACATGCAGTGGAAAACAGAGAACTATCTGCCAATATTAAACAGCCACACTCAGAAATGGAGAAGATAGAAAATGAGGTTGAAAAAGAATATGACTGGACCACAATAAAAACATTGCCCCAAGAAGTATCTGCCACAAGTGTCACCAATTCCCTGATGAAGAAATACTGGATATGAATACCAGAAACATGTTACCTTATATCATTTCAAGTTTGCTAATTTCCTATGTGTGCATGCACGTGTGTGTGCCTCCATGTTTAAGTGTCAAATGTATGATTTCATAATCTCAAGTTATGTTTTTCTGTCCTTGTGGCTCTTGAACTGTTACAAAATAATTATATTCACATGGATATATATGATACAGGAATACAATGAACTCCAAAACAAACTGGCAACATGTCTGATGACCAAAGAGGCAAACCCAGTTGAGTTTGCTTGCTGTCATCCTATCTGCCCAGGTTATAACACACTGCAGAACCCTGGCTAAACAAGCATCACACCTGTCCACATGTCTTATAGACTACCACAATCCTCTGCCAATGTCTAAAGAATAAAGAATACAAAAGTGAAGATTTACTTATAATCTCTCAATTACAAGCATTTATTCTTGTTCATTACTTGTTGTAATAAACATAGCCTTATTGATTTGAACTTGAAAGTGTGTATAGAGTCCATGGAATTCTCAGGCCAGAATACTGGAGTGGGAATCATTCCCTTCTCCAGGGGATCTTTCCAACCCAGGGATTGAATGCAGGTCTCCTGCACTGCAGGCAGATTCTTTACCAGCTGAGCTACCAAGGAAGACTTTTATCTGCTCTGGGTCGTGTCCAACTCTTTGTGACCCCATGGACTGTAGCCCACCAGGCTTCTCTGCCCATGGAATTCTCCAGGCAAGAATATTGGAGTGGGTTGTCATTTCCTTCTCCAAGGAATCTTCCCAACCCAGGGATCAAACCTTGGTCTCCTACATTGCAAGCAGATTTGAGTTTAGCCATTGTTTAATCATTTTTAAACTTATTCATTCTTCATTGGAGGATAACTGCTTTACAATAGTGCATTGCTTTATAATACAGCCACTTTCCACTGGCTATCTAATTTATATCTGGTAATGTGTATGTTTTCATGCTACGCTCTCAATTTGTCCCACCCTCTCCTTCCCTCATGGTGTCCAAGTCTGTTCTCTAAGTCTGCATCTTCATCATTGTTATTTAGTCACTAAGTCATGTCCAACTCTTTTTGTGACCCCATGAAAAGCCCACCAGGCTTCTCTGTCCATGGGATTTCCCAAGCAAGAACACTGGAGTGGGTTGCCATTTCCTTCTCCAGGGGATCTTCCTGACCCAGGGATGGAACCCACATGTCCTGCATTGGCAGGTGGACTCCACTGCTGTCCTGCAAATAGGTTCATCAATATCATCTTTCTAGATTCTATATACACATATTACTATACAAAATTTGTTTTTTTCTTTATGGCTTACTTCACTCGGTATAAAAGGCTCTAGGTTCATCTACTTCATTAGAACTGACTTAAGTGTACTTCTCTTTATGGCTGAGTAATATTCCATTGTATCTATGTACCATAGCTTCTTTCTCTATTCAGTGTCAATGGACATCATTTAATCATTTTTAACAGTGCATGAAAACACATTAAAAGCACTTTATTTTGAAAATGTCTCTCTCATAGGTATCAAGGAGCCAAAATAACTTTTACCTAAATATACATTTTTAAAAATCTACTTATTTTGAAGTTATTTAGTACTTTCATACAAGCTATGCCAGGTTATCAAACCACTTCAGATATTACCTAGGTGCAAATTTTGTAGTTATATCATAAGCAAAATACTTTTAGGAAATTAAGAAAAAAAAGAACAATGGTGGTAAACTTTAGATTGAGAAATATTTAATGTAAAGGGAATTTTTGGTAAATTGATGTCAACTCATCACTATTGTTCATTGAGGGGAACTGCATTATAAAAAATTTGAAGAGTTGTTTGATAAAAAGAAAATATATTTGTAAGCACACCAAACACACGAAAAGCTGAGAATGAAAATTTCAGTTTAAATAGCCAAGAAAACAAAATCTTATCACAAGCAAGGAGGGTCTAAGTAGAAGCAGCAGCCTTCAGCTCACAGCCCTACAAGGTCGATTACCAGTAGACTGTACCTAGAAGACATCTCACAGGCAGAATCAAGACATGGAACATAAAGCTTATATATGGGATCTGAGATGTAACACGAGTGAAGAGACAAGGAATCCGTAAGTATGTGGATAAATCTACACAGCATATTGTCTGGATAATACAACAGTGGCAATCCCTGATGAGCAGAATTAAAAAAAAAAAAAAAAAAAAACCCAGAAAAAATTTAAAATAGACCAAAATAGAATATACATCAGAGCAGAAAGATCTGAGTTGAAGTGTTATATAGACCTTTATTTGAGGGCAAGGTTGTGTGCTGATTTTAGGGTAAATATTATAAGAATAGGAAAAGAGTAGATAAATTAATATTCTGATTATGGAGAAACAGAATGAGAAAAAGTTATCTTAAGATAGTAAAAAAAGGAGAGAAAAAAATTGGAAGGACAAATAAAGTAATCTATTTCAGAATGGAAAAAGACTTGAAATGTTAACCAAAAAAGTTGATTTATATACAAATATACTTAAAATAAATAACCAGATGATATGATCCTCTACATAGAAAACCCTAAAGACTCCACCAGAAAATTACTAGAGCTAATCAATGAATATAGTAAAGTTGCAGGATATAAAATTAACACACAGAAATCCCTTGCGTTCCTATACACTAACAATGAGAAAACAGAAAGAGAAATTAAGGAAACAATTCCATTCACCATTACAAAAAAAAAGAATAAAATACTTAGGAATAAATCTACCTAAAGAAACAAAAGATCTATATATAGAAAACTATAAAACACTGATGAAATAAATCAAAGATGACACAAACAGATGGAGAAATATACCACATTCATGGATTGGAGGAATCAATATAGTGAAAATGAGTATACTACCAAAGGCCATCTATAGATTCAATGCACTATCAAGCTACCAACGGTATTTTTCAGAGAACCAGAACAAATAATTTCACAATTTGTATGGAAATACAAAAAACCTCAAATAGCCAAAGCAATCTTGAGAAAGAAGAATGGAACTGGAGGAATCAACCTACCCGACTTCAGTCTCTACTACAAAGCCACAGTCATCAAGACAGTGTGGTACTGGCACAAAGACAGACATATAGATCAATGGAACAAAATAGAAAGCCCAGAGATAAATCCATGAACCTATGGACACCTTATCTTTGACAAAGGAGGCAAGAATATACAATGGAGAAAAGACAGTCTCTTTAACAAGTGGTGCTGGGAAAACTGGTCAACCACTTGTAAAAGAATGAAACTAGAACACTTTCTAACACCATACACACAAATAAATTCAAAATGGATTAAAGATCTAAACATAAAACCAGAAACTTTAGAACTCCTAGAGGAAAACATACACAAAACACTTTCCAACATAAACCATAGCAGGATCCTCTATGACCCACCTCCCAGAATATCGGAAATAAAAGCAAAATTAAACATATGGGACCTAATTAAAATTAAAAGCTTCTGCACAACAAAGGAAACTATAAGCAAAGTGAAAAGACAACCTTCAGAATGGGAGAAAATAATAGAAAATGAAGCAACAGATAAAGAATTAATCTCAAAAATATACAAGCAACTCCTGCAGCTCAATTCCAGAAAAATAAATGACCCAATCAAAAAGTGGGCCAAAGAACTAAACAGACATTTCTCCAAAGAAGACATACAGATGGCTAACAAACACATGAAAAGATGCTCAACATCACTCATTATTAGAGAAAGGCAAATCAAAACCACAATGAGGTACCATTACACACTGGTCAGGATGGCTGCTATCCAAAAGTCTACAAGCAATAAATGCTGGAGAGGGTGTGGAGAAAAGGGAACCCTCTTACACTGTTGGTGGGAATGCAAACTAGTACAGCCACTATGGAGAACAGTGTGGAGATTTCTTAAAAAACTGGAAATAGAACTGCCATATGACCCAGCAATCCCACTTCTGGGCATACACACCGAGGAAACCAAAAGTAAAAGAGACACGTGTACCCCAGTGTTCATCGCAGCACTGTTTATAATAGCCAGGACATGGAAGCAACCTAGATGCCCGTCAGCAGACGAATGGATAAGAAAGCTGTGGTACATATACACAATGGAATATTACTCACCATTAAAAAGAATACATTTGAATCAGTTCTAATGAGGTGGATGAAACTGGAGCCTATTATACAGAGTGAAGTAAGCCAGAAAGAAAAACACCAATACAGTATACTAACGCAAATATATGGAATTTAGAAAGATGGTAACTATAACCTTGTATGCGAGACAGCAAGACAGACACAGATGTATTGAACAGTCTTTTGGACTCTGTGGCAGAGGGTGAGGGTGGCATGATATGGGAGAATGGCATTGAAACACATAAATTAGCATATGTGAAACAAATTGCCAGTCCAGGTTCAATGCATGATACAGGATGCTCAGGGCTGGTGCACTGGGATGACCCAGAGGGACGGGATGGGGAGGGAATTGGGAGCAGGGTTCAGGATGGGGAATACATGTACACCCATGGTGGATTCAAGTCAATGTATGGCAAAACCAATACAATGTTGTAAAGTAAAATAAATAAATAATTTAAATTTAAAAAAAAAAAGAAAGAAACTAAAATGTTAGCTCTCAAAAAATAAATAAATAACCATTACCAGATATAAAAGATACATGTATTTCAGCTGCTGAAATAACCAGTAAAATACAATCTTAAATATAAGAAAGCTTAATAATATATTATGAAGTATAGAAAGCAAAAGTTGACAGAACCACAACAAAAAAAGACACATTATCCTTTATTATGAGAGACAAACATATACTGCTCAGCAATATGAATTAAACGAACCAAACAAGGAAATATATAAAACAAAAGGTCAACTTAACTTATAAGCTTTATGAAATGTACAAGCATATAAATACACAGCTATATATTTATGCATCAATGCAATGCAAAATAAAAAGACTGTTTTCCAATAAAATATTTCAAGTGCATACACATAAAATAGTTCTTCCCTGATGACTCAGCAGTAAAGAATTCACCTGCCAATGAAGGATATGTGGGTTCAATCCCTAGGTTGGAAAGATCCCCTGGAGAAGGAAATGGCAACCCACTCCAGTATTCTTGCCTGGAAAATTCCAGGCACAGAGGAGCCTGGTGAGCTACAGATGATGGGGTCACTAAAGAGTCGGACACAACTGAGTAACTAAGCAACACCACCACATATAAAATACTGCCAAAAACAGTTGAAGTATTCAATTTTTAATTTAATATAATATTTAACTTTTAAAGTAATATCAAGCATTCTCTAACATCAAGGCAATGCTCCTGTAATCTTGCCTGGAGAATTCCCTGGACAGAGGAGCCTGGTGAGCTATAGAGTCCATGGGGTCGTGAAGAGTCAGACATGACTGAGTGACTAACACACACACATACTCCAATAAAAATATTTTTTAAAGGAATGAGATTATAAGAAAGAATGATTAGGAAAAACTTGACAGTTTACCAGCCACCAATACCTTCTGAAGAAAACAGGAAAGGTTGAACTTTGATAGGAAGGAAACTGAACCTGGAAGAAGGAAGTGGGATGCACTAGGAAGTGGTAAGCCTGCTGATACAGGTACCTAACTGTTAACTGTATAAGAAATGAGAAACGATTTCATATTTTAAAATAAGGTAGAATTCAAATACTCAATAAAAATAGCATAGAAGATAGGGAGGAATTTGGAACATAAGTATTCTAAAAGCTCTTGAACTACTGAGATGAGGATGCAGATGGTGATGTATGGTACATTTTGTTAAGTCAAGGATGCAGGCTTAAGTTCTAAGGAGAAACACCAAAATCAATCACTCTCAAACCTCTAGAACAGTACAGTAGGGAAAGGATGTGTCTGCAAAACCTAATTACTCCACTAAAATGCAGGAAAGAATTTTTCTGAAAGAATAAAAAGCACAGCTAAGGAAAAAAAGCATGGTTAAGATTATACAATAAGACCGAGAAATAAATCTGCAAACACACAAATTTAAATACATAAAATTTCCATTGGAATGACACAGATGTTCCAGATACATAATAAGTAATCCATTCACATACTATATACGAAAAAATAAGTCAAAAAATTTGAAAGTGAAGTAATGGAAAAAAAGATACATATATCTGTTATCACATAGTCCCTCTGTGCCTATACATATGGGTGTCTCAAGACATACAAAACATGAATGTATAAAACTAAGAAAATCAGGCAACCTCGGCTTCTTAATGCTAGGTAGGATCCCAAAACTAAGGTCAGGCAATGGCTACAGCAGACAAGATAAGACACAGGGAGCTTCCCTGCTCTAGGGATTGTCAACACAGAGTCACTGTCCAGGACAATCCACTGACCTGCCAGAGACTAGCATGCTGAAGTCATTCAATTAACACTAGTTCTCATTTCCCTTCCCTTTAGGGTAGACAGCACAGTATAGAAGCTAATTTTTCCATACATGGGAACAGCTTGAATATATAATCCTATCATGATTTCAAGACAAGTCTAAACCGAATTCATCTTTTGCCATTAATTCTAGAGGAAAGGAGATAACTGTCCTCTTATTAAGATGAAGCTAAACTCATGACACGTCTGTTTTAACAATCTGCAGACTCCTGACCACCACCCCAGAGATGCTGGTCCAGTCCACTTCAGGGCTGGCCCAGAATAGATGCAATCAACACCCCCAGATGATTCTAACGGGAGTTGTACACTAAGAAACACTAACTCAAAGGATTGACTCTGGAGGCAGACAGGCTTGTGGCCCAGATTTCTGACCTCACATTTCTATATAAAGAGAAGGGCCAATAGCTGCTAGAATAAAGAATGATTGTGGACATCAGATGAGTAAAATTCACCTCCCTGACCTCATATTATTAGGGAATATTAATGAACAAAGTAAAAGAGACAAGGCAGAAACAAGGTCAAAGGAGTTTCTGAAAGACCTGTCTGCCTATCTCTATAGGTTACAGTCAAGAGTGAGAAAAAATAATTTTACTTGACACAATATACAGGCTCAATGTAGTTTTACCCTTTTACATTTTCATAAAACTCTCTCCAGCCAGGAGTAGTTATAAAAAGAATGTCCTGACTCCTTTTCTTTCATCATCTTATCTTAAAAATGCCATATGGCATGCACTAAGATAACATGTAGGAAGTACTTAAAACTTACCTGCCACAGCAAATGTTACCCTTTTCCCCTCAATCTTTACTTCCCTTCAGAGGAAATGAATTCTTTGAAGAGAAGGCTAATTAGAAAATCTAACTTATCAAGCCTTATACTAAAGTCATGCACCCTGAAATTGACAATAACAATGAGGAAAATGATTATTATTAAGGTTGTTTAGTCCCATAGATTTGCTATTTGGAGATATCAGTTTAAATTTTGATCAAACACACATGCCAACACCCAAATCTTAAGAGGAAAGGAGGTTCTAAAACCCACAGAAGGGTTGGAATGGTACCAAAGGGAAAACAGCAGTATTTACACATCAAAGCTTTTGCCCTATCATTTTTTAAATCAGAAAATTGGAATTGAGAACTTTTAAGATGCTGTGAAAATAGTCTTTGGCTGGACCTAAAAAGAAAAATGGGAAGTAATCTGGACATTACAGTAAAGTAAAAAGCGTGCAGAAGTTTCCAAAAAGGAAAAAATTGTGAATAAAGAGTCTTCTCAGAGGCTGTGTGAAGGGAGTATAAGGGAGAAAACGAAATTATTCAGTTGCTGTGGAGGTGACTAACCAGGAGCTACAGGTACGGAAGGAGGCCCCCATGAACAACAGGACATCTTCCTTCATTTGGAGATAACCTTGTGTAGATCTCCACTTCAGGGCCTCCACTTACATCAAATTAGGGAATGATTATTCCCAATGCTGTTACTTGGGCAAATACTTTGACTTTTCACATAAAAGTCAACTTTCAAACTAAATGACTAGACTATTCAATTCTTCCATGCATATAATAAGATCATAAAGGACCCATAAGCTTTACTAGATTGAAATTTACAAGATTTACAAGTTCTGATGTTGCAATGATGCTACTAATTCAAAAGGGGGTGGGGAATGAAACAATAAGAAAGAGATGAATTCCAGAAAACCTACTCTAAGAAGTAGGAAAGTTACCAGACAGGCTAATAAAGTAGAAAGCAGAGATTTCATTTTAACATTTTATTGGAAGCTGACCAAAAAGCAGAAATCATGCCCTTGAGGAGTAAGACTGAGTTCTGTCTTAACTCTCACCTTCCAGGCATCATACAGACACACAGAGGTGCTAAATAACCACTAAAACCACGTGGCAACCACTGATCACATCCGGTCACATCACATCACTTCTCAAGGGTCCCAGTTTCAACTCAACAAGTTCCCTCTTTGTAAAACAGTCCCAGGAGCTAAAGGGAATAAGAGACAGTGAGTGAGAACAGATGGCTGAATGGGATCACACAACACCCAGAAAAGCAAGAACCATTCAAGAACTGAGGAGTGGAAAACACTGAAGGTGAGAACGCTCCTGCCCAACTGAGATGCCGGGACCTTCCCCAGGGAGACGTTCTGTTAGAACTGGCCTCTAAGAGCAGAAAGGCATTTTCACAGCTACGAGCAGAAAAGGAAGAACAGCTCTCCAGAAAGAGGATCGTGAGTGAAGACACAGAGGCAAAAGAACAGGAAGATTTAGAATACAGAAAGTACGACAGATACAGCGGCAGCGTGCAGTGTGAAAAAGGTTGAAACCAAATGGTGGCAGCTTCCTGTGCCAACAGGTGGATACACTGAATAAAAACCGTAAGAAACATTAAGAATATTAAGTCAGCAGCCATGTGTAAGGCAGACTAGACTGGAGAAGGAAACAATGGGAAAATGTCTCTTCCTGTCATGCAGGTATAGGGATGAAGTGAGAAGGGCCAAATCCCAGTTTACAATGAAATTTGGGTAGGAATTATTCAGTAAAATGCCTCTAGAGATTCAGAAAAAGACTTTCTAATGCATTAAATAATTTTTTTAAAAAGACTGCTGCTGGAATCTTCAGTTTATTTACTAATCCTAAGACCTTGGAATGGGCTTCCCTTGCGGCTCAGCTGGTAAAGAATCTGCCTGAAATCAGGGAGACCTGGGCTAAATCCCCAGATTGGAAAGATCCCCTGGAGAAGGGAAAGGCAGGCTACCCACTCCAGTATTCTGGCCTGGAGAATTCCATGGACTGTATAGTCCATGCAGTCATATAGAGTCGGACACAACTGAGCGACTTTCACTTTACTTCAAGACCTTGGAAGCTGTAAGGAGACTCACAGTTAGTAACTGACTCTAATGCATGTTTTGCAGTAAGAGAGATGTTATTCCACACATACACAGACACACACACAATCCAACCTTACACCTGCATTTGGCACTAGCTTTGTGTACCCACATATACTCATGTTTCAGACAACCAGAGAAAGGGGCTGTAAACCTGTACTTTTCAAGTCACTTAAAATTCGTAAGTACACCTTCAAGAAACCAGTTAAGTCAGGAAGTATAAGACACTAATAATGGTCTGAAACATCCTGGGATGAAGTGTTTCTAATGTAGCAAGACTACCAAAGAGGAAGAAGACGGGTCAAAATACACATTATAAACAGTAGCTTAGTGTGTGATGAACTGGTAAATATCAGGAAAAGACACAGTAGAAGCGGGTCTACTGCCCCTGGGGTGGACATAATAATAAAAAAAAAAGGACTTGCATCAACACCTAAATATTGGGTTGTCAAAATCCAGCCTTTTAATTAATGAGCTCATAAATAAGGTTTTTTGCCCAGAACACACTATGGCCTAACTTGGTATGTTCTTATTTATTTGTTAAGTTGTATAATATGCCACTGTGTTGACTTGTGGTCTTACTAACTGGTAACACAGTACAAACCACTTTTAAAAAGACCCAAAAAATGTGCTAGAAATTAGTTTAAGAACAAAGCAGAAAGACAGCTATCACTTTAGAATATACACACACAAGAATTACACTCTCTCTAAGACAAATATGGCGATTGTATAAAACATAAACAATGCCACTCACAAGTAGCAATTTAAGACAAAAATACACTGCAAATGAAAAGTGAGAGGAAAGTAAAAGATACATCAAGTAGCACCATAAAGAGTATGACAATATCTATATCAGAAAAAGTCAGATTCAAGGAAGAGGTATCATATGTCATAAAGAGGATTGTTCTGTATTAATAAAAATGAAATCTATAAAAATGATATGTCCTGAATGGCTATATATCAGATACCATAACATTAAAGTATACAAAGCAAATGCTTTTAAAAAATGTCAAAAGCATACATCCTCCAGCAAAGACCAAGTGGTCAGAAAAAAATCAAGATGTAAAGAATTAGAAAACTACAACTAATAAGAATTTAATAGATACTAACCATTAAGAGGTCTAACTCTGAGCCCTACCAGCACCAACTATACTTCTTTTTAAAAGTCTATAAACATTTTTAAAATAATACATGAGTACAATAAGAAAAGGCTTCCCAGGTGGCTCAGTGGTAAAGAATCCACCTGCCAATGCAGGAGACACAGGAGACGTTGGTTCAATCCCTTGGTAGGGAACTTCCCCTTGAGTAGGAAGTGGCAATTCACTCCAGTATTCTTGGAAAATTCCACGAACAAATGAGCCTGGCAGACTACAGTCCATGGGGTCACAGAGAGTCGGATACAACTTGGCGACTGAACAACAATGAATGAAATCATACTTCTAATCTAAAAAAAAAAAAAAAGTCTTTATTAAACAAAATCTAGTTGAGGCACAAAATAATCTTATTTTACTAGTGTAAGTGTTTTTATCAGTTCTATCTTATAATGTTTATCATAACGACAACGAGAACAATGATATAGTTACTCCTTTGATATATTACTTTCCCACTGTTGCTGTAACAAATTACCACAAACTCAGTGGCCGAAAGCAACACAAGTTCATTATACTACAGTTCTGAAGGTCAGAAGTCCAAAATAGGCCCCACTGGGCTGAAGGCAAGGTGTCAGCAGGGCTGCAATCCTTCTAGAGGCTCCAGGGGAGAATCCATTTTCTTGCCTTTTTCAGCTTCCAAAGACTGCCTGTCTTCACAGGCTTTTCCATCTTACAAATCAACAATAGCTTTATTTCTCACACACATCACTCACTTCTCTTTCACATTTAAGGACACTCTTGATTACACTAGACCCACCTGGATAATCCAGGAGCATCTCCCTATTTTAAGGTCAGTGATTAGTGAGCAACCTTAATTCCATCTGCCACTTTAATCCCCTTGATCATGTAAAGTAACATTCTCAGCTCCAGGATTTAGAAGGTGACATTCTTTGGGGGACTATCCTCTCTACCAAAGATGACTGACTATAAATATTTACAATGAATGGACATTTGTTTCACTAACTCAGCAATATATCTTGAAACCTTGCTAAGGGATGGAAACTATTCTATGTCCTGAGGATAAAAAAGCGAACAAAATAGAAATGTTTCTTAAAAGAGCCATGACAGACTTGTTTCAGTGTTACTATCAGGCTTATTTTTCCATTTATTTCTGTTTTGCTTTGTATGCATGTTACAGAAAAAAAGAATCCTGATTCTTACAGGTGAGTGCTACTAATAACCTCAGAATTTAGTCACTCATTCAAAAAGTATTTATAGACTATCACCCATGGACGGAGACCCATAAAAATGCACTTGGGATTAAAAAAATAAAGCAGAAACAGTCTTTGTTCACATGCAGTGATGTAAAATGTGAAGGTTTATGAATGAGATGACAGATGTTGCAAGTTCTAGGCAGAGAAGTTAATATGCATAAAATATCTATAAAGAAATGTATTATTCTGGAAAGCCTACTTTGTGCCCTTTCGGGCTTCCCTGGTGGCCCAGACAATTTGATCCCTGAGTCAGGAAGATCCCCTGGAGAAGGGAATGGCAACCCACTCTAGTATTCCTGCCTGGAGAATTCCATGGACAGAGGAGCCTGGTGAGCTATATAGTCCATGAGGTGACAAAGTTAGACACAACTGAGCGACTAGCACTTTTCTTTTTCACTTTTTAAGGAATATTTTGAGAATGTGTGCTTATTTTTAATAATGTATTTTATTTACATGTATGTATCTATATATATATAAATATCTATATATGTATATTAAAAATGTATACACATATTGCCTAGTGAAAGCTGAACCAAACCCTTGAGAAAGTGCCACTAAAATTTTTATCATATTAATTTGCTTTGAAAGCCACTACTTCAATTAAATGGGATAGGTTTATTCTAACCTTAAAAGAAGAGTTGTCATATAATGCTGGTAATGGTTTTCATGTTTTTCTCTTTAATTTTTCTAAAAGTGTGATCTTCACTAGAGTTGGCTCCAGATATCCTTCTTCTGGGATGAGGACCGAGAATTCTTCAAGAGTGAGATTCTGTACCAAGCACTGAAACTTTAAAAATAGAATTTTGAACAAAGTCTTGAAAAAAGAATTTGCTATATTCCTTTATCTCCCTCATCAGAGTTTCAATAACAAGGGATAAAGAGTTTGGATTACAGAGTTTTATGTGCAGAGAAAATATCCCTGTTTACTATTAAGAATCACTCAATAGATTGGAGTTGAAAAGAAGGGTGACCATAGGTAAGACCAAAGACATCTCACCCATAGGCTCCAATTCCTCTGCCTCCCAGTTTGCTGGGAACCTTCCAGCTTTGAACCCTAAAAATCCTACATCTAGGGAACCCTCAATCCCAAGCCAACTGGGATGGCTGATCACTCTAATTCTGTTCCTGAACATTATGAGGAAGGAAAGAGAAACAGAAAGGAGAAAAGTAGAGTAGTCAGAGCCCCCAATAAAATAAAGAGGATAACGTGGTGGGCGGAGCTGCCACTTCCTCATCTTGAGCAAGACCCGTGGGAATAATCATGGAGGGGCTCTGTGGTCAGACAGCTTGAAGATCACCTTCTCCAGATGCCTCCTCTCTCTGTACAGGATTCAGAGAAGAAAGAGTAGCGCAGCAAAGGGCGCCTGCAGAGTCTGGAAGGGATAAGAGAAGGGAGGACCAGAGCAGGCTGTAGGACACATCAGATAATCAGACCAACAGCCGGTGGAAGCCAACTTGAAAGAGGCCAAATTAGTGGTTATATCAGCCTCAGATTTTTATCTACAAATGCCTTCAGGGAAAAAAACCCAAGTAAACAGGGATACTGCCCCAGACACCAAAGGAGACCAAAATCTTTCACCCATGGGCTCTAATTCCTCTGCCTGCTCATACTGCATACCCATATCCTTTCCCTCACAGATGCATACTGAAATTCTCCAACAGAATAAACATTCATATCCAAGAAAGACTGCATGCATGCTCAGTCGCTCAGTTGTGTCCAACTCTTTGTGACCCCATGAACTATAGCCTGCCAGGCTCCTCTGTCCCTGGAATTTTCCAGGCGAGAATACTGGGGTGCATTGCCCTTTACTACTCCAAGGAATCTTCCCAATGTGGGGACAGAACCCGTATCTCCTGCATCATAGACAAAACAAAGGACTACACTGTTTCTGCACATCTGACTTCTAGCAGAAGTTTTGCGATGGGTGATCCTGCTAAAGTTACACAGTTACTCAGGGTAACCTGCTGATGCTGCTGAGTCTCTCCCATCAAAACATGCCAGTCTCCCAAAGTGAGTGCCTGTAGTCTGGCTCCAGTTTCCAGTGGTAGCAAAGTTCTCTGCTATTTTTAGTCAATCATCAAACACTGAAGTGCCTTAAGGGTACTTACCTAACACTGCACTTGGTTTTTGCCTTACATGGTAAGGAAACAAGCTAACAGCTCTTGTCCTTAATTAGTTTTCTTTACTAAAATAGGGTTCATCTCCAATTTCTGACTCCCTTTGGATTCATGTAAACAAAGCTTTTACCACCGCACTGAAACTAAAAGGAAAAAATAACATCGTTCTGATTCACATACCCACTCAGAGCCTTCAGCATTCTAGCTGCCCAAGAGACCTTTAAGAGCTCAGACCCTCTTTGAAACAGCAGTGAATCCTTTAAATCTAGAAGATTATGTTTCTGCAAGATTGGAAAGGGAAAAATCCTCTTTTATAAGAAATCCTCCTAAGATATCATAAATCCAATAGTAATTTTTCTAGATATACTAGAGTCAAGCTGATTTATGTTACTTAGGATATATGTTTGCTCATGTTTATAAAACATGTTCTCTTAGAGACCAAGGTGTCAAGTACATTTTCTTCTGATCAAAATTGTAAATTAATTTTTAAAGACCATTTGAAAGGACACTGACGGCAGAATCTGAGCATTCCCCTAACACAGCTATTCTTCTGCATCCTTTCAGCCATCTGCACAGTTTGAGTGAACTGACAATTGCAGGCAGCCAGATCACTTTTGTCACAAGGAGGAATGTTACTTTTATAAGAGAAAGGAAAAAATAAAAAGAAATCAGCATCCAGCTACCCCATCCAGAGAAATCAAGCTCTCCCTTGCACTCACCATAAAAGTCAGTAATTGCTGACACAATCAGAAGGCCGGGAAAAATCAAGCAGTTAATGAAGGAGAGATTTCTGCAGAGCAGACTCACAAAAAGCAAGGAACTCAAAGCTTTGACTGTGATCATGAACTGACATTAAGAGAGGAGACGTCTGCTGATCATAGTGCCAAGGTCAGGATAAGACTGCTAAACAAAGATTGCGTGATGGAGACAAGTATATGCAAATTTCGGCTATGCCATCCGACCACCAGCTGGTCCAGGCACCCCGTGATACTCACTGACAGACATCAGGGCAGGAGGAGATTTAAGGCTGGGATCTGGGAGAACTAAAATATAGTGACTGGCTCTAGTGGTTGAAAAAGATTAGACAGACTGCAACTAAACAATTTCTGTAAGATCATGAAAAAGTCACATCCTTATGCTCTTTGCTCTCTTGGACTGTTTTATGGCAACCAACAGGAAATATGAACATAAGCTGAGGTTACTCAGTTGTTCACTCCAAAGTGGGCAATCTCAAGAACAAATATTCCTTAAGACGAAGAAGTATTTGTGCTTGCCTACAAAGTGTACCTTATTTAAGAAGCATTTGAGAAAAATCGCTAATTTTTAATATATATGTATGTGTATACACAGGAAATTCAATGTAATTTAACAAAATCAGATTCTTGTGGGAATGGATTCTTGTGTTTTTTGAAATATTATGCTAAGCTCTTTTATGAAAATTAAGATCCTACATTAAAGAAAGCAGCATTCATCTTCTGTATTTATCAATCTGTACTGTCAAATATTAGGCTATACTGCATCAGGATACACAATGATCAAGCAGGTAGAAGAAAGTAACCAAAAAGTGTCTGCTTTCAAAGAGGGTAATACTTAAAACACTTCAGAAATCCAATTTTTCTTTTGTATTCTTAATGGCTTTCAAAAAGATTAGGAAGCACTTTGCCTAATTATTTAGACACACAAATTTAAATATATATGTGTACATGGGCTTCCCTGGTAGCTCAGCTGGTAAAGAATCTGCCTGAAATGCAGGAGACTCTGGTTTGATTCCTGGGTCAGGAGGATTCCCTGGAGACTGGATAGGTACCTACTCCACTATTCTTGGGCTTCCCTGGTGGCTCAGATGGTAAAGAATCTGCCTGCAATGCAGGAGACCTGGGTTCAATGACTGGGTTGGGAATATCCCCTGGAGGAGGGCACGGTAACCCACTCCAGTATTCTTTCCTGGAGAAAACCCAAGGACAGAGGAGCCTGGAGGACAGTCCATGGAGTCACAAAGAGTCAGACATGACTGAGTGACTAAGCACAGCACAGCACACATGTGTGTACACATCTCTATAGGGCTTCCCAGGTGGGGACAATGGGAAAGAATCCACCTGCCAGAGCAAGAGGTGGGAGAGACAAGGGCTCAATCCCAGGATCAGGACGATCCCCTGGAGTGGGAGATGGCAACCACTCCAGTATTTGTGCCTGGGAAATTCCGTGGATAGAGGAGCCTGGCAGGGTTGGGCTACAGTCCATGGGGTCACCAAGACTCAGACTGGCTGAGCAACTTAGAGCACGCATGCACATATAGGAGTGCGCGTGCGCGCACACACACACACACATACACACACATACTGAAACACCAGATAGAAAGTATGTGTACACACACACACACACACACACACACACACACACACACACACACACTGAAACACCAGATAGAAAGTATGTGGACTGACAAGGATGAGACTATTTTTACTTCAAACAACACTGAATTTTTACATACACACAAATTTAAACTTTTTACTTAGAAAAGTTTGCATATTGTAAGGATTTAAATTTTAAAGTAAACTTCCTAAGTATCTTAGATCTTGTATCCTTTATTCATTCATGTGCCTTATATAAAACATGAATACATGGCCATGGACTGACATGGCAGGGGGGAAACTGGGGACATCTCTTTGTAGCTTGCATTATTAAAAACAAAAATTTTATCTTTGTTTATAAAGCCCTAAATCAACCCTCTCGTGAGTCTAGTCTGAAACTGACTACTGGAGTGGGACTGACTGAGGCCGATCTGCAGCTGTGGAATCGAGTGAGCAGGAACTAAACACGGTATTCCGGGTAAAGGCAAATGTCACGTGCAAAGGTGACACAGGTAAAGTGCCAAAACCAGGTCCTCAAACGAAGGCCCTTGAACTTGGATTAGCAAAAAGGAGCCAGTTGTCTAAGAGCGGGGTTTGCACCCCGGAACCAGAAACTGAGCCAGGAGAGGTTTCCAAAGGCATCAGTTCACACAGGGAAGATCCTGGAAAAGAAATGGCTCCTCTTCCACATTTCACATCCTTTTTCTCTCCATTACAGAGTTTAATATTCTCCAGAGTTCATGGTACCCTGTCAGCGTGGGTCTGAAACCAGACATCTCTCATATGTTCTGTTTCCTTTGATCCTTATTCCCACTTTCCTTTTCCATAGGAAACATTCTGATGTGTTTAAACACACACTTTTGTTTGTACATGCTCTGAAATTCTCTATTGTGTTTTTGTGCCGTGTACACCATTTTCATTTACATAAATGGAGCTTCGCTTTGTATTTCCTTCCATTTTTACCTTTTCAACTCAGAACTGTATTTAAGCTCTGTAACTGTCTGCTCATCCAGCCCATGGTACAGACCTTCTGCTTGGCTCCCCACGTAGTACATGCATCACATAGCCGCCCACTGAGCCTGTAATTGACAGCCTCCCATTCTCACCACCACAAACAGCGCTGCAATAAACAGGCTCAGCTATGTCTCCTGTGAATCTGTGAAACAATGTGAAATATTTGTCCAGAAGACTGGACTGTAGACTACTTGATGAAACATAGCACTTAATATATCAAGGTAACACCTGGTTGCCATATTAATATATCCTCCTACCTGTACCATAGAAAGGTTTCAATAATTCTCCACCCATGAAAAACCTTGAATTGTCTCCATCCATGAAAAAACTTGGAAAAACTTGGAATTGCTGGCAGTGAAACAGTTGGCAAACTATGACCTGTGGACTAGCTGCCTGTTTTTATAAATAAAGTTTTACTGGAATATAGCCATGCCCATTCATTTATGTATTGTCAGTGGTTGCTTTCATGCTATAATGACAGAGCTGAGTAATTGTCACAGAGGTGATGGCACGGCCTGCCAAGCCTAAAACGTTTACTATACAACCCTTTAAGAAAAAGTCTGATGATACCTAAGAAGTAACATTTCACTACTGTTTTAATATTCATTTCTCTGATTACTTGAATTTGAGCATCCCTACATACCTCAGGCCCTTCCGTTTTCCTCTTTGGGGAATTGCATATTTGTACACTTTGGAATTTCTTTTTCTTTTTATATGCAAGAGTTCATTACAGTCTAGATAGTAACTGCTTGTTAGTATTAGGCATTACAAAAGTCTTCTGGCAGCTTCCTAGTAATTCTGTATATGGTAAACTTTGGAGAAAACTTTAATTTAGGTATCAAATTAATCACAGTGTGACTGAGACTTTGAGGTTTAAGAAGTCTTTCAACCACACTGTATTGGGCTTTATCAAATGTCTTCTTTTTATTTTTTATTTTGCATTTATCAAAATAATCACATTTCTCTTTCAGCCAGTCTATCAATGCAGTGAATCACATAAATTTCTTGAGCTTCTGAATTCCTATAGTTCTTTATTATCTGCATTTATAATTTGTATATGCCTTCTATTATACACACACACACATACACACATGTGTTCTCACTCCTGATTGTAAACTTCTGATAAAAAAAAAAGCCATCCTCTTCATCCTGCAAGGGCCCAATGATATTTGTTAAAATTATAAAATTAGATGAAAGACTGTCATGGCCAGTGTGAAGTGGAACACAATGTATTCTGTTAGATTAACTCTGTAATCATTAGTATTCTAAGGACCAACTTTATACCAAATTTAGATTTATATGGAAAAGGATATGTAAACATGGCTTAACAGTATTAGCTCTCTAATACTAATATAGTACTGAGTTCTGCTAGTCATCCAAAATTTCAAATGATCAGAAATCAAATTTTCTTTTTGATGCCTACTCAGGATTTCAAAATTCAAGCATACTTTAATTATGTTTTCCTTACTAGTTTTACCATTTCTATTCAAACAATATGAAAAGTAATAATAAATGTTTTTGTCCAAAGTAACTCTTGGCTGGTCATAACACTTAAGCACAGATTACCAAATAGTTCTATCTTAATTTTAGGTTATTCAGAGTTGTTTTCTTCCTTTTACAAAAATAGAGAATGTAGAAAGAAGTTTTCATTGTCCTTTTTCATATGTTTTTATACTTATAATGTCTGGAAAGAACCAAAAGCACAAGAAGCGTGCCCACTTTTTTCAACTAGTAAACCAAGCTGAGTTTCACATGAAGCAATGGCAATGGATATATGATAGGATTAGTGAGACTAGAAAATCCAGTTTACTAGCTCCATATCAATTTCCACACACCTTAGGTTTAAAAACTCTATAATAACTACCAGTGTTATAGGCTCCTCCTTTTACTTTTATGAGAAAGTCTAATGGGAGATTCATATGGACGACATTTCAACAAAATGAAAGAAGTCGGGTTTTTTTTTTATTTTTTTTAGTAAGCAAGATTTGGAATTCAGAGATTAAAGAGCTGTGAAAATAAGAAGGATAGAGAACTTAACTACGAAAGTTCAAGTGTTCACTTGCTAGATAACTTTATTTAATCAGAAACCATCTCTTTAATTAGGTAGGAGTGGTTTAAACTGGTGTCAATAGAAGAAACAGGCCAATATTCATCCCCTGAGGGGGATCGTCTCCAGGAAATAAGCATTTAGACTGCAGTGAGCCCCTAAGATTTTGCACAGCTTAACAGACCTGCGTCTCTTCATCTTCACTCCTACTCTAGGAACTAACCAGAGTCAGTCTATGCTGATCCCCATCGGTCTCGTGTAATTTCTTGCTTCCAATGATTCTCTGTATTGCTGTTCTCCTAAATGTCATGCTGGTTTAGCAGAATGAAGGTCCTGATGATTCTTTGCCCAGTTCACTTCTCAGGGTTGTGTCTGCGATGAGCAACCTTGACAAATGAGGCAACCTCCACCCCTGGACAAAGGGCAGCTGCAGTTACTGCTTGCTATAAAAGCTGTGGGTGTGCCAAACTTAGTGTTCCTCAGCCATGATGCAAACCCACAGTGTGCTTAGCCGTATCAGCTGTATCGTGTCACTTCCATAAGACTGGGGGTCAAGGTCCATACTATTAGGTTGCTTCAGTCATGTCCAACTCTTTGTGACCCCATGGACTGTAGCCCTCCAGGCTCTTCTGTTCATGGGATTCTCCAGACAGGAATACTGGATTGGGTTGCCATGCCCTTCTCCAGGGGATCCTCCCAACCCAGGGATGGAACCCAAGTCTCATGTCTCCTGCATTTGGCAGGAATGTTCTTTACCACTAGCGCCACCTGGGAAAGTAACCCAACACAAACACGTTGAAGCTCCTACGGCTTGCTGCACCAGGACCAAAAGCAATGAAGTCCTGGCTCTGACCTGGTAGTACTCTGTTTTCTGCCAGCATCCATGAAACAGTAACAGACTAACTTATTAATTTGTAAGTAGGGGAATATCAAATCACAGACTCAATATCGATGACAATTTTTAAGTTTCTGACCAAGTAAAATCTATTTTAAAACTTGAAAAACTGGAATGAAAAGCAATATGGAAAATCCTTAGATTTCATTTTCCACTCAGTTTTTTTAGTTAAAAAATGTTTAAAGATCCTAAAGGACTTCCATCAAATTTTAAACCACACCCTTTCTCTATTTCCTCAACAGAAAAGCAAAACTTTAACAAGCCTTTTAAAAGCAAAATAAAGCCTAAATCATAACCCTGAAGAACTTCTCTCAATTATTTGAATCACAGGAGTATATACAATAGCTCCAAGGTTCAAGATTCTATGCTCAAGAAATCATTTAAGCTAGGAACATGATTCTTGGGGCAACAGTACAGGCTTAGAAGGTGGAAATGTCAGAGAAAAAAAAAATCAATAAAAGAGTGTTCATAAAAAGACAGGCTTTAAGATAGGACATGAAAACAAGAGAAAGGACACTTAGTGAAGGCAAATAGGAAGCTGATCTGACCTTACCAGGTGTCTACAAGGCCAAACACTACATAAATAAAGCTTTGCAGAAAAGAATATTTTGAAGAAAAATGTCTTCCAAGGTGGGAGCTTTAGCCCAGAGGGTGATAAAGATACATGAAGAAGCATTAGAACTCTTAACATTTTTTTAAATTTTAATAATAATTTTTACTCTTTTAGCTCAATGATTTCATGAATAAATTGCTATTCTGCTTCAACAAGGGCTTCTCTGGTGATTCAGAGGTTAAGAATCAGCCTACAAGGCAGAAGTTGCAGGTGACACAGGTTCAGTCCCTGGGTCGGGAAGATACCCTGGAGAAGGAAATGGCAACCCACTCCAGTATTCTTGCCTGGAGAATCCCGTCAACAGAGGAGCCTCGCAGGCTACAGTCCATAGGGTCACAAAGAGTCAGACGTGACTGAAGCGACTTAGCATGCCCGCACGAGCTTCAGCTACAGGGCAAGAGCTGCTTTAGGTCAGAGGCTAGTCAGCTATGACCTACTGGTCACCATCTATGTTTGTAAATAAAGTCTTATCAAAGCACAGCCACACCTAAGTCCTTAGGTATTTTCTGTGTCTGTTTTCCTACTGCCAAATCAGAGCTGAGTAGTGGCAGCAAAGGCTATGGTTATTTATTATCTGACCCTTTACAGAAAAAAAGTTTGCTGATCTGTGTTCCTGATGACAGCTAGTCCATATGTGCAAAACAAGTCACCACCCTCGTGGAACTCATTCCAGTGGGGAGCAATGAACAAGTATACATCAATATACATAACACATTTTTAGGTACTGGAAGATGCTATAAAGAAAGAACAAAAACAGGATAAGGGGAAAGAAATTTTTTACATTAATGTATAGGTGCTTGCTATATTGAACAAATGCTTTAGGCTAATTTATGTTAAAATCTCACTTTCAAAAGAATAAGTTTCAAAAATAATGATATTTTTTTTCTCTATTTAGGATTTCTAGTGTGCCTTTGCTAAACCCAACTTTGGTGCTGTGCGTTTAACTGAGGAAAAATCTTTACCCAGCATTGAATGACGATGTCTCAGATAAAATTACTCACCAGTAGAAAACTTTAAGATCCTCTTTTATATAAATGGCCACCTCATGACAGGTGAGAACTTAAGGGAGGGGATACTATTATAAAGAGAAGAAAAACTAAATTTGTGTCACAGAACTTGAAAAGTGAAAAATCTGAGAGGCTAGTGTAGGGCCAGAGGGTGTATGGGAAATTTTCTGCACCATTCCCACAGTTCTGTTGTGATCGTAAAGCTGCTCTAAAATATTATTAAGTCTTTTTTAATAAATGTATTTATTTTTAATTGGAGGATAACTGCTTTACAATATTGTATTGGTTTCTGCCGTCCATCAACACCAATCAGCCACAGGCGCACATATGCCGCCTCGCTCCTGAACCCCCCCACCTCCCAGCCCCTCCCATCCCTCCAGGCCGTCAGAGAGCACCAGCCCCCTGAGCCACACAGCAACTTCACACTGGCTGTCTGTCTCACATGTGCTAAGGCGCTTCAGTCGTTCCGATTCTTTGTGACCCCGTGGATGCACCCCGCCAGCCTCCTCTGTCCATGGAATTCTCCAGGCAAGAATGCTGGAGTGGGTTACCATGCCCTCCTCCAGGGGATCTTCCGGACCCAGGGACTGAACCCACGTCTCTTATGTCTCCTGCACTGGCAGGTGGGTTCTGTGCCAACAGTGCCACCTGGGAAGCCCTTCTATTTCGCATACAATGTGTACATCCCAACGCTACTCTCTCCATTTGTCCTACGCTCTCCTGCCTTCATGTCCATGAGTCTGTGCTCTATGTCTGAGTCTCTATTCCTGCCCTGCAAATAGGTTCCTCAGCACCACTTTTCTATGTTATCATGTCTTTTTTAAAGGAGAACATAAGAGATTATCTTGACTCGTTTTGTGTCTGAGTCTCAGGGAGACTAAGCGCACCCAGCTTGCCAAGCCAGACAATGGCAGAGGCAGACGCTGCACCGAGTCTCTCACCCCCGACAGGCATCACGTCAATGCAGCCCACAGGAGGGCCGTGCTCCCAGCTCCGCCCTCACCCACGCACGGCCTGAAGCGTCTGAAGATCTGCATTCTGGTCTCGGTCTTGCCACAAACTAGCTAGTCACATAATTCTGTTACACTCCAAGCTCACGCACCAGTTTCTGTATTTGTGCAGTAGTGCCCCCTTATCCTAGGGGGATTTGTTTCAAGACCCCTGGTGGACACCTGAAGCCATGGAGAGACCAACCCCATCTATGATTTTTCTTATATGTGAGATAAAGTTTAATGTATAGATTAGATACTGTAAGAGATCAACACCAAATACAATAGAACAATTATAACAATATACTGTAAGTTATACTATAAGGGAATGTAGCCTCTCTAAATAGCTTACCTTTCTTCCTGTGATGACGTGAGATGATAAAATGCCTAGGCGATGAAGTGAGGTGAACGGCATAGGCTTTGTGACATGGTGTTAGACTGCTGACCTTCTAATGATAAGTCAGAAGGAGGATTATCTGCCTCATGTGATCCTGATGCTGTGATGTCAGGAAGTGCACATTTATAAAACTCATTCACAAACAAAGGGACCCACCCAGTTCAAACCCATATTGCTCCAAGGTCCACAGCGGAACTGAAATCTAACCGTGGACATGATTAAAATCCTTCCCCTTGGTGCCCCACTTCCTTCTTCACGTAAAGCAGTGTGTCTAAAAACAAAATACAACAACCCGCTTCCTTGAAAGAGGGCAATCAGAGTACCTACCCTCACAGAGCTGTTGTAAGAATTAGTTAATAAAGTGCTTGACAGAGCCTGACCTATGTACTAAAAATAGTCAGTCACTTAACATTTTACTTTTAAAATAGTGTGAGAAACAAAACATTTAAGACTCTGAGTCATGGAAAAGCTTGAGTATTCTACAAATGGCTACTACGCCACCAGCTTCTTATTTCTCCATGCTTCTGGCTTCTGAATTGCAGCTCCTGACATGACGTAGAAACTCAATACATCTTTCCATGAGATTCCTGCAAGCAAACATTCCATTTGCTACAACCCCTGCTAATTATAAGTGACATCCAAAATGACTCAGAGGGAACTGAGTAATTAATAAACAAAGGTTTTGAGTATCTGCTTTGTGGGCACATCTCCTAGGTCAACTAATTGGTAATCATTTTCAGCTTAGGTGTGTTTGGGGCTTCCCAGGTGGTGCTAGTGGTAAAGAACCCGCCTGCCAATGCAGGAGACATGAGATGCAGGTTCGATCCCTGAGTCAAAATGATCCTGGAGAAGGGCATGGCAACCCACCCCACTATTTTTGCCTGGAGAATCCCATGGACAGAGGAATGCAGCAGGCTACAGCCTAAAGGGTCACACAGAGTTGGACATGACTGAAGCAACTTGGCATGCACGTGAAAGCCATTTAAACTCTATTAGAGCAAAATGCAGCTAAGCAATTGGATAAAGTCCCTCAGCATCACAACAAAATGCTGCAAGAATATATAAAAATAAATGCTTAAAATCATGAACAATGAAAATATCTAATATTGAAACAGAGCTTTGAAATCAGGTCAAATTTGATCAGGTCACATATGTAAAAGACAGGGACAAGACAAGGAGTAGAGTGCCTGTGTGTGTTGGAAAATCCAAAAATATTTGAAATAGTTTGTTGTTTTTTATAGCTATGTTGCTTTTCCTTACCAGATGCTCATAACATCAGCAGACTTCAAACTCAGCAACTGAAGGGCTCTATTTATCCACTGACCTCTAGACCTAGTGATCTTCAATAAAGACAAGAGAATAGCTCATCTAAATGAAAAGACTTTAACACTACCAAGTTCTTTGTGGGAAACAAATTCAATGTTATAATATTTTTTCTGGAGATGTCATCATTGTGGACCAAAGCATATGTGGTTCCAGGTAATGGGCAAAGAAGCCATCAGTCAAAGTCCCTATCTACCACACCTAGTTACATATTCCTTGCCATTTTCTCAAAACTGCTTGAAGCTTTATATCCACAGCTTTTCACTATGGTTATCTTACAGCAAAACTTTAGCAACATTTGTTATCAATAACAATTCCAAGCCCTGTGTGTCTGAAAAACTCTTTAATAATGCATTGCTTCCTAATGATTTTACCAACAAGACAGGCATTGATGAATTTCAATTCAGGTCTGGAACAGCATGGTCCACAAGTCAGTACTGAATACTCCACTGGAAAATGGCCAGATTCATTAAAAGTTCAGAAAAGCCTCTCATTAGGTGAAGAATAATGGTTTTGGCAACAATTTTTAAGGCAGGTTGAAAATATCACTTCCAAAAGGCAAACTTTTCCACCAAAATAGAGCCCGGTCTGCTGTATTATTGATTCCACCAGAAATTAACTATCCAATGCACTGGTTTGTGATCAAAGAAATTGCCAACTGTTATTTTAACTGTAAACAGCTCTAGAGTATCATAACCATTTATGGAAACATGATATTCAAATGTTGTAACGGGACACCAATTGTGAAATGCATCAGCTGCAAAGGATCTTATGGAATAGATCAATACTTTCATTATTAAAGGGAAAGTTAAAAGACCTTCATGTGTATCAGTTCCTAATTTTAAAACCAGGCTGAAAAGTTTATGGATCCTGCTATTTTTCAGAGCAAATTATGAATTTTCTCCTTTTTTCTTTATGGAGGAAGCTTTACAAGCAAGTGTTAGTTGTTCACTAGTGTCTGACTCTTCATAACCCCATGGACTGTAGCCCCCCAGGCTCCTCTGTCCATGGGATTCTCCAGGCAAGAATACTGGAGTGGGCTGCCATTCCCTTTTCCAGGAATCCTCCTGACCCAGGGGTGGAATCCAGGTGTCCTGTGTCGCAGGCAGATTCTCTACCATCTGAGCCACCAGGGAAGCCCTTTTCACGGTCAGTCAGATGGAAAGGTTCACCATGGGACTAATCACTAAATCTGCTTTCTTTTTAACAGCTCAAAGTAACACCAAAGAAAATTGTTATAGTTTCAGAGTCATATTCTCGGCCTCCACATAATAATAATTTTGAATCCGGTTATTCTTCCATAAGAGCTAGTGTGATTTTCTTAAAGAAAAGGAATTTCCTGCATTTTTAGATATGGTATATGCATATGGCTACACTTCTGAATAAAAATAATTGCATCACACAAAATCTGTTATTGCATACTATTTATTTATGCACCACTTAAGGAGGACTGTGGAACTAAACTTGCATTTTATTCACATTATTCATTCTGCCTGGATGCTGGGAGCTTAGCAAGCATCTCTTCCTTCCAGCTCTCTCCCTGTCCTAAGGGATGGTGAAAGATAGAAGAATACAATAGACTATAACAGGAATACAAATGTATCTTCTTTTCGGCCCAAAGGAAGGGCTGGCAACTGAATAGATTGTAAATAATTTCTGCTGTTCCATATTCCATGGAGTTCAATTTGAACTCGCCAAGAGTGAACCTGAGCACCTGCCTTTTCTGCAACTATAATATACTTTGTAATTTAGGTCACAGTATCTTCAGGCACAGATTAAATCCAAAAGTGAGGATATATATCATTAAAGTTTGTTTTTAATCTTCCTAACTCTTCACACTTGGCATTATTGCAGATAAGGAATGCAAAGTGTGTCTCTTGGCACCTGAAGACCTTGAGGAAGCCTCAATAATGTCAGGCATCAGGATACCAATAAAATGCTAAACAGAGAGAGAGGACAGACAGAGGGAGGGAGGGGTGGAAGTAGGGAGTGCAACAGAAGGAAAAAAAAAAAAAACTCACAAAAGCCTAAGTCAAAATAAGGAACCCAAATGAGGAGGACTCGAGCTTTAATGTGTTTTCATAATTAACACAGCTGTGCTATAATTTGATTTTTATTCTAATGATGCCATTTAGCTCTGCTCTGAATATTAAAAATGAGCCAAGTATAAAATTATCGATTACTTACAAATCATGCCTATCTGGGATTCGTTGATTTTTTAAAAATAGAATGACATATTAATTAATGAAAATCTGAGAGTAGAAAGACAGTAGAAGACATGGAAAGAGGAAAATGAAATTATTTTACACCCTAATCCAGTAGCCATTCATATTCATATTCCCTGCTGTTCATAAAAATTTCTGATGTGAGGGGTCTCCCCTACATTAATAAAATCACAAAGTCTGTAGACAGGTCCAGGTAATAGCGTTATTAACTGTTTGATTCTTCAGGTGACTAAAATACGTAGCCAGAGCTGTGAAACACTGTTGACAACCAGTGGCATCATCCCAATGTCTTTCTTGGGCAAGAATGTGAAATCAAAGAAGAGTTTCCACAAAGTCTTCCAAAATCATCTACAAGTATTTCCTGAAAAACAGCTGCCTGAGGCAAAAAGGTTTAACACTGGAATAAACTTGAGGGCACTTGACCCTTGAGCTCATGGATATCTGATCTGATTATAGCAATTGTAATAATTACTCATTTCATAAACATCTGAAAGATACTGATTTCAGAAGATTTACTGAGAGTTCGAAACTAGGTATTTTAGATATTTATATGGACACAACTGAACACTAAGCTTTTTATCTGGCACGTGTGCCCCTAATAATAATTTTTAGAAAAGACAGAAAAACACACGATAGAAGAAGGCTTATATGAAGTCCTTTAGTTCTGCACAAAGCACCCCAAAGGGAGGTTCCTTACTTTTACCTTTAAGGTGTCAGCTGGAGATGCATCTAATCCTTTCCCAACTTCTGGCCTCCCTACCCCCAAAATGACTGCAATAGTGTGTCAAGTGTAAGACAGGGACTCATAAAAGTGACTTCAATTCTCCCTTCAGAGCACAGGGCATCCTCAGTAACTATCACACTGCCTGATACGAGAAGCAAGAAGTACAGAGAGGTAGAGGCCTTGGAGTCAGACCACCTGAGGGCCTTGGGAAAGTTGGGTTCTATCTGTTCTATTCACTCAGCTAGAATATGAGGATGCTAGTTCCTGTCTCCAGGAGGACTGCAAGTGAAATGAGCTTACAACACATGTCAAGTCCTAGAACAGTGCCTGGGATGTGCTCAGTGCTCGGAACAAACGAACCCGTTATTATTACTGCCTGGTCATTATAATTTATTGGATGGATGGAAGAATGAATGGCGTTTCTTGGTGTTCAGTGGAATACTGCCTGCAGCATCAGTAAACAAAGGATGTCACAGTCATCAGGGACCGCAGCCACTGCTGCTGGTGAGCCTGAGGGAGCTCAGGCAGGAAAGAACACCCACCATTCAGCGCGGTTGGACTGCAGCCATGCCCTCAGTGAGGCCTGAGGGCGCTCAGGACGAGGAAACACAGGGTACTGGCCCCAGAGAGCTGGGGTACACACCCAGGGAATGATTCCAGTGAGCCCAGACTCCTGCATCTTCCCAGGCACAGAAAAGCACTAAATTCCTTAACACGAGACATCTAGTTTTCTTTTCATTAACACTCTTTTGACATTCGGACTACGTGCCCTTTGTTGCAAAACTTCTATATAACCTGGCTTCCCCTGCCCTTCGCCTTCTTGGAGCAGTTCTCTCAGGGCTACTTGAGATCCCAGGCTTGAAGTTCTGAAGATCCCCACCAAATAAAACATAACTCTCAACTTTTAGGCTCTGAATGTTTTTTACATTGACATTGGTAAAGGCTGTTTAGTCCTATCAGGTTTCCAATTCAAAAAACTTATTCCTACAGGGTCACATTCATTCACCCCTAATGGGCACTCAGGATGACTTTAGAAGGGCAGGATAATCCTTGGTGGCTGAGGCACAGCAAGAAACCAGGAACACCAAACAGGGTCATGCCAGAGATAAATCTTCTGTATTTCTGTTTCGTAAGAGCCAGCCCTGCAGGTGCCTGGACTGACGCCCAGACACTCCCAAAGAAATGCTCAAGTAGCATAATTTTCAGTGCCTGAGAAATATAGAGCCCAGAGGTCTCAAGAAACCATAAAAACACTTCATCAGAATCATAATAGTCATATTCCTTACTTTACACCTTTCATGCTTAACAAATACCCAAACCGGCTATGTAATGCAATTCATTACAGACGTGTACCAGTGAGATGCTAAAAAACACACAAAAATCATCATCTCCTATTCTCTACTCATTGTCCCAAATGTAATTACAGAAGTCAATCCATTTAACCTTATTTAACTATGCTTATCAAGGGGTCGCAAAGAGTCTGACACAACTGAGCGACTGAACAACAACGATGTTTATGGCCAGGAAAAGCATAAGAAAAACTCATTTTCGAATTATTGAACATTCAGAGTATTTAAGTCATTCAGTGATGAATTTTTACAGAAGTGATGACATCGTTCTCCAAGATCCTCAGGACTAAAGGTTCCAATCATCGGGATCATTACTGACTCTAACCCACATGGAGGAGGGGTTCCATGTGGCACTGTTGCAGTGAAAAGGGAAAAAGAGGAATGAGCTTTGTCCTTCCCTTTCCTGAGAACAAAGAAGATAAAAAGAATGGTGAACAGGCCTGAACATTCCTAGTTTTTGCTGTTGTTTTTTTTTAACTCTAACTACTCCTAACAAGACACGCCTGTAACTAGGCTTGCTTTTCTGCCGCTTAACTCTCCAGGAGCTACATTTCGCACTGAGTATCCCCCGACTCCATGCTCAATACTCACAACATTCTCTCTACCTTTGTAGTTCTTCCCTTTTACAAATCAGAAAGAAGGCCACACAGTCACCTAACTGCCAGACTCAGTTACTGGGTTACTGATGCCAGCCTATGACTGTTTTTGAGACAGCTGGAGAGGAAGAAAATATAACACCTTTGTTCCCGGCACTGACTTCCAGCCCTCATTGGGCACAGTTCTTGCGGCATGAGCCTAGCCTGTTTCCGTCTCTACCAGCTGAGAATTAAAGCCACCTTTCTATTTCCTCCAAACTCTCTGTCCGTAGTTTTCATTCGGCTTCAGGGGGCAGAGAAAGCCTAGATTTTAGCCAGCAACAGCACCACGGCCACTCCACTGCATTCAAGGGATTCCCCCAAAGTACATGGAAATAGATTAATACTTAGGCACCTCAAAGCACTTCAAAACAAAAAATCTAACTTTAAACTCACAGTAACATCCTGAAATTCTCCTCTCTTCTCCTCCACTCTTCACACATCATAAGATTATTGTGTCTGTTCAAACCTTGCCCTCCTGCTCTGGCCCTGGAGGGTTCTGGGCCCCCATCCCATACTGATGTAGATAGAGTCAGCCTCCCCTGCTCCCTTCAATTTTCTCTTTATTTCACTTGTCATCATCCCAATTCTTTAGAATGAAAGCAAGCCTAGGAACTGACCAGCCAGCAGAAAGTCTTCCCCCTAAGTCATTTGGATCACTGGAGAAGAGGTGAAATTTTAAAATAAACGATTTTGATAAATGGTTGGTACTAGGTCAGTAAACTCCCAAACACTGACAGTTTCAAAACATTTCACTTCATATTTATCAGTTGAACTATTAAATGTATTTGGAAGACTACAAATCAAGTTTAACACTGATTGTTATGAGATAATTTTTCTTTTTTGGCTCAGTACTTTAGGATTTTCTTCTATAGTAACAACAGCTTTTTCTTTATAACCTTTAAAATGGCACCAGATGGTCCAGTGGTTAAGACCCCAAGTGTCCAATGCAAAAGGCGCAGTTTTGATCCCTGGTCAGGGAGCTAAGATCCTGCATCCCACATGGTATGGTCAAAAATAAATAAATAAAAATTAAAAAATAAAAAGGTAACCACCCACAAAAAAAGAAAATTTTAGGTGATTAGGACATTTATATAAAGCTCATACTCTCACTTGTCTTCTGGGAACTCTTCCACATTTTAATCAACAGCCTCTCTTCATCAGAATATTTTATCTAGCTTTAACCTCTTCATTTTTCAAGTAATCCCTCACTTTTCTCTCAACATTTTGGAAATGAAGAATATGAGAAAGTGTGAATCTTTTACTTCTCTTCTCCTCCCCCAGAGTTTATTTTAGATGTTTTCCCTCATCACATTTTCTAGATGGTCTATTTGTGCTCATTAGCTCACTTCTGATTGCTCGGCAATTCCTTTCAGCTGAGTAAAGATTAGCTTTTTTTCCCCTGCTAACTTAGCTATGCCTCTTACCTATCTGCCATCTTTACAGTATTATGGGTGGAAGAAGAGAGGGCAGAGATGACAAGAAAGAGGTGGGTCCAAAAATAAAGGCAAGTAATCACCGAGTCGGGCTCTTTTCCTTCTGACATTTTCCTGGAATACAAAAGCTCCAGGTGACATTCCTGGTATCATAAAATTCTCAGCATGCTTCTGACCTTACAAAAACCCGAGAGGCTCAAGTTTATATACTGTTCCAGGAGAATCTTAAACAAAGAGTGCAGGGAACAGAACAAGACACAGTCTTTGAATCCCAAATGATCTGGTTTTTATTTTCCTAAGTTAAGGTTTGGTTCCATGTGAGGCCCAAATTTTTCATCTTATCCAAAATAGTTCTGCTTTGACTTCAAAACCATGCTTCCAGGCAAATGATCACAGCTGCTGGCCTGCCTGCTCCACATGCTGTAGGCCGATGTTGGGTACATTCTGGAAAGATGATACATCTAAGCAGAGAGAATTAACTGAGCGTTTGAGGGAGGTTTCTTCCCCCAAAACACCATTCTCATTTTCCTTCTTTCTCAGGGCTACATAAATATGCATTTGGGACATTTTGGATTAATAGCAATGCTTCTAGTAAATACTTCATATTACCACCACAAACATAGCAAAAGACCTAAGTATTAGGTTGTCCTGTTTGAGTAAGAACCAAGACTCAAGTGTTCTGGCAAATGGAACTGGGTAATACTTCCCAAAAGAAGCTGAGGGTTTGGTTTGGTTTGGTTCTGTTTTGTTTTTATGTACACTGCTTCACATGGGCAAGAAGGGGGGCACCATATAAAGGCAAGATTTAACGATGTCTCTGATTAGGTTTCAAATACATTCGAAGTATTGGGGAGGGGTTGGGCCCTCTGAGAGATAAGCCACATCAGAGAGGGAACTGATAAATAAATGAGGACTCTGGACTCACAAACCCGAGAGGCAGCATGGCCAGGGGCAGAGAATGAGACTTCCACACACAAAGCGGCAGCTAGAATTGGAGGCAAGCACCGAGGCAAAGAAGAAAGACCTGAAGCAGAGAGAGTTGTCCCTCCAAATGCACACACTTCAGGGATGCAAGCCATCCAGCTGAGGGGCCCCATGACACAGAGGAAATCAATGTTTATCTTACTTCAAAGAAACTGCTGAGTATTCCTGGCACCAGAAGAGTTGAGAGAGAAAATGACTGGGCTAAAACAGTGGGGGGTTTTTTCTCTTTTGGAAAGTGAAGGTACAAGAGTTACAAAAATTTATCAGAAACAGGTGGCATTTGAGAAGACAAGGTTATGACTGGCAGACTTGTTCATGAGCTGCATGTAAAGCCTCTCGCCATCTAAGAAACTCCCAGAAACACTAACATTTTACTGCAGAGACTGCCAGACCACAACCCTGCGTAGACCTGATGAAGCCTGAACATCACAGAGGGACACTACACTTTGAGCTGGAAGCGTAATGGATTTTGGGTTTTCTCCTTTGGGGAAGAAGTGTGTTCTGGTATGCAAAGAAGGATACAGAGAAATACCTGGTGGCCAGTGAAGAGGACTATCCACTGAAGTCTCGGGCTCCCATTCCTAGGTTCACACCTAGCCAAGGACTACATTTCCAGCCCCTCAGGGATGGGCCCTGTAACGAGTCCAAAGGCAGTGAGACACAGGAGTAATCACACAGCTTCTGCGCCTGGCCCCAAAACTTCTAAAGCATTCCTCCCACTCTGCCTTGTCAAAGTCCTGTATTAAAGCCGGCAGTGGTTCCATCAGCCTGCGTCCCTGAATACCCCATAAAAGAGAATTACCACCCTCTCTCCATTGCCAGTGAGGGGATTTGTGTGAGCAAGAAATATATTTCATCTGTGTTAAGACACTGAGAGTTTAGGATTCATTTATGATAGCAGCTAACATGAATGTAACAAAACACTTGATGAAACCACATTTTTTAAAATTACCTATGTAATCCAAAAAGTGAACAGGGAGACATAATCCATTCTATTTGAATAAATATGCTATTAAATTATAAATGATTCTAATTATAATGTCCAGAAACTAAAACAGGCATACGCTTCAAACAAGAGTCAAGTAGTAATTCTATAACTAGCATTAGAGCGAGTTAGATATTCTCCAACACCCTAAGTATATTAGATATTAAATTCTTTTCAAATTTATCTGATCTGGCAAGAGAGTGGGAAAACCTTCAAAAGTCAAAAATGACAAAAAATAAATTCAGAGGGAGAACCAAATGCTGAAACCAACGGCTCTCCAAACAGCTTGTTTTTAATTTGTGGGATATGAAATTGAAAAACAAAGCTGAGGTATTCAAAAGGTGAGAAGTCAGATCACAGCCTTCCAAATGTTGGTGCCCAAAAAGATGATTCCTTAGTACAGCAATGAGCTAGACAATTAAAAACACCCAACAAAGACAGAAAATAAGGGAAATTGCCTGACTAGGCTTCCTTGGTGGCTCAGACGATAAAGAATCTGCTTGCAATGCAGGAGACCCAGGTTCAATCCCTGGGTTCGGAAGATTCCCTGGAGAAAGGAATGGCTACCCACTCCTGTATTCTTTTACCTGGAAAATCCCATGGACAGAGGAGCCTAGTGGGCTACAGTCCCTGGGGTTGCAAACAGTCAGACACAACTGAGCGACTGAGCACACACAGGCACCAGCCATGGGTGGAGAGACAGAAAACCTCCCTTGAGAATTCTTAACAAGAAGATTGACTTCACAACACATGAAGAATCAGAATTTATAGCACATTCATAGCCGGATAAAAACCTCAAGTGGAGAATTAAGTTACATTAGTTCATACGGGGTCACCCCTAGATGTCTGGCAGTGTCTATGTGCGTTCAGTCGCTCAGTTGTGTCTGATTCTTTGTGACCCTATGGACTGTAGCCTGCCAGTAGCCTGTGCATGCAATTTTCCAGACAAGAATAAGTGGAGTGGGTTGCTATTTAATACCCCAGGGGATCTTCCTGACCCAGGGATTGAACCCACATCTCTTGCATCCTCTGCATTGGTGGGTAGATCCTTTACCAACCGTGCCATCTGGCAGAGATATACACAGATCCTCTCTGGAGAAACTACCTCAACCCAAACCTCAAAGAATCCCCACAGATAAAAAGTCTCAGTCATCTTAAGTTCATGAAAATGCAAAAGCACAACAAGAAACAGTCCTGCACGAATGAGACTCTACAACAACAAATCAGACCCACAAAAGATAGAGGTGTTTAAATTCTCAGACACAGAATGTCTAACTACGAATAATCAATCATTTTCAAGAAAAAAGATAGTAAAAGAATATGACAAAGGAATAAGAAACTATTAAACATATGAACCAGATTGGTAAAGCTATAAGCAGAAAAGCATAATATTAGAAATGCGATGGGTGGGTTAAATAACTCAGGTGACACATCAAGAAAGAAAATTAATGAGCTGGAAGATAGAGCTGAAAACGGAATAAAGACTGTAACACATAGACAAAGGTGTGGAAAATATGGAGTTATGGTAGGAAATGAAGCTCAGACTGAGAAGATGTAATTTAGATCTGTTCAGATTTCCAGAAGCACTAATTGAAGAAATACTGATGGAGACCTAAGGAAAGCAGCCCATTCTCAGATTTAGGTATCCCCCAAAATCTCAAACTAAGTGAACAGAAAGAAACCCACACCTCGACTTGCTATGGTGAACCTGAGGGAGTAAAAAGATCTGAAAAGCCATCAGAGATAAAGTACAACAGTAAGACTGAAAGCTGACCCCTCAAAAACTGAAACAGAAACTTGAAAGCAACTGAATAAAATCTTCAGTGTACTGACAAAATATGATTTTGAACCTCAAAATGATTTTTGACCAAGGTGCCATGACCATTCATCAAGGAAATGACAGTCACTTCAATAAATCATGCTGGGAAAAACTGGATATCCATGTGCAAAATAATGAAGCTGAACCCTTGCTTTATACCGTATACAAAAATTTACTCAAAATGGATCAAAGGCCTAAAAGTACAGCCTAAAACTTTAAAACTCTTTGAAGAAACATAGGGGAAAAGTTTTATGACACTGAATTTGGCAAGAAGCTCCTGGGTGTGATATCAAAAAAGTAACAACAAAACTGAAAACTTTGTGCAAATGACAAAGCATAAAAAGTCAACCTATAAAATGGGAGAAAATACTTGCAAATTATGTATCTGATAAGTGGTTCAGTTCAGTTCAGTACACTCAGTCGAGTCCAGCTCTTTATGACCCTGTGAACTGCAATATGTCAAGCTTCCCTGTCCATCACCAACTCCAGGAGCTTACCCAAACTCATGTCCATCAAGTCGGTGATGCCATCCAACCATCTCATCCTCTGTCATCCCATCCTCCTCCTGCCCTCAATCTTTTCCAGGATCAGGGTCTTTTCCAATGAGTCAGTTCTTTGCATCAGGTGGCCAAAGTATTAGAGCTTCAGCTTCAGCATCAGTCCTTCCAATGAATATTCAGGACTGATTTCCTTGAGGGTTGACTGGTTGGATCTCCTTGCAGTCCAAGCGACTCTCAAGAGTCTTCTCCAACACCAGAGCTCAAAAGAATCTATTCTTCAGCGCTCAGCCTTCTTTATAGTCCAACTCTCACATCCATACATGACTACTGGAAAAACCATAGCATTTACTAGACAGACCTTTGTCAGCAAAGTGGTGTCTCTGCTTTTTAATATGCTGTCTAGGTTGCTCATAGCTTTTCTTCCAAGGAGCACATGTCTTTTAATTTCATGGCTGCAGTCACCATCTGCAGTGATTTTGGAACCCAAGATAAGTGGTTAGTATCCAGAATTTGTGAAAAATGCCTACAACTCAACAACCAAAAAACACATATAACAACTTTAAAACAGGCAAAGGGCTTGAATAGAGGCCAACAAGCATATGAAAAGACACTTGATACCACTAATCATTAGGGAAATGCAAATCAAGACCACAGTGAGATGTCACTTCATACTCCTTAGGATGACCACTATTAAAAAGTAAAGAAATGTCAAGGATATAGAAGAAATTAGAACACTGTGCACTGTTAAAGGGGAATGTAAAATGGTGCAGTGCTATGGAAAAAAGTATGGTAGTTCCTAAAATATAAAAATGGAATTTCTATATGACACAAGAATTCCATTTCTAGGTATAGAGTTGGCCTTCTGTATCCATGGGTTCAAAGATTTAACCAACCCCGAGTTGGTTAAATCTGATGATGGAAAACCCATGAATATGGAGGGCTAACTGCATTCACTGTGCTACACCATTTCATAGAAGGAACTCAACCATCTGCAGATTTTGGCATCCACAGGGGCTCCTGGACACAGTCTTCAATGGACACTAACAGATACCTATATATCCAAAAGAATCGAAGCAGGATCTCAAAGAGGTATTTGCATGTTCATGTTCATAGCAGCATTATTCACTATAGCCAGGCAGTAGGAGCAACCCAAGCACCCATTGACAGATGAATGGTTAATAAAACACACAGCATGAATATACAAGAGAGTATGATTCAGCTTTAAAAAAAGAAGCAAATTCTGACAAATTCTACAACATGGATAGACCTTGAGGCTACTATGCTAAGAGAAATAAATCAGTCATAAAAAGAAATACTACATGATTGTATTTATATGAGATACCTAGAGTAGTCAGATTCAGAGACAGTAGAATAGTGGTTTCCAGGGGCCCGAAGAAGGGGAAATTGGGAGTTGCCATTTAATGGATATTGGTTGAACAATATGAATGTACTTAACACTACTTGAGTATACACTTAGAAATGGTTAAGTTGGTAAAACATTATTATACTTTTACAATTAAAAATCTTTAATGAAGTTAAATATATATATACACATACATGCATGTATAAATAAAGGTGACCCCTGAAAAACTCAGGGGTTAATCTGAGAATAATTTATAGCTGGCACTCTGTTTCTGAGGTTCCTACACATTCTCAGATTCAACCAATCAGATTGTGCAGTACTGTAGTATTTACTATTGAAAAAATATAAGTGGACCCTTATAAAGTTCAAACCTGCACTATTCAAGTGTATACATACATAATTTTTAATGCTGTATTAAATATCTAGCTATCATTCAAGAATGAGGGCCTAAAAAACAAAATCAGACAATTACTCAAATATTCCAACCACTTATGGTTTTAGCTTTTATACTGTTTTGTTCCTAAAACTTACACTAAAGATGAGTATGTTTTTTAAAGACTAAGAACACTGATGAACCAACTGCTGTCTTAAGAAACAGAACACCATCAGTAACTCTGGGGCCCCCATATTTCTTTATACCCTTCCTCCCTTGAGAGGTAGCCACAATCCTAACTTTATAGTAATTACTAGCCCTAATTTTCTTTATAGTTTAAACTCATATGAATTTTTTAAATCAGCGGCATGGCGTTCAGTTTTAACTTCTCTGAATTTTATAAAAATTAAACACTGAACATTGTTTCTGCAGCTTGCTTTTCTGCTTCATCCTCTCTGATATATGTAGCTATAGTTCATTTAATGGGATTCAAGGTGGCACAAGTGATAAAGAATCTGTCTGCCAGTGCAGGAGACACAAGAAGTGTGGGTTCAAGCTCTGGGTCAGGAAGATCCCCTGGAGAAGGAAATGGCATCCCAGTCCAGTATTCTTGCTTTCAAAATCCCATAGACAGAGGAGCCTGGCAGGCTACACAGCCCATGGAGAGTTGTCCACAGACAACTCATGTCCACAGAGAGTTGGACATGACTGACTAGCAGCAACATTCAAAATTCAAATTTCAAAATAGTTCATCTATAACATATTTTCACATTATGTATTTGTTAAAGATTTTTTTATGTGGACCAATTTTAAAGTCTTTACTGAATTTGTTAGAACATTGTTTCTGTTTTCTGTTTTGGTTCTTTGGCCTGGAGTTATGTAAGCTCTTAGCTTCCCAACCAGGGACTGAACTCCCACCTCTTGCACTGGAAAGCAGTGGGTCTTACTGGCCCACTAGGGAAGTGCATTCACACTAAGCATTATTCCACTGTATGAATACAACCCAATTTATGCATTGTAAAGGTAGATGTGCATCTGGCTCGTTTCAACTTTGTTCTTAAGGACATGCTGCTATAAACACCGATGTGTTTCTTGATATACATGCACAACTTTCACCAAGCTGTAGAGCTGCACCTTAGGGTGTGCATTTGCTTAATAATTTTAGGAAATGCAAAAATATTTTCCAAAACGGTTTTACCAAGCATCACATCAAACAGCAATATGAGAGCTCTCATTTTTAAAAGGAACACTATATTATCCAAAAACTGTTCATATTTTCCTTGCAACATGTCGGTCTATGATTTATGGCTTCAAATAATTCATTTTGATTTATTTCTTCACTGTTTGACATTGAGTCTCATTTATAAATATCCCTGTTGCATGTGCAAATTTTCCCAATTCCCACACACTGTACAATTTTACAAAATGGGAAGCTACCATGAATATCTTCTCTCATGATGTTATTTAAAATGCAAATTTTTTAGTTCAAAAAGTTTTGCGGTCAAGGCAAAACAAGTATTGCAATGAATGATCATTATCTTCTGAGAAAGAACATATACTTTAGCACCACACCCTTTCACCAGAGTTCAAACCTGCTTAAGCTCCTTGGTCTTTAGCTTCATCAGCTCAGATGTCTGACCCAACTTAACACAGAAGACACACATCTTCTGAGTTCTATTCCCAACTCTGCCTCTAAGAATTTGTGTGACTTTAGGAAAGGTCAAGAAACTCGAGCTCTTTTTTTTTGGGGGGGGGGGGGGGGGGAGTGAAATGAAGAATTAACAAAATAATCTCAAAGGTCCATCTGGAAAATTTTCCATCTGGAAAATTCTATTGTTCTATGATACTATGTCACTAGCTGGTGGTGAGCAGGCTTTATTCACCCCCAAATGTCTTTTTTTGCTGGTGGGGAGTACTTTATTACACTTTTCTTCCACCCTAATTGAATGTCTATAGATGGGTGTGCATTCCTAATTTTCTGAGGACCCATTCCTTTTAACAGATAGATCCTGATTCTATTACATTCATGTTCTCTTCCTCGACTTGAAACATTTGAGTTTTTAATCCCTTTCTACAGTAATATTCTTATCTACTGAGATCTTAATACTTATTGCAATAAATAGAACGAGTTAATTCACAGGGTAAATAAATGAGTGTAAGTCACAGGGTGTGACTTACAGTTGACAGACTGTTTTCATGTCTACTATGTCGCCTGTGACAGTCATCCTGATTGGTGTGACTGGTGATTGGTTTGATGACAGAAGATTGAAGACCTCTCTCCATGATCAATTAATAGCAAAACAGGTCAAGGCATCTTCTGTAATGACCCACCAGCATGGCCTCAGACACACAGTACCTGCCTGCCTCTAAGGAAAGGGCCACACCACCAGCTGCCAACTTCCTGCTGGTGACGGGCGCAGCCCGCCAGGCTCCTGAGCACGCAATGGCATCAGGTGCTCTCCGGCAAGTGGCTTGCTCTGCTCAGAACCACCCTGGAAGCCGGCTCCAGACAACGCGGAGGAGCCAAGCTGAGCATATGCTCTCAGAGGGGGAGTCAGGAAAACAACCAGGACGTCAGCATGCACATCTTGGCATGAGCTCCGAACCCTTAAACAACACTTCCAACTTCTCTCCATGGAGAAGTGCAAGGAAAGCTCCCCGTTCCAGTGAATTCAGTCACATTCCCCAAAACATACCATCCCCCCCTTTCACAAACCCCAGGAGGAATTGACACAGGACATTTGCAAGTTGGCACTGTCTCGGTGCTCTGCTTGTCTGGTGTTAATGTGTTTATTTGCTTTCCAAGGACCATCTTGCTCACCCACAGGCAGTCAAAAGAACACACAACAGCGGCAGCCAGGCTGGCTGTCACCATTAGTGTAACCTTTACTATCTGCTGACACGTCGTTTTTGTTTCCAGCCCAGATGTCATGCACAACAAAGTATATTCTCTCTTATGAGCAAATGTGTCCAGCAATGCCAACATAATTCAACCAACTGCTTGGTATTTGAAGAAAGAACTTTATTTTTGAAAACTGTTCAAATTTTCAATCAACCACCTACCACCCAGGGCACTCACTGCCAACTTCATTTCTACCAAGCTTTCCCCAGATACAGTCTTCAATTACGCTAAAGATAGTACGGTTTTCAATTAATCAAGTTAGCTGAAATATACCATAAGGTGGCCATTTGAGCCTGTTACACTAGAAACTCTCAGTCTGGATCTCTAGTTCTAAATACAGGCAGGTTATGTAGGTGCGTGCGTGCTTAGCCGTGTCCAACACTTTGTGACTCCATGGACTACAGGCCACCAGGCTCCTCTGTCCGTGGGGTTTTCTAGGCAAGAATACTGGAGTAGGTTGCCATTTCCTCCTCCAGGGGATCTTTGCAACCCAAGGATCGAACCCATGTCTCCTGTGTCTCCTGCATTGATAGGTGGATTATTTAACACTGAGCCACCTGAGAAGTCCCAGGTTATGTAGGAGTAGCCTCAAACCATGCACACTGTCTTGGAGACAAAATTTTCTGACCTTAAAGTCAAAACCTTGGAGCCATCCTTAATTTTTCCTTTTTCCCTTCACATTACCAAACCAAACCACCAGGACACTATCAGTTATACCAAAAATAACTCCAGAACCTGGGCATTTTTCACTATCTCCACTGTGACAAATTTAACTCAAGACATCATTATTTCTCACTTAAACTAGGAGCCTTCTGGTGAGCTCTGTTTCCATTCTCACCTTCCAAGGGTCCATTTTCGACACCACAACCAAACGATTTTTGTAAAATAAAAACAAGTTTCTATCATTCCCCTACTAACCACAATCTAACACAGCTTCCCAAGCAACTGAAGTCAAAAGCTAGTGTTATCACCTTGCTGACAACATCCCACGTGATGTGAGTCTGGCTCTCTCACTGGTCACCCTGACCCTGCTCACCACTCCAACCACACTGAGCTTCTTTCCCTCCTTCAAAGACACCAGAGCCATCCCCATCTCTGCCTCTGTGTTTTCATCTTCCTCTGGCTTACACTGGTTCTCGCCTGTCCTCTCATCACTCTGATCTCAGTTTGAATGTCACTTCCCAGAGAAGCTTCCAGCACCAGCCTTGCTAACGTAACTCCTTAGTCTTTATCCTAATTTCACCCTGTTTTCCTCTCAGTAGTTTTCAAACCCTCAGAGGATGCTGTTTGATCACTGTTTACAAGTGCTGACTGTCCTCCCCAACTGTTGTTCAGTCAAGCCCAACTCTTCTGCAACCCCATGGACTGCAGGCCACCAGGCTTCGCTGTCCATGGGGTTCTTCTGGCAAGAACACCGGAGTGGGTTGCCATTTCCTACTCCGGTCCTCCTCACAGAATAGGACTATCATTAACAGGAATTTGTATTTTTTTCCATTAAATGTAACACCAGCTCATAGAACAGTACTGAGCAAAAACAGTCAGTGCTTTAAAAATGAAAAAGCAAATTAACGAAGAAATATCTGAAAATATTTCTAAGAACCCATGCTCAACTGACTCATGAGTAGATTGCTACAAAATTACATATCTTCTGGAATTCTAACAAGCAAGATTATGTCAAAACATTGGGAAATCCAACATAAGCATCTGTTTCACATGGGCAAAAGTATAAAGTGCCAAGTAATGAGTGATCATTTTTAGTTGTTACCAGTCACACCTTCAAATAATCAGCCTTTGTTCATTTGGGACAAGATCAAAAGGATTTAAGTGACCATGGGCACTAGATATGAATGTTAATTATTAAAGCATTATTTATTCAACAAGTAGTGTGGGGGGAAATGCTCAAGATATTGTTAGGAAAAAAGAATAAAGCTAGATATCTAACTCTCCACATTAACCTTAAAATTAATTCCTGATTAATTCCAAATGAAAAAGAAACTGTGAAAGTCCTATAGCATCTATAATTAGGGGATGAGAAGCCTACACTTTGGATACAAATATCAACATAATTATGAAAAGAAACAATACGTTTTCAGATATATAGTCATAGACATGATGTAAACCCTTTATCAAATTTGTTAACATTAATTTCAAGTTGAAGGTTATTTATGTCCTTTTCAATGCTGTTTTCCATACCCCTGCACCTACCAAGTACCATCTTATCAAGTTGAGTTAATAATCCAGGAGGGGTTGTAATCAACTTGTTTGATTAAAATCCTTAAGAACTTCAGGAATTCCCTGGTGGTGCAGTGGTTAAGACTTCGTGCTCTCAAATGTCAAGGGCCCTGGGTTCAATCCCTGGTTAGGGAATTAAGATCCCTCCCACAAGCTGCATGGCATGGCTAAAGAAAAATTCTCAAAAACTTCAACGTCTTCACTAGAAACACTTCTAGTTTTCAAGTCATCTGGTATAATATGTAAAGCTGGACTTGAGACTTTCCTGGTGATCCAGAGGTAAAGACATCTTGCTTCCACTGCAGGGGACATGGACTCAATCTCTGGTCACAGAACTAAGATCTCCTGTGCAAAACAAACAAACAAACAAACAAATATGTGACCAAACAGGGCTTATGCCTTTAAGTCCTTGGAGGGCACAAAGGCACAACTCTAAAATATCCAACACAGTAGACAAGCTCAGAATCCAGAGTCAGACAGCCTAGGTTCTACCATTTCAGCTTGAGTGTCATATTAACTGCTATAAACCTGTTTTCTTCTTGAAATTAAGGATAAGAGTAGTAATGTAGCTCATAGGGATGTGGTCGGGATTGACGAGATAATATATCTGGACAGGGGCCAGTGAGCACAGATTGAGTCTTTTGGACAGCAGGGCCTGGACACAGCTGATTGGCAATGAGCATCCATCCCCTTCTATAGGTGGTACTCCTACACTGCAGACAGTGAAAGTCACACGGCCGCTGTGACTGCGTGAATTGAAACAGTATTCCAGCCCCCACCCTCCCTCCGCCAACCCTTCCCCATTCCATGAGCACTCTCTCTCCTGCATTAAACCCCTTTCTGTCTGCAATTCCCAGTATGGTTCCTGGATCCTATGTTGAAATCTAATTGATAGACACCTCAGAACAAAAAGTAATACTTATAGAGCATGACTAGGTACCAGGCGTTTGTTCTACACCTTTGTGTACACTGACTCATTTAATCCTCTAACAATCTTATGAGGTAGATCCTATTATTATCCTGCTTTTTAAAAATGTATTTATTCTAATTAGAGGGTAATTATTTTACAATAGTGTGATGGCCTCTGCCATACATTAGCATGAAAGGCCATAGACATACACGCGTCCCCTCCCTCCTGAGCCCCTCTCCCACCTCCCTCCCCACCCCATCCCTCCAGGTTGTCACGGAGCCCGGGCACAGGTTCCCTGCATCATTCATCAAACTCCCACTGGCTACCTACTTTACGTATGGTAATGCATACATTTCAATCCTTTTCTCTTCAATCATCCCACCCTCTCCTTTTCCACTGTGTTCAAAAGCCTGTTCTTTGCATAGGATCGTCAGTACTATCCTTCTAGATTCCCACACACATGTGTTAATACACAGTATTTGCCTTTTTCTTTCTGACTTACTTTACCCTGTGTAATAGGCTCTAGGTTCATTCACCTCATTAGAACTGACTCAAATGTGTTTCCCTTTATAGATGAGTAATATTCCATTCTGTGTATGTACCACAACTTCCTTATCCATTTATCTGTCGATGAACACCAAGGCTGCTTCCATGTCCTAGCTATTGTAAATAGTGCTGCAGGGAACATTGGTACATGTGTCTTTTTCAATTATGGTTTCCTCAGGGTATATATCCAGTAGTGGAATTGCTGGATCATATGATAGTTTTATTCCTGATTTTTTAAGGACTCTCTATACTCTTCTCCATGGTGGTTGTATCAGTTTGCATTGCCACAAACAGTATAAGACTCTTCCCTTAGTATCCTTATCTTTTAAGTAAAGAAACTGAAGGACCAAGAAATAAACATTTGCCCTCAGATTAAGTAGCTTCTAAGTAATAAAGGGAGGATTCAGACACAGGCCCAGTCTTAACCATGTCTCACAAATACAACAGGCAAATGATAACCCAGCTTAAAACAGCCCACCCTTCTTCCACTGAACTACTACAGAAAAACAAAATAACACAGAGTTAGAAGCCCATATAGAAAACAGTCCAATCCCTTCATTTGGGATCTGGATAAACTAAGGTTCTGGGCAGTTAAATGACCTAACTAAAATCACATCATCGATAAATAAAAACCAGGGATGGGATACAAGTGTTTTAACACCAAATGCAGGATAACATGATGCCAATATATTTTCCTGATTTTTAATAATTCTACATATCCAAAAATATGCATTGTTGATATGTATCTGAAAAGGTTCAGCTCGGTTGCTCAGTCATGTCCAACTCTTTACAACCCCATGGACAGCAGCATGCCAGGCTTCCCTGTCCATCACCAACACCCAGAGCTTGCTCAAACTAATATCTCTTGAATCAGTGATGCCATCTAACCATCTCATCCTCTGTCGTCCCCTTCTCCTTCCACCTTCAATCTTTCCCAGCATCAGGGTCTTTTCAAATGAGTCAGCTCTTTACATCAAGGTGGCCAAAGTACTGGAATTTCAGCTTCAGCATAAGTCTGTCCAATGAATATTCAGGACTGATTTCCTTTAGGATGGACTGGCTGGATCTCCTTGCAGTCCAAGGGACTCTCAAGAGTCTTCCCCAACACAACAGTTCAAAAGCATCAATTCTTCAGCACTCACCTTTCTTTATAGTCCAACTCTCACATCCATACATGACTACTGAAAAAAACCATAGCTTTGACTAGACAGACCTTTGTTGGCAAAGTAATGTCTCTGCTTTTTAATATGCTGTCTAGGTTGGACACAGCTTTTCTTCCAAGGAGCAAGTTTCTTTTAATTTCATGGCTGCAGGCACCATCTGCAGTGATTTCGGAACCCAAAAGAAATAAAGTCTCACACTATTTCCATTGTTTCCCCGTCTATTTGCCATGAAGTGATGGGACCGGATGCCATGATCCTAGTTTTCTGAATGTTGAGTTTTAAGCCAACTTTTTCACTCTCCTCTTTCACTTTCATCAAGAGGCTCTTTAGTTCTTCTTCAATTTCTGCCATAAGGCTCGTGGCATCTGTGTATCTGAGGTTACTGATATTTCTCCTGGTAATCTTGATTCCAGCTTGTGCTTCATCTGGCCCAGCATTTCACATGGCAGTATACAGCCTTGACATACTCCTTTCCCAACTTGGAGCCAGTCTGTTGTTCCATGTCCAGTTCTAGCTGTTGCTTCTTGACCTGCATGCAGGTCTCTCAGGAGGCAGGTTAGGTGGTCTGGAAAAGTATGACGCTTCAAAAGTCACCAAGACTTAAACATCTGTTGAGCCCCTTTTTAATACAATAAAGGGGAAGAGGGACTAGCTACAGAACAAAAATGAAAAACTTTAATTAGTATTTCAAAATTCAATGTTTAAAAGTATTTCAAATTGCACAAAGAAAGTTTGACCTAGAGCTATTACCAGGTAACATAACTTTCATAAGTTAGATCATATCCACTTCAATTTTCTGCCATTCCATATGGTAAAAATTATATGAAGTCTCAAAGGGTTAATGAAGTGTTGTATTTTTAAAGAGCTGCAGTGCACAGTCTTTTCAACAAATGTGGTATGCATTTTTACCTCTCTGATAATTAGCAAGATGTGAAAAATGTGAACACCCGTGGGTAAAAGTGCTACTGGGCATTCATGTCCCCAGACTTTTCTGGTTTCAATGATAATTAGAAAGCAAAAGCAGATTAACATTTTCATCTTAATAACCTCAGAGTTTTTTAAAGGAAAAATTAAATCAAGCCCATAGATTTTTCCATACTATAATAAAATATTATCATTGCTGTATTATAGAAATGACCTTGAAGCAATCTGGTATTTGAAAACCCTTAAAAATAAAACTAGGAACTGACTTCGGGGGGAATGTTATTTGTGTCGTGTTTTTTGTCAGGTTTTTTGTTGTTGCTGTTTTTCTGCAATTTATTTGCACAAATTTAATCTCTTGGATTGGAATTTCAAATCCCTGATAATTAAAAAGAGAATCTGCAAGGAGATAACATTTTCTGTCTCTGCCAGATTGCCCAAGTAGCAACCCGGCTGGGCAACGGCAATCATGGAAAATGATGCACACAAGTCCCTGAATAAAAATAAAAATGCCAGCACGTGTTTACTCCTCAGCAGTAAATAAACCCCTATTATTCACATTGTCTCAAGCGCATCTCCCTAGAGAAACTGATCCTCCCCCTGCAGGTTCAGCGTTGAGTTCACAAAGCAAGGCTGCAGGTGACACTGGGAGGGGCAGCTTCCTAAAACGCCTCAAACAAGGCTGGCTTCCCACACCCCAGCAAGTCTACAAAGCACAGACAATCTGGCAACTTAGTTCAGTATACCAAGCTGCTTGGTTTACTGTGAAATAAATGGACTAGGATTGAATTCAGAAAAATCACTTATTTCCAATAGACTGGAAACTATGACATTAGTAATGGAACTCTGGTATGGTTTTGAACTTTTCCATTAAGTATATTTTTGCTAACTCCTTATAAATCTCATGTTTTAAAATACTTCCTTATAAATCTATTTACTAAGTAAACATTCATTTATATTTTAACAAACTAAGTCAACCACCAGAGCTCTAATTAACAAGGGATTAACACTAATACCCCAGACAAAAGTAAAAAATCAAAAAATAAAAATATGGCAACAATAAAAACAGTATTGTTTTACTGAGATGTGCAGCTTCATCAGGACAAATGTCTGATTTCCACCAGGTTGATGGATATTGAAAAGACTTTGACGATGGCCTGGTCTGCCCTCAAATTCTCTAAGTACCTAGATTTCTGGAACAAATGGTGCTTCTTTTCTACAGCAACAATTAAAGAAGAAAATATTCAAATCATCCTCAAACACTAAATCAAAGCAAAACAACTCTCAACTTGAAGAATCTTTCAGTCCTTGCCTTTTATTGCCATTGCCTCAAAAATAAGAGGTGCTCTTGGGATGGCAACAACAATATTTCTGAGTTGTAAAAATTCAGCACAGGATGAAATTCTATTTGAGAAAAGTCTTTCACCTCTTACTGTATCAACGGTAGATAAGGCCACCACTCATCGGTCTAAAGAGGCTTTTGGACCCTACTAGCTCTGATTCTGTGCAGTCTTTCCTTTACAAATGACAGTTTTAGCCATTACAGAGAGTGTGTTCAAAAGGTGTTTTTTATTCAGTCACTGAGGCAGGCCTGACTTTTTGCAACCCCACTGGCTGCAGCCCACCAGGTTCCTCTCTCCATGAGATTTCCTAGGCCAGAATACCGCAGTGAGCTGCCACTTCCTCCTCCAGACCATCTTCCTGACCCAGGGATCGAACTTGTGTTGGTCAAATGATGTGTTTAGCTATTAGAGATAGTATGTCCTAATAGTGAGTTTACATCAGTCTTTCCATGGGTGTAACTGCTCCTTCCAAAATTGTATTCAGAATTGAAGAAGGCACGGCTGCCCACTCCAGTATCCTTGCTTGCCTGGAGAATCCCATGGACAGAGAAGCCTGGCAGGCTACAGCCCATGGGGTCACAGAGTCAGACACGACTGAGCAGCTAACACTTCTACTTTTCAAAAATCTTATTCAGTATTCGAATGTACAATCCCAGTTCTTGTATTTAGTAACTTGCTCTGTTTATTGTTTACTCACGACAGATCCAGGGAGTAACCAGCCTATGCCATAAAACAAGTAGCAATTTATAAGAAATTAGTCATCAGCAATAGTTAGTGCCTTCCTGAACAGTTGCATCCGAAAGCAAAGGCCAATGAGCCCCACTTCCCTCTAACAGGCTACTCATTAACTATATTAACAACCACTTTCACCACTGAAAACTATAATTAACTGTGTTGGCAAGTAACAAGCTGCCAGTCAACATAGTTAACTAATTGCAGGAAGTTAAAATGCTTGGTTTAGCTCTTCCAAAAGTTAAGAGTAAACGATCATTAAGTTCAAACTGACTACACACTAAGAAAAAAAGAAAACTTCATGTGAGTCTTTTACCTTTTTCAGCTATTGGTCTATTTCATTCCTCTTTTCTTGGTCAAATTCTTTTCAGCATTAGGTCTACCTTTGCCACATCCACTTCCTCACTGCTTTTAACCCCTGGTCTAAAGGCTTCATTATCAGCTTCCGCAAAATGCTTTCTAACTTCACAGTCACTCTTTTAGTTTAACTGAAGCGAATCGCCATCTGTTACATACACAGTAAGTCCCCTGTATATGAACCTTCAGGTTGTGGGCTTTCAGGGATGCAATAACGTCCCTGTATGCCAGCTGCTGTACTGCACTACCATACTTCTCAAGGTACAGTACTATAGGAGTAAAAATGCATTCTTAATTCTTTGTGTTTGTTTTCTATGTACATATTTCTGTGAAAAGTATTATAAACCTATTATGGTGTAGCACTACATACTGACAGTGTTAGTTGGGTGAAAAGCGTTAGTCACTTGGTCGTGTCTGATTCTTTGTGATCCCACAGACTGTAGCCTATCAGGTTCCTCTGTCCATCGAATTTCCCAGGCAAGAATACTGGAGTGGGTAGCCATTCCCTTCTCCAGAGGAAGCTTCCTGTGGTGGACTTAGAAACAAACTGGACTTTCGAATGTGATCTTGGACTGAACCCATATGTATGTAGGGGACTCACTGTACTATTTTCATCACACCCTTCTGCAAACAGTGCCTTTAAATTACATGACACTGTATTTCTCCAATCATTCTCCTGTTTCTCTGAATCTGTGCTGGTAAAATTCTTCTTTATCCCAGAAGAATTTAGTTCTTCCTTATCTACTAAGGAAATCTCCTAAAACTCAAGCCCTGTATCCCTTCCCTTACCAAGTTATCTTCAAGGATGATCATGGTCCATGTGAACCACATGATTCTCTTCATCTCTGCATCATCCCTGGACCTTCAAATAGATGTGTTCATATGCCTCTGCCCTTATACCATAAACTGCTGAAGGATAGAGTTTTGTCAGCCTGACAAGTATGAACTTTAAAAATATTTAGTCAACTCACCTGCAAATCAGATGAACTCTGAAAACCTGAGGGCATTCTCTAATGTACAGGTCTCCTTCATTAGCTGATCTCAACACGTATTTGCACAAGCTGATTTACCTTAAACCTTTTTCCTAGTTCCTAAATTCAGTTGTCAATGAATGTGAAACTACGGCTTATGCACCAAGGTTAAGAAGCTGCTAATGATACCCAATGGTATTCAAGAAAGAGTCCATGTTCTACTCTGATTCAGAGGGCAAAACACCTACAGTCTAGAACTTCATTTTTCAATCCACTCTTTTTTTCTGGAACTGAGAGATGTGAGAAAAGCAACTGGAACTTAAGGACATAAAAGTTTCTGAATAATGACTGACAGATGCCATTAAAAATGAACAAGAATTAAATAAATGTACTCAGAATTCCAGGTTTACATGTGTGTGCACACTCAGTCTTTCAGTCATGTCCAACTCACTGCAACCCCATAGACTGTAGCCTGCCAGGCTCCTCTATCCATGGGATTTTCCAGGTAAGACTACTGGAGTGGGTTGTCATCTCCTCCTCCAGGGGATTTTCCCGACCCAGGGATCGAATCAGTGTCCCCTGCATTGCAGGCAGATTCTTTATGGCTGAGCCACTAGAGAAGCCCCACGTTTACATGACACCAGGCCATTAATTCCTGACCTTCTTTCCTGCCAGACAACACCGAATGGTTCAGATAAGACCCATCCTCTTGCCCTTCTAGAGCTTCTAACCTACTGCAGAGTTTACATTTACTTTGCCATTAAAAAATACTGGAGGAGATCCTCCTAAGGACACATGCTTGCCATACTACAGAAACCCAAGGTTAGGCAGAGATTTTTGAACTGAGTATAACTGTTTATACCTACTCAGTGCTGGCTGGAAACTTCCAAAGAAAAGCTTTGGCCCATATTGAAACCACGTCTTATTCAGAAGAAGTACTGAATCTTATCTGAGCTATGAAAACAGGGGAAACAGTGTCACTGAGTCCTCTAAGCATCAGAATGGATGCACTGAAGCACTAAAGCTTCAGGAAGCTTAAAATCAGCGGCTGGTGGAGGGGAATGAAATGTCACATGCACACAAGAAAACCGTAAGGCAGGATGTGACCACGCTAAAGGGGTACAAAGTGCTCTCTAATTCTAAAGCGAAAATGCTTCCGTACATTGTTGCATGTGTGTGTGTGTGTGTGTGTGTGTGTGTGTGTGTGCATTAGTTGCTCAGTCATGTCTGATTCTTTTGCAACCCCATGGACTGTAGTCCTCCAGGCTCCTCAGCCCATGGGATTCTCCAGACAAGAATACTAGAGTGGGTTGCCATTTCCTACTCTGTGGGGCCTTTTTAAGATGGAAAGAACTCCTGTCTACATTACTGTTATTATACATTTACAGTGTACAATGGTCATAATATGTCAACAATTCCCATATACTGAATATTCTGCCAAGTATCTAGCACTGCATAAACTTTTAAAATGCATTTTTATTTAATCCTAGCAACAAGCTTCTAAGAAAGTAGCTTCTATTCTTTAATGAATGCATATGTGTACGTGTGTGTGTGTGTGTGCTTAGTCGCTTGGTCATATGCAACTGTCTGCAGCCCCAAGGACTGTAGCCCACCAGGCTCCACTGTCCATGGGGTTTCCCAGGCAAGAATACTGGAGCGGGTTACCATTTCCTTCTCCAAGGGATCTTCCCAACCCAGGGATCGAACTCATGTCTCCTGTGTTTCCTGTATTAGCAGGTGGATTCTTTACTGTCTGAGCCACTAGGGAAGCCCCATTAATGACTGAATACATTACTAAAAACAAATCTTTATTGTTTACCTTACCCAGCCCAGGTCTGTACAGTATCAGCGATCTAGACTGTGGACATACTGCAATGAGGCCTCTAACTCTAGTGGTATAGAGTTAGAATTCACAAAATGAATTAATATATTTATCTTTTGTCTTTACAATAATGAGGTAGATAAGATAGGTGTGTTAATCCACTGGACTAATAAAAAACTGATATACACACAAAAAGATTAAGTGATCTCGGTGAGATTCAAACTGTGGCCTTCTCTGTTGCACAGCAAAGGAAGGCATAAACAAGACAAAAATGCCAATCTTCTTATTGGGAGAAATATTTGCGAATGAAGCCATGGACAAAGGATTAATCTCCAAGATAGACAAGTGGTTTATGAAGCTCAATATCGAAAAAAACAAAAACCCAATCAAAAAATGGGCAAAATACCTAAACAGACATTTCTCCAAAGAAAACATACAGAGGCCAACAAACATGAAAAGATGTTCGACATCGTTCATTATTAGAAAAATGCATATCAAATCTATAATGAGGTATGACCTCACACTGGTCAGAATGGCCATCATCAAAAAATCTACAAACAGTAAAGGCTGGAGAGGATGTGAAGGAAAGGGAACATTCCGATACTAATCAGTTCAGTTCAGTCGCTCAGTCATGTCCGACTCTTTGCGACCCCATGAACCACAGCACGCCAGGCCTCCCTGTCCATCACCAACTCCTGGAGTTTACCCAAACTCAAGTCTGTTGAGTCAGTGATGCCATCCAACCATCTCATCCTCTGTCGTCCCCTTCTCCTCCTGCCCTCTATCCTTCCCAGCATCTTTCCCATGCTTTCTTTCACGGGTTTTTTCAAATGAATCAGCTCTTCGCATCAGGGAGCCAAAGCATTGGAGTTTCAGCGTCATCTTCAGTCCTTCCAATGAACACCCAGGACTGATCTCCTTTAGGATGGACTGGCTGGATCTCCTTGCAGTCCAAGGGACTCTCAAGAGTCTTCTCCAACACCACAGTTCAAAAGCATCAATTCTTCAGTGCTCAGTTTTCTTTATAGTCCAACTCTCACATCCATACATGACCACTGGAAAAACCATAGTCTTGACTAGACAGACCTTTGTTCGCAAAGTAATGTCTCTGCTTTTTAATATGCTATCTATATTGGTCATAACTTTACTTCCAAGGAGTAAGCGTCTTTTTAATTTCATGGCTGCAATCACCATCTGCAGTGATTTTGGAGCCCAAAAAAATAAAGTCAGTCACTGTTTCCCCCTCTATTTGCCATGAAGTGATGGAACCAGATGCCATGATCTTAGTTTTCTGAATGTTGAGCTTTAAGCCAACTTTTTCACTCTCCTCTTTCACCAAGAGGCTCTTTAGTTCTTCTTCAGTTTCTGCCCTAGGATGGTGTCATCTGCATATCTGAGGTTATTGATATTTCTCCTGGCAATCTTGATTCCAGCTTCCAGCCCAGCATTTCTCATGATGTAGTCTGCATATAAGTTAAATAAGCAGGGTGACAATATACAGCCTTGACGTACTCCTTTTCCTATTTGGAACCAGTCTGTTGTTCCATGTCCAGTTCTAACTGTTGCTTCCTGACCTGCATGCAGGTTTCTCAAGAGGCAGGTCAGGTGGTATCAGTAGGAATGTAAACCACTGTGGAGAACGATATGGAGAAGTTTCCTTAAAAGAATAAAAACAGAACTGCCACATGACCCAGAAAGCCCACTACTGGCATATATCCTGAGAAAACCATACTTCCGAAAACCAGGCACCCCACCGTTCACTGCAGCACTGTTTACAACAGCCAGGATATGGAAGCAACCTAGATATCTATCAACAGATTAATAGATAAAGAAGATGTAGTGTGTGAGTGTGTGTGTGTGTGTGTGTGTGTGTGTGTGTGTGTGTACATAATGGAATAATATTCAACCATAAAAAGAAACTAACCTGCTCATTTGTAGTGATGTGGATGAACCTAGAATCTGTCATATAGAGTGAAGTCAGAAAGAGAAGAGCAAATATTGTATATTATCCAATATAAATGGAATCCAGAAAACCAGTACTGATGAGCCTACCTGCAGGGGAGAATCCGAGAGGCCGACATAGAGAAAGGACGTGTGGACACACAGCAGGGAAGCACAGAGCGGCAGGAACTGAGGGAACAGCACTGACACACACACCACCGTGCGGGAGAGAGGCGGCTGGTGGGCAGCCTCTGAACTGCACGGGGCGCCCAGCTCGCTGCTCTGCGATGACCCGGGTGGGCTGGGGAGGGGAAGGGTGAGAGGGAGGCTCAGGAGGGCGGGGTGGTTTACGTGCTATACAGCAGAAACTAACACAATACTGTAAAGCAATGATGCTCCAATTAACAAATAAATCTAAAAAAAAGGTTGTAAGAACCCACTGTGTAGCAAAAAAAACAAACAACTCTGGCTTTCTCAACACAAGTCAGTGTTCTCATCTTTACAACCATGTAAGGCAGGGACTACTCTTCTCCTTACTTTACAGGTGAAGAAAAAGCAGCTTAGGTATATTAATGTCACTTACTGGGTCTGGCACATGTTAAATAATAGAGTTAAAACTGTAAAAGCTTACCCATCTGCCTCAAGCCCACCCTCTTAATTACTGCCATTGGTAATGAGTTACAAATCCTTACATGAACCTCTATGTTCAATATTGAAAGAGTGAGTTCAATTCATGAGTGAATAAATAAATAACTACACCTACCTTCATTCCCAATGATATACCAAATATAAATTAATGTTCTCCGGTAGTAAGGAAAACATCCAGAGACAAGAGAGCCAAACACTAAATATACTTGAAGAGATGTAAATCTGTCATTTTCTTTGTGGGAAGGATGCAGTGTATTTTAAAGGTCTCTAATAAAATTAGAAATGTCAAATGTTAAAGTTTATATCAGCAAAACTATTTTTATGATGCAATATTTCTAGAACATCTATAAATACTTAACATTTATTCTTGGGATTGTATAAAAAAGATACATATTTGCTACCAAACTTGGGATTGTACAAATCATTCTAGATTTTCCTAAATTCTTATAGGCAGTACACTTGGTTTTTATCCTTGCTCACTGAAACCCAGATTGTGAATATTTCTAGTTCTGAAGTGTGACACCTGAGCTCTATTTGTGAAAAATCTAATTTAAAAAATCAAAAGGAAAAAGTAAACTTACAGTTGACTTATAGGTTGATTGCCCATGGTCACCTTAAATTTTTAGCCTTTATAATCCCTCGCCTGTGTTGATTTTTTTAGTTTTATCAACTCAGACAAATGTGACCAAACAGAAACAAAAACGTATGTGGTATGCGAGCAAACGAGCAATCGTTTCTAAGTCTTCTAGAAACCAAATAAGATGACATGCCAAAGAAAGCAGTATGTCTTTTAACTGTTTCAAGTTAGTTTTGAAACAGAGACTACAGTCCTCTCTTAAATTAATAGGTTAATATTCATTCTTCTGGGCTTCCTAGGTGGATCCTTGGTAAAGAATCCACCTACCAATGCAGGAGATGCAAAAGACATGGATTTGATCCCTGGGTTGGGAAGGTCCCTTGGAGTACTAAATGGCAACCCACTCCAGTATTCTTGCCTAGAAAATTCCATGAACAGAGGAGCCTTGGGGGCTGTAGTCCACGGGGTCACAGAGTCAAACATGACTGAGCGCGCGCGCACGCACACGCACACACACACACACACACACACACACACACACACACTCCTCTTCTACAAGAGGTATTAGCTGACAGCCTCTTAGACGCCCTGTGTTGTCAAGTACTGCTACTGACTTTGTCATCACAAGTTTATTCCAGTTTTCAAAGTTAATATCATGACTGCTTCTGGTTTTCTAGTGTTAAAATATGCAAACAATAGAATTAATTGTATGCAATTTGAAATTATCCAGCACCCATTTTAAAAACACTAAGAAGATGGCTTTCCGCATATCAGCTGTAAGAACAGAAATCAAAAATTGTTTTCCTTTTTATCTGTACTGGAAGCTATTAAAAAACTTTGCAAGTAACTAAAAAAGTTCATTTCAGGGGCAGGATAATTTTAAGATTCCAAAGGAGGCCTTTTCTTTGTAAATAAAAGTGGGGCAGGTAACAAAGCACAAAGATCTACAGGACAAGTCAGATTACTGATCTTTAGTGAATATTTCATTAAATAATAACACAACCTTTTATTTGTGTGGTTTCTGAAGAGTGTTCAAACATTACTTTCTTTAAGTCTCACCACCATTGCACCATTTCAGGTCAAATAGGCACCACTGTAATCTCATTATGCCAAAATAGTAATTTTTACTTTGATTCTCTTTGCACAACAGAAAGAGACAAAGACAAATACTTCTATTTTGACCCTGTGCCTTTATGAAAGTTTCCCATTCCTGAAAAACCTTTTCTCTGCTGGTGTATTTAAGGTCCTACTCATCCTTAAAAGATGCTTAAAGGCTGTCTCCTCTGAAGTACACCCAGAGAAGAGGTCAGTCACCACCTCTTTTGTGCCACCGTCACTCCTTGAGGACATTTCTATGGCAGTGCTTATCACACCACACCGCAACCATTTGCCCATGCACATGTCTCTTACACCGTGCTGTCTGATGGGGAGTTTCCCTGACAGCAAGAGTTAATTCTAATTAGCACTTAGCAGGCACAAACATATGATGTTGCAGGAAGCTGGGAAAGTTTCTGCTATCAAGAAGCAGAAGCAAATTTCAGCCCACAGTCTCAGGTGACCAATGGCTCACTTTTCTTTCTACACTGAGCCCATTATCTAATCTCAGTCAATTCATTGCTTTTCCACAACCACAAAATTTTCCCTGAAGTTCCATCTAATTCCACATCTTTGGTGAGGAGCATGGGAATTTTGTCCTTGCTAGCATCCCCAGAGACAATCGTGTTCTGACTGTGTCTTTGCTCTCCACCCACAGGGGCCCTCTGGGTCTGGGTGGTGACTCCCACTGCTCTTTCCACACCAAGCAAGGAAGTGTTCCTTCCTCTGCCCCCAACTCACGCTGGGAAAATGGAACTTGGTTCTCCGTATCTCCTGGAGCTCTCCCTGGGGGACAGGACGTATGTCCCATTGCTCTGGGATCTCTGAAATCTCCAGATTTCTGTCGTCTCTCCTTTCCAAGCCACAGAGCATCGTCACTGAGACCCTGCTCAGAGAACAGCCAGAGCTGAAGGTGTCCTCACATCACCTCCTATTCTCTTGTCCAGCACCCCAACAGGAAGATGCTTACTTAGTCTCAGAGGCATGAAGTCCTTGTTCTTGGTCTGTCCTTAGGTTGTGAACCTCCCTAGAATCTAGACTTGAGGCCATGGAGCCTTCTCTCTGCCTTCTAGGGTAGAGCTCTGTCTCTGACACAATGAAGAGCTTGCGACCATGCTGTCCTGGTCGATGGAATATCATAGAACTAGGGGAACCCAGGGTAAAGGAATACCAAGTCACACATCTGGTGCAAAAGGAAAGCTATGCATTGACTGACCTGAGACCAGGGTCAACTGGCTCCCAGAGTACTTGAGTTGGGACTCTGACAAGAAGAATGCAATTCCTACTTACACTTTGTGTCATTTCTGTTGTCCCCCGCCCTCCAGACCTCCACTACTGAGAAACAATTTCCCACCTCCCACATGGTTCTTCCTCCACCAACTACACCAGCTGGTTCAGCAAGCTTCACTCAGAGACAGTGCTTTATCACGCTTCCAAACTGACCTCCAAACTGGGACTGGTTGAGCCACTGAATGTGGGTATTCAGTTACAATGTCAGCAAATCCCTGCTACATCCAACTGCTGTTGTTCTGTCACCCAGTTGTGTCTGACTCTTTGCAACCCCATGGACTGCAGCACGCCAGGTCTCCCTGTCCCTCACCATCTCCCAAGTTTGCCCAAGTTCATGTCCACTGCATCAGTGATGCCATCCAGCCATCTCATCCTCTGATGCCCTCTTCTCCTTCTGCTGCATCCAATAGACACTTCTTAATCAAGACCTTTCAACTGTGTACATCTCCTGCTCTCAACTTGTCTACTTGCAGCTTTCAACCTGATGTCTAAGTAATTCTCAAGTACCACTCATATTTTTTAAGAGATTAAGAATACAAAATACAAATCAAATCCTTAGTATAAAATTATTCCACCTTTATCCTACCAGTGATAAAAATGGCTGACTTGACAGAAAGACAAAACTCAAGCTAATTTCAGGAGTGACATGAATTGGAACTGCTCCCTCCACACATTCAGACAGGTGCTACTCTTGTGAAGAGTGGCGCCTGGCTGTCCAGGCAGCAGTCACAGATCAACTATGTAGCATTGGTCTTTGCTTCATTACCATCACATAGTTAACTAACTCATGGTGATGAACTGTGCCATCAGACTAACTTCTAGGGAAGAGAGAATTTAAATAAACAGGGGTTTTGATTTTTCAAGAAATAGATGCAGCTGGAAGTAGCACTAAGGTGGATCATTTCATAAATTTACACTGTATATTAAATAATGGCAAAGTACATTTCCATCAGATTTTACTGCAAGCAGATATCTGTTTTAGTCAAATCTTCATTGACAAAAATAGATGATTTATTTTCATCAACTTTTATCAATAGAGTATCTTCAGTTAAGTTTATTTTTCAATTTTACTGAATCATATGTTACTTGCTGGGTTTGCTATCACTGTGTAATTGCTATAAAAGGTATAATTAAATCTTCTAAAGAACAAAAAAATCATCTTAAGAAAATCAATATATTATTTGGAAAAACAGTGAGCTCTGGAAAAAATAAAATCTCTGATATTTTGAAATATACACTTAAATAAAAGATCAGAAAGGTTAGCCCTATACACAGTTTAACACATCTAAAATATTCTCCCTGCCTATTACTATTTCCATTACACTGTCCTCAAGTCCTTACCTTAATCACATCCAAGACCTTGGAACAAATTTTAAAATTAAAAAAATACATCACTTCCCCCAGGTTACCAGGCAATTCAAGGTAGGTTAAGTTTTCCTATAATTGTGCTTTTGTAATATCTAGGTTTCTTCCTGGCAACATAACTTAACACTTACCATTACCTTTTTTTAATCTGAGAACCCTGAGTTTTTGAGCCAAGGCCTTACCTATTGACTAGGAATGCCCAGATACTGCTCAATACAAAATTAATATTCACTAAGTATTTGTTACACGGAGGAATGAAAAGAAATGCATTCTGAAAGCAAAAACAGGATAGGTAATCTGTAAGTCAATAGCCTTTTAAATGTCCCAAATGTAATTGAACTTTTAATTTCTACCACCAGTGAAGCCCAGGAATTTACAGTTTTAATAAGCACACGAGGTGATTTTCATACAAACTAGGGTGTGAGAACCACTAGCTCAAGAAAAGCGCTTTTGCAATTCTCTAGGGACTAAGTGTGCAGTGTTCTCCAGAGGAGAGCTGTTTTCTCTAGCCCTCTTCAAGCCAAACACATTCTGAGAGAGGAACAAATTACTTCAGGGAAATTTTTTAGGTAAGTGAATTCAGGGAAAATTAAATACCACAGGAGACAGCAAGCAGAAGGGAAGTCTAGAGTACACTTTTATAAAATAAGTGGCCCAGAGGCTCAAGAATCTAAAAATCTTTACTACATGACATTATATTAAAGATGATCATACGTCCCAGTTTTGCAGATAGCCACAGTGCACACCTGTTGTCGTGTTCACTGGACATTTCTTTAGGACTTTTACGTGAAACAGTATTAATGGTTTGGCCAATTCTACTTTGCACACACAGCTTCTGCCGCGGTCTCACCTAGCAGCATGCAAGATGCACATACTGTGAACGTTCAGTGTTCACACTGTAATGAAGTTTGATAAAATCTGCAAGTTGAACAGAGGTAACCCATCTCTCCTCTTGGCCCTTTTCAGCAGCATCGTAACTAACCTCTCTAATTCCAGGACTGCATGCAGGATGCTTGCTAATTAAACAAACTGATCAGACAGGAGAGGCTAGGAATCACCACCTTTCTCTGGTGGTGGCGGGTGGAGGTGGGGGGACTGGGGGCTGCTGCCCCCGCCAGCTGCCTGCACCCTCCAGGTGAGAGGCGCCTCACACCACAGCCCTTGCATATGGGATGCAGACTGCAGCCAAGTAAGGTCTGTGGGAAAGATAGCACAGGCTAGAAACAGTGGCTCAGCAGTAAAGAAGCCACCCGGCAATGCAGGGGACACGGTCCGATTCCTCATCTGGGAAGATCCCACATGCAGCCGAACAACAAAGCCCATGAGCCACAACCACTGAACCGGTGCTCTAGAGCCGGGAGCCACAACTACTGAAACCCGGGCACCCTAGAGCCGTGCTCCATAACAAGGGAAGCCACCGCAATGGGAAGCCCACACAACCCAACAAAGAGTAGCCATTGCTCACCACAACGAGAGAAAGCCTGCGTGCAGCAACGAAGACCGGCACAGTCAAAAATAAATAATAAATCTTTTTTAAAAGGCGGGGGCGGGGGGGGAGCATAGAAAGCGTGTCCGAAATAGAGGCTCAGCAGTCCCACTACAAACAGTAGAAATGCAGTCTGAATGCTCTTGCTATGTGTCTGGGTTAAACCATTGACTTAAAACTTTTTGGTTTGGTAGTTTTTTCAATAAATCTTTTCAGCATCAATCATTGTTTTAAAAGTACATCATAAATTAAAATTTACTCATAAATCTCCATTCAGCAAGGAGACTAATGATAAAGTATAACTTTCACAAAACAGCATTTACCACCCACCATGAGGGTCTACATCAGTATAACCAACCACAGGAGAATCAGAAGACATAATTCTGCAGAAGAACCAGCATCAGCTTCAAAAGTTAGTACTATTTCATAAATCTGTGCCCAGGGGTAATGATTTAACACATTCAATGGCATAAGATGAGTTTATGGATCAGTCTGGGAAGCATGACTTTTCATTCAGATCAAACGGTTTCTTCTAAATCTACTTCTTTTTTTTTAATTCTAAATTGGAGAATAATTACTTCACAATTTTGTGATTTCTGCCATACACCAACATGAATCAGCCATAGGCATACATATGGCCCCTCCCTTTTAAAGCTCACTCACCCCCCCCCCATCCCACTCCTCTATGTTGCCACGTAACACCAGCTTTGAGTTCCCTGTGTCCTACAACAAATCCCCTCTAGTTACCTACTTTACATATGATAATATGTATGGTTCAGCGCTACCCTCTCAAATCATCCCACCTTCTCTCCCCCTCACTGTGTCCAAAAGTCTGTTCTCTATGTCTGCATCTCCACTGCTACCCTGTAGATGGGTTCATCAGTACCAACTATCAAGATTCCATGTATATGTGTTAATACATAATACTCGTCTTTCTCTTTCTGACTTACTTTACTTTGTATAATAGGCTTTAGGTTCATCCGCCTCATTAGAACTGACTCAAATGTGTTCCTTTTCATAGCTGAGTAATATTCCATCATGTATATGTACCACAACTTCTGTACCCATTCATCTGTCAATGGACATCTAGGTTGCTTCCATGTCCTAGCTATTGTAAATAGTGCTATTTCTTCTTTTCAATTCCAAGTTCTCTTGTTCAAAAAGAAAACTGAAGCAATAGCTATTAATGTGTCAGTTTTGTTAATAAAATAACTAAATAATGCAACAATGCCCATCTTATATCTATATCATTAGATGGCTTTTAAATTCAGTTAACAAGGCGAGGGAGGGAAAAATTAGTAAGTGAAGAACATGACTTTTTTTTTTAGTGAGGTGAAATTATTCTATATGAAACTGTAGTGGTGGATATAAGTCATTATACTTCTGTCAAAACCTACAGAACAGTAAATTTCAGAGGGAACCTTAATGTCAACTATACACTTTAGTTAACAATGTATTAATACTAGTATATCAGTTGTAACAAATGTACCACAGTAATACAAACTATTAATTAAAAAATCAGTTCATTCTAACCATGGTTCATGTTCTTCATCCAGCTCAAGAAACCAGGGTAAAAGTTATGGAGATTCATTCTACAAAACATAAAACAGCTTTTGAAATTATCATGGATGACATTGAAATTCAGTTAAAAGTTAATCAATACATATAAAAGTATTTGCCATGATCATTTGAATACAAATGTTAGTGGGCATAGCATTATGCTAAAACAACAATAGCACTAAATTTAAAAACTTACAAGCAGAAGTACCCTTGGAATTGGTTGTACTGCTTATATAATTTATAACTGCACCTAATAAGCTGAAATATTCTATCAACCAAGATAAAGTATATAGTGGTGAAATTTTGCAAATATTTTAATATATTTAAAGCTCAACTAGAGCAGGGCAAACTACAGCTCATAGGCCAAAATGGCCCTTGACACTAATTGTAATTAAATTTTTATTGGAACACGGTATCGTGGATAGAATTACATCCCACCCAAAATATATGATGAAGTCTTAACCCCAAGTATCCATGTATGTGATCTTATTTGGAACTGAGGTGGTCGCAAATATAATCAAGCTCAGATGAGGTCACGCTGGATTCGGGTGGGCTCTACCTGACGCCTGGTGTTCTTCCACCCCGCCACAGACCCAGAGATGCAGAGACACACGCAGGGGGAACACCATATGACACCAGAAGCAGACACTGGTGTAGGTGCACTGCCACGAAGCAAGACACATCCAATATGTCCCATCACCACCCGAAGCTAGGCGAGACAAATGGAACAGAGTCTGCCTCAGAATCCTTGCAAGGGACTGATCACATCAACATCCAGATGTAGGGTGACCAGCCTCCCAGAAAGTGAGAGAAGTAATTTCTAGTGTTGTGAACGAGCCAGTTTATGGTGCTGTGGACTTTATGACAGCAGCCCTGGGGAATTAATACCTGCAACCTCCCCTGTCGGGTTACTGCTGACCATGGCTGCTTTCATGATACACTGACAATGATGAGTAGCTCTAACAGAGACTTTATGGTCCATTAAGTCTAAAATACTTACATTTGGCTCTTTACCAAAAAAAGTTTGCTGACTCCTAAGGGAGAATAATGGAAATCACAAAGTATTTTCAATGAAGCTTATGTTGAACCTAAAAGTACTTTTCAGCAGGGCAGTTCATGCCTTCTTTTTTGCTGATGATCAACCATATTTTAATAATAGCTGTGCCTTTGGAAAACTGATTTGTATATCAAATTAGATGTCCAACAGTGACATTTTTAAAAATATAAATGAGCTATCTAGTGCATGGGGGTCCAATGGAGTCTAAGGTGGCAGTTCAGGGTCTCCGGGTCATCAGAAGCATGAAGCTGTGGTTGGCACAGGGCTCTGGGGGTGGCGGGAGCAGGGCCCATAATAAAAATTTTTTTAATTAGTCATCTAAATGCTAGTTACATTTCCTTTAAAATCAGTTGGAAATCTTTAATCAAAATACCTAGTAAGTGGAGCCTCAAGAAATTCAGCTTTTGAAGCACCTACTTCATTGTAATTATTGAAAACAAATCTTGCAAACAGTAAGTATTTAATTGGCCCCATGCAATCAAGGAAAGACTGAAAAAATTGAAGAGAACTTGAAGAGTGGGCAAGATTTAATTTAGAAATTTAAAAATCATGCTTTTAGTTTATCTCACATTGCAAGAGGATCTTTTTAATAGACATCCTGCTTTTAATTTTTATTTCCAAACCTACAGAAAACTATTAGACTTAAACTTTCAAACATTTATCTAAATTTCAAAAAGTGTTTAATCATAGAAATAACTTTTAAAATGGAATCTGTCTTCTAAAAAATATTTGCAAAGGGGATTAAAGACCTAAATATAAGACCAGAAGCCATAAAACTCCTAGAGGAAATCATAGGCAGAACACTCTGACATAAATCTTAACAACTTTTTTTGGCTCTATCTCCTAAAGCAAAGGAAATAAAAGCAAAAATAAACAAATGGAATCTAATTAAACTTAAATGCTTTTGCACAGCAAAGGAAACCATTAACAAAATGAAAAGACAACCTACTTAATGGAAGAAAAATGATACGACCGATAAGGTGTTAATATCCAACATTTATAAACAACTCACACAATGTAAACAAAAAAAAAAAAAAAACCTGATTAAAACAATGTGAAGAATTTGATAGACATTTTTCCAAAGAGGAAATGCAGATGGCCATCAGGCGTATGAAAAGATGCTCAACACGGCTAAGCATCAGGGAAATACAAATCAAAATCACCATGAGATATCACTTGACACCTGTCAGAATGGCTATCAACAAAAGGATCACAAATAACAACCCTGGCGACAATGTAGAGAAAAGGAAACTCTCATACATTGGTGGTGGGAATGTAAATTGGTGCAGCAACTATGGAAAACAGTATGCAGTTTCCTCAGAAAACTAAAAATATAACTACCATATGACCTGCAATTCTACTTCTGGGTATATACCTAAAATATTAATTCAAAAAGTTATATGCACCCCAATGTTCATGGCAGCATGGTTTATGATTATTAAAATATGAAAACAACCCAGGTGTCCATCAACAAATAGTGAATAAATGTGATATATATGGATAGATATACACACACAAATACATATATAAAATGGAATACTACTCAGTCATAAAAAAGAATAAAATTTTGCCACTTTGCAACAACATGGATGGACTTGGAATGTGTTATGATAAGTGAAATAAGTCAGACAAAGAAAGACAAATATTGTATGCTTATCATTAATATGTGGAATCTAGAAACTATAACAAACTAGTGAATATAACAAAAAACAAGTACACTCACGGATATGGAGAACTAGTGGTTACCAGTGAGAAGAGGAAGGAGAGGCAATATACAGGGGAGGGATTATTTAAAGAGGTACAAACCGCTATGCAAAAAATAAGCTACAAGTATACATCATGGAACATAGGGAATACAGCCAATACTTCATAATACTATAAATGAAGTATAGCCTTTAAATTGTGAATCACTATACTGTACATCTTTACCTTTATCATATTGCATATCAACTGTACTCTAATAAAAATAAAATTTAAAATATTTGCAAAGAAATATAAAAATATTTCATGTCAAAAAGACATTACCAGTAAAAATACTTTGCCTAAAATAATTATATACATTAATATAAGTCTAGCTGAGAATGTCATCATTTACCAGAATTTATTCTAAGGTTACCCAACAACTACAGAGAATTTACACAATTGAAAGTAAGATGGACAGAGAAGGGACAACTGAATGTGTCAATAATCCAAAACTTATTATCCTTAAAATGCAACACGATTTAATGAGAAAACTATGATGATTTGAAGAAAAAACACATCTTTTAGAAATTAATCATTGCTACATTAGAGACAGATTCAAAGAAACTGATTAAATAAACATACACCAAGAACAATTATCCTGCTTATATTAGTACTGGGAAGACCCAGAGGAATCGGGTGGAGAGGGAGGTGGGAGGGGGGATCGGGATGGGGAATACGTGTAACTCTATGGCTGATTCATATCAATGTATGACAAAACCCACTGAAATGTTGTGAAGTAATTAACCTCCAACTAATAAAAAAATAAATAAATAAAATAAAATTCAAAAAAATAAATAAATAAATAAAACTTAAGATTACGACTTTGAAGCATCTTTTATTGTTTGGATGTACACAGATATACTTATTAGAAAGAATCTTACTTTAAGAAATGGTTTCTGAGAGGGCAGTGAGGAGAGGGGAAGGGGAGCTAGTGTTTCCTGGGGACAGAGTTTCAGTTTAAGAAGGCAAAAAATCTGGGACACAGATGATGTTAGGAGTTGTACAACAATGTGAATGAACTTAGTGCCATGGAGTTGTACAGTTTAAAACGGTTAAAATAATATGTTTTCCACCATGTAACTTTTACCACAATAAAAAAACCCTATTTAAAACTGGTTTCTGAACAGAACCATATTTTACCTCCACCAACATAATTTTTAATCAATAATTTTAAATGATTAAGTTACATGATTTTAATTACTTTGAAGCTCCACTTCACTCTCAAAGTATCTCAGTTTAATAATTATATATTCACCTATGTATACAGTGTTCCAGAGAATAGCAAGGAGTGTTAACAACGCCTTCTTCAATGAACAATCCAAAGGAAGTTGAGGAAAACAACAGAATGGGAAAGACTAGAGATTTATTCAAGAAAACTGGAGATATCAAGGGAATATTCCATGCAAGGATGGTCACGATAAAGGAAATAAATGGTAAGGACCTAACAGAGGCAGAAGAGATTAAGAAAAAGGTGGCAAGAATACACAGACTATACAGAAAAGGCCTTAATGACCCCAGTAGCCACAATGATATGGTCACTGACCTAGAGCCAGACATCCTGAAGTGTGAAGTCAAGTGGGCCTTAGGAATTAAGACTATGAACAAAGCTGGTGGAGGTGAGAGAATTCCAGCTGAACTATTTCAAATCCTAAAATGATGATGCTGCTGAAGTGCTGCACTCAAAGTGCCAGCAAATTCAGAAAACTCAGCAGTGGCCACAGGACTGGAAAAGGTCAGTTTCCATTCCAATCCCAAAGAAGGGCAGTGCCAAAAGAATGTTAAAACTATCAGATAATCAGGCTCATTTTACATGCTAGTAAGATTATGCTCAAAATCCTTCAAGCTAGGCTTTAGAAGTACATGAACCAAGAACTGCCAGATGTACAAGCTGGGTTTAGAAAAGGCAGCAGAACCAAAGATCAAATCGTCGACATGCACTGGGTCATAGAGGAGGCAAGGGAATTCAAAAAAAAAAAATCTACTTCTGTTTCATTGACTACATGAAATCCTTTGTGTGCATCACAAAAAAACTGTGGAAAATTCTTAAAGAGAATCTGGGAATTGATTCCCATCTATTGATGGGAATACCAGACCACCTTACCTGTCTCCTGAGAAACCTGTATGCAGGTCAAGAAACAACAGTTAGAGCCTTACATGGAACAGCTTACTGGTTCAAAATTGGGAAAGGAGTAAGACAAGGCTGCATATTGTCACCCTGCTTATTTAACTTGTATGCAGAGTACATCAAGCAAAATGCCAGGCTGGATGAACCACGAGCTGAAATCAAGTATGCCGGGATAAAAATCAACAACTTCAGATATGCAGATGATACCACTCTAATGACAGAAAGGGAAGAGGTAAAGGGCCTCTTGATGAGGGTGAAAAAGGAGAGTTAAACATCTGTCTTAAAACTCAACATTCAAAAAACTAAGATCATGGCATCTGGTTCCATCACTTCATGACAAATAGAAAAAGTAGAAGCAGTGACAGATTTTATTTTCTTAGGCTCCAAAATCACTGAGGACGGAGACTGCAGCCATGAAATTAAAAGACGTTTACTTTGAAGAAAAGCTATGAAAAACATAGACAGCATATTAAAAAGCAGAGACATCATTTTGCTGACAAAGGTTCATATAGTCAAGGCTATGGTTTTTCCAGTAGTCATGTATGGATGTGAGAGTTGAACCATAAAGAAAGCTGAGCGCCAAAGAACTGATGCTTTTGAGCTGTGGTCCTGGAGAAGACTCCTCAAGAGTCCCCTGGACAGCAAGGAGATCAGACCAGTCAGTCCTAAAGGAAACCAACCCTAAATATTCATTGGAAGGACTGATGCTAAAATTGAGGCTCCAATACTTTAGCCACCTGATGCGAAGAGCTGATTCACTGGAAAATACTCTGATGCTGGAAAAGATTGAAGGCAAAAGATGAGGGGTGGCAGAGAATGAGAGGTTTGGATGGCATCACCAACTCAACGGACATGAATTTGAGCAAACTCCGGGAGACGGTGAAGGAAAGGGAAGTCTAATGTCCACGGGGTCACAAAGAGTCAGACATGACTTAGCAACTGAAAAACAACAATACATATACAGTGAGTGGGTATTTTCTCATCTGCACAATGAAAAGTTAAAATAGATGACTTCTAAGCTTCTTTTTCAGGTCCTTTGCCCACCCCATCCCACCCTAATGCTTACCCAACCTCCTCATTTGATTAGGAAACTGAAGACCAGATAGGAAAGGACTTTCCTGAAGTCAAGTAATACGGGAATAGACTAAAGTCCATGGAGCACCTGGACCTTCTGACTCAGACAATTTTTGCTCTGTCCTATTGTGAACAAAACCTTTAAGGAGCTTTCTACCCAAAGCCAGCTAGAGCTGCAACAATTAAACAAGACTTAATTCCAGGAACAACTTAACTATTTTCACCTGCTTATAAGGCTCAGAATCATCATAGAAAGTTGTTTTTTTAATGTTTCAGTTATTCTATTTTAGCTGAAGATTTTAAAGAACTAACTAAATTTTGTTTATTGCCCCCAAGCTTCAACATCCTCCATGCACTACTTCTTGACTCGGGCACTCCATAGTTTAAAGGAAATATGTGAATAATGTACTCAGCTAAATCATCTGACAGAGAGGTCAACACACGCTGCCTAGGAGTCTAAACACATAATTAGAAATACATTTATCTCAACAAGCCCAGCCTTATTGGATCCTACAGTTGAACTAATTTAAGGCATTTCTAACATGAGAAATCATTATCAGGATTATGTCTTCTTTCAGCTCAGTCTAACCTTGCATTTCAGGAAACGAACAGTGGTGAGTTTAATCAAGGAACACTTATTACAACTCTAGGTTGAAGCCTTTTTCTGGGGAAAATATTTGAATAGAAACAAATACTCTGTCATTCTGGAGGAATTATTTTAAGCCTGCCACAGTGATACAATAAAATTTAGTCCAGCTGAGTAAACTTGAATTTAGAAAAAATAGAATAGGAATCCACAAAGAGGTAACTAAGAAGAGAGAAGAGGCATAATAAAGTTTAAAGAGGAAGTATCTATGTATCTCTTTATTTAGAAGATACATTTTTGCAGATACTATTGGTTACACCTATATTCTGGCTCTCTTTGTTATGAAATAAATTATTACAAAACTTAGTGACTTAATCTTTTAATTATATCTCCTTGTCCTATGGGTCAAGAATTCCTACAGAGCTCAGTCCAGTGGTTCTGCTCCATGTGGAACTGGCAGAGGCCATCAGTGGGATTCGACTAGATGATGAAACTGACCAAGTGGGTGGCCTCACTCAGGTGCCTGGCACCTTGACACAGAGGCGAGACTGGGCTCAATTTGGACTGTTAATCTGAGCACCTACACGTGTCCTCTCCAGCAATGAAAGTTCCAGGGACTTTCTTATGTTGTGGCTCAGGACTCCTAGAGACAGCGTTTAAGAGGCCCAAGCAAAACAAGAAGGGTTTTTGGTTTTGCTTTGTTTACCATCAACCTCAGAAGTACCAACCCATCACTTCTGCAATATTTGGGTCAAGCAAGTCACTAAGTCCAGAACAGATTCAAGGAGAGAGGAATATGATTCAGAATAAAATCAAAGAATCTGTAGCAATCTTTAAATTCCTACACTTACTTTGTTCCTCTAAAGAATGGGAGATAACTTACAGTTGGGGGGGGGGGGTGGGAAGCTGATAGAAATAGTTAAACATTTTCAAACAGCAGGTCATTAGAAAATAGTTCTGGCCTCTATTTGACATTTTTTGTGCATGTTCCCAGTTAGGACCTTCCATACAATAATGCATTCAAGTGTTGACAGCAAGTATTCTGGTCTCACTCTTGACTCGATTTCTGCAGGATTTTTGCAGGTACTCTTTAATCAGATTAAGTTCACTTCTATTTCTAAGTTTGCAAACTTTTTACTCTGAATGGATACTGAACTATGACAAATGCTAGTGCTGTATCTATTGAGATTAGATGATTTTTCTCATTTGTTCTTTGAACATGATTCATCATATTGATTCCATTTCTAATACAAAGTTAATATTGAATTCCTGAAATAAATCCAACTTGGTCATGCTCTACTTACATGTCCTATTAAAAAAGCATTTTGAACACAACTTTGTAAAGCAACTATACTTCAAATAAAAGTGTAAAAAATAATTTTGATTCAAGTTCTAATATTGAATTCATATTGATTCAAATTCTAATCTAATATTCAAGTTCTAATAAATCACCTAGGAATTTTGCATCTGTGTTTATGGGGGATTGGTCTGTAGTTTTTCTGTTTTCTAAGATGTTCATCAGATTTTTCTTAGACCTTATTTAGCCAGGGGGCAGGTGCGGGGAGGTGGATTTACTCTTCTCCCTTTTCCCATTCCTTCCTTCTTCCTTCCCTCACAGTTCTGAACAGTTCAGTTTAGGTGGGGCCATTAGATGGGGCGGGCTTCTCAGGTGGTGCAGTGGTAAAGAACCCGCCTGCCAATGCAGGAGACACAAAAGGTGCGGGTTCCATCCCTGGGCCGGGAAGACCTCCTGGAGAAGGAAATGGCAACCCGCACCAGTACTTTTGCCTGGAAAATTCCATGGACAGAGAAGCATGGGGTCACAGAAAGTCAGACACGACTGAGCACAGACACACACACATTAGATGGGGCCAATCGAGGAAAGCATCCCACGGCAGCTGAGAGCAGGGTGTCGGGGTCTCAGCAGGGCGAGAAAGGCATCCACGAAGTAGAGACTGCAGCGAAAGGTGTCAGACCCTGGGCAGAGCGAAGAGGCAATCTTAGGAGGAGAGTTTCCTATTAAATTTCAGCCTTTGTTCTTTTCTTTTAGATAAGCACATGAGACTATACATTCCCATCTAAACATATCCTCACTGGCATCACACAACATATGTACACACACACACACACACACACACAAAGGTATGTATTTTTCCCTTACTTTTTGGTGCTATTTGTAGCCTAGTTTACATTATGATTCTTGTGAATTATTTATAGAAATGTGTGCTTTTAATTTTTCTGTATGTGGAAACCTGAATTAACTATGGCATAAACTAAGCTACTATAACATAACAACCCGAAAGTAAAGTGGCTCAAGTAAAAGGAAGACGTTTATCTCCCTCCTGAGGCAGGTGGGCAGGCTGGCTGTGGGGACTGCTCTCACCCACCAAACAGATCATTCTGTCTGCGCTGTGTTGCGCTTAGTCGCTCGGTCATGTCCAACCCTTTGCAATCCCATGGACTGTAGCCCACAAGGCTCCTACGTCCGTGAGGATTCTCCAGGCAAGAATACTGGAGTGGGTTGCCATGCCCTCCCCCAGGGGGTCTTCCCAACCCAGGGAACAAACCCAGGTCTCCTGCATTGCAGACGGATTCTTTACCGTCTGAGCCACCAGGGAAGACCGTCCATTCTGCTGCCCCCCAACAACCAGGGGGTGGCCCTCCTTCAGGGGAAGGTGCCTCAGCAACACTTCATCTGCCTCCCAGCCCATGGGCAGGGCAGAGAGGACAATGAATTAAAAGCCATCTCTTTATTTAAACCAAGTCACCAGAAAGTTTTACCAAGTACTTCCATCCCCAAACCATCTCCAGACCCAAGTATAAGAGCAGCAGACCCACCATGCTCCTGAAATGCAGGAGACTGCCTACGATGCAGGAGAACCAGGTTCAGTTCCAAGGTCGTGAAGATCTCCTGGAGAAGGAAATCACGACCCACTCCAGTATTCTTACCTGGAGAATCCCATGGACAGAGGAGCCTAGCAGGCTACAGTCGATGGGGTCACAAGAGTCGTACATGACTGAGTGACTAAACAAACCATCCACCCCCAAACCATCTCCAGACCCAGATGCAAGAGCAGCAGAATCCCCATGTTCCTGGCTAAGCCTTGGAGAGTACTCATCCTCAAGCAACAAGGAGTGGGGGGCAGGGGTATACCAGGGGCTAATTAGTAGCCTCTGCTGGGGGAGTTTTGTTATCTTTATGTTGGCCATTTTAATTTAATTACATTGCGGTAAGCGTGTGGTCTGGAGAATCTCAATCATTTGAAATACATTCCTGGCACACAGCCCCTAAATGGCCAATTTGTATAAATGTTTCCTGTGCGTTGAGAAGCCTGCGTATTCAATTGTTTTGCACAGTGCTCCGTGTCTGTCTACTAGATGGATGCTGCTAACTTCATTGTTCAGATCTCATACACTGTCTGCTTGATTTAACAATGACAGAGACAGGTGTATAAATCAGAGTCTCCACATCATAGTCAAAGTCATTGTCTTCTTTGTACTCCTGTCTATTTTTGCTTTCCAGATTTTGAAGTTATCACGAGGTGTGTCTACATGTAGCCTTGTATGATCTTCTAGGGATCTGAATCCTTCATCAGTACAGAACGCGATCTGCTAACATTTTTGTTTTAAAGACTGCATTTTGTTATGTTTGAATAGCTGTATCCCGTGTTTTAATTGTGTCCTTTGCAAACAGGAGCTATTTAGGTGGTTTTTAAAAATCTAGTCTAATAATTTTTGTCTCTTGAAGGGAGAGTATTTATATTTAAGATTACCGTGCTGTGCTGTGTTTAGTCACTCAGTCATGTCCGACTCTGCGACCCTAAGGACCGTAGCCTACCAGGCTGCTCTCTTCATGGGGATTCTCCAGGCAAGAATACTGGAGTGGGTTGCCGTGCCCTGCATCAAGGGATCTTCCCAACCCAGCGATCCAAGCCAGATCTCCTGCACTGCAGGTGAATTCTTTACCGTCTGAGCCACCACGGAGGCCCAAGAATACTGGAGTGGGAAGCCTATCCCATTTCAGGTTATCACTAATATAGAAATAGCTTCCCAGGTGGCACTAGTGGTAAAGAACCAGACTGCCAATGCAGATGTTGAGAGACCTGGGTTTGATCCCTGTGTCAGGAAGATCCTCTGAAGCAGGAAATGGCAACCCAGTCCAGCATTCTTGCCTGGTAAATCCCATGGACAGAGAAACCTGGTGAGGTGTACTCCACAGGGTCACAAAGAATCAGACACAACTGAACTGACTGAGCACACACGCACTAACGTACAAATTCATTTCTAACCTTATGCTTTTTTGCTCCGCTTCTAAGCTGTATTTTTTTTCATTTGTCATCTTTGAGTTCTACCCTTCATTTTCTTCAAATAATTTTTATTCTATTTCTATTCTCTCAGAGCTGCCCTAACTCAATAAACATATGCAATTCTTACAAATTTAGAATCAATGTTTTAATCCCTTCATCTAGATGGTATGGCAACCTCTAAATGCTTTGACCTTTAGCTCTAGTATACCTCTTTTCCAATATATTTCTGTCCATCTTCTAGTTCTAGCTTGTTTTTAACACTCACAGACCAGGCATTATTTTTACTTTATGTAATCAGTGTTTGTTTATAATTACCATTTGATTACAGATGTATTTCCTAGCCCTTCCTGACTTGCATTTCTGATGTGTGTTTTTATATTTCTTACTGAAGGACAAGTTTTAGATATGCTTAAAGTTGATATACACATCCAATTTTATGTCTCTAAAACATATATTTTGCCCTGCTTCTGAAAAATAGTTTTGCTTACCGGTATACCCCTTTTTCCCTCTTCTCTTAGCCCTTTGACAAAATTTTGTACTCTGCTGTGATTTTTATTGCTTTTACAATGTCTGTAACAAGTGTATCACCTTTTCTTTTTCCCTTCAGTTGCTTTGTAGTTTTTCTACATCATGTCTAGTTTTACATGCCTACTTGGGCTTCCCCGGCAGCTCAGCTGGTAAAGAATCCACCTGCAATGCAGGAGACCCCGGTTCGATTCCTGGGTTGGGAAAAGCCCCAGGAGAAGTGACAGGCTACCCACTCCAGCATTCTTGGGCTTCCCTGGTGGCTCAGACGGTAAAAGAATCTGCCTGCAATGCGGGAGACCTGGCCTGAATCCCTGGGTTGAGAAGCTCCCCTGGAGGAGGGCATGGCAACCCACTCCAGTATTCCTGCCTGGAGAATCCCCATGGACAGAGGAGCCTGGCGGGCTATGGTCCATGGGGTCGCAAAGAGTCAGATGCGATTAAGCACAGCACAGCACATGCCTACTTATTTATTCTTCTCAAGGTAGAGTCCTTGAATCTGATATCCACCAGAAATTCTAGAAAATCCCAGCCTTTACCTCATCTTTTGTTTCTCCCATTCTTATTCTTTTATTCTGTAATTCTATTAATAAACTTATCTCAACCTTTTTAAAAGGTTCTATTTCTCATTGCTATCAATTCTATTTGTGATTAATCCTTTCTTCAGCTATGTCTAAACTTCTGCTTAAACTATCCAGTAAATTTTTCCTTTCAATTATTGGAGTTTTTCTCTATCAACTTTATATGGCTCTATTATGGTCTGATTGGTCATTTTTTAATGCCTTCTATTCTGTAATCTTAGGTATACCTATTTTGTTTAAGCATATTAGACATTTGTCATTTATATTGTGTGAACATGAATTCTATTGGCAAACTCTGTGATTCTCATTTGTAGTTTGCTGTTTTCACCCATTCACAACAGTGTCTCTTCCATAGTTTCATAATGGATTATAAGCTCATAGTGTTTGAACACAATTTAGTGACTGAACAACAACATTTTAGAAATTTATCACTGCTTGTTCTTGAGGCCTGGGTTTCAAGTGTATTCCTCTAGAAGTACTTTGTTGTAGTTGTCTCTAGGTGTTTGGGAGACAATTCTCCATGAATGTTCTCACATTTCTCACCATCAGTGTTTCTGAAATAAGAACACTGGTAAACTTTATTAAAGGATAACAGAGGGAACCGTCCTACACTGTCAGTGGGAATGTAAAGGTACAGGCACTATGGAGAACAGTACGGAAGTTGCTTTAAAACTAAAAACAGAGCTACCATGTTACCCTGCAATCCCACTCCTGGGAATATGTCCAGAAAAAAACAAAATTCAAAAAGATACACACAACCCAAGGTTTATTGCAGCACTATTTACAATAGCCAGGACATGAAAGCAACCTAAACGTTCATCAAAAGAGGAATGCATAGAGAAGATGTGGTACACTTATATAATGAAATTTTATTCAACTATTAAAAGGAAGGAAATTATGCCATTTGCAGAGATATTGATAGAACTGGAAACTATCACCCAGAATGAAGTAAGTCAGAAAGAGAAAAACAGATATTGTATATTAATGGATACATATGGAATCCAGAAAAATGGTACAGACAAACCTATCCGCAAAGCAGAAATAGAGACACGGACGTAGAGGAAAAACAAACCGATACTAAGGGGGAAAGGGGGAGGGATGGACTGGGAGATTGGGATTGGCATACACATGGTCAGTTCAGTTTCTCAGTCATGTCTGACTCTTTGTGATCCCATGGACTGCAGCACGCCAGGCTTCCCTGTCCATCACCAACTCCCGGAGCTTGCTCAAACTCATGTCCATTGAGTCGGTGATGCCATCCAACCATCTCATCCTCTGTTGTCCCCTTCTCCTCCTGCCCTCAATCTTTCCTAGCATCAGGGTCTTTTCCAAGGAGTCAGTTCTTCGCATCAGGTGGCCAAAGTACTGGAGTTTCAACTTCAGCATCAGTCCTTCCAATGAATATTCAGGACTGATTTCCTTTAGGATTGACTGGTTTGATCTCCTTGCAGCCCAAGGACTCTCAAGAGTCTTCTCCAACACCACAGTTCAAAAGCATCAATTCTTTGGTACTCGGCTTTCTTTACTGTTTAACTCTCATATCCATACATGACTACTGGAAAAACCATAGCTTTGACTAGATGGACCTTTGATGGCAAAGTAATGTCTCTGCTTTTTAATATGCTGTCTAGGTTGGTCATGGCTTTTCTTCCAAGGAGCAAGCGTCTTTTAATTTCATGGGTGCAGTCACCATCTGCAGTGGTTTTGGAGCCCAAGAAAATAAAGTCTCTCACTGTTTCCATTGTTTCCCCATCTATATGCCATGAAGTGATGGGACCAGATGCCATAATCTTAGTTTTCTGAATGTTGAGTTTTAAGCAAACTTTTTCACTCTCCTCTTTCAAGAGGTTCTTAAGTTCCTCTTCACTTTCTGCCATAAGGGTGGTGTCATCTGCATATCTAAGGTTATTGATATTGATCCTGGAAATCTTGACTCCAGCTTGTGCTTCATCCAGCCCAGCATTTCACATGATGTACTCTGCATAGAAGTTAAATAAGCAGGGTGACAATATACAGCCTTGACGTACTCCTTTCCCAATTTGGGACTAGTCCATTGTTTCATGTCTGATTCTAACTGTTGTTTCTTGACCTGCATACAGATTTCTCAGTAGGCAGGTAAGGTGGTCTGGTATTCCCATCTCTTTAAGTATGCATGTGAGATGAATGTGTCAATGCACTCATCTCACACACATACACACGGTACTATGTATAGAACAGACACCAATGGGAACCTGCTGCATAGCACAGGGAACTCTATACTCAATGCTCTGTGGTGACCTAAATGGGTAGGAAATCTGAGGAGGAGGTGATACATTTTATACATGTGGCTGATTCACTTTGTTGGACAGCAGAAAACAATACAACACTGTAAAGCAACTATATTCCAATAAAATTTAAAAAAAAATAAAGGACAATAATGAATTCATGGAAAGCTACAGACATCATACTGCTCCAGCGAAATCTGAAGACTTGTCTCCTCCACAGCTGTCTGTTAACATTTCAGAGTATAGGTCTCCCCTGACCCCCAGGGAAGACTGGGCCCATTACAGCCATCCTGCATAATCTTCAAGTCTCATTATTTTGAGACCCTTCTCCAGGGGATGCAACCATACTCTATGTGTCACCCTTTGGGAAGTCATCTTAGCGAACCAGTGCTGAGGTGCTTTGTCAGTCATCATCTGTTCTCTGGTCCAGAACCTTCACGTTTCCTTATCAGAGTATCTATAAAATTCTATGGCTGTCTAGCTTGCCTGCTTGCAAGCAGGGTAGAATCTCAGACCCTCCACAATTTCAAACTTAATCTAGCCCAGGACCACTTTAAGCTGTCGAAGTTCACAGTTCTTTTGAATGACAGAAATAGGTGAATTCTGACTCCAAATTCTTATAAGAGCTAGTTTATGATTGTACTGTGCTTAGTCACTTGGTCATGTCCAACTCTGTGCGACCTCATGGACTGTAGCCCGCCAGACTCCTCTGTCCATGGGGATTCTCCTGGCAAGAATACTGGAGTGAGTTGCCATGCCCTCCTCCAGGGAATCTTCCCAACCCAGGGATTGAACCCAGGTCTCCCACTTTGCAGACGAATTCTTTACCATCTGAGCCACCAGGGAAGCCCAGTTTATGATTAGGAATCTGCAGAAGAGGGTTTTTTCCACCCAGAAGCAGAGCTGAGGAAAAAATTCCTTTACTGTCTCCCTCTGCGGGTCAGTTATTTTTATTCTTGGCTAACAGAAAGTGTCACCTTTCTCTGATTCCACGTTTATCTTAATGGACTTCAAACTTGTGCAAATCCCAAATTTGCTTGCTCTATCCTGTACTTAACGTATTAAAATGTAATTTCTCAACTATCAAGAATCAGCAGATACCCTTGGAACAATCATCTGGTTCCTGCTTCCTCACAATTTATGGCCTTTAAGAACTTTCCTTACTTTTTTACCAGAGTTGCATGTATAAATACATAAAACTCCTTTCTATATTTTGCCTTTTATATTCTATGTCATTCTGTTCAATGCTTTTCATCATAAATTTTATACTTACTAATATTAACGTTATGAATGCTGATTTCTTTTGGTTTGAGAATACCTGGCATTCTTTTCCTTTATTGTTAAACTCTGGTAACTTTGTGTTTTTTGTAAACAGCATAGATTTATAATATGTCCTGCCATTTAAACATCACACTGGAAAACTTAATTCATTCACAATTATTGCCACATGTGATGTATTTATTCTTTCTATTTTTATATTCATTTATAGTCATACTGGATTGGCAAAAAAGTTCATTCAGGGTTTTCTGTAATATTTTATGAACAAACTTTCTGGCCAACAAAGTAATTTCATCTTTTTCTTTCCCTTCATTTTTTTTCTCATTTGATCAAACTGTTCATGATTCAATCCTTTGCTCTTTCTCTGGAAATCCTGACACATTTGATTTTGCTAACTACTGACTGCCTGCATACATAATCAGATGTTTAATACCAAAGTTACTTGAGATACCAATTATTTTCTCCATTATGATGCCACATGTCCTCAACTGTGTCCCACAAAAGCCCATTTTTCCTCTCCTTCCTTCCCCGCTTTAGTAAAATATAAAGCTTGTCTCTCCTTTATCTTTCCCTCCTCCTAATTCTGAAATTCTTTTACTTCACTCACACAGTAGGTTTCACAGAGAGTTTATACCTATTAACATTTCCCGTAGAGGCTCTCTCTAGTTTCAGTATTGTTCCCTAGCACTTACGTTCCCTCCTCCATTTATGTCTCACGATGAACACAACTGGACGCACACGCAGAGTCACACACACATAACGCACTGCTCCCTCTTCTGTCCTAACCATTCCTCAGTCTGAGGTCGACGGGTACATCTATTGTTTGACTGAAGTCTTCAGTCAATTGTTTTCTTTAGACCCGACATGTGTGTGATACATTATGGTAGGCATTAAGGCTCTTTCATAAACATTCAAGGTCTCCTCCTCCCAGACATATCTTAGAATATAGTACCCCACTCCCCTTGAACCGAGTCATGGCCACATGACTTGCTTTGGACAATGAAATGCAAATGTCAGTGATGTGCTACTTCTGGCTCATTTCCCTCCCAATAATAGTGATTATGAAAGCATTAAATCAAATCTTCCATTAACCTAAGTTCCTGAGCAGAGTCTCACACAAACCCATGTAAAACGTACAGCAGGAATATGAAATCAGCTTTCCTTGTGTTAACCCAGGAAGATCTGGAGATTGTTAATATAGCATAGCCCAGACTGTCCTGATTGACAGACACACTCTGAAATCTTTCACAACTCTAATAGCTCTCTTTTTCCTTAACAGGAGAACAAATTTAAGTTTACTCATACAGTCCTTTACTTTGTCATTTGCAAATGTTATTCCTCTTTTTTTATTTTTGTTATGAAACATGAGAAGTTTGGTCTCGGTCTGGTTCTTAGTAAGACATCTGTTTTATTTGTCTGAGAGTGTTTTATTTTCAGTTGTTTTAATTATTGTCTCTTCTCTATTTGTTCTGTTTTTATCTTCTAGAACTTCTAATCCATGTTAAGACACCTACATCCCTTTCCTGTGTCATTTATCCCTTCTCTCATGGTCTCATTCTATATTTTTGCACTGTGCTTTGATGTGTTCCTTGAAATTTATCCTCCAGACTATTAATTGGAACCTCTACAGTGACCATCTTCTAATTATGCAAATGGAAAAACTATGGCATTAGATACCAAAAGTTTTTCCCCAATGTATTTAAATCTCTGTAAGTGTTATTAATTCAAGTTTTAATTACCTCCTCCAAAAACTCTACTACACTGGCCAGGGGCTTGTTCTGCTTTTTTTTCTCTGGTTTGTCAATCTCCCTTAGATGCATTAATATGTTTCCTCAGCGGCACACTGACAAAAAAATTTTTTTCAAGTATTCTAAAAAGCAGGAAAGCTGCAAGCAGAAGAAGGTCAAAGAATCTCTACCCCCCGAGGCCCGTAGTATATAAACGCAGGCTCAGTCCTCTCCCGATACATCATTCATGCTTTCTTGTCCCCTACACTCCAGTCTCAAAAGGCAGGAAAGACCCAGCCCACCCATAATCCTTCTCAGCACAAGTGTTCTCTTAGAGTCCAACTTGCACCTAAACCCAGCTGCCCATAGGCCACAGCTGCCATCAGCTTAAGGCAGGATGAAAGTTATGGGGGGCAGATAAGACAGGTATGAGGTTTATGGGTGGGCATCTGATCAAGGGAGAACCATCTTTTTCTCAGTGTCTTCAACTTTCCTTGTCATTCAAGTCTCAGATGAGAAGTCACTGTATTCCAAGAGGCATTCCCTGATCACCCATTCTAAGAAGGCAACTCCCATTCCTCAAAGGCTTTATAATTATGCTATATTATCTGCATTTATCTTGTTTACCCATGAATGTATCTATGGTTTGATTTTTCTTGAAAAGACTTTATCACAGAATTCAGAACTTTTAAACTTCTTCTTAGATTTCAGAAATTTTACTTAGAATAAACAGACTCATTACGAGCACACGAGCATGAGCAGAAGCACATATACCAGTATACACTGCATCAGCCACTGGGGTTTATTATCTGAGGTCACCAAACCATGTCTGACTAAATGATGAAGACCCTGGGAAGGCCAGAGGGCCAGGCAAACAAAGTTTGGTTAAGGTGCTCCTATTGTAACACAATTATTCACACTCAATGAGATGATGAGAATGGAAATCAGTACTATGCTCAGAAAGTTCTATCTGAAATTTCCAACTAGAAGTACATAACAATGCACGGTGGAAGGAAAAATATAACTGTAATTCAACTCATGTGCCTGAATTCGCCGTACCAGCTCAAGGCAAAGACATTTGCACAGCGTGCAAAAGCAGTTCAAGGATAAATAAAATTTCAATTGTATTAAGAAAGGAACAATAGTAAAAAAATAAAATAAAATTATGCTGAATTATCTGAAGTAATTTTCCTGACCAGTGCCTTCAGTTTTGATAACCTTGAATCATAAAGCACTTAACAAAACATTTTTCCAAACAGGCAGTAAAACTTACTTCAGTATTCTGTGTTCAGCATTATAAAATACTAGAATAGTATTTAATAGGGCTACTTAGTAGCCTGCATTGTTCCCTAGTAGCCCTACTATAGTTCAGCAAAATAATATACTAGAATAGTATTTAACAGGGCTACTTAGTTGATAAATAAGAAAACCATCTAAAAAGACAAGGCAGATCCATAGAAAATAGTGACTGGTATAAGAACAAAAAATAGAAAACTAATTTCTCCCAGTTAATAAGGGTCCTCTCTCAGTGAACTTATATTGTAAAATGTCTTTAGAAACAAAAATTTTATCTAAAATATCTTTTATATTCATTGTAGAACAAGATGAAAAGCCAGCAATTATACCAAACATTGTTTTTAAAGAGCTATAGTTGCTACAGCAACAATTTTTTTTCAAAATTCTTCACCAATATATAATAAATTGAGAATGGAGACACTTTTCTGATGATCATGAAGCATAAACTATAACCCCAATTTGGGGTTCCCCAATTTTCATTGACATATACACATTTTAACTGCAGCATATCTTCTAATTACCTTGATCCGCAGACAAATTCCTTTAGGGTCCACCAAAATAACGTAAGTGTATTTATTTACATAGTCTGCATGTTCCCAGTTTATGTCACTCACCTCTTTATGCAAACCTAGGAGAACCCCAGGGATGGCAGAGCCTGGTGGGCTGCCGTCTATGGGGTCGCACAGAGTCGGACACGACTGAAGTGAGTCAGCAGCAGCAGCAGTAACACCACACATTGTTTAGTTGACTTTTGCCACTTGTATTAAAAATGGGAATACTGTGACTCCACTCAAGTATTAATAGACTTTAGCCTCTTTCTATTTTCCAAGCATTTTAGTGGCTTGTCCTGACATTCTTACAGAAAATGCACTTTGAAAAAATGTATTCTCTGTGACTCAACCACAGTGACTTCCTTATTAAAGCCATTACCAAACCAATACTATTAAGGGCAAAAAGAAAGTGTTTAAAATCCAACTCTTAGCAGCACTGTGTTTGGCTTCAAAGTATGCTTAAAGAAACCGAGTCACCCTTATTAACGGGATAACCTAAGCTAGCATGAGGAAAACAACCGTTTTGCTAATTTATCTGCTGCCCCTCAACATTTCTCTCAATGACGTCCAGGTTTTTTCTGACAGATTTAGACACCAAGAAGTCATAAATAAATCAGCTAAGAACCCACACACGGGAAAAGAACAGAAAACCTGAGAGGTACTACAGCGGCAGGTGCAACACAGGTCTCTACTCCAGACTCCCCAGCATTCAGAAGGCAAAAAGAAAACTGCTGAATGCTGTAAGACCTATCCACCAGATAATCAGGGTATAGCTGTATAAACAGGGTCCATTTCAATAACCATTCACTCAAGTGCAACGTAGCTGCCAAATTCTTCCCTCCCAGGCAATACTGTATGAGTAGCAGATAATGAATTATTTGGAAAACCTGTCTCTAATGAGTCCATGATGTAACTCCTATTTAGAGCTTCACTCTTTCTAGAGAAGAGACTGCCTGAGAAATTCTGATGCTAGAACTTGCATGCTCCACCGAGCCAGTGGAGAAGACCTCAAGAGATGGGTCCTGTACCCAATGCCTTCAAGGGCAGGGAGGCGGAGGAGTACTCTTTCCAAGTCACTGTTAAATTAGGCTCCCTGGATTTCCATTTCCTGCAATACGACAGACTGCATACCCTGAAAAACCTGCCTGACTGAAACAGCTAAAACGCTGGCTAAATATTTAAAACATGCTTTTAAAAAGTGCTGCTAAACTGGAAGAAATGGAGAACTTGAGGTGACCCCAAGTAAAGTGTGACTCAGTGGTGTGTGTGTTGGTTGCTCAGTCGTGTCCGACTCTTTGCGACCCCATGGACTGTAGCCCGCCAGGCTCCTCTGTCCATGGAATTCCCCAGGCAAGAATATTAGAGTTGGTTGCCATTCCCTTCTCCAGGGCATCTTTCCCACCCAGGGATCAAACCTGGGTCTCCAGCATTACAGGTGGATTCTTTACCCTAGTGAGTGAACATCAAAGCAACTCTCCCCCACCAAGTCTCCAACCAGCTATGAACTAGCTCTTCTGATGGCTGCACAGAGCTTCACAAGGGACACTCAAGCCTGGGGCTCACTCAAAGCAGATAACTTCACAGACGGCTACCTCATTTCCCTGGAAAATGGGTAATCTCAAAGCTCACTCATCCCACATTGTAAGGTCACAAAAATATTTTTAAAGAGATGTGGTACTAGTTTCCTAGGGCTCCCCAGGTGGCGCTAGTGGTAAAATATCTGCCTGTCAATGCAGGAGATGAAAGAGACGAGGTTCGATCGCTGGATGGGGAAGATCCCCTGGAGAAGGAAATGGCAACCCACTCCAGTATTTTTGCCTGGAAAATCCCACAGACAGAGGAGCCTGGCAGGCAACACTCCATGGGGTCGCAAAGAGCCAGACACAACTGAGCACATACAGCACACACTAGTTTCTGACTGCTGCCCAACAAGTTACCATAAATGTAGCTGCTTACAATACAAAATTATTATTTCATAAGTCTGGAGGTTATAAATCTAAAATCAACGTATTGCCAGGGCTGAATTCCAAGTGAATTTTTCAAGAGAGAAATTCTTTCCGTGCCCTTCCCAACTTCTAGAGACTGACTGTATTTCTTGGCTCCTACACTTCGACCTGCTTCCATCTCTACATCTCCAACCTTCTAGCTCCAACTCCACCTGAGTTCCTCTCATAAAGATTCTGGTATTTACATCATACCACCATAATGATCCAAGATAATCTCCCATCTGGGTACCTTTAACAAGACCACATCTGCAAAGCTCCTTCTGCCATGTAAGGTGACATTCATAGTTCCCGGGGATGAAGACATGGACGTTTTAAAGTCCCTTGGACTGCAAGGAGATCAAACTAGTCAATCCTAAAGGAAATCAACCCTGACTATTCACTGGAAGGACTGATGCTGAAGTTCCAATATTTGGTCACCTGAAACAAAGAGGCAACTCATTGCGAAAGACCCTTATGCTGGGAAAGACTGAGGGCAGGAGAAGAAGGGGGTGACAGAGGATGAGATGGTCAGATGACATCACTGACTCAATGGACATGAGTTTGAGCAAGCTCCAGGAGATAGTGAAGGACAGAGAAGCTTGGCATGCTGCAGTCTGTGGGGTCACAGAGTCGGACACAACAACATAGTTCCCAGGGATGAAAACACAGACAGCTGAGGGGTAATTATCCTCTCTACTGCAAGGTACCCAAGGGGACGTTTGTCATTTTGTTGAGTTAAGGAAAAATAAGTTTCCTTTGAGGTTTACTCTTCTCAATGGTTTGCAGCTTGAATTCACTCTATTGATGTAGTCCAAAATATCTCAGGGAGGTCAACTGAAAGTGGTCATGGATAGGTAGTGGCTACAACTGACTGGAAGGAGAGAATGTACATCCTGTCTGGAGCATGGACCCTCACCCCACACTCCAAAATCATTAGTCTAGGAAACATCTGAGAAAAATGAGCAGCTCACAGACAAGTCCCAACATAAGGAAATGAAGAGTCAGAAAAAGAAACAACATCCAGCAAAAATCAGAAAATTTTCAAAATATAAAATTACATTTAGTATGTTAAATATTTACTTTGTTTTAAAAATAAAAATCACAGAGATATGGAAAAGGAATAAAGGACCATAAAGAATACTCTAGCAGATCTTTGAAGAACTTTAGAAATAAAAAAGACAAAGTTTAAAACACAAGATGGATTAAATAGTAAATTAGAATTGGGAAAAAACAGTAAAGTAGAAAAAAAATCCAAAAATATTACACAGAAAGCAGCTGAAAGAGAAGATACAGACAAGATGAATAGACTAGTAAGTTCTAAAAGTCATTTAACTGGAGTTTCAGAAAAAGTAAATAGAATGGAAAAGAATATACAAAGATGTTGGCTGAGGACTTTCTAGGTTTCATGACAAAAATAAATCCTCATGTTAATAATAAATGTTAAAAGAATAAATTAAAAATAAATCTATAACTAGATGCACAACAGTGAAACTGAAGAGCATTAGAGAAAAAGAAAATATCTTAAAAATAGTAACAGTGGGATTAAAAAAGACCATCTTCCAAATAATGGCCATTTGACTGATGGCCAACTCCTCCAAAATAAGACGTAGAGCTGTAAAATTCAATTTTAATGTGCTAAGAACTGTGGTGTTGGAGAAGACTATTGAGAGTCCCTTGGACTGCAAGGAGATCCAACCAGTCCATCCTAAAGGAGATCAGTCCTGGGTGTTCATTGGAAGGACTGATGCTGAAGCTGAAACCCCAATACTGTGGCCGCCTCATGTGAAGAATTGCCTCATTGGAAAAGACCCTGATGCTGGGAGGGATTGGGTGCAGGAGGAGAAGGAGACGACAGAGGATGAGATGGCTGGATGGCATCACTGACTCGATGGACATGAGTTTGAGTAAACTCCGGGAGTTGGTGATGGACAGGGAGGCCTGGCGTGCTGCGATTCATGGGGTTGCAAAGAGTCGGGCACGACTGAGCGACTGAACTGAACTGAACTGAAGATCAGTACCAACCTAGAGTTGCATAAGCAATGAAATTAATCTTCAAAAATAAGAGCCAAAATAGGCATTTTCAGAAAAATTGGAACAATTTACCACCAACAGATCCTTACTCAAGAACTTGTAAAGGATACATTTTGTGAAGAAGGACTATGAGCCCAGATAGAACACTTTAAGTATAAGAGGCAATGCTGCCATGAACACTGGGGAGCATCGACCTTTTCAAGTTAGTGCTTTTCTCTCTGATATGTATTCAAGAGTAGAACTGCTGGGTCTTATTCTATGACCCATATATTTAACATACTAAACGTGATTTTCTATTTTGAGATTTACCATAGCTGATAACTCTGTTTTCAGTTTTTTGAGAAACCTCGATACTGTTTTCCACAGTGACTGCACCAATTTACAGTTCCACCAACACTTACAAGGGTTCTCTTTTCCCCACATTCTTGCCAGCGTTTGTTCTTTGTGTTCTTTTTAATGATATCTCATTTACAGGTGTGAGGTGATATCTCACTGTGGTTTTGATTTGCATTTCCCTGGTGATTAGCAATGTTGAACATCTTTTCATATGCCTGTTGGCCACCTGCATCTCCTCTTTGACAAAATGTCTATTCAGTTCTTCTGCCCATTTTTTAATCAGGTTGTTTGTTTTCTTGATGCTGAGTTATATGAGCTGTTTATATCTGTTGGATATTAATCTCTTATTGGTCCTATAACTTGTAGCATTTCTTCACATTCATAAGGTTTTCTTTACATTTTGAGGTTTCCTTTGTTGTGCAAAAGCTTTTAAGTGTAATTAGGTTCCAGTTGTTTATTTTTGCTTTTATTTGCTTTGCTTTAGGCAAAGGATCCAAAAAAAAGAATTACAGAATTTATTTTATAAATAAAATGTTTTAAATTATAGATTCAAAATAAATAATAAAACATGTTTTCTTCTATGAGTTTTATTATAGTATCTGGTCTTACATTTAGGTTTTTAATCCATTTTGAGCTTATTTTTGTATATGGTGTTAGGAAACGCTCTAATTTGATTTTTTCACATGTTGCTGTCCAGTTTTTTCCCATCATTTATTTAAGAGACTCTTTTCCCCATTGTATATTCTTGTCTCAAGATAAAGATGCACTCAATAAACACCAAACAAAAGAAACTTGTTACGTGATACTCAGTTCAGTTCACTCACTCAGTCATGTCCGACTCTTTGCAACCCCATGGACTGTAGCACGCCAGGCCTCCCTGTCCATCACCAACTCCCGGAGTCCACTCAAATTCATGTCCATTGAGTTGGTGATGAGTAGGTGATATTAGTATCAGACAATATAGACTTCAGGACCAAAAACACTGTCAGAGCTAAAGAGGCACCACATGACTATGACAAATTCATGGCCACGTTGCCACCTCTGCCTTCTCATGGCTTGACTGTCACAACAAAGTTATTCACCACGTCCCACTGCTATTGGCAGTTCAGTCACACACAACTGCCAACACGCTCCAGGGTTTGGGAGGATTCCCTATCGATTTGTTGACAGAGCCACAGGTTTTCATTTCTTCTCTTTATTAGTCACTTCGGTTCATAAGAGGGCTTCCCTGGTGGCTCAGAGGGTAAAGCATCTGCTGACAATGTCGGAGACCTGGGTTCGATCCCTGAGTCGGAAAGATCCCCTGGAGAAGGAAATGGCAACCCACTCCAGTATTCTTGCCTGGAGAATCCCATGGACGGAAGAGCCTGGTGCAGGTTACAGGCCATGGGGTCACAAAGAGTCAGACACGACTGAGCAACTTCACTTTCACTTTAGGTTCTTAAGAGGACTTGGGGAAAGTTTTAAAATTAAGTTGTCATTGTATTCTTGTGTTCTCGTTGAAGTTGTATTTACTTTGAAATTACTGGTTTCCTACCTCACTGTCAGATCAGCTTTCCCAGTAGTTTGTAGCGTTTTATTTGCCCCTCACCACATGTCTGTCTTGTAGCATGAGGGCGGCACACCCATCTCCATGAGCTGCATCCGTGCTTAGAATATACTCCCTGGGCTGAGGCTAGAACAGTCCCTGAAAGTCAGGGATCCTATTCAATCAGGGGTCTTTACTCCACAGTTAATGGGCTTGCCAAACATGGACACATTACGCTCTGCTCTTCATAAAGTAATCAGCTAAAAGTGAATTCAAATCCAACAACCAGAAACTCTGTTTATAGTTTCAATAAAGAGGAAAAATGTTTTGTGAAGATGCCAGCAATTATCTTGTCTCTTTTACTTTAATGCAAGTAGCCCAGCCTGGGCAGTTAAAGCAATAAAGGGAAATGAATAAACCCCTGTCCTATTATTATCTTTCAGATCCTATAGATCTGTGAAAGTTGTCTGGGTGCAGGGGAAATGTCCGTAAAATAACTCTAGGAGGAAATGTTAATGCCCCAGAAGTGTCGGGAGGCTCTGGAGCCATTTGATTCCTCTGGTGCTTGCTGTGTCAATCACATCACCCAGTTAACAGAAGGCTCGATGTGCTTTCCACATGTGACTAAGTAGAAAATTCTAATTTAACTTTTAGAATTAGGCTGATTGACAACTTTTCTAGGATTCAGTTCAGTTCAGTCACTCAGTCGTGTCCAACTCTTTGTGACCCCATGGACTGCAGCACGCCAGTCTAGGATTATACCTATGTGAACAACTATTCTTTCACTTCATGAGGATGAGTATTCTAGATAACCAGGACGGGGATTGATATAAATTAATCTGTTCTAACAAAAAGTAAACCAGTAGCCGTCTGGGAACAGGGGCAGGACAGAGAGGCCGTGGGAAGGATGACAGTGAGACACTAGGAAACTCAAGGGTGATGAGTATGTTCATTTTCTTGGTTGTGTTAATGGTTTCAAAGATGTACCTACACTAAAACTTTTCAAACTGTGTACTTTAAATGTGTGCAATTTATTGCATGTCAATTATATCTCAATAAAGCAATTTAAAAGAAAAGCAATGGTGGTTAGAAATGCACCACTTTGTAACCCCAAATGAAACGACATCAGTCAGTCAGCATCAGTGAAGGCTGTCAGCACTTGGCATGACTCCATCTCAGTATCACTCAAGGCAGGACACCCAGAAGTTCTGGCATCTTTGTGAAATACCCAGGGACCCCTTTGAATATTCCTTGCCAAAAATTTGAACCTAAATATAATCAAGCCTTGGATCTGGAGCTAACTTTCACTTCCAGAAGTGGCAGAACAAGTTAAGTGAAACAGGGAAGCAAACAGACAAATCCAGGCTGTGGAACCTTCTACAAGACAAGTGACCCAGTTTCTGCACAAATCAATGCAGGGGAAGAAGGGGACTGAGGACGAGAAGGGTCTGCTGTAGAGTGAACAAACAAGAAGGCTTAAAGCATTTAACTAAATGCAACTGCTAGGATTTATATTGAGATAATATTTCTGCAATCTTCAGGACCACTAGAACCATTTGATTATGGACTAGGTATTAGATAACACAAAGTTACTGCCAGTTTTGTTAGGCATACCACGTACTACATAACATGGCATGTAAGGAGATCTCCTGGGAGTTCCTTGGTGGCCCAGCAGTTAGGATTCTGAACTAGCACTGCCATGGCCAGGGTACAATCCCTAGTCAGGCGGGGGGAAAAAAAAATAGAGAAGAAAATGTGTTTAGATTTATTTTTAAAGACATAGGTATAAATAGCATGATGTGAGATTTTCTTTAATATACTTCAAAGATTAAAAGAAAACCAACACAAAAAAGTAGATAAAATAAATGTGGCAAAATCCCGATGATCAAATCTGATCACCTGTCCCCGTTGGCTGTTGGGCATGTGTTGCTCTTTACACTAAAGTTATTATTGTGTATGTTTCAAATATTCAAAAAAGTCTAATGAAGTCAATTTCATGAAACTGAGAATTCGCCACTATTATGAAATTATCTGTGTTCTTAAAGAATACATAGCCACCTAGATTGCTATACAGAAATTCTGACAGATACAACTTATAAGTAAACTGCCATTACCACAGATAGTTGATGCGCTGATCTGAGAATACGTCCTAGTGTGATCACAGGAGTAGATACGGAGCTTTAAAAGCTCAACAATCATTGTCTATAATGATCATAGAAGCCTACTATTCAACAAAGGTATTCTCATGCATGTCAATAACAATACTGGCTCCCAACTTTTAACTCCTATTGCATGCCAGGCACTGTACTGGGCATTTACATATATTATTTCTAATTCTTCCTGCAATCTTAAAAGACTGCTATTCTTATCATCACTTTACAGGGGAGAAAACAGGTTTGGAAAGTAACTTGCCCAAAGGCACATTTCACCTGGGGGTCTTTCTGAATATTAAAACCAGGGTCTTTCCACTTTCCACAGCATAATAACTCTGCCAAACTTTATTACCTAGAAATGCACATGTTCTGATTATGTAGATTCTAATACGATTCTTGCCAAATAAACAAACCAAGTTGACTCCTAAGTAGAAGGCTATAAAAAGTTCAGTAGACTTTGATCCATTTTCAAATCTGTCCAAATGGACAGTGCAGTATTGTGCGGTGTCCTGTCCCTGGTACTTCCTGGATTCAAACTCCAGTTCTGCCACTTACAACCTGAGTGACCTCTGGCAACTGAACTCCTCTGGGCCTCAGTTTTGACATGACCAAAACGTGACAGAAATACCCACAAGGATAATTGATGAAAAACTCCTAATTTAGCGCCTAGGACATAGTTGGATTCTAAATGTAAGCACTCTTCTCTTGCCCACTTTTTATGCTTTGTGCATAGAGAAAAACTCCAAATATAACTTTCTTTGAATGCTAACCCTCATTGCCGCTAGCAAAAAGAACCATCTATCGCCCAATATATTGCTTTTCTTAGCCCAAGGCAAGGTTGCCCTGAATCTTTCCATATAAAATTCTGTGTTTTAACTTAAACATGATACATAAGTCAGGACTGTACTGCCATTCTCAAGAGTGGCTGGCAGTGGGCAGCAGAATTTACCTTCAATGCAATGTCACTTAAAAAGCTGCTTTAGGAGAAACTGCTTCATGTGCAGCGTTTGCTAATGGGGAAGGGTAGAGGGCAAGATGCAAACTCTTGGGCTCAATCAGATAAACTCTGCTGCTACTGCTAAGAGTTAAAATAGCCTTGACAGGTGGGGGGAAAAAAAGCTGACAATCATTTGGAGGAAGACTTTAAATTAAAGGCTTTTTATTATGCTATAGCTTATGTACCACTGAGTTTTCATATCTAAAATTTTAACCTATACACACTTTTTCAAAGACCTCTAGATGTTTTGTGAGTTAACATTTAGATCAATATCCATCCATGGGAAAAACACCCTGAGGATAAAGACTACTTTGAGTGACAGGTCCAAAAATAAAGTTAATATATATCCTTAAGGAAACATACCTATGAGCTTTATTTACTAGTAACTCATATGATATAATACTCGATTTGGCCCAAAAGTTAAAAGTGTATTACTTTAAATATAGGACATCTACCTCTCTCATCTCTGAAGAAGTACTCATGTTCAAATGATACCAAATTTTCTACTTTTAATTAGCTGCCATTTTGATGTCAACCTCCAGACAGCATGAAAGAGATCAGCTCCCAGGAAACTGAGCAGGACAAAAATCAAGGCATCTCAAACACAAAAATGCCACCTTCTTGACTTCTGAAATCCCAGTCCTTACTGTCATATAAGAATGGGAGGCAGAAGCAGATGAAAGACAATTACTAACACCCCTTCCACTCTCAAGAAAGGCTCTTCATTTTCACAGCTCACCTGAGGTTTAGCTCGGGAGAATTAAGACCAGAGATACACACTGAGTATATCTTGTAAGTTCTTTAAGGGGTACTCGAGAGACCCAGATATGTTATACACCTCCAACAGCTGCCGGTATTTATATTTGAAGTCATTACTCACCAGGGATTGAGACAAATCAAGAAGACAGGAAAATGATTTGAATTGTAGACACTGGGTAGGATAAAACATTTGCATGCTATGTGGATGGATACCCCAGAGTAAACTGAAAGCCCTGTGGATTTTTGTAGACCTGGAAAATAAGAAAATAATCCCATGGACCTTAGTTATACAGAATAGAAAGTGATATAAAAACAAGACAATGGTATAGAAATCACATGAAGAAATGTGTTAAGGGAAAATATTATAAACCTTATTAGATGGAGAAGGGGAGCATTTTAAAACTACCATCATGACAAAGAATTACTCTCAAAAATATACAAGCAACTCCTACAGCTCAATTCCAGAAAAATAAGCGACCCAATCAAAAAATGGGCCAAAGAACTAAACAGACATTTCTCCAAAGAAGACATACAAATGGCTAAGAAACACATGAAAAGATGCTCAGCATCACTCAATATCAGGAAAATCCAAATCAAAACCACAATGAGGTACCATCTCACGCCAGTCAGAATGGCTGCTATCCAAAAGTCTACAAACAATAAATGCTGGAGAGGGTGTGGAGAAAAAGGAACCCTCTTACAATGTTGGTGGGAATGCAAACTAGTACAGCCACTATGGAGAACAGTGCGAAGATTCCTTAAAAAACTGGAAATAGAATTGCCATATGACCCAGAAATCCCACTGCTGGGCATACACACCAAGGAAACCAGAACTGAAAGAGACACGTGTACCCCAATGTTCATCACAGCACTGTTTACAATAGCTAGGACATGGAAGCAACCTAGATGTCCATCGGCAGATAAATGGATAAGAAAGCTGTGGTACATATATACAATGGAATATTACTCAGCTATTAAAAAGAATGCATTTGAATCAGTTCTAATGAGGTGGATGAAACTGAAGCCTATTATACAGAGTGAAGTAAGTCAGAAAGAAAAACACCAATATGAACGCATATATATGGAATTTAGAAAGATGGTAACGATGACCCTATATGTGAGACAGTAAAAGAGACACAGATGTAAAAGAACAGACTTTTGGACTCTGTGGGAGAAGGTGAAGGTGGGATGATTTGAGAGAATAGCATTGAAACATGAATATTATCATATATGAAACAGATCACCAGTCCAGGTTCGATGCATGAGACAGGGTGCTCAGGGCTGGTGCACTGGGATGACCCTGAGGGATGGGACGGGGAAGGGGGTTCAGGGTGGGGGACACATGTACACCCATGGCTGATTCATGTAAATGTATGCCAAAAACCACCACAATATTGTAAAATAATTAGCCTCCAATTAAAATAAATTTTTTTAAAAAACTACTATCATTTGTTCATCACTGAAATAGTGGTTGTCAACTTCTACATATGTAAAAAAAAAATCATAATGGGCAATGTGTATGTGTGTGTGTCTGCACGTGCACGCATGCACACACTCAGTTGTGTCTGACTTTTTGTGACTGCATGGACTATAGCCCACCAAGCTCCTCTGTCCATGAGATTTCCCAGGCAAGAATACTGAAGCAGTTGCTATTTCCTTCTCCAGGGGATCTTTCTGACCCAGGGATCAAACCTGTGTCTCTTGGGTCTCCTGCATTGGCAGGTGGATTCTTTACCACTGTGCCACCTGGGAAGCCAAATGGGTGATGGGTGGTTATTAAAGATTTTGACGCTAAGAAGTCAGCCTCCATAGCTCTGACTTAACATGCCTTGGAAAGGACCCTGGGAATCTGAGTTCTTTGTAAGCACTCCAAGTAATTACAATACACATGGTCTGAGAGCTGTATTTTGAGAAATACTTCAATAAAGGAGAAAAAGGAAAAAAAACAAAAATGCAAACTTGACTCTCAGAAACTAGAAAACCAGATAAAATCTATTAATTTCAAATACACATGGAAAGGCTGCCACAGCAGTGAAGATCAAAGCGCCAAGTCTCAGGAAGCGAAGTGGGGAGCAGAGGCAGAGCTCAGAGCAAGCCGGCACAGGCTGCATCTCGGCGCTGATGACACATGGTCCCTCTCCTGAAAAGGAAGAGCAGCGTGCACAGGTAAGCAGCAGGAGCTTGCTGAACTGATATGGCCCTGAGCAGAAAGAGGACAGAGCCCCTTAATGAGACAGATCTGCAAGGAGGGCTGGCTGCCAGGAGGAAAAGAGACTTTGAAAAGGGGGCTTTATTAATAAGGCAGCGAAAACTGCCTATTTACACTGACTTGCAAATAGTAAAAAGTCTAAGCAAACTCACACACACACAGATGTTGGATGAAAAAATTCATCTAATCTAGAACAGGGGCTTGAGCTCTCCCCCCTTTAATCATTCTGCAACCTCTATTCCAGAAAACAGTCACCTCCTTCAAAGAAGAATGATTAGGAAGCAAATCGGGATGTTTCTAAAGGTACTTTAAGAAAAAGAAAGAAGAAAAACAAGACACAGCTCTCACTTAGGATCCTTTGGCCATGAAGTTTTCATGAAGACGAAAACTGCCACCAAACCTCTTACTATGAACTTTTAAATCTTAGGAGAGCAACTGCCTCTATGAAACAAGGGCACAGTGCAGAGATGAAAGAGCTCAGGGTACAGATGGAGGAAAAATTAGGAGGAGATGAACATGACTAACAGTGTTAGAGAATGAGGGAAAGAGGGTCCAGGCAGGTAACAGAACCACCAGAGAAGTCAAAGCAAGATTAAGAGAATCTTAAGGAGAATGGACACAACTGAAAATACAGAAAGAGATACAAAGAGTAGAAATGAGAAACTAAATAAAATGAAATGCAATTAAATGTGTTTTTAAAAACTAGAAGTAAAATGATAGTTACTAAGGGATGCCATAGGCGTAACTTTCTACCCAAAGGAGTAGGGGGGCAGAATACTAGGCAGGGAAGAACACTTAGAGCCATAACTTAAGGAAGAATGTTTGTTGACAGAGGAGTGGATAAAGAAGATGTGGTGCATACATATAAAGTGGAATACTACTCAGCCATAAAAAAGAATGAAATAATGTCATTTGCAGCAACATGAATTATCATAGTAAGTGAAATGACTCAGACATGGAAAAACAAATATCACTGGTATCACTTATGTGTAGAATCTAAAAAAATGATACAAATGAACTTAATTACAAAATAGAAAGAGACTCACAAACGTAAGAAATAACCAGAGGGGCCGGTGGGAGTCAGATTGGGAGTTTGGAATTGTGATATACACACTGCTATATATAAAATGAATAACCAACAATGAACTACTGTCAAGAGAATGCTGCTCAATATTTTGCAATAATCTAAATGAGAAAAGAACTTGAAAGAGAAAAGAAACATGTGTGTATAACTGAATCACAAGGCTGCACACCTGAAACTAACATTGTTAACCAACTCTGCTCCAATATAAACTAAAAAAATTTTTAAAGAATTCCTGAATGAAAAACATGAAGGTATACTGAAAGAGTACATCATGCCCCCCCAAAAAACTAACTTAGAGTAGTAGCAAATATCAGAAACAGTCTCAAGTTAGTGTACCTTAAATACAATAAATAATTTGTATCGCCAAGAAAACAAGGTCAAGTTATAAAATAATAATAAAATCAAGCTGGCCTCTGTCTTCTCTGGATATATTCCAACCTTAGAAGACTATTCACACAAATTCCTGAAGCATCGTAGCATGAATCAAGAATTTTATACCTAGCCATATTTGTTGTGATTTTTTGTTTGCCTATCCTAAATAAACAACTCATTTTACAAGTAGTTTTGGAAAATTACATTTGTATTTTTAAAGAGGATTCCCAAAATTAAGTAAGCTTGTCAAAGCCTGGATCCCACATAAGCAAGGAAGCTTACTATGAGAAACTCTACATTTTTTTTTGTTGTTAAAATATAGTTGATTTACAATGTTGTGTTATTTCCTAGCATACAGCAAAGTGATTCAGTTATACACACATCTGTTCTTTTTCATATTCTTCTCCATGATAGTTTATTACAGGATACTGGGTATAGTAGCTGTGCTATACAGGAGGACCTGTTGTTTAGCTGTTTATTTTTTATACAGTAGTTTGTGTCTGCTGATTCTAAACTCCTTATTTATCCTTCCCCCATCCCCTTTCCTCTTTGGTAAATGTAAATTTGTTTTCTGTGTCTGTGAGTCTGGAGAAACACTGCATTTAAACATCTGCCAAAGTACATACCAGCTGCCACTGCCAGCATGATGGTCTTCATTCCGGCCACCGGAAGTCTAGAGAATGCTTCTCATTGGCAGAACCAAAACAGAACCCTGCTGGCGTAAGTACCTGGGCACACAGTTTTCTAAAATACACGGGCTAGCATAGAAAGGAGCAAAAATGGTACAGAATGGATGAGGAGAGCCCAGAAGAATGAGGTCAACTACTCAGAAAAACATCACATGCCTAAAGACGTTTTCTTCTTCTATCTTTTTTTTTCTTCTTTTCATTTATTTTTATTAGTTGGAGGCTAATTACTTCACAACATTGCAGTGGGTTTTGTCATACATTGACATGAATCAGCCATGGAGTTACATGTATTCCCCATCCCGATCCCCCCTCCCACCTCCCACCTCCCTCTCCACCCGATCCCTCTGGGTCTTCCCAGTGCACCAGGCCCGAGCACTTGTCTCATGCATCCCACCTGGGCTGGTGATCTGTTTCCCTATAGATAATATACATGCTGTTCTCTCGAAACATCCCACCCTCACCTTCTCCCACAGTCCAAAAGTCTGTTCTGTACTTCTGTGTCTCTTTTTCTGTTTTGCATATAGGGTTATCATTACCATCTTTCTAAATTCCATATATATGTGTTAGTATGCTGTAATGTTCTTTATCTTTCTGGCTTACTTCATTCTGTATAATGGGCTCCAGTTTCATCCATCTCATTAGAACTGATTCAAATGAATTCTTTTTAACGGCTGAGTAATATTCCATGGTGTATATGTACCACAGCTTCCTTATCCATTCGTCTGCTGACAGGCATCTAGGTTGCTTCCAAGTCCTGGCTATTATAAACAGTGCTGCGATGAACATTGGGGTGCACGTGTCTCTTTCAGATCTGGTTTCCTCAGTGTGTATGCCCAGGAGTGGGATTGCTGGGTCATATGGCAGTTCTATTTCCAGTTTTTTATCTTCTTCTTACTATCTTATAATCAAAATAGTGTAATTAAATGATTATAAATTAGTGTAATTACATCTTCTAAATTATAGGTCATCAAATTCTCCAACTCATAAATTTATGTTTAAGATTCATTGCAAATAACCAGAAAAAAGCAATAAAAAAAAAATATCAGTGACACCTTAATCATAAGAACTAGGGGCATGTAATGGTAACAATGATCAAGTAAACACAGAAGGGTGTTATCACATAGCAACTTTCCCACAGCTATTACTTTCTCCCAAACACCAAGTGAAATGTCAGGTAAAACCCAAAACTGTCTGGGTTACTCCTGAATAAGAAGTCACAGCTAATGCCAAGAACAATTTCCAGGTCAGTATTTACTGGGCTGGCCAAAAAGTTCGTTTGATTTTAGGTAAAAATGAGACACTTTTTTCATTTTCACAAAGAACTTTATTGAACATATTAACCAAACAAACTTTTTGGCCAACCCAATACATTTTCCAGTCTCATGTAAGAGCCAAAACAGTCAACTTCATTTAAAAATATCTTTCTTTCCAAACCTGCCTGACTGCCTCCATTTTAAGCCAGAAGCCAACAACGGCCAAGGGAAGGACAAGGTCACGTCTTCCTTTCCAGGGGCTGGGCTTCTTCGTCACAACTGAGAGTCACCAATGGCTTCTGACGCTCTGGGGTTAGCATGGTGGCAGGAGAGGGCCAAGTAGGGCGCAGGACGGTTCTTGCCTGGTATCATCATGACCCAGAAGCGGCTTCTGGGCTTAAGTGGTTCCTAGATCTGACATCCTCTCTAGGAGTACATTGGGAATTCTTTGGCAACCTTCTCCTCACATGGATTCACATACCTGCTTATCCATTAATACAAGCTATGTCCCTCTAGCCAGGTGCTTATGATGTCATCCTGCTCTACAACCTTCCTCTCAAAGACAGTCCTCTCAGATGGCATCCTTTTTAAAATGCCGCTAAGCCAACAGAGTTCCAAAGAATAGCAAGGAAGGATAAGAAAGCCTTCCTCAGTGGTCAATGCAAAGAAATAGAGGAAAACAATAGAATGGGAAAGACTAGAGATCTCTTCAAGAAAATTAGAGATACCAAGGGGACACTTCACGCAAAGATGGGCTCAATAAAGGACAGAAATGGTATGGACCTAACAGAAGCAGAAAATATTAATAAAAGGTGGCAAGAATACACAGAAGAACTGTACAAAAAAAGATCTTCATGACCCAGATAATCACAAAGGTGTGATCACTTACCTAGAGCCAGACATCCTGGAATGTGAAGTCAAGTGGCCCTTAGGAAGCATCACTACAAACAAAGCTAGTGAAGGTGATGGAATTCCAGTTGAGCTATTTCAAATCCTAAAAGATGATGTTGTGAAAGTGCTGCACTCAATATGCCAGGAAATTTGGAAAACTCAGCAGTGGCCACAGGACTGGAAAAGGTCAGTTTTCATTTCAATCCCAAAGAAAGGTAATCCCAAAGAATGCTCAAACGACTGCACAATTGCACTCATCTCACACGCCAGTAAAGTAATGCTCAAAATTCTCCAAGCCAGGCTTCAGCAATATGTGAACCGTGAACTTCCAGATGTTCAAGCTAGTTTCAGAAAAGGCAGAGGAACCAGAGATCAAATTGCCAACATCTGCTGGATCATTGAAAAAGCAAGGGAGTTCCTGGAAAACATCTATTTCTGCTTTATTGACTATGCCAAAGCCTTTGACTGTGTGGATCACAATAAACTGTGGAAAATTCTGAAAGAGATGGGAATACCAGACCACCTGACCTGCCTCTTGAGAAACCTGTATACAGGTCAGGAAGCAAGAGTTAGAACTGGCCATGGAACAACAGGCTGGTTCCAAATAGGAAAAGGAATACGTCAAGGCTGTATATTGTCACTCTGCTTATTTAACTTATACGCAAAGTACATCATGAGAAATACTGGGCTGGAGGAAGCACCAGCTGGAATCAAGATTGCTGGGAGAAATATCAGTAACCTCAGATATGCAGATGACACCACCCTTATGGCAGAAAGTGAAGAAGAATTAAAGAGCCTCTTGATAAAAGTGAAAGAGGAGAGTTAAAAAGTTGGTTTCAAGCTCAACATGCAGAAAACTAAGATCATGGCATCTGGTCCCATCACTTCATGGCAAATAGATGGGGAAACAGTGGCTGACTTTATTTTTCTGGGCTCCAAAATCACTGCGGATGGTGATTGCAGCCATGAAATTAAACGACGCTTACTCCTTGGAAGGAAGTTATGACCAACCTAGACAGCATATTAAAAAGCAGAGACATTACTTTGCAAACAAAGGTCCATCTAGTCAAGGCTGTGGTTTTTCCAGTGGTCATGTATGGATGTGAGAGTTGGACTGTGAAAGAAACTGAGCACCAAACAATTGATGCTTTTGAACTGTGGTGTTGGAGAAGACTCTTGAGAGTCCCTTGGACTGCAAGGAGATCCAACCAGTCCATTCTAAAGGAGATCAGTCCTGGGTGTTCATTGGAAGGACTGATGCTGAAGCTGAAACTCCAATACTTTGGCCACCTGATGCAGAGAGCTGACTCATTGGAAAAGACTCTGATGCTGGGAAAGAGAGGCTTTGTAGAGGAGTGGATCTGAGCCTTTCTTATTAAAGTGGCCTTCATATTCTGACACAGAAGTCTCAGACTTTTGTGGAGACAGATTTTCTGAAGGCTGTATTTGTACGATTCCAAACACTAAGATTTTTAGTTGGTGGGAATGAGGCAGGAAAGGTGCTTAAGAAGGAAGATCATTAACCACAAGTAGCATAGGGATTCGGGGTATTGGGGCCCAGTCTGGGGAGATGGAAGAGGTCTCCCACGTGACAGCAGCATGCAGTTGGGATAGGACCTTCAGAAGAATTCAGATGGCTGCCCCACAGCTGGACAGCAGCTTCCCAGAGATCCTCCATGACCAGCAAGTTACCCAGCAGTGCCAGGACCAGTTACATAAGATCAGCCCTGTCTCCCAATTTTCCCTCTCCTCATCCAGCCTACATCCTCCGCCACACACACAGGATATTACGACTAGAAGCAAGATGTGCAAAACATGTTCCTAAGCAGGCAATACTCATCTCCCAACCTCTAGATGCCAAAACTGGGGGAGAAATTAAATGGATCATGTCATCAGTCCTGGGTGTTCATTTGAAGGACTGATGTTGAAGCTAAAACTCAAATACTTTGGCCACCTGATGCGAAGAACTGACTCATTTGAAAAGACCCTGATGCTGGGAATGACTGAAGGCAGGAGGAGAAGGGGACGACAGAGGATGAGATGGTTGGATGGCATCACCAACTCAAAGGACATGAGTTTGGGTAAACTCCGGGAGTTGGTGATGGACAGGGAGGCCTGGCGTGCTGCAGTTCATGAGGTCGCAAAGAATCAGACACGACTGAGCAACTGAACTGAACTGAACTGAGGTCCCCCTACCAGAGAGGAAATAAGACACAGACCAGTTACGTTCCAGGTACCGTTGTCAGTGCCTGACACGTCTTACTTTCATCCTCGGCGACTATAAGGTAGATCCAAGTATCCTTACATATAGGACAGGAAATTGAGGGCAGAGAGTTTAGTCTACACACAACTACTGCCAAAAATAATTTATAGTTCTGCCTCAGAAGTCCATGTTCCTAAGCCCCACCATCTACTAAAGAAAACGGCAAGTTCTAAACAGGCAAGACTGGACTTTAACTACTTTAAAAGTAGTTGGGGAAGCAAGGAGACCTGCCTGATATGTCCATACAAAATAAGAGAGGGAGATTTGATGTAGGCAATTAGGGGCTGTGAATGAACAAGAATAAAATCTCATCCTGAACAAGGCTATCCAGAAAAAGTCACATCTCAGCCTAGACCTTCCCACCTCCTACCTTGCTCTGGTCATTGCCACAGCCGCAGTCTGATTTTGGAGCTGCTGACTGTGGTCATAAACCTGCTGGGTCACACCCGCCTCTGCGGTGCCACGTGTGTGTCTGATCTCTACCTGCAGCCTCTTCTCAGGTCCCTTTTCACTCTGACACTCCCATCCCAGCTTCATCTCTTAAATCCTGCCACCTCGCCTAGATGCCACCTGACTGCCTGTCCCCTTTTTCTGCATTCTCTCTCTTCCTGCTGGTATTTTTAGACCCCTCCTCCCTCCTAAATTATCCTATCACCTCATCTTCTTGATCCTATCATCTTCTATCTCCAACTTCCTCTCCTTTTCCATGCTAATAAGAATGCTGGATTTACTGAACTTCAGTGTATACCATAAAAAACTAGAGAATGAGAAGGTGAGACAATCTGGAGGTCAGAAGGGAGGACTCGACCTAAATCCCAGCTCTGAAATTCAGCAGGATTTGTGAGTAGTACACAAGAGCCCGCAGACCTCTCCTAAGACCCAGTACATCAGGCAGACACGGCAATTCCCTGAGCTTTGCTTTCACGGTTACATCAGAAGCCGATTCCACTGCATGCTGGATACACATCAGAACACATCTCTAACAAAGACCCAGCCCCTCAGAACTCTCAAGCTGTATTTACACAGAAAACATAAAACAGGGAATCTCTCCCAACTCACTCACAGGCACGCATATGTAGGGTGTTTACTTCTCTTGGTTAAAATATGTACAGCTCTGGGAAAATTATAGGAACTGTGGTTTGTTTATTACTTCTTGAAACAGAAAAGCTTGTCATGTCTTCACAGAAGGAGATCCCCTCCTCCACCCTGAAGTACTATGGAAATTGCCTTCTGGTTCAAAAGTAGTACTGAACATAGACACTACCATATGTAAAATAGACAGCCAGTGGGAATTTGCTGTAGGATGCAGGGAACCCAAAGCTGGGGCTCTGTGATAACCTAGAGGGGTGGGATGGAGAGGGAGGTGGGAGGGAAGTTTGAGAGGGAGAGGACATATCTATACCTATGGCTGATTCATGCTGATGCAAGGCAGAAGCCAATGCAATATTGTAGAGCAATTATCTTCCAATTAAGAACAAAATAAAATTTTAAAAAATAAAAGCATTCTTCTGAGATGTTCAGTACCCCAACTCCTTCCCCCAGTATCCTTTGTTACGCTCTGGCCTGAAATCTGTAACTATCCTAATTCAGAACATGCTTGGGATGTTTGGATTTGCATAAGCACATTAGATCTTTCCTGAAGGCCGTGTACTGGCCTTGTGGCTCATTTCCATTAATGCAACACTGAAGACGTTTTCCCACAGTGCACATCCAGCTCTGTCCGTTAGAAAGCAGGTCAGCTGGGTGCCCTACTGAGCTCCCCCACAACCAGTGAGGGAGAGGGCAGAAGTGACTAAGCATTCGGCTAGGTCTCAAACAGTCCAGAAATGTGTTTGCTAAGGCAAATGCCAGCACCCTCATAACTACACCTAGATTTCACAAAACCTACAGATAAATGCTTTCAAACCTCATTATGGAGCTATCAACAGGCTCCAAGTGCTTAAAATGTGTTATCCATCAGAAACATGGTATTTCACTTTCCAAATAGTAAGTTATATTTGTCTCATCATAAATAAGGCAGATGCTAAAATAAACAAATTGGCAATATTGCCTTAATTGTACCAGAGTAAATATTGGGTACTGCATCCCACCTCTGACAAATTAGCTTCACTAACTTAGCAGAGAATTTTAGCTTTGCAGTCCTTCTATGTAACCACCATTTCCTGGGCTCTAAGGAAAAAAGAGTAGACCCTACTATGCCTGTCAGAATAGGAGTCGGTGATAAAGATCCTCTGCCTTTATATGTGCACGGCAGGTCCTGAACTGCTGAAACTCTAAGGAAATTTCTGGAATACATCAGTCATCTCTGACTTTTAAGGCGTGCAAGGCACTGTTTCCTTTATCATAAGCTACCCAAGCCATGGCTCTTACCTCAAAAGATTCTTCCCAGTATGACAGAACTCAGTTTATGACCTGAGGGCATGCAAATAATTCAAATGTCCATATAAAGGGAGCCATCACAAACACCTTTAGATTTTAAGCGATTTTCATAAACATTGATCCAAATCCTAGAACATCCCTGAAAATTGCCCTTTTTTAATGAAAATAAAGAATATATGCCAATAAAGAAGAAAGAAAGATATCATTAAAGAAAAAGAAAAGTACTAGCAAAAAATCTTATAATATTTAGAGTTATTTTATTGGTTTCAGGTAATTACACAATGGGCTTCCCTGGTGGCTCAGCATTAAAGAATCCACCTGCCAATGTTGGAGACGCAAGCTCTATTCCTGGGTCGGGAAATTTGGAGAAGGAAATGGCAACCCACCCCAGTATTCTTGCCTGGGAAATCCCATGGACAGAGGAGCCTGGCAGGCTATAGTCCATGGGGTCACAGACAACTGCATGACTGAATAACAACATTTACACAATATGGATGGAGGAAGAGTAACTTATTGGATGGTCACTACAGTTTTGTTAACATTACAAAATAAGCAATGGAATAACTTACCATTCAAAGTTATCTGTTTAGGTAAAGTGAATATAGCCATGCCTTAATAAAAAGAATTAAATACATTCTGAGGATATCTTCCATGTAACAATGTGCCTCCCACATTGCAGGCAGATTCTTCACAGTCTGAGCCACCACAGAAACCCATACACATGTATCCACTCTATTTTTGATTCTCTTTCCATATCAGTCATTACAGAGTATTGAATAGAGTTTCCTGTGCTAGCCAGCAATCCCACTTCTGGGAATATAACTGTAGAAAGCCATAATTTGAAAAGACACATGCACCTCAACATTCACTGCAGCACTATTTATAATAGCCAGGACATGGAAGCAACTGAAATGTCCACAGACATATGAACGCATAAAGAAGATGTGATACATACATACATATCATATTTATCATATGATACATATATAAATGGGATATCACTCAGCCATAAAAAAGCATGAATGAATGCCATCTGCAGCAACATGGGTATACCTAGAGATTGTTATACTGAGTGAAATGCCAGACAGAGAAAGACAAATATCATATATTAATAATACCAATTATATGTGGAATCTGAAAAATAAATGGTGCAAATGAGGGTATTCACTACTTTGTAATTTAAATGATGTATCCAGTCCAGGAGACTTTGGAGCACACGGAGACTGTCAGCTTACAAGCAAAAGAAATGGGCTTGCACAGTAGCCCTGCCTAGCCGGCTTCCCATCAGAAGACCAGGACGGGGGAAGCTGCTCCAGCAGCTCTCAGAGGTCACCTTGTGGGAACCATGATCTGAAGACTCCTGAGCCTTCCCCTGGTTCTGCAAACAGGGCTTCTCTGTCAGCGTGCACTTGAAGAAAGTTTCCAAAACTGAAATGGGTTCAGAAGCATACTGGGTGCTGACCCAACAGCTTGCTAAGTATCACTGCTGCCACTGCCTGCTTCACCTTTGTCTCCTCCTCTGCTCTCTTACTTACCACCACAGATTGGATCAAGGTAATTATACTTAGAGACAAATCAAACACCTGACCCTTAAGAACCCTCAACCCTGAGTTATCAGGATAGCTTACTGTAACCATCTGATAGTTTACCAGGATGGCTCGATTCACAAGCCTAACTTCTGAAGTCAGGGTTTTCATTTACTGAGAAAATTCAAAGATAAAGCAACAGGATAGTCAGGCATAAAACATTTAATCAAATCTATATTAAATGTCCAAATGACAAAGAAGTTTTAAATTGTTCCTACTTTCCTTTGTATTACTCAAGAAAATGTAACATTGCTGATATCTACTGTTAAATAAGATACCTGATTCCTGCTGCTGCTGCTGCTGCTGCTAAGTCATTTCAGTCGTGTCCGACTCTGTGCGACCCCATAGATGGAAGCGCACCAGGCTCCCCCATCCCTGGAATTCTCCAGGCAAGAATACTGGAGTGGGTTGACATTTCCTTCTCCAATGCATGAAAGTGAAAAGTGAAAGTGAAGTTGCTCAGTCGTGTCTGACTCTTCGCAACCCCATGGACTGTAGCCTACCAGGCTCCTCCGTCCATGGGATTTTCCAGGCAAGACTACTGGAGTGGGGTGCCATTGCCTTCTCCGACCTGATTCTTATTTCACCTTAAAACATTTCCTAAAAATGCTCTCTTTCAAGCAAACTTTTACTAGTTCACTTAATTATCATTTCAAAGGATTAGTATGCCTGTGTTAATACCAGTACATTACTATGTAGAAATACTAAGTATAAACAGCAAGAACTTAAAAAACATTCTCACAACAGTTTGCATATATTAAGGTGAGTGAAATAAATGATTTAAAATGTAACTAGAAATTGTAAGTTTATTAGAATAAACTTCACATACCTTTTACCAACAAAAAGTGAAGAAGAACTAAAGAGCCTCTTAATGAAAGTGAAAGAGGAGAGTGAAAAAGTTGGCTTAAAGCTCAACATTCAGAAAACTAAGATCATGGCATCCAGTCCCATCACTTCATGGCAAATAGATGGGGAGACAGTGGAAACAGTGGCTGACTTTATTTTGGGGGGCTCCAAAATCACGGCAGATGGTGATTGCAGCCATGAAATTAACAAGACACTTACTCCTTGGAAGGAAAGTTATGACCAACCTACACAGCCTATTAAAAAGCAGAGACATTACGTTGTCAACAAAGGTCCATCTAGTCAAGGCTATGGTTTTTCCAGTGGTCACGTATGGATGTGAGAGTTGGACTATAAAGAAAGCTGAGCGCCAAAGAATTGACATGGTTTTGAACTGTGGTGTTGGAGAAGACTCTTGAGAGTCCCTTGGACTGCAAGGAGAGCCAACCAGTCAATACTAAAGGAAATCAGTCCTGGGTGTTCATTGGAAGGACTGATGTTGAAGCTGAAACTCCAATATTTTGGCCATCTGATGCGAAGAGCTGACTCATTTGAAAAGTTGCACATTGTATTAGAAATGTTATCTGAAACTTCAGACATGGTATCTAGGATTTAAGAGCATGACTATCACCTACAAGTTATCAAAATAAAAATTTATAGAAGAGAACTTAATTTCCACCATAAACTTTTAAACAAAAAGCTCTAAAATGGAGATATAAAATTCAAGTAACAGAAAACCTATCCCTAAAAACTTCTTTTAAAAAAGTAACATGTTAATTCTGTACTTTGCAAGCCCAGGAACGGGTGGGTCTAGGGGTCCTTATGCTGAGAGATACCATCTCTCTCTCTTGTCTGTGCTAACTCTACTTTCAAGCAGGCTTCCCCAACAAGGGGTGAGTGAAGTCGCTCAGTCGTGTCCGACTCTTTGTGACCCCATGGACTATAGCCTACCAGGCTCCTCCATCCATGGGATTCTCCAGGCAACAGTACTGGAGTGGGTTGCCAACAAGGGGAGAAGGATGTTAATGACAAGTTCAATCTCACAGATGACCAGTACAGCAACCTCAGCAGAAAGAGGGCACCTTTTTCTGACAGTTCCAGCAAAGATACAGGGTACATGTGTGCACAGTTGTGCCAGACTCTCTGCGACCCCATGAACTGCCAGTCTCCTCTGTCCGTGGGGTTTCCCAGACAAGAATACTGCAGTGGGTTGCCATTCCCTTCTCCAGGGGAATCTTCCCAACCCAGGGATCAAACAGGCATCTCTGGCAACTCCTGCATTGTCAGGTAGGTTCTTCAGCACTCATGCCACCGGGAATCCCTACGTGATTCAGCCAGGTCAGGAGTGGGAGGTTGTGTCAGTCCCCTGCAGGACACATGGATCACAAGTGAGCAAGATGCATTCTTCCAAAGAGAAATCCAGTCCTGCTACCGAATAAGCACAAACAGCTGCTTTCCCCCACATGAACCTTAACAGTATATGGGAAGTCTTCCACCAGCAACAACCATGTCTCAAATCCCAGCAGACTGGGTTAGGGGGAGGGGAGCGAGGCCCAAGAGGAAGCGGAGACATATATACTCAGAGCTGATTTATTCTGTTGTACAGCAGAAACTAACACAACATTGTAAAGCAATTACACAATAAAAATAATGGTTAAAAAAAAATCCCAGCAAGATGTCAACTCAGTTCTGACACTACCTACCCAGAGACAGAGTCAGATTCCACAGGTAAAGGGCTCACCCCACAGGATCGCCCTCCACTTCAGGGGCCAGTCACAAGCCCTTCTTGTTACCTGCACTTCTGACGAACTGGCTACAAGCTCAAGGTTGCAATAATTCCCTCCTCAGATTCAACACTAGAAGAGCTCACGGAACTCAAGAAAATCTGCTTGCTCATTGGATCACTGATTTTTATCACAAAGGATTTTTAAAGGATTTGAATCAACAGCCAGATGAAGAGACACACGGGGCAAGGTCCCCAGTACAGGTGCTCCTGTCTTCCCGGACCTTGGGGCCTCTCATGGTGCCACTCCAACGATTCTGATCCCCCAAGTGCGGAAGCCCTTTAAAGGCCAGAAAGTGTCTTTTCAGGTCTTTATGGAGCTTCATTCATTACACAGTCACGACTGACTAAGTCACGAGCCAACAGTAGATGATTTAACCTCAAGCCTCTCCCAGAAATAGGGGACGGGTGGGACTGAAAGTTCCAGCTTTCTCATCACGTGGCTGGTTCTCCTGGAAGAGTCTGCATCCTCAGGCGCTTCTGAAAGTCACCATATTCACTAAACAAGAAACCTTTCTCACTCAAACTTAGTATATCCCCATGTTCTGGGGAACCGTGAGCCAGGAACTCTGAATGAAGACCAAGTACCTATTAGAAATCTATTTTTGGTCATCTCAGTGATGACTACATGCTCAGCTATGAGGCCCCAACAGCTGGAGCCTGAGCTGTCCCCAAAGCCAAACCCTCCTCCTCCGGCCTCACTGTCCAAGGCCAGAGCACCCACCCCCAGTACTGGGGAGGGGGCCTGGCTGCCCAGAGCCCTCCACCCAGCCCCAGAGACCCTCTGCCCAAATTGGGAGCTGCCTCTGCCCCACACGGATGGCAGAGCAGACACAAGATAGCACCAGCAGGAGGCGTCAGCACCCTTTGCCCAAGGGCCAAGGATGTCAAGAAAGTGCTGTCCAGACTGACTGAAAAAAAAACCAGAAATTCCTATAATTCCTGGATTAAAAAAAAAAAAAATCATGAAAAGTCTAAACAACTGCACTGAAAACTTTAAACAATTGAAACCTATCTTCTACATCTATCAAGACAAAGAACAGAAGCTTCATTCAGCCACACAGAACACAATACTGTTTCATAGGAAAATATAAACCTCACCTTCTAGGACCCCACGCAAGGCAGGGACTAAAGAAGGTTCTCACATCTAGAAATGCCCATCTAAATGGCCCACCCATGAGAATTAAGTCTGATAAATTATCTGTGGAATTCAACTGGCTATTAATTATAAACTGCAATTGCTCAAAGACATTATCTCTCTGGTACCTTTAGCCATAGGTATATTATCTAACTTGTATTATTTACTTTTTTACCTGTTTTAGGGCAAGTGCCATGCATGGCCTATCATTTTTTTCTCTCATGTAATGCTGTCTGGTTCAGATGGCACTGTTTAGCCATTTATTATTTTATAAATATTCACTGATCTGCCCTGACAGTTAATATTCTAAGGAAAAAGATACGGTTCTCTTTTTCAGATTCTCATCACTAGACCACATGAAAGTACACAGAGAAAGGAGCAAGGTTTTTAAGAGCATTCATGTCTTAACTTTTAAAAATTATTTAGACGATTCTTCAGCATCCCATGGACTGCAAGGAGATCAAACCAGTCAATCCTAAAGGAAATCAACACTGATTATTCATTGGAAGAACTGATGCTGAAGCTGAACCTTCAATACTTTGGCCACTTGATGTAAATACCCAATTCACTGGAAAAGACCCTGATGCTGGGAAAGATTGAAGGCAAGAGGAGAAGGGCGTGGCAGAGGATAAGATGGTTGGACATGAGTCTGAGCAAACTCCAGGAGATAGTGAAGGACAGAGAAGCCTGGTGTGCTCAAGTCCACGGGGTCGAAAAGAGTAGGACACAGCTTAGCGACTGAACAACAACAAAAAAATCTTGATTTTTAAGAATTACTTAGATTTTTCTCCAGAAAAAAAAAATGTTTTTTCTTGCATTTTTTTGCTTGAAAGTTTGGGGGCTGCTTCCAAAACAAAGAAATTGAACTTAAGAAAAACAATGCATTCTTACTTTTTGAAAAGTCATTGTATAGTGTTGGGATCAAAATGCAAATTGCAGTTATTTGCTCTAAGTGGTTTCCATTAAGATAACACCACTGTGGAAAATTTTCATTCTTTGGTTCTATCATTTTATAATATGTAGCCAGCACTGTGAGACTCAGTGTTGCTACTTAGCAAATTATCTCTACTCCTGTTTTGCAGATGCTTTGTCATACTTTTCTCAAACTCAATATCACCATTTTCTCACTCTGAGTCATTGGGACCCAGCTTTCTTTATTCGGGAGACTGAGTTTAGATCCAAAGGTCTGTGTATACCTAATCTAATTCCTCTCGAGTAATTGAGGCTATGCCAAACAATAAAGAAATGGCGAACTGCTCCAGTGTTTCTGCCTAGAGGGTTCCATGGACGGAGGAGCCTGGTGGGCTGCAGGCCATGGAATCGCAAAGAGTCAGACACAACAAAGCAACTGAGCGCGCGCATGCACGCAAACAATAAAATATATCACAAATTCTTTTTCCTCAAAAGTCAGACAACTGTCTTACAAATAAATCAGAAGGCCTGTGAATCTACATGCCCTCCTCTTTGTACAGGCTGGACTTTTCACACCCACACCGCAGCCTCATATGTTGATAAGCAACATTAACATAGAACTCTGCATTCAAATGGGTATAGCTTTCCTTTTCTCCTTTGCCTTTAGGTTCTCTTCTTTCCTCAACTATTTGTAAGGCCTCCTCAGACAACCATTTTGCCTTTTTGCACTTCTTTTTCTTGGGGATGGTCTTGATCACTGCCTCCTGTACAACATCACGAACCTCCATCCCTAGTTCTTCAGACACTAGTCTATCAGATCTAATCCCAATGAATTTGTTTGTCACTTCCACTGTATAATCATAAGGGATTTGATTTTGGTCATACCTGAATGATCTAATGGTTTTCCCTACTTTCTTCCATTTACGTCTGAATTTGGCAATAAGGAGTTCAAACTCTGAGCCACAGTCAGCTCCTGGCCAATGCAGGAGACACGGGTTCAATCCCTGATCTGGGAAGAGCTCGCATGCCGCTGTCGCTGAGACGGCGCACCACAGCTACTCAGCCACAACTGCTGCGCCCACGTTGCCCTAGAGCCTGTGCTCCATATCGAGAGAGGCCACTGCAAGGAGAAGCCCACACACTGCAACCAGAGAAGAGCCTGCGCAGCCCCAAAGACCCAGCACAGTCAAAACAAACAAACAAAATCAAAGAACAATACCTTTTGGATATGCCTAGGAAACTTTCCTGTGAGCCTGTGTTTTCTTCCTCTGACCAAACAGTGCCACTTATTACAGGCCTGTGCACTGTTCTGCACCAGTAAGCTGAGTAGGTAGCAAATGTAATTGGATTATTAAAAATCTTATTTTCCCCCGATTATATATTCTAGTCTCCAACTAATGATTACAGGAGGCATTTAAACAAGTTTGATTCGAATTCTAAGGGTCATGACCTATGAATCACATGAAGTTACTTCCAAAGTTTTGGGAATACAATTGAGGGCTCAACAATGAAGTCTACGGGTGATGTACACCCGTGGCAGATCCATGTCAATGTATGGCAAACCCACTACAATACTGTAAAGTAATTAGCCTCCAATTAAAACAAATAAATTTATATTAAAAAAAACTCAACAATAAGAAAACTAAAAAAAAAAAAAATTAAGTCTACTGTCTCAACATCACCAGCAAATATCTTGCACACCATGAAAAACCATGATCAATCCCACCATCTGATATTGTTCTGTATAAAAATGGAACACTACAAGTCCTCCTGATGTGACCTTCCATAGTAATGTTATATAGCATGATGGAGGAGCATTCTGAGAGGTAAGAGAAAGAGGAATCAAGTCATTTATGCAAAGCTGATTGAAGCACAATCTATTCCATATGGCCTTTCCAAGGAAATCCTAAATTTGAGGACAGCAACTGATTCATTTTGATGGCATCTAACACACTTAAGAAGTTGGATGTGTCAAGAAATGCCCTAAGGAAGCTTTTAAAGTTTTAAACCAAGTACTCTGCCTTTATCTTTATTTGCTGCCACCAGAATACCAATGATAAAATCTGAAACTATGTTCCAAGAACTGTACTAATGCTCATTTTATGTAAGCTGCGACAGAGACCATGTGGCCTGCAAAGCCATAAATATTCACTATCTGGCCTTTCCTGGTTTGAAAACTCTGTGTCAAGCCCTGTCCCAATCTAAGCTTAAGATGCTTTAAGACACTCCCTGCTTCATGCCTTTGGTTAAATGTTGGCTTATCCTGTTTTGGATAGTCAGAGTCTCTGCATTTAAATTCTGCAACTCAACTCTGCTTACTAAGAATCAACAGACTCTCGACAGCTCTCATAAATTTACACTTTGCTGAGAAAAAAAAAAGTATCTTTATACACATCCATTTCACTTCTGTACTGTAAATTTTACCTTCCAGGTATTCCTATGATGTAAGTCTCATCTGACTTTTATAAGGAAGGTATGTGCTGGTGGTGTTTAGTCACTAAGTTGTGTATGACTCTTGTGACCCCATGGACTGTAGCCTGCCAGGCTCCTCTGTCCATGGGATTCTCCAGGCAAGAATACTGGAGTGGGTTGCCATTTCCTTCTCCAGGGAATCTTCCCAACCCAGGGATCGAACCCTGGTCTCCTGCATTGCAGGCAAATTCTTTACTGACTGAGCAACAAGGCAAGCTCTAAGGAAGGTATACGACCACCATAAAGGAATCCCAACTGTTTCCAATTATCTAACTGGGCAAATGATTAGGCAATCAAAGATTTTAGTCTATTTTTCATCTCATAGCTAGTAAATAAAGCTCTAAATTTTAGTCACTATCTCACTTGAAAGTGAGAGACCAATTCATGCTTGTTCCTTGACAACAGCAGTTCTCTGTGAAACAGCAAGCCCTTAGAAGACCTCACCTATCTCCTGAGAATCCTGTATGCAGGTCAAGAAGCAACATTTAGAACGGGACATGGAACAACAGACTGGTTCCAAATTGGGAAAGGAGTATGTCAAGGCTGTATATTGTCACCCTGCTTATTACTTCTATGCAGAGGACACCATGAGAAATGTCAGGTTGTACGAAGCACAAGCTAGAATAAAGATTTCTGGGAGAAATATCAATAATGTCCGATACGCAGATGACAATACTCTCGAAGTAGAAAGCAAAGAAGAACTAAAGAGCCTCTTGATGAAAGTAAAAAAGGAGAGTGAAAAAGCTGGCTTAAAATTCAACATTCAAAAAATTAAGATCATGGCATCTGGTACCATCAATTCATGGCAAATAGATGGGGAAACAGTGGAAACAGTAAGAGACGTTATTTGGGGGGCTCCAAAATCACTGCAGATGGTGACTGCAGGCATGAAATCAAAACACACTTGCTCCTTGGAAAAAAAGCTGTGACAAACCTAGACAGCAATTCTAAAGCAGAGACATCACCTTGCCAACAAAGGTCCATCTGGTCAAAGCTATGGTTTTTCCAGTAATCATGTATGGATGTGAAAGTAGGACTATCAAGAAAGCTGAGTACCAAAGAATTGATACTTTACGAACTGTGGTGTTGGAGAAGAGCTCAAACAAGTCAATCCTAAAGGAAATCAGTCCTGAATATTCATTGGAAGGACTGATGCTGAAGCTGAAACTCTGAATACTTTGGCCACCTGATAAGAAGAACTGACTCATTGGAAAAGACCCTGATGCTGGGAAAGATTGAAGGCTGGAGGAGAAGGGGACAACAGAGGATGAGATGGTTGGATGGCATCACCGACTCGATGAACATGAGTTTGAGTAGGCTCCAAGAGTTGGTGATGGACAGGGAAGCCTGGCGTACTGCAGTCCATGGGGTTGCAAAGAGTTGGACACGACTGAGAGACTGAACTGACTGAGTCAGCATGAGATCAAAGAGTAAGAAAGTTTGAAGGGATGGAGGTGGCGCATTGAGAAAGAAAAATGTAGAACACCTGCTGGTAATCTTTCTGTTCATCTCCTTCATCTGAGCAGCTCAGTTCACATAGCTGCCTGCCCTTCCATCTTTCCATCCCACCCTCAGCCCCCGCCCTTATTTTTCTTTTTCTTGTCTTCTCTTTCCTTGTCTCCTGGAAGATAAGAGCAGAACCCCCTATCAGACAGGAAAGAAAAACAAAGCAATAGAGAAAGAATTCATTTTGTTACTTCTCTGCTCAAACCCTGGTCCCAAACCCACCCTGTCCCAGAGGCTGACACTGCCATGTATTTTGCTGTGAGCGACATTACACTTTCAAAACGCAATACTCCCAAAAGCAGTCAACTGTCCTAGAGAGAGACTGCAGCCATGTGCATTACGTAGGCTCACTAATTAACAGAAAGCCTCAAGATGAACACATAGAAGCAATTAGGTCCAAACCAAAAGGAAATCACAGTCTTCACACAGGATAGTTAATAAATATGGAAATCCTGACCTATTCCCCAAAGATGCTGTCAATATTCAGGTTACAGTTCAGGTCAGAGAAGGAAGAAACAAGATAAAAAGAGGTAGCATACATGGACTAAGAGGATTCTAGAAGAACTACTAAATGATTTTCAGGAGAAATGACCTTTACTGCTGGCAACGAAAAAATCTTTGGGGACCTTTGATAAGATCCTCCACAGAGCAAAGCGGGAAGCTCAAGAGTCACACCCGTGGGAAATAGAAGTAGAAACAGAATGTTCAGATTCGAAGGACAAAGATAAAAGAATAAGGCTTTGAAGCCTAAAAACCCGAGGCTCCTTCTCATCCATATCTCATTGTACTTCTCTATCATTCTGCAACACAGCAGTCCTAATTAAAAGCAGTAATTGAAAGAGAACCAGAGGGTCAGAGCAGGGAGGGAGGACGAAAGAAAGAAAGAAGAGGGGAGGAGGACTGGGAGAAGGTAAGAAACATGAGCAAGAATGAGCTGGAAACTCTAAAAGACTCGAAGATAATTGTTGGCTGGAAAACAAAAATCTGGCATAAAAAAATCAAAGTGCAGCACAAGGGAGAACAATGTAAGGGAAGGCGGATAAAGGACAAGAACCAGGGAACAAAGGGAGGGACTGAGCTCACTGAAAAAGAGAACTAAGGAAAAAATTAATAGAGAATTAATCCCCAGAAGGAGGAGGAGGAGGAAGAAGTAGAAACAACAATGAAAGAAGCTGCCGCTGCTTGATCTCAATCATGTCCGATTCTTTGCAACTCCAGGGACTGTGCCAGGCTCCTCTGTCTATGGGACTGGGCAAGAACACTGGAGTGGGTTGCCATTTCCTTCTCCAGGGGATCTTCGCAACCCAGGGATTGAACCCACTTCTCCCTGCATGGGCAGGCAGATTCTTTACCAGCGAGCCACCAGGGAAGCCCTGATGATAGACGTGATTAATCCAAAAAACAGGGAGCTACAAAATACTAGTTTTTCAGTTACCACCAGAAATCTGAAACCACAGTGATACTGTCCATTGGTATGTTGTTTTCAAAAAATTATTCATATCAAAAAGAGAGAAGAGATACGCATTTTCAGCATCTCGGTTCAGGATGGAAGGACAGTAAGATTAGGGCTAAACTGGGGATTTGAGATGCAGACTGTGAAAATTCTGGTGAGTTCAGAAAGAGAGATCTCAAGACAACTGGCTATTCAAGGACAGTGACAGGGAAAGGCATCAAGGCATGTTGAGAATGGGTGTTCGTTGAACATGCTCTGGGGAAGAAAGCATCTTTACTAGTCATTCTATATGACAATAGAGGGAGAATGAAAAATTGCATTGTCCAGGTCACTGTGTGCCTAGTACAAAGTACAGGCTTGTTAGACTCATCACTTTTATTCATGTTGCAGAATAAATACCATGGCTTAAAGGACACTGGAAATCTCCATCTGAGAGCTGTAAGAGGCAGCCACATGTTTCTGAAGCTGTAACCCAAAAAAGACCCAAGATCTCTCTAAAAAACCCACTCCAGTACTCTTGCCTGGAAAATCCCATGGGCGGAGGAGCCTGGTAGGCTGCAGTCCATGGGGTCCCCAAGAGTCGGTCATGACTGAGGGACTTCACTTTCACTTTTCACTTTCATGCTTTGGAGAAGGAAATGGCAAACCACTCCAGTGTTCTTGCCTGGAGAGTCCCAGGGATGGAGGAGCCTGGTGGGCTGCCATCTATGGGGTCGCACAGAGTCAGACACAACTGAAGTGACAGCAGCAGCAGCAACTCTCTAAAAAAAACAAACAACTTGCACTTGAACTCCTAAGCCTAACACAAGATCCCACCCACTTTGTAAATAATCTCACTTTATTGTCACAGCATGCCTGAAAGAAGTATTAACCTCTCCAATAAACTTTACAAGACTAAGGCCTCTGACCAATGACCTCTGAGAAATGGACCACATCTACCAAGATATAAACCCCACAAGGCCATAGGTTTAGGGTCTGGGTCCATTTTGGTCTCAGCCATCCCCTCTTAGAAAAATGCCTGACACAAAAAAACTAAATAAGAATTTATTGACTGAATAAATAAATGAGTGAATGTCTGTTTATGATCAGACAATGAACATGGCTAGGAAAAAAAAAAAAAAAACACATCACCTTGCCCATCAGTCTTATTTTAAATTCATGATGGTTAACCTCCAAAGTGGGCTCATAGCCTTCACAAAGCAGTCCAAGGTCTTTTAGTCCATTTTATTTATATATTCTATTTAAAGCCATGGGTCAGGATCAGCTCACCTCAAAGTGAGTGGAGGAAAAGGATCTCAAGTTTACAAGCCAGGGAGGTAAGGAAAAACCAGAAAACTCTGAGGAAGAGGAGCTAGTGTGGCAGGGAAAAAACCCAAGAGAATACCGTGCCCTGAAAGCAAAGAGAAAAGAGAATTTCAAAACGGAAGGGGTAACTGGTCAGTTTCCCTAAGAAATAGACTTCAAGAGGCTTTCCTACATGAGTAGGATGCATAAGGAATTCGGAAACATGGAATAGTACAGAGACCTTGACCAGTTTTACCCGGGGCTCAGAGGCTGGGAGAGCCCTGTAGATCAGGGGTCCCCAACCTCCAGGATCTAATGCCTGATGACCTGAGGTGGAGCTGATGCAATAGTAATAGAAATAAAGTGCACAGTAAATATAATGCACTTGAATCATCCCCAAACCATCTCCTCTACTTCACAGCCTGGTCTGTGCAAAAATTCTCTTCCACGGAACTGGTCCCCGGTGCCCAAAAGGTTGGGGAGTGCTGCTGGAGATACCCCCCTCAAAGCAAGAGGCCAGCATCCACCTGTCACCGGACGCAGCTGGTCTCCGCACCTCACACTCATCCTCATTCACCTGGCTCCTTCACTGGACGCACTCTACCCTGGGGGCGGGCACCAAACTCCCCTCCTATCACCAGACCAGCAATTAAAGCCAGGTCACAATATAATGTGGCAGGAAAGTGCTGGGCCTGCTGAGAGAGGAAAGGGACTTAACGCCACAGAAAGCCGCAGGATTTAGCTCCATTCTCGTGCTTCCTCACGGCCGGTGGCCCCGGGTCCAGCAGGTTTAGCCCTCATGCTCACTCGTGTGGTCTGGACACTGGGCACCGCGTCACCACCTCCCTCGCCGCCGCCTTGAGAGCTTCTGTCACCAGATGGTGCCCTGAGACCACCTCCCGTGGCGCTGAGACACAGAGTCCGCGGTCCCCCGGGGTCTTGAGGATTTCGGCTTCAGGGCTCAATACTGTTCCCTCCAACGGTACGTTGGTCCTAATCCTCCGCGATTTCAATATACACAGAACATTCCTGCAACACCCTGCCATTTCGGCTCCTTCCGGTCCTCTCCTCCACGGAGCCTGCGGTCTCCCCCTCCGCTCCCTGGCGAGCTGAGCCACAGCCCAGACGCCCGCGCAGCCCGCCTGCCGCCGCCATGAGGCGCAGCCGCTAGGGACGCGGGACGACAGGCCGAACCCAACCCGGCTGCTTACTCACTCGCGGGAGGGCTGTCTCTTCACATCTGACGCTGGAACTCGAAGGCCTCGGGGCAGGCGGTGGGAAACAAGGTGGAGAAAAGCAGAGAGGTGACAACCCAGAGAATGGTCTGGAAACAGAGTCCGTCTCTGGCCGCCTCGGGTCTTGAGGAAGCGGGCATCTCTCAGGACACAGAGCTGGCCCAGGTGCTGGAGAAGGATCTAGGAGGATCCAGGGTGATGCGAAGGCAGGACCAGGGCCGCCTCACATTGGGCCGGTGACCGCCAGCAAACAGGCGACGTGGCTGAGCGAAAGCGCCAGCCCTGGCCTTTGGAGCAGGAAGGAAGATGGCGGCAGCTTCACGCCTGCGCCCAACGCCCTCCCCACCCCCACCCCACCCCACCCCCGACTCAACCCACACCCCCCACCACCTCCACCCCATTCCCTTCCCCCCACAGAAAAGGGCAAGAAGGCAATCTGGGGAGTGTGGTCCACCTGGGCCCACCTGGGCCCAGCTGGATCTTTATAGAACTAGCCCACCATCATTTTAACTCAAGATTTTTGGAGAAGCTTAACACCTGTGGTCATCAATTTTTCCTCTGGCTGGACAAAAATTCATTCTGTTATTTCACCATCACTTTGCAGGTCATTACATTCAATATTCACACCTGACACACCTGGAACATCTGATTTTTGCAAAATGTTGTCTGCAATCCACTCTTCTGCAGAAGCCAAGGCTCATTCTCCAGCACTATGAGTTTCATTTTCATGTTCCGTTCCATATCAGTCACTAAGTTTTACATCGTCTGAATCAGAACTATATTCTGAACTATGATCATCATCTGAGACACTAGTACACATGTTGCTAGGACAATTAGAGAAAGTAGCTGCATAAAATTCACTGAAAAATTCTTCATGCAAAATTTCACCATGCATCATTTTTGAAAATTTTATGCTTATAATATACACAGGTTGGAACAAAAATGTAATGGAGCAAAATGTGAATAATAAGGATAATAATAAGCTGTGTAATGAACCCTTGATCAGTTTTAAGCTCTAACAACTTTGCATGGTGATGTTACTTGCATCAGTCTCTAAAAACATATTGATGTATCTCAGGTCAATAATGTGCTGATTTCAAGACAGCAACCTCTGGCAGCCATCTCCTCTCTCTCCAACTCATTACCTCTAGTTGTTCAGTCGCTCAGTCATATCTGACTCTTTGCAACCCCATGGACTGCAGCCTGCCAGGCTTCCCTGTCCTTCACTGTCTCCCAGAACTTGCTCAAACTTATGTGCATTGAGTTGGGGATGCCATCCAACCATCTCATCCTCTGTTGTCCCCTTCTTCTCCTGCCTTCAATTTTTCCCAGCATCAGGGTCTTTTTATTACGAGTCGGGTCTTCACATCAGGTGGCCAAAGTATTGGAGCTTCAACTTCAGCATCAATCCTTCCAGTGAATATTCAGGATTGATTTCCTTTAGGATTGACTGGTTTGATCTCCTTGCAGTCCAAGGGACTCTCAAGAGTCTTCTCCAGCACCACAGTTCAAAAGCATCAATTCTTTGGCTCTCAGCTTTCTTTATAGTCCAACTCTCACATCCATACATGACTACTGGAAAAACCATAGCTTGGACCATACAGACCTTTGTCGGCAAATGTCATGTCTCTGTTTTTTAATATGCCTATTAGGTTTTTAATGGTTTGTTTAGAATAGCTTTTTGTTTAGGCCTAGGGCTTCCCTGATAGCTCAACTGGTAAAGAATCCGCCTGCAATGCAGGAGACCCCGGTTCAATTCCTGTGTCAGGAAGATCCCCTGGAGAAGGGATAGGCTACCCACTCCAGTATTCTTGGACTTTCCTGGTGGCTCAGGTAGTAAAGAATCTGCCTGCATTGTGGGAGACCTGGGTTCGATCCCTGGGTTTGGAAAATCCCCTGGAGAACATGGCAACCTACTCCAATATTCTTGCTGGGAGAATCGCCATGGACAGAGGAGCCTGCCTGGTGGGCTACAGTCCATGGGGTAGCAAAGAGTCAGACACAACTGACTGACTAAGCACACAGGTTTGTCATAGCTTTTCTTCCAAGGAGCAAGGTCTTGTAATTTCATGGCTGCAGTCACTGTCCATAGTGATTTTGGAGCCCAAGAAAATAAAATCTTTCACTGTTTCCCCATCTATTTGCCATGAAGTGATGGGATTGGATACCATGATTACCTCTAGAACTCTGCTCTAGTAATTCTTTGAGCCCACTGGAAGGGTCCAGCAATCCACAAACCCTGTCAAGGTCTCTCACAGTCACCATACCCTGAGTTTCCTCTGAACCCAGGTCATTATCACAGGAATAAACCTTCCATAAACCTTCACTTCACTTTCCTATCTTCTTGCTCAGCTGCTGAAATGCCATCCCCCATGGTTGATGCCAACGCCCCACTTCCTCACAGCCTGCATCTGCACAGTCAGACCATCACTGCAGAAAAAAAATACACCATTCTGACCACCTTTTCTTTAAACCTGGGATCCCAACCTCTGAGATCTAATGCCTGATGATCTGAGGTGACGCTGATGTAATCATAATAGAAATAAAGTGGACAATAAATGTAATGTGCTTGAATAATCCTGAAACCATCTCTCCTACAGGTCCATGGAAAAATTGTCTCCCAAGAAACCAGTCCCTGGTGCCAAAAATGTTGGGAACCACTGCTGCTTTCAACAACTTTAAGTTTAAAGTGAATTACTAGCTACCTCCAGCGGCCCACCTGGACTCCCCCGGACACTCAGAGAGAACCCATCTCAGCCCATCTCCGTTTCATTCTTGGCTTCACATTTCAAACACGTCCTCTTCCTGTTCATGCGCAGCTCAGGACCTTGCTCCTCCCAGCAGAACCAAACACACTAAAAGATAGTGGCTTAAAACCAGACTCACTGTTGAACTCACTATTCTGTGATGTGGTCGTTTGTGCCGGGCTTACCGGTCCTCAGGTGTCTCACTCACAGGTGTGGCTCTCAAAGGAGATGGCTAGGAAGGCAGAGGCAGCTGGCCTCTCTCCACGTGGATTTTCATTCTCCACCAGTATTCCCAGCCTGAGAATGGAAGCATCCAGGCTTCTCAAGCCCTAGGGTCTGCCTTCTACTGGACACAGTAAATCACAGGGCGGGCTTAAGCACTGTGGGAATAAAGGTCACCTCTTCATAAAAGGACAATCTGTGCTGATATTTATAATCTCCCGCAATTCCCAGGTGGCTCAATGCTAAAGAACCCACCTACCACTGCAAGAGATGCAGGAGACACAGATTTTCTCCCTCGATTGGGAAGATACCCTGGAGGGGGAAATGGCTACCCACTCCAGTAGTATTCTTGCCTGGAAAATCTCATGGACATAGGAGCCTGGGGGGCACAGGTGTGGGGTTGCAAAGAGTCGGGACATGATTGAATACACACACACACACACATGCACAATTTATTACTCTTTGTAGGTTTTCCAGATTCTGCCACAGACAACCAAATATTTATTTTACAAGACAATATTACTAAAAGTTACCTGCAAAGAACACTTAGAACAGCCACCTCTTCAAATGCCACTAACCCAAAGTAAAGCCCATCTACAATATCAAACCACTAATTAAACACAGAAGAGTAATGCTTAGATATGGTTCTCATTCTGTGCTTCAGAATTATCTGAGAAAGTTACCAAAGGGCTGATTCTTAGGCCTTACCCCTTAGAGAGGCTCCCCAGGTGGCTCAGCGGTAAAGAGCCCATCTGCCAATGCAGAAGTACTCAAGTTCAATCCCTGGGTCAGGAAGATTCCCTGGAGGAGGAAATGGAAACCCGCTCCAGTCTTCTTGCTTGAGAAATCCCATGGACAGAGGAACCTGGCGGGCTACCGTCCACGGGGCCACAAAGAGTCAGACGTGACTCAGCAACTGAGCACGAGCACCCCTCAGAGACTGTGATTTGGTCATTTCTGAAGACTGGCCCAGAAACCTGCATGTTTAACAAGTGCGACATGGATTTTGATGCCTGTAGTCCACTGATCTCATTTTGAGAAACTCTGAAATAAATGGGTTGAGGGATTAAAAATAAATGGGGCTTAGGCTTCCCTGGTGGCTCAGACGGTAAAGAATCTGCCTGCCAATGCAGGAGTCCCAGGTCCGATCCCTGGGTCAGGAAGATCTCCTGGAGAAGGGAATGGCTACCCACTCCAGTATTCTTGCTGAGAAATTCATGGACAGAGGAGCCTGGTAGGCTACAGGCCATGGGGTTGCAAACAGTCAGACATGACTGAGCTATTAACACACTTAGTTAACCATCACTTTTACTTCTTTATTTTCTAGAGGGAGTGAGGTGGGGAGTAAGATCCCCAGAGGTCACCAGATTATCTCCTTAGTATTTTCACAAGGATTCAACAGAAAGCCACCATTTGGGCCTATTAGAAAAATTACTTTGCCAAGTTCCCTTATGCTCTTTCTGACAGTATTAATTATATCTTTATTTTACTAGCACTTTAAAATTATCAAAACTTTATTTGAATTCTAGAAAATACTCTATTTCCCCTCTCCCAACCTTAGAACCCTATTCAAATAACATTTTCTGAGATTTTCCTTAAGAAAACCAGTGTAATGAAATGGAAAGGGAATTGAAATTAAAAGACCAAGATATGACACATCTGTGTATGCAATTGCAAAGCAAACTTATCACTCGTAACATGAGGGAATTGTACTAACCACTATTTGCTATATACCTTATAAATTTGACAATCTCTGATTTTCTGTTCTGTACATTAATGGCAAGGCTTTAAAGATCAATTTTAAAGTGTTAACATGTAATACTTACTTTGGGAATAAAAGTGGATTTAAAAAATCCAGCATCATCACAATTGTATCTATCTTCAGTAGCTGCCTATATAGAATTTAAACTATAGTTTAAATTGACACCTATAGGAAGAAATGGTATTCTTTCTTTCCTTTAAAACCCATGAGTATACATAAAGTTACATTTCATTACAGTTGCAATTTTATATGACTCTATCATTAGGATTTGCTAGTGAAATTTGATGATAGTTTAGGCCATCATTTCACCTATGAGTAAGTGAGATATCTTACCTAGATGAATTCTCATTTTGCCTTGACTCTTTTGCTACCACCATAAATAATGCTCAGGTAGAGCTATATGAAGGAAAATGAAGAATTTTGTGCAGTCAGTTTGATAGCACAGATCTGAAAATGCCCAAAATTGTTCTCCTTTTTTATTATTATTTTGCATTTATCGCACCTTAAATGCAACTTAAATCCCATAAAAACTGGAGGCACTGAATTGATGCCCGAGAGAACCCTAATACAACAGGTCTCAGAATTGGATCTAAATGCTTCTATGATTATGACTTTGTAAACAAGGTTAATTGCTTGTAGTTGTTTTTTGCTGTGTGCCCATATGCACATATGCAACTATATACTCAGTGATTGGCAACAAAAGCATCAAATGCATGTCAAAGACACAAAGCAATGATGGACTCTTAAGCAGGAATGAGTGTTGCCAACCCAGAGACCATAGCTTCCAGGTCAGACGTCCCTGAACAAATATGACAGCCACAGTAGGAGTATTTTTGTTGTTCAGTCGCTCAGTTGTGTCCAACTCTTTGCAACCCCATGGACTGCAGCATGCCAGGCTTCCCTGTCCCTCACCATCTCCCGGAGCTTGCTCAAACTCATGTCCATTGAGTTGGTGATGCCATCCAACCATCTCATCCTCTGTTGTCCCCTTCTCCTCCTGCCTTCTATCTTTCCCAGCATTGGCTCTCCACATCATGTAGCCAAAGTATTGAAGCTTCAGCTTCAGCATCAGTCCTTCCAATGAATATTCATTGGAAATTGGATTAAAGATTTACTGAGCATAGCCGTGCTCACCAGAGCAAGACCCAGTTCTCCCCACAGCCAGTCCCTCCCACCAGGAAGCTTCCAGAAGCCTCTTATCCTCATCCATCAGAAGGGTGACAGAATGAAAACCACAATCACAGAAAACTAACCAAACTGATCACATGGATCATGGCCTTGTCTAATTCAGTGAAACAGTAGTAGCCACTTCAATTTATATACTGCTTTTTTGGTACCAGGCAGTAACCTAGGTATGGTCCATGTATTATTTCATTTAATTTTTACAAACCACAAAATCCCTGTGAAGAAAGTAGAAAACTCCAGTTTAATCAATTTGGAAACAGTGTTGGACATTAAGGTGTTTGGTCATGCCCGCATACGTCACTTCAGTCGTATCCAACTCTTTGTGACCCTATGGACTATAGCCCACCAGGCTCCTCAGTCCATGGGGTTTCCCAAGCAAGAATACTGGAGTGGGTTGCCATTTCTTCCTCCAGGGGATCTTCTCAAGCCAAAGATGGAACCCAAGTCTCCTGTATCTCCTGCACTGGCAGGCGGACCCTTTTACCATCAGTACTACCTGGGACTTCCTGGTGGCTCAGACGGTAAAGCGTCTGCCTGCAATGCAGGAGACCTGGGTTCAATCCCTGGGTCGGGAAGGTCTCCTGGAGAAGGAAATGGCAACCCACTCAGTATTCTTGCCTGGAAAATCCCATGGACGGAGGGGCCTCGTAGGCTACAGTCCATGGGGTCGCAAAGAGTCGGACACGACTGAGCAACTTCACTTTCACTTTCTACCTGGGAAGCCTTTGGTCATGCTTACTTCATTAGAAAGATGCAGGGGTTTCCCTGGTGGCTCAGTGGTAAAGAATCTCCTGCCAATGCAGGAGACACAGGATACTCACGTTCAATCCCTGGTCCAGGAAGATCCCACATGCCTAGGAACAGCTAAGCCCATGAACCACAATTATTGAGCCTGTGCTCTAGTGCCTTGAAGCTGCAACTACTGAGCCCATGCACCACAGAGCCCAGACTCCACAACAAGAGAAGCAACTGCAATGAGCAATCTATGCACCACAACTAGAGAAAAGCCCATACATCAATGAAGACCCAGCACAGTCTCAGTAAATAAATAAAATGGAAAAAAAGAAAGAAAGGTGCAGAGCCCAAGGGCAAAACCAGCTGTGACCTCAGGTCTGTCTCCTCCACTCAGGTGAATAATGATCTTCTTCTTCTCTTAGAGGATTCCCTCCTCATCTCTCCCAGTATTACACCTTCTCCAGAAGGCCAGTGCCCTATGTGGAACCATTTCTAAAAATGAATGAAACCGAGTGATTTGATGAGATGTGGATGGACCTAGAGACTGTCATACACAGTAAGTCTGAAAGAGAAAAACAAATATTGTATATTAATGCATATATGTGGAACCTGAAAAAAGTGATATAGACAATCTTATTTACAAAAGAGAAAGCGAGGCACAGATGTAGAGAACAAACATATGGACACCAAGGGGAAGGGTGGGGGTGGAATGAATTAGGAGACCGGGATTGACAAACGTACATTACTGATACTGTGTATGAAACAGAGAAAATGAGAACCTACTCCATAGCACAGGGAGCTCTGCTTGGTGCTCTGTGGTGACCTATATGGGCAAGAAATACAAAAACGAGGGGATATGGCAGACCCAAGTTCGATCCCTGAGTAAGGAAGATCCCCTGGAGCAGGAAATGGCAACCCACTCCAATATTCTTGCCAGGAAAATCCCATGGACAGAGGAGCCTGGTGGGCTACAGTCCACGGGGTCACAAAAGAGTCAGACACGATTTAATGACTGAACACACACAAACACACAGCTGATTCACTCTGCTTTACATTACAAACTAACACAATGTTGTAAAGCAACTATACTCCAATTTAAAAAAAAAAATTTTAAGTCCATCAGACTCCTTACCACATAGTAGGTGCTTAACAAATGACTGCTCTTTCCCCTCCCTCCCCATCATGAAAAACTGCTCTTCCAGGATGGTCCAGCTCTCTACTGTCTGAACTGGGAGCCACCTGACTGATCAACACACTCCCAGTAAACAATGATGAAAATCGATATGAAGATGTTATCTTGGTATGTTCACATTTTAACATGGGACTCCCCAAAACACAGCATTCAGTCTAAAGGATTCATTTCTGATTCTGTGAAGGGCCAATGGTGGAATTGTTTCAAGGTCAGAAGATCTTAAAATGACCAACCCTACCAACTTGCCCAGACCAAGAGACACCCCAGGACATGGAACGCTAGGTGCTAAAACTCGACCATCCCAGGGAAACCAGGTCGCCTTCTCCTACTTTCTCTGAAGCAACTCCAACCATACCCCCTTAGGGTTGACCCATTAGTGCAGAAAGGCCATGCTTTCTCCACATATTCAAACACTAGCTAAGGAGAAACTTTTAGAAGAATGGGTGACAATATAAGCATGTGAAACAAAATCAGAAACATACATAGCTCAAAAGCATGCTTTTAATATCACTAATAAGATCTCATCTTGAACTATTCAGGGGGACCCTGGCTATAACCATGGGACTTACACATAATTATAATGTACAGTGAGTTCACATTTTCTTTTCTTTTTTTTTTTTCCTCCTTGGGTGGATTTCTATGGAACTTGACTTATTCAAATATTTAAAATGTTTTTCATATATACAAACTTATTCAAAACTGACTTTCCTAATATCACACATGTCCATAGGCATCCCTGCTTTCTCATGAGGGACTAATAAGACCAAGGTGGTTATTTATTTACTTCTACTAAAATTTTCAGTGAATTGTATTTCAAGATTAAACTATCACACTGAGGCACTGTTTGTAATTTAGCTGTGCGAAGCTAGTCAAGAGTTTCTCCATGAAGAGAGCTACACTTATGACTTGTAATATCGGTGTCCTTATGCCTTCTAGAAATTCTTTTTTCACACATTTTATTCCAATGAAAATGGGAAATTTTTTTTGACAAAGAAACAGGCAAGGACAGTGCAATTTTTATTTGAACTTTCTTGAAATATTTTCTCAGAAAAACACAGCCCCTGATGGCTTTATGAGCACTTTTTTTTAAACAGACCTAAATTTCTAGGAATAGCAAAACATAAGCAATATACTGAGAAAACTTAACATCCAATTTAAATAACAAAAAAGCTATAAACATTCTAAAGTTTTTCTTATAAATAGAGTTAAATTTCCATAAGCACTTTTTCAAGTCTGAGGTTCTCTTATCAAGAAAGGGAAAGGAGAAGGAGAAATAGATAATTTAGTATCTATTCATGTATTCTTTTTGTAGCTACATGATACTATACCATTGTTCCCAACTTAACCTTGACCTAGACCCAAGGAAGCGGGAGGTGTGGTGGGGCAGAAGGGGCGGGGCCAGTGTGTGGAGGTGAGAAAGAAGTGAGGGTGGGAAATCATTCAGTCATTCCTGATCATTCAGGCTTTGTTCCACCTTCTCCTCACCACCAACACCCCCACAAAATATGTCAAACCATAAACCCAGCAAAGGCTATCAACAGGAACAGTAACTAATTAGGCAGGACAGGAGTTACAGCATTAAAGAATGGAGTTTCTTACAGCTACCACCCTTTTGTATCATTTTATGAATTTTAGCTTTTGTAGCAAATTAAATTTTTATCAGTTCAGTTCACTCGCTCAGTTGTGTCCGACTCTGTGACCCCATGAATCGCAGCACGCCACTATATACTAAATGTATTGACGAGATTTCCAGTGATCAACTAAAGTGTTCCACAAACAGTAAATCACTGAAAATTTGTAAGTACTTAAGTCTAGGGCTTCCCTGGTGGCTCAGCAGTAAAGAATCCACCTTCAATGCAGAAGCTGCAAGAGACGCAGGTTGCATCACTGGGTTGGGAAGATCCCCTGGAAAAGGGCAAGGCAACCCACTCCAGTATTCTTGCCTGGAGAATCCCACGGACAAACAAGCTTAGCAGGCTCAGTCCATAGGGTTGCAAAGAGTCCGACAGGACTGAAGCAACTTAGCACACACCCACACACTTAAGCCTAAAACTGACCAAGTGGGAGCAAAAGGCAGATGAAATCAAGAACCTCCTTTATTTCTGTCAAAGCCCTTCTTCCCCACTTTTGATCAGTTAGTATAGATTATCTCCCTCCCCCATTCCATGCTCAGCAGCTGAATCAACATAAAAGGAAGAAAATCAAGTGAGAAAGAATTCACAGTAGCTTACTCTTATGGACATAGAACTGTCCATATACTAGGCACTCTTCTAAATGTTTTACATGTATTCATGCAAAGTTAATCTCTTTCTCTGTAAGGACATACCCCGGGCTTCCCGGGTAGCTCGGCTCCTTCCCAGGTAGCTTGCCTGCAATGCAGGAGACCCCGGTTTGGATTCCTGAGTCGGGAAGGTCTCTTGGAGAAGGGATAGGCTACCCACTCCATTATTCTTGGGCTTCCCTGGTGGCTCAGACGGTTAAGAATCCACCTGCAGTGTGGAAGACCTGGGTTAGATCCCTGGGTTGGGAAGATCCCCTGGAGGAGGGTATGGCAACCCACTCCAGTATTCTTGCCTGGAGGATTCCATGGACAGAGGAGCCTAGTGGATTACAGCCCGTGAGGTCTCAAAGAGTTGCACATGATTGAGCGACTAAGCACAGAAAAAGGACATACACAATAAGGAAAATATTGCTATTATCACCATTTTACAGATAAGGATATTATGTCAATGAAACCTTGAAGAACTTACCCAGGATGATACACCTAATAGAGAAACTGGGTTTTCAACACAGACACCCTAGTTCCTGCTTTCTGTGCTCTTAACAACTCCCACAAGTAAAATATCAAATTCAGAGAGTTAAGACGCAGTGGACTGATAAGTGATCTAAAACTATATGCAGCAGCATGGATGAATCTCTCTGACACAGCGTGGTGTAAAGCAATACAGGCAACGGAGGGCTCAATGTTTTGTTCCACTTCTATTAAGCAACAAAAAGCAGGCAGGGCAGATCTGAGCTGTTAGAGGTTAGGAGGGTGGTCCCCCTGGGAGTGATGAGCAGTAACTGGGGAGAAATTCAAGGAGGCTTCCAGGTGCTGTTGGGTTTTGTCTTGGTGTTGATTGCATGGTGTGATAACTTGTGAAAATGCCTCCAGCTATATACTTAGGGTACGTGCCCCTTTCTGTATGCATATTATGTTTCAATGAAAGGTTTGAAAGAGGGGGGTATAGGAACTGTTAGGTCATCTCACATAAAGCAGGGAACAGACCTCTTCTCACTCCTATGAATGCTCTCCTGCTGCCTGCCTGCCTATTTATTTATTTATCTATCTATCTATCTATCTATCTATCTATCTATCTATCTATCTATCTGCATGGGGTCTTAGTTGCAGCACATAGAATCTTTGTTGCCGTCCATGAGCTTATCTGCCCTGGGGCATGTAGGATCTTAGATCCCCAACCAGGGATCTAACCCGAGCCCCCAGCATTGGAAGGCGGGTTCTTAACCACTGGACACCACGAACTTCCCTGGTGTCCCACTCTAAAGCGGGGGATCCTAAAGTGTCCTAATGCCTACCACACCTTTCCCACCCTTCTTTCTCTTCTTCTTCCTTTCCCTTCCATTCTCTCTTGTCAAGAAACTAAGAGAAGGGAAAGCTATTTCCAGTTTCCTCCACTAAGCAGCAATTTTAACATCTAGCCTCAATCATCTGAGAGAAAGTGTTGCAAATGAAAGTTAAGAATGATAGTCTCTGAACCATCAATAATTAAAGGAGTTGTCAGCGACTGAACAGATTTTCCCAGACATCAGGACTGAGGTGTAAATCTGCCTCAGCCTCCCTGCAGGACTGTCGTTCCTTATCTGAACACCGCCATCCAGCATCAGAAGAGAAGCACAGGGGAGGTGGTGCTGGAGACGGGGCTTTTTTCAGAATCAAGAAGAAACAGAGAAATCCAGAATCCACATTCTGAAATTGTCTTAAAATATATATATATATATATATAAATTATGGTGTCTGATTTTCAAGGCTTGAAAACTCTCAGATTATTGGTTTCAAACAAGATATACATTGTTCCAAACAGCCATATGGGCCTTTTGAGCCTGAGATGCCTAATAATGAGAAAAACTAAGGAAGAAAACACACCACATTCTCAGTGAGTGTTTCTAATGGAAACCCAGTTTTGACAACTGTACCACCTGCTTTATATCATTAAACTGAAGGAGACTATGAATAGGAAGGGGGTGGAGGAGAGACACTGCTAATAAAATATTTAAGAACATCAGGAAGAGCCATGTCAGGCTTTTAGTTTACCCAGAAAAAGCACCTTCCTAAAGTATCGGTCGACCAAGATTTACTGTATTAGTAAAATCACCTTCAGATTATAAAGGTAGAAAAAATGCACAAATGAAAACAGATAACCTATTTTTAAAATCTGGAAATGAAAGGACAAAATGTTCTAGAAGACAAAGCCAAGCATCTTGCTCTTTGTGGCTGCAGGACTTATTCTGACCTCAGCACTCTCAGCTGATTGGTACTGAATACCAACAATTGAAAATCATCTAGGAGCTATATTCTAATTGGCAGGGATGGCCACATGCTATGTAAGATTTAGCAGCCCTTCAAACAAACAGAGATGACTACATCATTAAAGTCTGAACTACCACCTCCTCCACAATTATTGTTGCTATAGGAGACGAATGATTGATTGCATAGGATGGAATTTACCATCGTTCAAATGTACATTTTCCTCTTGAACACTGAAATAATTATGGTCCCAGAGAGCCATGCAGATGGCCCAATCTATCAGCATTTTTCTCTGCGTTTGACTTTCATTTCTCGGCATTTGATTGCTTCTGAAATAATGGTAGCAGAATGGAAAATACTCTTCATATTCCCCAGGTGATTTTCATTTGTGATAGATAAGCAAATATAATTTTCCCTAGTACCCTAATCAGGAAAAGACACCTCCTTACAATAGCAAGCTCAGTCAATACAGGGACAGGATTCCATTGGGTCCACTCGCCCACTCAAATGGGAAGGAAACAGGGATTAAGGGCAACTGAGCAAGCAAAGTCTGATTTCATCCACACATTCTTAGAAAGTGCCTAGACATCCTATCTAAGCATTAAAAGTATATCTCTCTCTAATTCTGGGGCCTATTTTCTACATAGTAAAAATGAGATTAGGCACAAATCCTGTGATTTTGCACTAACTTAAAGTGACAGAAGCCTGAATTTTCATTTCAGTACATGTGAGTTGTTATCTGTCGGTCTTTATCTTCTCTACAGTCCAAGTTGTCCTCCCCCTCCCCCATCCCCCCACCCCACACACCACGCCCTGCTCACCCACACACCAACACAGATAGTTATGAATAATGGGAACTTATTTTCTTTCTGGCATTTACTATTTATCACTGAGTGCGGAGGGGTCTGCGGAGGAAAATTCTTAAGAGTTTTGCGAGAAAATGTGAGCTGTCGGCCTCACTGATATGCATAAAATTCCTCCTTAATCTCAACTATTTGGCTTCTGTTTGGGGCTATTTTAGATGGGGAAATAGCATGAAGGGGGAGATTTTTTAAAGTCTAACCTAAGGCTTCTTTCACTTCATATTTTGTGACTTCTTTTGGCAAAAAAAAAAAATGTAAAGTGAGCAACAGCTCACCCAGATTTTTTACCTCTCCACGGCACAGATAAGCAATTTTGAGAACATTAAATATTCAGTGAAAATATGGCTAATCACTACTAGCCCAGGAACAGCCCAACAAAAAGATTACTGTCCTCATCATGGGTGTGCCTGTCGTTTTTGGAGCTTGGTAAATACTCTAAAAGGCAGAGACTTGGAGAAAAATACACTCAAAGGTGAAAATGGATAGTTTCCAGTTCAGTCACTCAGCTGTGTGCAACCCTGCAATCCCATGGACTGCAGCATGCCAGGCTTCATCACCAACTCCCACAGCTTGCTCAAACTCACATCCTTTGAGTCGGTGATGCCACCAACCATCTCATCCTCTGTCATCCCCTTGTCCTCCTGCCTTCAATCTTTCCCAGCATCAGGGTCTTTCTCAATGACTCAGTTCTTTGCATAGGTGGTCAAAGTATTGGAGCTTCAGCTTCAGCATTAGTCCTTCCAATGAATATTCAGGACTGATTTCCATTAGGATGGACTGGTTTGATCTCCTTGCAGTCAAAGGGACTCTCAAGAGTCTTCCCCAACACCACAGTTCAAAAGCATCAATTCTTTATAGTTTCTACTCTTAGCTAAATTACACCATGAAAATAAAAGGTGTTCAAATATTCTCAGAAATTAAGGGAGAGAAGATTCTTATAATTTCAGAAGAAAATGCATAGGAAACAGAATCTTACGTGAGATGGAATCTCTACAAGGGAAACCAATTTCCTGAAGAATACCTGAGTATATGTAAGAAGACATTCTCCAGAAATAATAATTAGTGCATTCTAAGAGCACTTCTAGGCCTCCCACGTAGATCAGTGGTGAAAAACTTGCCTGCCAATGCAGGAGTCGTGGTTTCGATCCCTGGGTTGGAAAAACCACCTGAATGAGGAAATGGCACACAATCCAGTGTTCTTGCCTGGAAATCCCATGGACAGAGGAACCTGGCAGGCTAGAGTCCATGGGGTCGCAAAGAGTCAAACATGACTGAGAGTCTGAGCAGCAGCAAGAGAATTTCTGACTGAAGCTAGAAACATGTTTCCCCATTTTTGATCCAGTTTTTGGCAAAAATAGTCTCAGGTTGGTACCTATATGCACAATCCCTTACTTTCTCACATTATACCTAGACCATAAACTATTATTAGAAAAACTTCCTAACCTTGAAATTCAATCTGTTCTGTTTGGGTAGTTTGGTCGTTTTTAGAAGATGCATCCACTCCTAAACTTAAAATAATAAAAATGTAAAAGCCCAATGAACGTATAAAGAAGATCAATGTCATGTAAATGATATATGAGTGAATAAGAAGCTATCCCCAAATGTAATTTAAGCGATACCACTTTAAGCGTCATTGTTTCGGACGTCCTTTGGTTTGTCTAAGCATCATGAGTCAAGATATTTTATAGCATTCTTGTTGGGCTCTTCCTACAAAAATTTCTGACTCTGTTAATGTCATGAAATCGACAGGTTGAGCCTCTGCCATGTTTTCAGAGGCTTTGGTTTCCAGGAACACTTCTGGCTCTGAGCACCTGCTTCCTTCCTTGAGTTCTTTCTTCACTTTCACTTCTTGCCCCAGGCATCCCTCTTGTCTCTGCTTTGAATTGAAGCAGACACATAACTCATTTTCATATAACTCATTTTCCTCTCACTGAATTCCACCAACAAAACAAGTACACTTTTACTGAAAGTTCAGGGAGACAAAGAAGCTTTACATCCAGAAATGCAAACAACTGACAGCCGAATAGTAGATATCTATGAGCCAAAAAATGCTTTGGCAAACTGCAGGTTTTTGTGGGCGTTTTCTTCCAAATTCTCAGTCATTTCTCCTTCAGAGCAGTTTTACTTCCTTTTGTCTTCTTTCAGCACTTGCATTGCAAGTCTCATTCTCCATCCTCAAGTAAATTGTCCAGATATTTTCCTTACAGAAGAGACAGTGAGTCCTTGCCCAAAGGGGAATTCAGATGTCTCTTTGAAGATAATTGTTTCACCCCATATTTATCTCAGTTGATCTCAACAACCGCCTGTTCTAAGCAGAAATGGTATTGTCATCATTCCCCATTTCACAAACAGGAATCCTAGGTTCAGAGGAGTGAAGTTACTTGCCGGAGTCACACAGCTTCGTCAAGTCCAGACTTTGTGCCCGGGAGTCCTAAATTCCTCTCAAGCAAAGTGTCCAGCTCTCAATCAGCTACCCTTTTCTCCTCTGCCTCAGATACAGACCGAAGTCCTCAAGAAGAACAATTCACAAGCTATGTGGTTAACAGGGTAGCAAAGACACTGTGGTTTCAACGTTTTGTCCCTGAATCACTAGCATCAGTGTCTCCTGGGGAGATCAGAAATGGACATTCTGAAATACTGCCATTTTCAGCAACATAGGTGGCCCTAGAGATGATTGTACCGAGTGAAGCAAGTCAGAAACAGGAAATATATCACATGACGTCCCTTACATGTGGAATCTAAAAAGAAACGAACTTATCTACAAAACACAAACAGACTCACAGACCTAGAGAAAGAACTTATCGTTGCCGACAGGAAGGATGTGGGGAAGGGATAGTCAGGCATTTGGGGGTGAACATGTATACACTGCTATATTTAGAATAGATAACCAACACGGACCTACTGTATAGCTCATGGAACTCTGCTCAAAGTTATGTGGCAGCCTGGATGGAAGGGGGCTTGGGGGAGAATGGATACATGCATACATATGGCTTGAGTCCCCTCACTGTCCACCTGAAACTATCACAACACTGTCAATCAGCTACAGCCCAATACAAAATAAAACTTTTTTAAAAAGAGATGAATATGCTGGAGGCTGATCCACAACTACTGAATCAGAACCTCTTGGACTGGGGCCCAGCAATCTGGGTTTTCAAAGTCCTTCCGGTGATTCTGATGTCCTCTAAAATTCGAGAACTATTGGACTAACTGCTCATCAAATCAGTTTCCTCTTCTTCCTAATCAGAGAGCTAGACCACATTTTCCAGACACACTGTATGTAGCCAACAGAATTTGAACAAAAGCAGTGTACACTATCTCCAGGCCAGGTCCATAAAATTTCCACTCATGAGACTCCATGCTCTTTCCCCTGCTATTGTCTAAACAAAGGCAAGTGTGGTGACCCTGAAAGGTGTGTATAGAAGATGCTGGAAAGTAAAAGTCACTCAGTTGTGTCCAACTCTTTGCGACCCCACAGACTGCAGCCCACCAGGCTCCTATGTCCATGAAATTCTCCAGGCAAGAATATTGGTGTGGGTTGCCATTCTCTTCTCCAGGGGATCTTCCAGACCCAGGGATCAAACCAGAGTCTCAGGCATTGCTGGTGGATTCTTTACCACTGAGCCACCAGGAAAGCCCCTGAGCCACTAGGGAAATCCTTTTTCATCAGGGAATGCGCCAAGCCCAGACAGGACTGAGAAATACAGAGCTCCTGAGCCTAATGGGACCCTCACTGAGAGCTGTTGACTCAGAGGCAGCACAGGATTGGCTCTCTAGCTCCACGCTCTGTAATGTTTAGCCAGAAGGGAAAGGATGGCAGCAGACAAAAGATGTCAGCAAAGTTACCAGCTGTGATCGTAGGTTTCCAAAAGGGAGGGTGACAGTTAGCAAAGCATCACTTTAACGTGCATTCCCAAGAAGATACTGTCAAGTATTCATCTCAGTAAGATCCAGGAGAGCAGCGCAGATACTTCCACTTCAGAGTCACACACAGTTTTAATATCTAGGCTTGCCTATTGGTTTTTGTTGTTTTTTTTTTAACGTATTCACTTACTTGATATTGTCTTCCCAGGTGGCACAGTTGGTGAAGAATCCATGTGCCAATGCAGGAGACACAAGAGAGGAGGGTTCAATCCCTGGATTGGGAAGATCCCCTGGAGTAAGAAATGGTAACCCACTCCAGTATTCTTGCCTGGAGAATCTCATGGACAGAGGAGCCTGGTGAGCTACAGAGGATGTGGTCGCAAAGAGACAGACATGACTGATCATGCATGCACTGTAAATTTACTTGATATTATGTATTGCAAACTAAAGAAAACTTAAAGAAATAGAGACATTTAGGAAGTTCTTTACTATGGTAAGGCTTTACTCCATCAGTCATCTCAGTTTCCAACTCTATAAGGGTTTAGATGAATGGAATTAAGAGGTCACATGCTAGAATGCATAAGGATGGTGGCTCAAACAGTAAAGAGGTCTCTGCAATTCTGGATACCTGGATCACAAAGAGTTGGACATAACTGAGCAACTGAACACACGTGCGGCATGGGACACTGGCTTTTGTTAGACTGTCTGGGTTCAAATCCGTGTGTTAGCACTTAATGACTGTGTCTCTGGGAAAATTATGTAATTTCTTTGGGCCTCAATTTCTTCAATTAAAGGATGGGGATAATAGTACCAATTTCATAGCACAGATGAACCTATCTGCAGGGCAGGAAGAGAGCCACAGACACAGAGAGTGGATATGTGGACACGGGGGACCAGGACGGACACACACACACACTAGCATGTGTGAGACAGCCAGCCGGTGGGAAGCTGCCGTGTAGCACACGGACCTCAGCTCGGTGCTCGGTGATGACCTAGAGCGGTGGGACGAGGGGTGGGCATGGGAAGAAGGGCCAAGAGGGAGGGGGTATCTGTATACATACAGCTGAGTCACTTCAGTGTACAGCAGGAAAAAAACACAATGTTGTAAAGCAACTATACCCCAGTAAAGAGAAAAGCAGCACCTATTTCATAGATTAAATGAGTCTGTACTCTTCAAGTGCTTAGGACAGTAACTGACACCTAATCAGTGATATAAAAAGCTAAAAAAAAAAAAGCAAAATAAAATACATGGGCAGCTGGGTCACCCTGGATACACATCCAGCTTCATAATTATTAAATGCTTCCGGGCAGATGGCATCACAATGTAAAGTGACTTGGACTGCCACTAGGTAAAAAGATAAGAGTAGGCCATTTGGTTTGTTGAAACCAAAAAAGGTGTCTGAATACAATTAGAAAAGTCTTTATATCCTACTAACCTCGTCAGGTAAACCTGTGCAAACCACATGCAAAAAATCCCTTTGCATATATATCTAAAAACACACACCACAAGGACAATCAATCTCCTTTTTTAGCAGTGATATTTAATCTCAGGCTAGCTAGCCTGTGCCACTAAGAAGGCTCCCCCAACCACCACTTATTGTGTATTCAAGGAGTGCAAGCCAATTAACCAGGGCAAACATGAATAAAAAGGTAAATTTCCAGAAGATGAATACTAAAGTGATTATTGCCTGTATGAACTGCAGTCTTCATTGATCCTCTCATTCCCTTTTCCCTTAGTCAGGGTGGTTTATCAAAAGTCGACCACATACAATTTTTATATAATGCTAAACAGTCCTAAAGGATGTAAGAAATAAACAGAGCTAAAAATGGCTGTATTTATATAGCAGTCAAAAAGACAAACCATGGGAAGTCAATAAGTGAAAAAATATGATGAGGAATGAAAAAGAAAGACAGAAACTAAAAGAGAAGCCACTTACCCAGCTAGAAGGGAACAAATGAGCTACAATCAGGAGTAGCTGTATAATCTGTGAAGCCCAGGGCAAAAAGAACAGACAGAGATCCTTGTTCCAAGTTTATTAAAAACTTCAAGATGGCAACAGCAGAGCATTAAAACCAAGCATGAGGCCATGTGAACACAGGGCCATGTAAACTCACAGACTGCATGCCCCTGAAGCCTACCATGGGCATAAAGGCATGAATTTATAAGTAAAATGAGAATAAACAAAGACGAGCATGTGAATTTAGATGAGAGTCTAGGAATATTTAAGGGAATACAAAGGGAAATGTCAGAAAATCCAATGAATTGTATTAGATTGAGGGAATAGAAAGAAGTAAAATGATAAAGATGAAAGAGCGAATGAAGAAGACCGTAGGGCTTCCCTGCTGGCTCAGTGGTAAAGAATTCACCTGCCAATGCAGAAGACACAGGTTCGATCCCTGAGCTGGGAAGATCCCACATGTCTTCGAGCAACTAACCCTGTGCACCCCAACTACTGAACCCGTGCACAAGAGCCTGGGTGTACAACTACTGAACCCACGTGCGGCAACATCCGAAGGCCACGCACCTAGAGCCCATCATCTGCAACAAGAGACGCCACCACAATGAGAAGACCTCGCACCTCAACTGGAGCTTAGCCCCCACTGGCCACAACTAGAGAAAAGCCTGCACAGAAACAAAGGCCCAGCAAAGCTTAAAAAAAAAAAAAAGACCATAGAAATATGGATCAAAAGAAGCAAGTCCATACATATTTGGGACTCCATGTCAAGAAACAAACAGGCTGGTACTGTGCACCTTTCCTCCAAGGAAATGATGACTCCAGTTACCCATGGGGCCGAATTAGAAGCTGGAGAGTGAGGGACTGTGAAAGGGCAATGACTAAGTGTTATGCCCAAGCGTTATGCTCAAACGACTCTCTCAAAGTCCTTTGAGCAGGAAATCATCTAAATGTGGGTCCGTCTACTTTTTAGAATAAAGAGACCATCTGACAATGGCAAGCGTACTATCATAGCCACCTTTTCAACTGATGGAAGAGAGAAGACACTTGAACACGAACAGACAAAACTATTCATTGTGAAATGTTACTTTATATTACACAGAAATCAGGAGTTAGATAGCTATTATAGAAATGACAGCTAAAATGGATTGCCAGCCACTACTCATAGCCAGGTGGGACAAAGAACAAATTCACAGAGTCGGTTCATATTTCTATTGTGATCAATAATCAAAATCATCAACTGTGAAGTACAGACTTTGATGTTTAAAAAATTACAGTGCACATATGTGTATCAAATGAGTTGAACCATTCAAGTTGATAACTTTGACAAATTATATATGCTTGCAGCCTGATAAAGCTGCAATTGCTCAAAAAAATTTTAGAATGGATTATTTTTAACCCCCAAGGGTTTTGAGTTATTCTTTTTTAATCCAAAGAGTATGCTGTCCATTCTGAAGGTAAGACAAAAAGAGAATTCACAAAATGTTTGAAAGTGATGACATGATTATGGAGCGATTACCTTGCTCCATAAACTTATAATATATAAATCTATTATAATTAGAGAAATTTGAAACTGTGAACAACCTTACAGTCTATATAATCTAGCCTGTAGCTTCCTACTAAGTGGATAAAGAAACCGAAGCCCCAGTAGACTTGCCTGAGGTTCCCCCATTTGGCTCATGAAGAGGCATGATGAGTACAACTTAATTCATGTCTCTCCCTTTCCACACCACTAGCAACCATTTGCCAAAACTGTATGACCTTCTAGAAAGTCACTGACAACCACAGGTATCATCTACAAACATGCTGAATCGTTACCATTTTTGAAAGGCAAGTCATTCAGTTCTAGTTGTCATGGCAATAACTCTTCATACTCACAGCTGGGTGATTGCATATGTAAAATGCAGTCAACCCAGACAGGAATAAGCCTTATTAAAACAACATTCTAAAAATGGCATGGCTTACCTGGTTTGCCCATTCTGAGCTCCAGAATCTTGACTGAAATTGTCATCTAAGTTCAATTTAGTCCAGATATCTATATTTTTGTATTGGGAGCTATTTTTTGTCTTGGGAATTTAGGGGGTAAAATGAAAGTGGTTGAGAATAATTGAACCCAATATTATGGAACTGAAATGGAAGAGGTAACTATTTATGCATTGGTATAATTACAAAAAAAACTGTAAATAAACAATGAGGTTCAAATATTGTATCCTGTTCAGTCAGTCAGACAGTTCAGTCACTCAGTTGTGTCCAACTCTTTGTGACCCCATGGACACCAGGCTTCCCTGTCCATCACCAACTCCCAGAGCTTACTCAAACTCATGTCCATCGAGTCGGTGATGCCATCCAACCATCTCATCCTCTGCCATCCCCTTCTCCTCCTGCCTTCAATCCTTCCCAGCATCAGGGTCCTTTCCAATCCCCTTAGTAATGAATCCCCTTACTAATAATTAACGAAGCCCCTAGCCTCTTACACCTTTTTTTTTTACTGCCCATTTTTTCCTGACCCCATGCAGTCCTTTTCTTATGTACATGTGTGTTGGGGCCAATTTTTCATATGACAGCATTAACAGGCTAGACATCTACTATCACTCAGAATTCAGATTCAAAATAAGTTCTCTCACACTGTTTCCTAAGGACATGTTTCTGCCTTCTACAATGCAATTCCCCTCCTCAAAAAGCCTATAACCAGCTACTAGATATGTTTTCTATTCTAACCTGAAAATTTTATTCTCTAAGTCTCTACCCAACCTATCTCTGCAAAGAGAGAAATTTCCCAGTCAAGCCCAACCTCAAGGCTGATTCTCCCTGGGAGAGAAGCAGGAAAACTATGTGTCTCCTTAAGGAAATGCTGCAGCCTAAGATTTCATCACTCAGAGACAATCCATGGTACATACAAGGGTGGTTCAAACATTTCAAACATGTATGCAATGGTTCTTTCATAAACTGGTCCCCAGTTAGACAGTTCAGAGAGGCATTTTAAAGGCTCCTCAGAAGATTGCGGCAACATCAAGCACTAGTCAACCTACAGCAGCAGCCAGCTTGGCAATTCATCCTTTTTGAGCATTCCCTCCTTCTTTTATTTCACACCCCTCATCTCGCCTTCTGGCTCCTGCAATTAGTCTCCAAATAAACCACTTGCCTTTTCATATTGTTCATGGGGTTCTCACAGCAAGAATACTGGAGTAGTTTGCCATTCCCTCTTCCAGTGGACCACGTTTTGTCAGAACTCTTCACTATCACTGTCCCTCTTGGGTGGCCCTGCACCACGTGGCTCAGAGCTTCACTGAGTTACACAATCCCCTTTGCCACAACAAGGCTGTGATCCACTACGGGGAAAAGGCCTTGATGCTGGGAAAGATTGAAGCCAAAAGGAGAAGGTGGCAGAGGATGAGATAGTTAGAGAGCATCACCAACACTAAAAAGAATTTGAGCAAACTCTGGGAGATAGTGAACGACAGGGAAGCCTGGTGCGCTGTAGTTCAAAGGGTCAAAAAGAGTCAGAGATGACTTAGTGAATGAACAACAACAAAACTACTTGTATGCAAGACTTGTCTTAGCCTCTGCCTTCGGAGGAAACCAGGCTAAGACATTCTCTTTCATTTAAAGATTTTTGTTAGAGGGAAAGGTTAAGTTATTCAACTGTTAAGTTATTTTAAACATAATTTGAAATGTATAACTAATTCCAAATATATTGTGGGGAAATGCACATTTTACTCTTATTTGTTCCTTAAAACATAAAACTTTTTAAAAGACTCACACTTTCAAGTAATATAGGAAAGCCATCTCAGAAACCATTTACTATAGTAGATGAAGAATAGGTCCCCAGCTGCAAAAATACTCATGCTGGTGCCCTCAGTGTCTATGAGCCAGCTTTCAAAGACCTGTCTGAATTTCACTGCCTGAGGGCTTTTCCCTGAAGCTACTGAGTCCACTCTAAGCACACAGTAGGCCAGAAGTTCTTGGAACCAACCGCCTAAAACAGCCCTCAACCCATGACTGATGGGAGTGAGCATCTAATACTCAGCTCCCTAGAGAAAGGTAGAAAGAGGGACGGTGGGGGGGGGGGGGGGGGACGTGGAAGGGAATAGGTATACAGAGATGACAGACATAAAAAGTTAGAGATATTACTATGGACTGTAGAGTACCCACCCCACCCCCCAATTCACATGTTGAAACCTTAAGCACCAATGTGACAATATTTAAAGACGGGGCCTTTGGGAGGTAAGTAGGTTTAGATAATGTCATGAGGATGGGATTAGTGACCTTATAAGGACAGACACCACACAGTTTGCTTCCCCAGTATGCTCTTTGTATGTAAGGACTCAGGGAGAAAGCAGCCACCTGCAAGCCAGGAAGAAGGCCCTCACTAGGGAAATGAGCTGTCCAGCACCTTGACCTTGGACTTCCCAGTCTCCAAAACTATAAGAAATATGTCTTATGTTAATATTAATGTATATATGTGAAATCTAGGAAAATGATATAGATGATCTTTTTGCACAGCAGGAATAGAGATGCAGATGTAGAGAATAGACATGTGGACATGGGGTGGTGGGAAGGATGGATTGGGAGAATAGTACTGACAGATACACACTACTATGTGTGAACAGATAGCTAGTGGGAAGATGCTGGATAGCACAAGGAGTCCAGCTCCATGCTCTGTGATGGCCTAGATGACTAGGAAGGGAACAGGGGTGAGGGATGTCCAAGAGGGAGGTGACATATGTATACATACAGCTGATTCACTTCACTGTTCAGCAGAAACTAACACAATGTTATAAAGCAACTATATTCTAATAAAAAAGAAAGAAAAAATACTCATTGTTTAAAACACCCAATCTATGGTATTTTTGTCATGGTGAATTTCATCCACCCGAGCTGACTAATACAGATGTGCTGCAGATATATACCCCCCCATCCCTGAAGTGCGCAATCTCTGAGGTGTATATTTCACACCATTTCCCAGGTCTCCCCTGGGACTATGTGTCAGTGGACATTGGTAGTAATTGATTTGATAATGAACTTCCATTGGCTGTCTTTCTTTCTCCGTCTCTCTTCCCATTTCCTTCCCTGTGTTTCCTACATTTCTAAAATAAATTATTTTACTCTAGAAAGCTGTCTCAAAATCTGTTTCTATGGGCACCCAAATGGAAACAGTCTTATTGGTACAAAAATCTACAAAGCTCTGTCCTGGGTCATATCCAGTGAGAACAATACTACAAAGAGGGTTCAGTACTTTTACACACTAGTGTTCAACCGGCTTAAATGAGATCCAAAAATGAGAAATCAGAGCTTAATTCTCAAGAGGATCTGTGAGAAAAAGTCAGTATGCATGTCTATTCTGAAAATAGTTGTGCCTCAGTGCCTGCATGGCTTAGGACTAAATTGGGATAGGGTTTTTTGGTTTTTCTTTTTTAGATTTTTTTTTTTAAGACTTTGGTGGTAAATTTCATTCACACTCCTAACAAACTGCTTGTTTCAAAATAATTTCACCAAAGGAAAGTGAACTGTGTTTTCTTCACTGCAGAGCAAACGGAGAAGAGTTAGATTGATTTCAACTACCTTCTCAAGCTTTTCATCATAGTCTCTTCAAATGTCAAACCACTGCCTGAAGTACATATTTTTAACATTCCAATATCACAGTGTGTTGCTTAGGACCTCAGCCCTCACCTTTCCCCATGGACATCCTATTTTTATGAAAGATGAAATTGAATCAAGGAATTTGCCTGAGGTAATGAGGTGGGGGAAGGGCACTCGGCAAGGTCTGTTGCTGTTGTTCAGTCACTAAGTCATGTCTGACTCTTCGACCTCATACACTGCGGCACACCAGGCTTCCCTGTCCTTCACTATCTCCCAGAGTTTGCTCAAATTCATGTCCCTTGAGTCCATAATGCAATCCAACCATCTCATCCTCTGTCACACCCTTCTCTTCCTGCCCTCAATCTTCTCCAGCATCAGGGTCTTTTCCAATGAGTCAGCTCTTTGCATCAGGTGGCCGAAGTATTGGAGCTTCAGCTTCAGCACCAGTCCTTCCAATGAATATTCAGGGTTGATTTGAAATATAAAGTCTCCTCTTTGGTATTTGTCACATTAAACTTGGTGTTGAGGAGTTCCTTCTCATTGCCAGTGTACAGACAAGATTATTGTCTGAAAGCTTTTTCATTCTTTATCCTAGCTTTCCTCAGATTCTAAGTGTGAAGAACCCAGAGGCAGCCAGAATGAGAGAAAGATGCAACAGTGTAGGCCTCCAGAAAGATCTAATCTAAATCCAGTGTTTTAAGATGATATTAGATGATGGGATGAGATGGGAAAATAAGAAGTTACCATTCCTCATTGGAGAGAAGGGACTACTCTATGGCTGTTCTCGGTAAATCTCTAAGAAAAATATTTCCTGGGCACTTTCACTGTGCTTCTTTGAGAAGGGAAAGGCTACCCACTCCAGTATTCTGGCCTGGAGAATTCCATGGACTGGATAGTCCATGGGGTGCAAAGAGTCAGACATAACTGAGCAACTTTCACTTCACTTCACTTCATTATGCTAATTACTATACTAGTTCCCAAGAAATTAATATTTAAAAATTTATACTTCCTCAAAAAGCTGACAAGCTCTTGTAAAAGCAAACAAAGTAAATCCCAGATTTCACCGTAGTTTATAAATATGACCACCAAGCTCTTCACTGGGGCTCCAAGAGCTCAAGAAGCAACCTCTCAATGAGCTGGGGGATTCAAGCATATGGCATATATTTTTCCCCACCACAACTGAACAGATAAAGCTACTCCTCCACCCCCAATCCCTTCCAAATTTATAGCAATCTAAGGAGATACCTTTTTCAATCTCTATCAATGTAGTTGATAATTAGAATTTATACAATGGGATTGAAATAGAACATCTGATGAAAGAAAACAGTATCAAATCAAATCGCTTACCCCCTTCAAGATATTCTTACCTTTAGGTGTAAAATGTGATTCATCTATCCTTGTTGTTGTTGATCAGTCGCTAAGTCGTGTCCCACTCTCCAACCTGATGGGCTACAGCACACCAGGCTTTCCTGTCCTTCACTATCTCCTGGAGCTTGCTCAAAGGCAAGTCCATTGAGTCGATGATGCCATCCAAACATCTCATCCTCTGTCACCACCTTCTCTTCCTGCCTTCAATTTTCACCAGCATCAAGGTCTTGTCTGATAAGTTGGCTCTTCACATCAGGTGGCCAAAGTATGGGAGATTTCCTTTAGAATTGACTGATTTGATTCAAGATGGCAACCCGGCGCGGTCTGAGGTGGATGCAACTATTACCGTGGAAGTTATGGCAGGCCGGTGGGGGTCTGGTTCCACAAAACCCAAGATCGGGCCTGGGCCTAGAAGCGAGGGCTTACACCCCGAGCGATGGCCTGTACTCGCTCATGGCGCTCTATGATCTGCTCTGCATTCTCTCCACGACCAGCCTGGAGCAAATCAAGGCGGCCTAACCACCAGCAGAGCTTCCTCTCCCACCCAAACAACTCGGGAGCTCTGAGTCTGCCGAGCACTTCACGCGCGTCTCCCAGGCTCACAAGGTGCCGGGCAGTACCACCTTGCGTCGGAAGTATGCCCGCGGCCTGCCAAGCGACAAGGACCTGCACGGCCCGGGCGTCCGGCCTTCCACGACTCCAGCCGCTGACCCCGAGGCACGCCCCACACCTGTCGGCCGAGCTCTCCAGTCCACGGCCGTGGTCAGGCCTTGCCGGAAGCCAACCACACCACGTTCGACTTGGACGCCTTCTTCCGGGCGCGCTGCGGTGAGCGGCTGGAGCTCAAATGGCGGCTGAGGGCTCGCCAGGAGGCCTTCCGCAAGATGCTGGAGGACCGGGCCAAGAAGGGCTTATCCTGGGATGAGACGTGGCTTTCGTCCTCATTCTGCGCCTAGTCATGAGCTCTCGTTTTTTAATCTGTGAGTGGAGGGCAGGGGAGCAGCCCCCAGCCGAGAAAATGGCCTTGCCTGTCATCTTGAACCCCTTACCTCGCATTTTCTACCTCTGTTGGGGGTCCGAAGGAACTGTCCTCTCCCCCTCCTCTTCCCCACCTGGCCAGCTTAGCCACTGACCTGCACATCCCTGCCCCCATCCCCGTCCAGAAAAGGCCTTTCAATGCTCAAGAAAACAGGCCCCTAATGAGGAGTCTCGGAGAAGGCGATGGCACCGCACTCCAGTACTCTTGCCTGGAAAATCCCATGGATGGAGGAGCCTGGTAGGCTGCAGTCCATGGGGTCGCGAAGAGTCGACACGACTGAGCGACTTCCCTTTCATTTTTCACTTTCATGCATTGGAGAAGGAAATGGCAACCCACTCCACTGTTCTTGCCTGGAGAATCCCAGGGACAGGGGAGCCTGGTGGGCTGCCGTCTATGGGGTCACACAGAGTCGGACACGACTGAAGCGACTTAGCAGAAGCAGCAGCAGCAATGAGGAGTCTGAAAGCCCCACAGTGAGGGGTTTTCTGGAGGCCCTGGGGTGCCCGCTCCTGGATATTGTCAGCTTCTGGTATACTTGCTCTGGCTTTCTTGTAAAAAAGATTCCCAGCAAGATTCGTCTGCTCCTTCCCCATGTAGCGTGGGGCTCCCTTGTAACCTTGAAACGTGCAATGTGACCAGTTGTGGCTGCCGAAAGAAAAAAATCTGGGGTCATACGAAACTTGTCTTTCTGTGAGTTTCCCAAGCCACAGGTGAGGCCAAGGTAGGGTAAGGATGTGATTCGTGGGAACCTGGCCATTCTTGGATGGTTAGATCCCACTTCACCTTCTGTTGGTGGCCTGTGGGAGTGGGAAAGAAAGTAAGGTTGTGAGCCTTCCTGTTCCCATGCTTATCGAATGTATGACCTGGAAAAATTTCCTCTGTGGGCCTGATGGCAGAGGAGCAAATTGGTTGCTCTTTCGAGGTCTGTCATATTTGATTATCTATTTTCTGGTAGGTTCAGTGATTAAAATATTGATGTCAGTAGAGCCGGGTATATCCTTGGGACAGTGTGCCTGGCACCTGGTCATCCCTTGACCAGCCAGCCTCTTTACTAACTCTGCAGCTCCTCCCCTCCCAGAAACAGAGCAACAAATGGGGATTTAGAATCACCTGAGAGAGGCCCACCCTCCCATTCTGCTGGCAGTGCCTTCCGCAGGCCCTACAAGCCAAGTCCTTGAAACATGACTATTTGAGGCTGTGGAAACTGGGGGAATTTGAGTAGACAGGACTGTTGAGGGACAGGTGGGACATGGTAGAAATGCAATTCTTTATTCAGAGCTCACTGAGGCTTCTTTTTTTGGCTACACAGTTTGGCATGGGAGATCTTGGTTCCCCAACCAGGGATCGAACCTGTGCCCCTGCAGTGGAAGTGCAGAGTCTCAACCACTGGATCCCCAGAGAAGTACCCCCACACACACTTTTTTTTTTCCCTTTATTCCTAACTGGTGGGTGATCACTTACTAGAGCTGTTGTAATCCAACTCTGTTAACCCTGGATCACTGCATGTGGGGTATGAGCTGTGAGATGGTAGGAACTCAAATGTGTATGCACTGTTGCGCATAGAGCCCTGGGATAGGAAAACCTTTGCAGGAGACATACTACAAGATAAAGACTTAAGTCTAGGTTGTAAACAAAGCCAGAGGTGCTTTGCTATATTAACACCAATTCCTGCAGTCAGTCTTTTGGGTACAGTTCCTGTATAAATTTGGATAAACCCACAGCTGGTTCAACTTGGTCTCTTGGAGTTTTCTTAAGTTCTTCAACATGGCTTTGTAGTGACCATTTGATTCAGTAGTAAGGATTTAAGCTCACTGTGGTTCAGACATGCTGGGCTCAGTGAGCCTTGGTTTGGGGGTTGGGGGGGGGGCATATGTACTTTTCAATATAACATTTAATGTTACTATGTTTCATATTTGGAAATCATGGTGGGGGGGGGGTGTCTGTTCTTTTCAAAACACAAACAACAGGAAGTGAAGCTCAGTAAAAGGTACAGAGACTGGTAATTCTCAACCAAAGAGTTGGGACATAACAGATTGTCCTTGAAGCAAGATTTCTTACAAGTTTCAATCAAATGGGGTTGGGGTTCTTTGGGGTTTTATTTGTAAAGGCACTAATGGTCTGTGATATCCAGGACCTTTCTCATGGACTCTGATATATACCTCTCAAATTGGTTTTCTCTCAGTAAAGATCACAGCCAAGAAAATTCCCTGGGGACCCCAGAACATGGAGGTGGATAGAAAATTCCAGAAAGTTTGAGGTGGTGAAACTCTGTGACTCTGTGAAACTTCTGGAACAGTCCATGCAACTCCAGACATGGCAGTCAATAAAATGTATTAACCATCCAAAAAAAAAAAAAAGAATTGACTGGTTTGATCTCCTTGTAACCAACATTTCCACCCCCAGTCTTTACTACGTAAGTATTGAAGCAATATTAGTGAAGACAGTATTCTCTAGGTTCTGCTACTCTTTTACCCTCAGTTCATTAAAAATACTGGTCAGTTTCCTTCTTTCCTTTTCCCTCCAGCTCATGCATAGCCTCTTCTTTTTAATTCACTGAACTCTCTGAAGGTACAAAGGCTAAGCCATGACTTTTAATAGATCCCTCACCTGGTACAATGGGACCAGTTTAGCGCCATTCAATCACACCACTGACTATATAAGACCAAACACCACACCAGACACCAGAGATAAAGAAATAAACAGAAATTCTATCTCAAGATATAGAGAGACGGACAGTTAAGACATATATCTCTGATGGGTAAGGACTGTGCTGTGATACAGGCATGTGAAAGATGCCATAGGCGGAACACAGCCCAACAGAAGAGGAGAGAGATGATGATGGACATCTTCCTAGAGGAAGCAGGATGTGAGCTGAGCCTCTAAGAAGCTGAAGTTAGCTGTGCATAGAACAAATGAGTGAATTCCCACCATGCTGCATTGCTTGCCATCTTTAAAGGCTCCTCAAGAACCTTAGATGAGAGATGACCTTAGGGAAGTAGAAAGTAGCTAAGTCGTGAAGGCAAGGACTCATATCCAATACCACCAGCTGAACAGCTCTTGTTAACATTACAAAGGGCAGAGATTTAAAAGAAGGCCTGGACCAACTGGGATCAATATTCTTGGTTCAAATCTCTCTACTCAGTTCTGTCTGAGAGTCCTGAGAGGCTTATGAAATGTCTGAAAATGTGATGTTCCAGCTATCAATATAATAAAAGAATTCCACAAAGGCCAGTGTGAGACATTTCCTAAACATATTCAGAATTTTACTAAAAATTGAAGAAAATAACCAATTTTGTGTATTCCTCCTTGACCCACAGGTAAGGGAGGAACTTGATTCACAGATGTGTACACATGTTTGAGAGGACATGAAAGCACTTGTAATTTTTTTAATGGTAAACAGCTATATATATATATATATATATATATATATATATATATATACACACACACACATGTATATAAATATATTGGTCACTCAATCATGTCTGATCCCATGGACTGTAGCCTGCCAGGCTCCTCTGTTCATGGAATTCTCCAGGAAAGATTACTGGAATGGGTAGGATTCCCTGCTCTATCTTGTATTTTATGCACTTTTGCAAGTAAGTTAAAAACTAGTCATTTTTTTGTAACTGTCAAGCATTGAGAATATATAGAAATGACACACCCCTGCCTCCTGAGTAAAAATAACACATAGAAGAACCAACCAAGTTGTAGGTATGGTCGCATGCTTTTACCTCATCAAGCAATAATTATGTTTTAATCAGCACATAAAAGATCATATTGAAAACTGTTTATATCCTTTACTGCTTTGGCAGTTGGAGAAAGAAAAAGATTCCAATATGAAATCTTGCAGTGGGACTCAACTAATGTGTGGGCTTCAGTCCTGATCTACATTACACTTAGTCATGAGATACATATATAAATATACAGATATAATTTAAATTAAAAACTCGCAAAATCAAGATGATCTGGCCCACTATAGGAGAACATTAGTCCTTGATTGCTTTGTGATATTAGTAAGTCTAGAGGAGTTTATTTTGTGAGACAGAGAAACTATGGCTGGAAAATATCACCTATGCTAAAAGACTTGATGGAAAGCAGCCAAAGATGGGCAAAGTCACATTTTTAAGATGTTCCCAAAATAGTTAGAACTCAGTAGACTTGATCTGAAACACTGGAAACTATCAATGGCAATAAAGTTAGCTAGGTGGTTAATGGCCAAAAATGAAAAGCTATTTATATTTAACACCAAATGAATACATTGTTATCTAGGAAATAGTATATATCAGCCTTGTAATGCTATCAGTACAATTTCAACTTCACAGTGTGATCCAATAATCATAAAAATCACAAATTTGCCTAAATCATCTGTAGTTTTATCATCACCCCTAATCAGTTTGCTTTAGAAACTTGCTAGCCATTTTCAAGTAAATTCATATCTATTCCAAGTTTCATAATCCACTTATTTTTATTATAATATTATAAAGGCAGTGGTGAGAATGAAGCCTTGGTCCAGCTTCTTGCCCAGGTAAAAGAGTTGTTTCAAATGCAAAATAGGCCAATGAATTTTAATGTTAAAGGGCAGAAGTTCAGTGAAGGTTTCAGATTCTACATTCCAACTAACCTTAAAGAAACCTCCACTTTCGGAATGCTTATGTTTTATTAAAGAGAGAAGCCAAAATTTACCTGAAAATGATATTTCAATACAGTAAGTCCCCTACACATGAACAAGTTCCATTCCAAGAGTGTGCTCATAAATCCAGTTTGTTCATTAAGGCCAACAAAGTTAGCCTAGGTACCCAGCTAACACAAGTGATTGTGTAGTACTATACTGTAATAGGTTTATAATACTTTTTACACAAATAATACATTTTAAAAGCACACAAAAATTGAAGCATTTTTAATCTTACAGTACTTGTCTGGAAAAGTACAATAGCACAGTACAACATTGGGCTTCCCTGGTGGCTCAATAGTAAAGAATCTGCCTATCAATGCAGGAGACTCACGTTTTATCCCTGGATCAGGAAGATCCCCTGGAGAAGGAAATGGTAACCCACTCCAGTATTCTTGCCTGGGAAATCTCATGTACAGAGGAGTCTGGTGGGCTCAATCCATGGAGATTACAAAAGAGTCATACACAACTCAGTTATTAAACAACACCAATGCAACAACTGGCATAAAGGAACTGGCATCAAGTAGACAAACAAGAGTTACTCCACTCCAACACGAGTGGAGGCGGGAGAAGGCATGAGAGATGGTAGAGCTGAAGGATCATCAGCAATAGAAGAGGAAGGGGAAACTGCAGTTTCACTCAAGCCTTACGATGATGGAATGCAGGTTTGCATCTTTGAAAGTCCACAGCTTGAAAGTTCCTATGTAGGGAATTTACTGTACTCCCCTATCCTAACTACATATCTGTGTGAGGCTGGATTTTTTTCATACACTTCAGCCAAATCAGTCATATCTGACTCTTTGCAAGCCTATGGACTATACAGTCCGTGGAATTCTCCAGTCCCGAATACTGGAGTGGGTAGCATTTCCCTTCCCCATGGGATCTTCCCAACCCAGGGACTGAACGCAGGTCTCCCACCTTGCAGGCGGATTCTTTACCAAGTGAGCCACAGGGAAGCCCCAAATCATCATACGGCAAGAGACTGTGCAGAAGCAGGTGTGAGAATCCAGCCATCTTCAGTCAAACCCAGCACCAAGAAGGCTTGTAAAACATGACACCATGCTACTTTTCTCCCTACACTTTTTGTTTAGGAATTGGTTATTTCTTACAGCAATAAGTCAATGCATACTGGGTTTATTGTATTTAAATGAATTCATGGATAGTCTTTTCTTTTTAAATCTTTTTCATAATATAACTAACAGAAACACAAACACATTGGGATTGTTAATAGTTTTTTAAAGTAAAACGGGTCCTGAGACCCTGATGTAGTCATCAAGAGCCCATGTTTGAACCTTACCTTTAACACACACTTGCCTGACTATGGGTAGGAATTGAACCTCTCTAAATATTAATTCCCTCATAAGGAAAGTGAGGATAACATTAGCACTTTCAATGGATTGTTGTAAGTTTTAAATAATATACAATAACAAATCATAATGTATGTTAAAATATAAATAAAATTATGTTTACTCTATATTATAGTTTATTTTTATAAAATAAGTATATGTATTTAAATATTATTATATTTATAAAGATAAGATCCCTGGCATGTACATAGTGCTCAGTAGATGAAAACTGTTATCACTCCATCACTATAGCATGGGGTGAGTATGTGAGAGACACGAAAAAAAAAAAAAAAAAGAACAGCATAGTATTGTAAAATCTGAGAAAAAGAAGTTCCAACAAGAGGGACTTCCCTGGTGGTCCAGTGATTACGACTTCTGCTTTCAACGCGGGGATGAGGGTTTGATCCCTGGTGGGGCAGTTAAGATCCCACATGTCTCACAGCTAAAAAACCAAAATGTAAAACAGAAGCAATATTGTAATAAATTCTATAAAGACTTTAAGAATGGTCCACATCAAAAAAAAAAAATCTATATTAAAAAAAGAGTTTCAAGAAGAGAAATTTATCCATAATGTAAAAATCTGGTGGGAGGGTGAATTGTGACTCCTTGGTGAACTCCAGGGAGGTCAGTTTGAGAACAACGGTTGTGCTGAATGCCAGCCTGTGAGGAGCTTAGAGGAGGGGCCGTGAGGAAGCAAAGGCTGGGAGTTTAAGTCTCCTTTCAGGGCAGTCTAGGCAGCCTGATCCTGGGGACACACAGGAACAGCCTTGACTGTGAAGCCTACGCTAATCAATATGTGAGTCCCTGCAGACATCGTCCCTTTGCACCAGTAAATCTGAAAGGAATCCATGCCACTGGAGGGGGTGTGCCTTTCTTACTATAACTATTATATTCTGCCTTATCTTACCATTATATGTGGGCCAATATCTTACCTCCACCGTCTCCCCCTTGAGGGAACTTATCTCACTAGTAACACCTGTGAAAATGCCTTCTCCAGAGCAGATACAAAGTAAAAAGCAAATTGAATAAGTAATTTATACAATGTAGACATACACAGAGACCCACACAAGTGAATCACATATACTTGCCCACTGTGATGCTAGAAAATTTCATCACCAGTCCTTGAACCAACTTTGCTTGATATCCCAGTCTCTATGACGAGTTTCTTTCTGGACCCGTAATCTCTGAATAATAAGGATGAAGATTCTGTTTTTCTGGGCATATCTATGCAACAAGTTTATTAAAGCCCTACCACTCTTTGCCTTTCTGGCCCACTAATGACCTTAGTAGCATGCTACATATATAATTTTTATTTAGGTTTGAACCCACATGACCTCTGTATGACATACAATTAACTTTATTAATTTGGATAGTACTAACTCAGATTTTGCACTTATTCAGGTGTACAATTAAGCTTTTTTTTTCTTTTTTTTTTTTTTTTTTGCTATTTAGGAGAAAAATCTTTATAAATAACTCAAATTCTGACCTATGTCACAATGGTGGTTTTTTGTAAATTAATTAAAAGAATAGACAACTTTTCAAGTTGTCAGTATCCTTTAAAATAAGCAAAGTGGTTGGCTTTCAGACATTGAGATCATTATAGTCATACCTATGAATATTATAATATGGATAATAATGGTGACTTTCTATTTCCATCTCCAAGTAGATGCCTTTTGACTGAAAGAGTTGCCATTCTATGTGAAAATTTAAGAGTTTAACTTGACTATTTGCTGGCTTTGCATTTTTGCATGCAAGTGTCAATAAGGTTACCAACAAATATATATATCCCTTCCCCCCACCCAAAAAGATATATAGCTGTGGATCTGTTTAAGTATTTGTGTAAGTCCTTGGTTAAACTAAATTGTGGAAGTGGAATTAAAATTAACCTAACATGAAAAAATGCTCAACATGGCTAGTTATTAGAGAAATGCAAATCAAAACTTCAATGAGGTGCCACCTCATACCAGTCAGAATGGCCATCATTTAAAAGTCTATGAATAAATGCTGGAGGGGGTGTGGAGAAAAAAGAACACTTCTACATTGTTGATGGAAATGTAAATTGGTTGAATGACTATGGAAAACAATAGGGAGTTTCCTCAAAAACTAGAATTGGAGTCACCATATGATTCTACGATCCCACTCCTGGGCATATATCCAAACAAAACTATAAATAAAAAAGATATATACATCCCTGTCCTCAGAACATCACTATTGACAACAGCCATGACATGGAAGCATTCTAAATGTCCACAATAGTTAGTGGATAAAGAAGATGTGGTATATATTAGTATATCTTACAATGAAGTATTAGTCACACAAAAAAAGAATGAAATAATTCCATTTGCAGCTACAGGGATGGACCTAGAGATTATCATACTAAGTGAAGTAAGTCAGAAAGAGAAAGACAAACACCATATGATACCATTTCTGTGTGGAACCTAAAATATAACACCAATGAACCTATCTGTGAAACAGAAACAGACTCACAGATATAGATGACAGACTTCAGGCTGCCAAGGGGGAAGAAGGGTGGAAGGGTGATGGATTGGGAGCTTGGGATTAGCAGATGCAAAGTGCTGCATATAAAATAGACAAACAACAAGGTCCTACTGTACAGCACAGGGAACTATATTCAATATCCTATAATAAACCATAATGAAAAAAAATGGATTAGCTTAAAATATTTTAAGGTAGATTTTTACAAATGACTTTATAACCTCTGTGAGAACTTCAATATCTATAGTATGCAATTAGTGAAATTTCTGGTAGAATTTCCTGAATAATTCAATGGAAAAAAGCATTCCTACGTTAATGAGTTAACTGGCCTGGTAAATGAGTTTATTAAAGACAGTCCATTAAATGTTGGCTAATGCCTATAAAACAATGATTTTAGTTTCAGTGAGCTATTCTTTTAACAATAGCTATATAACATGTCCAACTGCATTTAAAAACCCTTTCTCCACATAGACAAGTCACATCCTTTAATGTTTTCCACAATGGTTGAACTTGCTTCCAATCCACGAACTGTTTTGAACCGTTTGCCAAGGCACTAGAAACAAGAAGAAAATAGACTGTTAATTTAAAATACAATCCTGATTTTGTATGATATCAAACCTAATTCCTCTGAAAGCAGGCAGGACTGAAATTTCCCATCTGGCCCTGGGAAGATGTATTGATTTTGACTCCCAAGAAGCCCCACCCTATATCTACACCTGATTGATTAATATAAATGATTCCCGCTCAAAAAATCAGAGTGGTGATGAAAAGTTGATGAAAGCTCCAGAAAGCCTTAAATATTGTTACAGCAGTGATGAATACTAGAACCATTGCATCCAGCCACTAAATTCCTCTTCTCTTCCTGTCTGTGTAGTATTGTATTAGTTTCCTGGGGCTAAAGAACAAGTTTATTTTCACAGTTTTGGAGGCTAGAAGTTAAAGATCAAGGTGTCAGCAAGATTGGTTTCTGCTGTGTCCTCTCTCCTTGGCTTGTATATGGCTGTATTTTCCCTGTGTCTTCACGTGGTTTTCCCTCTGTGTATGCTGCCTGTGTCCTGATATCCCCCTTTTTTTTTTTTTCATTTATTTTTATTAGTTGGAGGCTAATTACTTTACAGTATTGTAGTGGTTTTTGTCATACATTGACATGAATCAGCCATGGATTTACACCAGTCATATTGGATTAATACCCATTCAAATGACCTCAGTTTAACTTAATGGCCTTTTAAAATCTCTGTCTCCAATTCCACTTATATTCTTAGGAATTGGAGTGAAGGACTTTATATGAATTTGGGAGGACACAAGTCCATCCTAAAGGAAATCAGTCCTGAATATTCATTGGAAGGACTGATGCTGAAGCTGAAACTCCAATGCTGTGGCCACCTGATGCAAAGAACTGACTCGTTGGAAAAGACCCTGATGCTGAGAAAGATTCAAGGCGGGAGGAGAAGGGGATGACAGAGGATAAGGTGGTTGGATGGCATCACTGACTTGATGGACATGTGTTTAAGTAAGCTCTGGGAGTTGGTGATGGACCGGGAGGCCCGGCGTGCTGCAGTCCATGGGGTTGCAGAGTCAGACATGACTGAGCAACTGAACTGAAAGCCCATAATAAGTGTTGAATCGGGAGAAAGACTGTACTTACCTACAGTCTGCTAGAAGCTCCTCACATCTAAATTTCTACAAAATATATTTACAACAGCACCTATAAACCGAACATTCTTAGCATAACCAGTACATTCAACAGGCTGGACTTGTGATGTTGTCAAATTGCAATTTTTCTTGTGTACTTTTTTCACTTTTCTCCAGATAAAATTTTCAACAAGCCCTTCTGTTTTCTGCTCCCTTACTTTATGAGGCTATAGTGATTTAAGTCATAAACCGTCTTAATTCAGATATTAAAATGCACAGTGCATCAGAACTCCACTTGGCTTCATGTCACATTCCCAACCCCTTTCCTGCTTGGGAGCACCCGGTGGGGGGAAGGGTGCAGTGGTTTGCAGCTATTCTGTTTTTTTCATTTCCTCTCCTTAGTCCTCTCCTCTTCCAAAGCTGATTCCTCCTCCAAGGCTGGAGCTCAGAGAAGAACGGTAAGGACCCAGGCAATTCCTGTAAGAATGGGTAACTTGGGGAACTGATGCTGGGACCTGGCATGGGTGTGAAGCAGACCTCGGTTGTCATGACTGTGTCATGCAGGCCCGCGGAGCTTGGTGCTGAATGACTCCTCCGTGGGTCACCTAGTGGCCTGGGGCATTGCCTGCCTTGGTTCCTGGTAGCCTTCCTCTGCTCCTAGGAACACCTAGGAGCTCACCTCCAGGTTATTGTTTCCTGAGGTCACACCAGCTCCCTCTTCCTCAAGGCCACATCTTGTCCAGAGGGACTGCCTATATGGCTGTGGCTCAGGCACCATCTGTGTTTGCTCCCAGGGTGAGAGGCAGTGTGAGTTCTCTAAGACCTGTGAGAAATGGAATATTTCCTGCCACATCAGTAAACAAAGGATGTCACAGTCATCAAGGATCACGGCCCTCCAACATGAGCTGGTAAGCCCTGAGGAAGCTCAGGGCTGACAAAAATTTCTGCCATCTAGCAGCCACTCCCTATGGTGATCCTTGAGGAAACTCAAGATGTGAAAATACAAGCTACTGGCCCCAGAAAGCTGAGGCACATTTCAAAAGAATCATTTCAATGAGTCCATATGCATCTTCTCATATATAGAAAAGTACTAAAATTATTAATATGAGATGTCTGGTTTTCTTTAATTAATAGTCATCTTTTGACATTCAGACTACCTGCCCTTTGTTGCAAAACTTCTATATATCCTAGCTCCTCCCCCTGCCTCCTGGAGCAGTTTCTCAGGACTATCTGAAATGCGGTCTCCCGGGCTATAGTCTCCCTTTCTCCCCAAATAAAACTTAACTCACTACTCTCTGTTTGTTTCTTTCAACTCAACAACCGCAACAACAAGGAACACTCTAATCCTCCCCGGAGTCCAGAGAAACCCCTTCTCTGTGCTTGAGGTAGGGGAAATAGCACCTTCCCTATACCCTCCACCTCTGCTACCCCTCTTCCTCACCCCCAGTCCCACATGGCAACCAACTTTCTCTACACGTGATCGTTCCCAACATAGAACTTCTCTCTGCAGGGCCCTTAATATTCTTTTACTGGACGAGGCAGTTCAGGGCTCCAGGAAAAATTTCTTAGTACAGCTTTTACACATTTTGCAGGTGGAGATTGGGTTTTGGGATGTCACAGCTGTTGTATCATCTCTCTCAGTCAAAACTTTAACTTGAACATCCTGGTACATTTCTTTATTGCCTTTCTCAGATGAAAGTCATCAGAATTCCTAAAGTTATCAATTGGGAAATAGGAGCTTATCTGAGGTCTCCTAGGCTACAATAAGAGAGCATGTGATAAAATCTCTTCTGAGCTACAAATGAGAGAAAGATGTTCTCTGACTAAAAAATCCACAAAGTATTATTAGTGGATTGTATCAGCTTACATTTTACACGGTCACACTAATATTCTGTACTGAAATATTGGAAAATTACTTTAAATTTATCTTTTGCTGTGCCAAATAGGGCAGGAAAATAGAAAAAAGTTAGTCCTCTGCCTAATCACACCACTCTTTTAAAACTATTTCCAAGATAAGAATCTGATTTCTGGGTTATTTGAGAAAACAAATCCAGCCTGTTAACACTAAACAGTATCAGTTTAAAACAGATGCCAGTGATCAGCTTAGCAAATTTATCAATAATATCAGTCTTTCTGTGCAATATTTATTTTCACAAAAAATGTAATTAACCATTTTTTAAAAGGGATACTTTGATTAGTTCCTTAAAGAAACTGAAGCCTTAGAATTTAAAACTAAAAGAGTCATAAACTCCACTTTATTACTATAGTAATAGTAATAGTTCCAGTTGTTTTATTTCTAATTTCAAGTTTTAAGATTTTTCACTGCCTTAGTACTGGTGATGTTTTTAGCCTTCTTATTGTTAAGAACTACTATTTCAGAGGAATAGTAGCTTTATTGTCTAACAAACCACAGCAAAATATAATGGTTAAAGCATTAAACATTTATTATTTCTCATGATTCTGTGAGTTGTTTGGATAGTTCTCTTGGTCTGGGCTGGCTTGGTCAAGGCTGAATGGTTTACAAAGGTATCACTCACATGACTGGCCATTGTTGGATTGGGTAAAGTCCTATTTAAAGTTCTCCAGAAACTCCCTTGGTGAGAGTGGGGCTCAGTTGATTCAACCTATCTCTGTGCTCCCTGCAATCTGCAATGTGCTATTGTCCAGGAGGCTCACATGCATGGTGGTCTTCAGGTTCTAACAAAGCAAGATAGGAAAACTCCTAATCCACTCACATTTCTCTTAGATCTACTTACATCAAGTATGTTGATATCTCATTGCATAGCGTGTGCATGTTCAGTCATGTCCAACTCTTTGCAACCCCTTGGACTGTAGCCCACCAGGCTCCTCAGGCTAAAACAAATTGCACAACTGAACCCAGGTTCAAAATATGCAGATGTAGACCATCTTTCTTAGTAGGAACAGCTACAAAGTCACAGTGCTTAGGGATTTGCACATAGGTAAGAGAATTTGTAGCCATTTTGTAATCTATCACAGATGTCTTAGCCTCATTTTATCTTTTAGTTTTATCACAAGGCTGTCATTGGAAAAACCAAAACCAACATCTTGGTAAAGCAAATATACTCAACTTTAGAGTTTTCATTTCTGCTTTTTTTTTTCTTTTGCCCTATGAATAAAGTTGTATAACCTCATTACCTATTTTGTGCTTCTCTTCATATCCATTCTTAATCGGCTTACCTCCTTAACTTTTGTGGGGTTTAGAGCCCACAATCCATTAGTAATTATGATAACTACAATGAAGATGCTTCTTTTCACCCCCGAACACTATGTGGTAGCAAGAATAAAGTTTTCTAACTCTTACAGTTGAGTTAAAAATGAAAATGTTTAAATTGTATCAATAATAGTTGATAAATTTGCTTAAAAGCCACAGTTTTAAAAATTGTATGTTGGAAATTCCCTGGTGGTTCCGTGGTTAGGACTCTGCACTTTCACTGCATATGACCTGGGTTTGATCCCTGATCAGAGAACCAAGATCCCATAAGCCTCACAACTAAAAATAAATAAATAAAATTGCTGCAACCAGTGTACAGAATAAGTAAATAAATTAAAAAACCTGTATGCTGAATCTACCAAGTGAGTTTAGGCAATTGAATGAATAATTTACTAAGACTCCCATGTGCTGACACTGTCCTAGATGCTGAGAATGAGATGAACGAAAGAGAAAATGCCTCTCCTCTCACCAGGCTTACATCTTATGGAGAAGGCAGATCACGAGCAACTGAACAAATGAGGGAGATAACTTTATACTTTTATTAGTTTTAAAGGTAAATAATAAAAATGATGGTGGGAAAATAAGAGTGTTAGGTACCATTATCGTGAATATGTCAGATGCTCATTAAATTTACTGTTGAACTGCTGATTCTATATAAACCTGAAGAGTGTGAAAATCAATTTTGAATTTATAAGTGAAAAAATACCCAACACACAGAGCACTCAGTTCTGAAAATAATACATTTCTTACCCTTGTTTTTGGAAATCTAAGGAAATAAAAGAATACAACAGCATATATAGTAAGCATATTTATATTGAACCTCAAGAAAGTTTCCACTAGCATTCTTTGATAGTAAGCAACCCAAATCAATTTTAATTAACTGAAGACAGAGGAGAAGCTTGGCGGGTATGGAGAGCTCACAGAATTGAAGGGAATGGTAAAGAATCAGAATGAGAAACGAGGAGAGGTTGAGGAGTGATTTGTGTTGGTGCGTGTTCCAGACAGGCTTCCTGGTGACTCACATGGGGAAGAATCTGCCTGCAATGCAGGAGACCTGAGTTCAATCCCTGGGTCAGGAAGATCCCCTGGAGAAGGGAATGGCTACCCACTCCAGTACTCTTGCCTGGAGTATACCATGGACAGAGGGGCCTGGCAGGCTACAGTCCATGGGGGTCACAAAGAGTCAGACACGATGGAGCAACTAACACTTTCACCTTCACTTTTTCATGTACCAGACAGACAGCCTTACTGACTGGTACTCTTGGGCTCCCATTATATCTACATCCTTCGCCGTGTAACTTTGCTGTTTTCTCCCACTACGGAGGGGGTTGTCTGTCTCAGTCCTTGACTCTGGGCTCCATTTCAGGATGTCAGTGTTACGGACGCTGATGGCTTGGAGAGTTTGCAAGAGAGTGTTGTTTGTTTCTGGTACTTACAAATGCCTCAATGCCCAGATCTAATTTATGTGTAGGATAAAATATAGTCAGGAGAACAGAGAGGGCTAGTTGTGGCCACAATCTTTTTGTGAGCTTGCAAAGAGTTCTTAAAGAAGAAATGTCAAGTAAGGTGTCTGCACTGTATGGAGAAAGTTCTAGATAGCCTGTCATTAAGTACTATTATTAAGGATCAAAAGCTGCATGTAATACCAAAATATTCAAATTCATGTCCATCTTTGAAGCTTGTGAACCTCAAATTTGTGTACAGTATTGAAATAATCCTAGACAGTGTAAAACAAAGAGGATGCACATACCAAAATTATTTTTGCAGTAATCATATATGAATGCTGGTGTGGTCCAGGACTTAGGTTATATTAATACCAGTTGTACATGGTGCTTAGAAAAGCTAACATACTGAAAGTATGCATTTTTAAATGTTTAATTTTTCCCTACATTAATCCCCTCTCCATATATTTCAATTTTTTATTAAGATCATTTTATTTTAAAAGTTTTCAAATTATTTCAAGCAAACTTGAAATAATTTTATAATACATGCATGCTAAGTTGCTTCAGTCATGTCTGACTCTTTGCGACCCTATGGACTGTAGCCCATCAGTCTTCTCTATCCATGGGATTTCCCAGGCAAGAATACTGGAGTGAGTTGCGATTTCCTTCCTCCAGGGGATCTTCCCCACCCAGGGATCAAACCCGAGTCTCTTATGTCTCCTGAATTGGCAGGTGGATTCTTGACCTCCTGGGAAGCCCAATTTTGGGCTGCAGCATGAGGCATGTAGGATCTTAGTTCCCTGACCAGGAACTATCCATTGGAAGCATGGACTCTTAACCACTGGACCACCAGGAAATTTCCAACTTTACAGTAAACACCTTTTATGTCCATCAGCTAGATTTTATCACTGACATTTAATGATAGCCTCCTTAAGATACAATTCATATACCATACACTCCACCTATTGAAAGTTACATAATTTGACTTTAAATAAAGACTTGTTCTTTTAAATTTTTTATCTGGAAGTCATTTCAAATTTATAGAAAATGTCTGTTGCTCCATTGTGTCCGACTCTTTGTGACCCCATGGACTGTAACCCACTAGGCTCTTTTGTCCATTGAGTTCTCCAGGCAAGAATATTAGAGTGGGTTGCTGTTCCCTTCTCCAGGGGATCTTCCCAACCCAGGGATCAAACCCAGTTCTCCCGCATTGCAGGCAGATTCTTTACCATTTGAGTCACTAGGGAAGCCCAGGTAGAAACTATCTTAAAGGTTTTACCTGGAAGTCATTTCAAGTTTAATAGGAAATGTGTAAGAAAAGTACTAAGAAAACCCAAAGATCCTCTACCCAAATTTACATAATCTTGATATACTTTAATATTGTTAACACTTAAATGCTTTAACGTTTGCTCTTTCACCCTCTCCCCCACACAGAGCTTTCCTGCCATTTGAGAGTAAGTTGTATGCCTCATTGTTCTAGTACTTACTGTGTATTGATTAAGAAGGTTAATCTTTTCTTACATAATCACAATACAGATGTCAATGTAAATAAATTTAATATTGTTGCAATATGTTATCAGATATCAGTTTACTTGTTATGACTCTTTCATCTTCTTCAATCCAGAAGAGTTCTCCAGCCCTTTGTGACAATGACCTATTTGAAGGATACGAGCCCTTCTTTTGAATAGAATGTACCTCATTTGGGGTTTGTCAAGTTTTTCCTCATGACCATGTTCAGGTAGTCATCCTCTCAGGAGTCCTGCTAAGTGATGCTGAGGCCTTTTCAAGGTACCACATTCTGAGGCACATCATGTCCACTTGTCCCTTTTGGCTGTGATACTTTTGATCACCTGGTCAGTTCAGTTCAATTCAGTTGTTCAGTCGTGTCCAACTCTTTGCAACCCCATGGACTGCAGCACACCAAGTCTCAATGTCCATCACCAACTCCTGGAGCTTGCTCAAACTCATGTCCATTGAGTTGGTGATGCCATCCAACCATCTCATCCTCTGTCGTCCACTTCTCCTCCCACCTCCAATCTTTCCTAGCATCAGGGTCTTTTCCAGTGAGTCAGTTCTTCACATCAGGTGGCCAAAGTATCGGAGTTAGAGCTTCAGCATTAGTCCTTCCAATGAATAGTCAAGACTGATTTCCTTTAGGATGGACTGGTTGTATCTCCTTGCAGTTCAAGGGACTCTCAAGAGTCTTCTCCAACACTGCAGTTCAGAAGCATCTATTCTTCAGCGCTCAACTTTATTTGTGGTCCAACTCTCACATCCATACATGACTACTGGAAAAACCATAGCTTTGACTAAACGGACCTTTGTTGGCCAAGTAATGTCTCAGCTTTTTAACATGCTGTCTAGATTTGTCATAACTTTTCTTCCAAGGAGCAAGTGTCTTTTAATTTCATGACTGCAGTCACCATCTGCAGTGATTTTAGAGCCCCCCAAAAGAAGTCTCTCACTGTTTCCACTGTTTCCCCATCTATTCTCCATGAAGTGATGGGACCAGATGCTCTGATCTTAGATTTCTGAATGTTGAGTTTTAAGCCAACTTTTTCACTCTCCTCTTTCACTTTCACCAAGAGGCTTTTTAGTTCTTCTTTGCTTTCTGCCATAAGAGTGGTGTCATCTGCATATCTGAGGCCGTTGATTATTTCTCCCAGAAATCTCTATTCCAGTGTGTGCATCATCCAGCCTGGCATTTCACATGATGTTAAATAAGCAAGTTGTTATTTAAGCATCCTGTTAAATAAGCAGGATGACAATATACAACCTTGACATACTCCTTACCCAATTTGGAACCAGTCTCTTGTTCCATGTCCAGTTCTAACTGTTGCTTCCTGACCTGCATACAGATTTCTCAGGAGGCAAGTAAGGTGGCCTGCTATTCCCATCTCTTTAAGAATTTTCCACAGTTTTCTGTGATCCACACAGTCAAAGGTTTTGGTGTAGTCAATAAAGCAGAAGTAGATGTTTTTCTGGAACTCTCTTGCTTTTTCAATGATCCAACGGATGTTGGCAGTTTGATCTCTGTTTCCTCTGCCTGTTCTAAATCTAGCTTGAACATCTGGAAGTTCACAGTTCACATACTGTTGAAGCCTGGCTTGGAACATTTTGAGCATTACTTTGCTAGCGTGTGAGATGCGTGCAATTGTGCAGTACTTTGAACATTCCTTGGTGTTGCCTTTCTTTGGGATTGAAATGAAACTGACCTTTTCCAGTCTTGTGGCCACTGCTGAGTTATCCAGATTCGCTGGCATATTGAGTGTAGCACTTTCACAGCATCATCTTTTAGGATTTGAAATAGCTCAACTGGAATTCCATCACCTCCACTAGCTTTGCTCGTAGCGATGCTTCCTAAGGTCCACTTGACTTCTCATTCTAGGATGTCTGGCTCTAGGTGAGTGATCACACCATCATCTTTATCTGGGTCATGAAGATCTTTTTTGTATAGTTCTTCTGTGTATTCTTGCCACCTCTTCTTAATATCTTCTGTTTCTGTTAGGTCCATACCATTTCTGTCCTTTATTGAGCCCATCTTTGCATGAAATGTTCCCTTGGTATCTCTAATTTTCTTGAAGAGATCTCTAGTCTTTCCCATTCTATTGTTTTCCTCTATTTCTTTGCACTGATCACTGAGGAAGGCTTTCTTCCTTTTCAAGACCATCCCCAAGAAAAAGAAATGCAAAAAAGCAAAATGGTTGTCTGAGGAGGCCTTACAAATAGCTGAGAAAAGAAGCAAAGTGAAAGGCAAAGAAGAAAAGGAAAGATATACCTATTTGAATGTAGAGTTCCAAAGACTAGCAAGGAGAAATAAGAAAGCCTTCCTCAGTGATCACCTGATCAAGGCAAGTTCTCATTTCTCTACCATATTTTTACTATATTTTCCTTGCATGTTTTTATTGTAGTATAATTGCTTTACAATGTTGTGTTAGTTTCTGCTGTAAAACATTAGCCCATTGTATGTGATTCATACAGCTGAATCACGTTTGTGATTGTATGGATCACAGTTGTATGGATCAGTTGTATGTGTACATATATCCCCTTCCTCCTGAGTCTCCCTCCCTCCCTTCCATTCCACCCTTCTAGAATTCCATGCATATTTAAGAAGCAATGTGTGAAAGGATACTTTGACTGTGTAAAATAGCGCTTCTCATCCAAAGTTTCCTCCTAAACTTAGCACCCATTGACATTTCTTGCCTAAACTCACCTTTCCCAAAATTGTGAATTGATAACGTTAATCCCAGGGCACCCTCTCCTTCTTTACCAGTTGGTACTCATTGCTTCACTCGTGTATCTACTTATCTATTATCAGCTCTCACTCCTGGATTTTAATTTTTTCCACGACTTATAATTCATTATGGTCCACATTTGTTCTGTGGGATTCCCTTCAAGTTATTTCCTGTATCCTTGCAAAATCCTCCTATCAGGTTTTCTGAGCATCTTCTTTGTTTCTGGCATAATAAGACTCAGAAGATTGAGATCTGATCATCTGAAGCATACAATGTCATAAATAGAATGTAAAATATAATCATTGTGTTCATTTGTGGAAACATCACCTAGGGATTAAAATTATTAAAGAGATGCCTACACTTAGCCACCCCAAGGCAGAATTCATCTGCGAAATCTACTGCTGATATATCAAACCTACAGTGACTGACAGAAAAATCAGGTACGTGTTATAGAAAACTGAAGTATTTTAATAAATCATTGTTTTGTAAATGTTAAGAGTTTTTACTTAGTGGCCCAGTTTTAAGAGCATATTGCTTATTTTTAAGCAATTTTCATAGAAGTAAATAAACGTAGCTTTGAATATAGTCTCTCTGGAAAGGTGCTTAACTAGTGGGTCTCAATAGAAAAGTGTTCATTTTGTTTACTATTCTTTTAACCTTATTAGGATACTTTAAGTGAGATATTTGAGATTCTCCAGATCTTTTGCTCTAGATACTTCTTTTTACATTTCTGTAATTCAACATTATATTCATATTTCATATAAATTGTCAAATTCTCTCATCCATGTCTTTTTATTTTATGCTCATGGTTCTCCTCTCCTTACATGTTTTCCTGCCAACTTTGACTACAAGAGAAAGAAATCAAAGTTACAGAGACCCTTGTCAGAGGTCTTACTGAATGAAAATGTCCCTTGTGCCAAATTATTTGGATTTTGTTTAGAATCAGTTCTTCAGAGAGAAGTATTTTCTTTGTGTGTGAGTTATTCTTTTTACTCCATTTATAGCACCTCGAGTATAACTGCATCAAGGTGAACATGTGCAATAGTGCTCTATTAAAAAGTGGAGTTTTTTAAGTGGAGTTAAAAAAATGAATTCAGCAGGTATTTACAAAGTTCTTGCTATGCTTTTGGCACCATGCTAATCAAAAAAGTTCTGCAATATCCATTCCTGTAAAAAGCTTAAGTCTTTGGGGAAATAAGACTATCAGAAGAAATATTTAATAATAGGGCCACAGAGAACCACCAGATTGGATGTTAAGTTAGGGCTACCACTATGATAAGGCTGTGCTTGAAAATCAGTCTCCACTGTTTTTGTATTGGTGTGTGGCAAAATATCCTGAAATTAAGCAGTTTAAAATAACAATTATTATTTTGCACAGTTTAGGAGGGTCTGAGAGTCAGCAGTGGCTTAACTGGGTAGTTCTGGCTCAGAGTCTGTCCAGAGGTTGTTGTCAAATTGGATCAGGGTTGCATTCATCTCAAGGTTTCACTGGAGCTAGAGAATCTACTTCCAAGCTGATTCTTGTGAAGGTGGGCAGGTCTCAGGATTGACACTTTCAAACTGTGGTGTTGGAGAAGACTCTTGAGAGTCCCTTGGACTGCAAGGAGATCAAACCAGCCAATCCTAAAGGAAATCAATTCTTAATATTCATTGGAAGGAATGATGCTGAAGTTGAAGCTCCAGTACTTTGGCCACCTAATGTGAAGAGCTGGCCCATTGGAAAAGACTCTGAGTCTGGGAAAGATTGAAGGCAGGAGGAGAAGGGGACAGCAGAGGATGAGATGGTTGGATGGCATCACCGACTCAATGGACATGAGTTTGAGCAAACTCCAGAAGATAGTGAGGGCTTCCCAGGTATTTCAGTGGGTAAAGAATCTGCCTGCGATGCAGGAAACACAGGTTCAATCCCTGGGTCAAGAAGAGCTCCTGGAGGAGGAAATGGCAAAGCCACTCCAGTATTCTTGCCTGAAGAATCCCATGGAAAGAGGAGCCTGGCCACAGTCCATGGGATTGCAAAGGGTCGGACATGACTGGAGCGACTCAGCATGCACCGGAAGATAGTGAAGGACAGGGAAGCCTGGAGTGCTGCAGTTCATGCGGTTGCAAACAGTCGGACATGACTGGGCAACTGAACAGCAACGACTCAGCCTCAGTTCTCCCATGACTGTGGGCTGGAGGCTTCCGTTTCTCACCAGTAAACCTCTCCCAAAGGATGCTCACAACACAGAAGCCTGCTTCCCCCAGAGTGAGCGATCTAAGAGGGAGAAAGAGAGGGAGTGCCCTGGTGGGAGTCAGAGTGCTTTTTTTGGGGGGGGGGGGGGGGGCGGAGCAGGAACCGTTGCTTTACAAAATTGTGTTAGTTTCTGCTATACAACAAAGTGAATCAGCTGTATGCAGACATACATCCCCTCTGCCTTGAGCCTCCCTCCCACCCTCTTATCCCACCTCTCAAGGTCAGCACAGAGCACCAAGCTGAGCCCCCTGTGCGGTAAAGCAGCTTCCCACCAGTTATCTATCTAACACACCTTAAAGAATAAACTTGCTAAAAAAGTAGGTCTTTAGCATTCTTACCATACACACACACACACACACACACACGGTAACTCTGGGAGGTGAGGTGATAGATTTGTAAGCTGACCTGATTGTGATAATCATTCCACAATGTATACATATGCCAGTCATTGCATCATACACTTCATATATAATTTATTTGCCAATTATACCTCAATAAAGTTGGAGAAAAACACCTTGGCTTTGTCTATTCTTGAACTTTATAAACAGGTACTTTGTTGTGTCTGATTTATTTCACTCTGCATCATATTTCTGAGATCCATCCATGCCAAGGCGCCTAGTTGTAGCTCATTCTACTTTCCTTGCAGTGCAGAATTTCAGTGTCACCCTTTCTCTCTAAAAATTATTTACTTGGCCATGCTGAGTCTTAGTTGCAGCACATAGGATCTTCCATCTGCATTGCAGCATGCAGATTCTTTACTTGCATTGTGCAGGGTCAAGTTCCCTGACCAAGGATTGAACTGGCACCCCCTGCATTGGAAGCTTGGAGTCATGGCCAGTGGACCACCAGGGAAGTCCCAGTGTTACCATTTCTACTGTTATAGACCTTTGGGTTGTGTATAGTTTGATATTATTATAAATAATGCTACAAGGAATACTCCTGTACTTGTCTTTTGGTAAACATAGTATATGTGTGGATTTCTGTTGATTATAGCTAATGTTTTAAAAACACTATCATAATCACATTCTAACACATACATACAGAATCTAGAAAAATGGTACTGAAGAATTTATTTACAGAGCAGCAATGGAGAAACAGACTTAGAGAAAAGACTTACGGATATGGGGAGAGGGGAGGAAAGGGTGAGATGTGTGGAAAGAGTAACTTGGAAACTTACATTACCATATGTAAGATAGATAGCCAACAGGAATTTGCTGTTTGGCTCAGGAAACTCAAATGGGCTCTGTGTCAAGCTAGAGGGGTGGGATGGGGAGGGAGATGGGAGGGAGCTTCAAAAGGGAGGGGATATATGTAAACCTATGACAGATTCATGTGGAGATTTGATAGAAAACAACAAAATTCTATAAAGCAATTATCCTTCAATAAAAAAATAAATTGAAAACAAAAACACCATCATAGCTTCTGTGGTAGAATAAAATGGAAGGAAGGAAAAAAGAAGAAGTGGAGAGAAGTAGAGAGTCTATTGTAGTGGCCCAGGTACTGCAGTGGTGGTGGCTTAGACTATGGTATTAGCAGTGAAGATGGCAGACTGATGGATCCTAGAGCTTTCGAAATGTTAGTCACTCAGTCGTATCCGACTCTTTGTGACCCTGTGGACTAGCCTGCCAGGCTCCTTTGTCTTGGCAAGGATACTGAAGTGGGTAGCCATTCCTGTCTCCAGGGGATCTTCCCAACCCAGGGACCGAACCTGGGTCTCCCACCTTGCAGGTGGATTCTTTACCGTCTAACCCCCACAGGGAAGAAGGATTGCCATGACTTAGTTACTGACTGGATATAGAGGATGTGAAACAAAGTGCAAATGTCAGCAGTACCTCCAAGATTCCTGACTCATTGAATGTGGAAATTGGGTGTTTAATTCATCATGAAACCGTTCTTTTACTAACTTGAAGCCCATTTGTGAAAGTGTATGAGTTCTCATTGCTTAAGTTCATAACTTGGAATTTTTAAAAAGGTAGGATTTTAGAAAGTCAATTAAAACAAGGTAGAATTATTTGCATACATTTTTACAGGAACCTGACTATTGTAATCTTAAGCTTACAAAATTGATACTCAGATTCTCCCTAAAGTGGTTTTCAATGTACTCATCAGCAATATTCCAATTAAAAAAGTATTCACGTTTAAAAATTTGTAGATGAGTAGGGAGTAGATTTCTATTCCTGAGGGGATTCAAACATTTTTTTCACTTTTGTCATGACTTGATAAAGATTGAATTATACCACTTGATGGATAAATATTGTGTAAAATGAATTGTTTTCAATTCAATTTCTTATAGACTAATGCCTTCATTCCCTAAATTGCTCTTGCAATAGCTACCTTATTGGCAGTCTTAGCAACTGGTGTTGAGGTTGAAGGAGCAGAAACCCAATCATTAATTTATCCCTGAGCACGGATTTGGATATCGGTTGAGAAGTTTAAGTGGAAATGGTATGGGAACTTTTACTTCTGCAGTTGTTGAAACAAGAATTTTGTTTTCAGAGCATCAAACTACACTTGATACCTCACAGAAATTCAGGTAAGTAAGAAGTGATATGTGTTGCAAAGATTAAGTCCCATTTAATGGTAGTTCATTTTTATCTCTCCTTTCTCTTTTTAAATTATAGTAGGTTGTATACAGGGCTTCCCTGGTGGCTCAGTGATAAAGAACCCGCCTGTCAATGCAGCAGGCACGGGTTTGACTTTTGATCAGGAAGTTCCCCCAGAGTAGGAAATGGCAACCCATGCCGGTATTTCCTGGAAAATCCCAGGCAAGACAGAGGAGTCTGACAGGCTACAGTCCATGGGGCTGCAAAAGAGTTGTACACGACTTAGCGACTGAACAACAACATATTGTATACAGAAACAGGAAATGACTAAATTCACAGACAGCTGTAACCTTTCTTTCAGGTCTCAATCATTCAATTCCTTTAGTATAATATTACCATAGAAAAGAATTCTAATATCTTTAAGTTCTGCAGCTGGTTGTGGTTTAATTTCATGGCACATGTTTTTGTTCTATTCATTCGTAGTCTGCCTTATCTGTGACACATCACTTCTGGTCTTCATTTCATCCCTGAGATGCTTCTGTATTTTCCTGTTTCTTTTCACTGACGTGACTCATGGGGCAGAGGACTGGGTGCCAAGGGACACACGAGTTGTGGCAAACATGACCTTTGCCCTCATAGTCTCCAGTTTTAAATATCCTTTTTATTGAGAGTCAGAATGGTTTTTTGAGAACATTTGTTGTCTCCATTTTTAAAATGCTTGATCCAATGTGCAAGATGCAGCTGTCGCGGGTGTGATCAGAGTTTATTCCACTGCAGGGCGGTGCGGTAGAAAGAGTATTAGCACACAACTCAGAAAACCTAAGCAGCAATTCCAGGTCTATAGCTTTCTAACCATCCTCTTTTGATAGGTCTAAAGAAACTTTGAGCCTTGTTTTTTCTCATCTGTAACATCAGGATAGTAATATCTGCTCCAGTGACTTGATGGACTTTTTTGGGAAGATCAAATGATACCCTGAAGAATGTCTGAAAAATTGAAACGTGCTATATAGGAACGTCCCATGAAATTGACATTTTATGATGATCAGTTGTATTTGCTAAGATGTTGCTTTGACTGCTTGAAACAGAAACCCAAGTTGACAGTGCCTTGACAAAGATTGAAATCTATGTCTCTCTCACAGAATAGTACAAACTGCACAGTAATTGGACCACAAGTGTCCTTGCATCTTGTTGCTCTGCCATCTGTAGGCTTTTGTCCTCATCTACAAGGTCCAAGACCCACAAAATGTCAATATAAGTAATAAGGACAGAATAGTACTATTAGAGCACAAATAGCACTAATGTATTGTTAAAATGTAAAGAACCACTGTCTTAACATGTTCTCCTGTCCCAAAGTGCCAAAAAGGATCAAAGTTCTTTAAGATGTACGGTTAGGTGGAAGACCTAGGCTCCTGTTAAAGGTAAGACTGAGTTAAACAGACCTAAGAGACATAAAGCATCATCTTGGGCAGTGGTTCTCCACCCTGGTGTGATGCATTAAAATCACTTGAGGAGTTTTCAAACTCCTGATGACCAGCCTCACTACAGATTTATTAAAACCACAGTCTGGGAAAAAGCAGCATTAGTTTTTTAGCTCCTAAGTGTTTCTAATGTAGAGCTAACATTGCAAACCACTTTTCTTAGGAGAATTTAGCAATCAAGACAAGGCGCACTGGACGCAATGGCCAAATAGATTTAGATCCAAAATTGAGCAATAGGGGGACTTCCCTGGTGATCCAGTGTTTAAGACTCCAAGCTTCTACTGCTGGGGCCATGGATCTGATCCCTGGTCAGGGAATTAAGATCTCATATGCTGCCTGGCATAGCCAAGTAAATAAAATGAGGGGATAGAGTGGTAGATGATCAAGAATTCATTACATCAGTGAAAGTTTATATTTCAGATTATGGTAAGGGGATATCATATCATTAGAGAGCTAATTCTTAGCTTAAAGAAGGTAGGTGTCATGCTTCCTTATGACCTGGATTCTTGGAATTTCTGAATGAAATTTCCAAATGTCTTCTCTGTACCTTTTGTTTGTTGTAATATTTTTCAGTATGACCCTATTTGCTGAGACGCTGAGAAAGTATATTTTCCTAATTTATTTTGTTGTATGAAGTACTCTTATTTGTGAAAAGAATGAAAGAGATAGGTGAGAAAGTTTGGTCTAATTCATTGCTAATCAGGCATAAATACTTGAATTCTAAATACTCTCAGTTATTTCAAAATATTTTTAAATTAGGCACGCAATGTATGTAAAATGAGACCAACGTGGTAAGAAATTGTTGCTATTTTGCTTTGACAAATGTTGTTTTGCTTCATTCATTCAGTCCTTTACTTCTTTGACTTACTCGTCCTGTGTCCTTTATCCCATTTTATGGGAAATGGCAACAGGAGACTCGAGTTCCATCTTTGGGTCAAGAAGATCCCCTGGAGGAAGAAATGACTACCCACTCCAGTATTCTTGCCTGGAAAACTCCATGGACAGAGGAGCCTGATGGGCTACAGCCCATGAAGCCACAAAGAGTCGGACATGGCTAAGCCTGAACTTTCCTACTTATAATGCTGTGTTGAGCATTGTAAGACTTGCTAGGAAGACAAAGAGTAAGACTCTCCTGCCCTTAAGAAGCTGATGGAAGAGACAGAAATATAGACAATTATTAAACAATGGAGAAGAACAGTCACTGAGATATAAGGAGGGAATTAAAGGTGAGATACAGAATCTATGAAAGCTTCATGGAGGAAATGTCAGTTTTTCTCTAAAAGGATAACTAAATATAAATTTTGAAACTACAAGAAGGAAGGCCACTTCAGGGAGAGAGGCAGCATCACCTTCTGAATCATCCTGGTTTAGATTCAGGAGAAAAGAAATTGCTGAGCACCAGGTATACGCACAGACTCAGAAGTAATTTATGACTTTCCATCAGTGCTAGAATCACATATGAATTTATAATACCATAGGAAAAATGGAGTTAGAGAGTCACTTCAGAGGTTATATGACCTGAGATGCATATTTTATTACTTTTCCTTTTTATGCCTTATGTATCGAAGAGAGCTTTCTAGGCAGTTCCAGGTACATATTTCTAATAACAGTAAACATTTACTGAATGCTTACTATATGCACGGTCTGTTCGGAGAACTTTATAAGCATTAACCAATTTCCTTCTCACAGCAGCCTATGACATGCTCATATACTACGTGAGACACTAAGACGGCAATATGGCTCATTCAAGGTCACCTGTTAAGTAGAAAATCCAGAACCAAGGCTGAATTTTATTGCCGACTCTCACTGACAGTCTTTATTAAAGTTTCAATGAAGAACAGAACATGAATCTAAAAGCAAGAAAACATTGAGTTTTAAGATCCCCCTGTGTGATCATTTTGCCATTCATCTTTTCTGACAATGGTAAATGCATGGATAAATCTTGATTGGGAAGGAAGTCTTATACTGGACAAAAAAATGAAAGAGGAAGTCCATTCAAACTAAATTTAGGTAGCATCTGAAGGATGAAGAGAGCCGTCTCCTAGCACAATGCTCTTCAAACCGGCTGTCACGGCAAACCTCCGAGAGCAATGTGTTGGGAGGGGCGGAGGGGACACATAAAGCCTGTGGTCACTCCATATCCTTTACCAGATAAGAACTGGATTTTGAGAGCTACAGCATATCAGATACTTGTCAAAATACCAGCCCAGGAGAGAGCTTGCCAAGAAGGCACTTGACAGACTGCACGCTTAGGGGAGCACAGGAACCAGACATTGTCACGCACCAGCATGCAGACAATTACAACAGAGACGGAAACAAAGTGTTTCACTTGAAGACATCTTATCCAAGAAAAAAAATCAGCCTGTGTGTACACACCATGTAGCTCCCAAAGGAAATCATGCCATCAAGTATCAGACACACTCGCCAATAAAAATGAATTTCAAAGGGAAAAGATAGTACGTACTAAGTCTGTCTTGTTACAAGTTATTATGCACAACGTTTAGCCTAAATTCTCTTTTTCACTGCAGCAGTTTCAGGCTGGTTTTCATCTATTTTGAAAGACTTCAGTTTAGGAAGGAAAAAGTATACGGCCATAAAGATTCACAACCTCTCATCTGCAATTTTGAAATCTAAAATTCTCCGCAAAATGAAAGTTTTTCATTGTTTGGCACCAAAATGCATTTGGGTGTAAAACCTGAGTTGAGCTGATGTGAGGTTGTGTGTGTTTTTATTTATCCCACTTAGTGTGAATATTCATACATTTTGTTGCAAAAATCTTAATGAGTTTTATTCTGCAGGACTTTTTACACACCCCTGTGGGTGTTACATAATAAATAGCGAACGTACTGAAATTTTTGCAGTTTGTTTTATGACCCTGGGTATGATCAAGTGTCTCTTAGTTTACAGTCTATGAAAACTTGAATTTTTATCCTACAGTTTTGTGAAAACTGTATAAGTCTTAATTATGTTGAATCGGTTCACAGTGATTTTCAAGTCTACTATATCCTTCTGCATGCATGCATGCTAAGTCGCTTCAGTCATGTGTGACTCTGCATGACCCCATGGACAGAGGAGCCTGGGGGGCTACAGTCCATGGGGATTCTCCAGGCAAGAATACTGGAGTGGGTGTCCATGCCTTCCTCCAGGGGACCTCTCCAACCCAGGACAATATCCTTTTATTTCTCTGTATATCCATTTTATTAATTTTTGAGAGTTTGATATTGAAACATCAACTAAAAATCTTAATTTATCTTAGAAAAATAATTGCAATACATAGTGAAACTATATGCAACCTTGTTCTCTATCTTCCAAATCTGTAAATGTGTTATCATACTTTCACAATTTAAAAAAACAAAAATTAAAAACCAAACAAAGCAAAGTAAACAGTGTATGTACCACATTGGGGTTTCCCAGGCCATGCTAGTGGTAAAGAACCCACCTGCCAATGCAGGAGACATAAGAGACACAGGTTCAATCCCTGGGTCAGAAGGATACCTTGGAGAAGAAAATGGCAACCCACTCCGGTATTCTTGCTTGGAAAACTCCATGGCCAGAGGAACCTGGTGGGCTATAGTCCATAGCGTCACAAAGAGTCAGACTTAAAACACATAAACACTTTAACAGACTAAGGTGACTTAGCACGGATGCATGCAGAAGGATAGAGTAGGCCTGAAAATCACTAATTTATATTATTTTCTTATTATTCATACTCCTAGTTGTTTGGGGAAGAATCATAATCAAGAATTAAAACTAAAATTGTAAAATTGCTGCACACTTAGTTTGATCATTTTATTTCTTTATTTCTTTGTTTTTGGCAGCGCTGGGTCTTCGTTGCTGTGCTCAGGCCCCTCGTGGTGGTGGCTCTTCTTGTTGTGGCGCGTGGGCCCCAGGGCACGTGCACTTCAGTCGCTGTGGCTCGGTTATGGTTCCCAGGTTCCAGAGCACAGGCTCAGCGGCTGTGGCATGCAGGCTTGGTTGCTCTGCAGCATATGGGATCCTCCTGGATCAGGAATAGAACCTGCATCTCCTGCATTGACAGGTGGAGTCTTTACCACTGAGCCACCAGGGAAGCCTGCACACTTTGTTTTAGATTTTTGGCCAATTTACATATCCAGGCATATCTCAGACATACTGTGGGTTTGGTTCCAAACCCTGGTGATAAAGAGAATACCACAATAAAGTGAGTCATACAAGTTGTTTGGTTTCCCAGTGCATATAAAAGTTTTGTTTCCTCTTTAATGTAGTCTGTTAAGTGTTAATAGCATTGTGTCTTGAACTATGTACATACCTTACTTAAAAACTACTTTATTGCTCAAAGTTGCTAACTATCATCTGTGCCTTCAGCGAGTCATACTAGTAATATCAAAGATCACTGGTCACAGATTGCCATAATAAATACAATCATAATAGTGAAAAAGTCTGAAATATTACAAGAATTACCAAAACATGACCCAGAGATAGGAAATGAGCAATTGCTGTTGGGAAAATGACACCCATAGCCTTGCTTCATTTGGGGTTGCCACAAACCTTCAGTTTGTAAAAATGCAGTGTTTGGAAAGTGCCGTAAAGTAAGATATGGCTGTAAGGGAAAGGACAACCTGTATGACCTGCAACTCCCACATGGCACAAAAGGAAGTAGGACTTGCCCCAGTGTAGTGCTAAGAGACTGGACCAGAGTTTAGCCTGGCTTCCACCGGTACCAGTCACGTTCCTCGCTGTGACCCCAGCTCCCCTGCAGACTTCTTGCTCAAGAAGACACAATGAGGCCAAACCACAAAGTGTAGGTCCCAATCCATCTTGCCAAACCATTTTCAGGAATGCTCTACTTACTTCCCTCTTGTAATTTTCCATTTCCTCCTACCCCCTGCAGTCCCTCTGTTCTTCTTCACTTCCTTGTAGCCTCTTTTCCATTTTCTCTCTGTGCTCCCTTTAAACACCTCAGTTACCTTCACCTCAGTTAGAGTTGAATTTGTGCCATGCCAGAGTCACTCTTGGGCTTCCCTCGTAGCTCAGTCCGTAAAGAATCTGCCTGAAATGCAGGAGACCCGGGTTCGATCCCTGGGTTGGGAAGATCCCCTGGAGAAGGAAATGGCAACCCACTCCAGTATTCTTGCCTGGAGAATCCCATCGACAGAGGAGCCTGGCGGGCTGCAGTCCATGGGGTCACAAGAGTCGGACATGACTTAGCGACTAAACCACCACCACCACCAGAGTCACTCTCCACTCCCGCAGGAGTCTGAGAGAATCTAACTTGCTACCTCTCACAAGCACCCTGTACTGTTTTTCTTTGACACTAGTTTCTGGTCCAGTGTATAAGGAGCTTGGAAGTTGTCACTCTACCATAACAAGTTAAAGACTGAGCACACTGAAGTTTGACCCACTGCCCCACAAACTGCAGAAACAGGTAGCTACAGAGAGTCACTGAAGCAGAGACACCCACAGGGATGCGTGCTGGAGGAGGAAAATCTGAGCTATAATTGATGAATTGCTGAAGGCTACACGCGGACAAGCGTGAAGTTAAAAGCTACAGACCTAGGAAGTCCCCACACTTCTTTGAATTTTATCTCCAAGAGCTCTACCATGTTCTCCCAGTGAACATTGGAAAAAAATCTCATCCTGCTTCAACTGGAGGGAGAAAGTAGTTATTTTGAATTATGCATTCTTTTCTTCTTCATAAGTCCTGTTGTCAGGAGAAATCATTTTTTTTCTGGAGCTTAACCTACTGGTGGGAATGCCAAGGTACAGGATCTTTAGAAGACAGTTTGGTGATTTCTTATGAAACTAAATGTTCTCTTACCAATCATCCAGAAACTGCTCCTTGGTACTTACCCCCAAAAATTTAAAAAAAAAAAAAAAATGTATTTCCACATGGAAATCTGCACATGGATGTTTAGAGCAGCTCTATTCATAATTGCCCAAACTTGAAAGCAATCTTTATTTATTCCTTCTCTGACACTCTTCCTTTCTTTTGTAGACCTGAGTTTTCTGACATATATCTTTTGCTTTTCCTTTGAGGAATTTCATTTTTCTGAGCTAGTCTGATGATGATTCCTTTGTTTTCTAATGAATATCCATCACCATATATAGTTACAGAATTTTTATTCATGGGAGCTTTCAAAGATTTACTCTCTTAGAAACTTTGTTACTCTCAGCACTTAGGAAATTCCAAGTGTTTGGGAAACTGTGAGCCAAGAACTGGGAATGAAGGCCAAATACTTCTGGGAAATCTATTTTGGTATCTGAATGACCAAGTATGCATTTCTTCACCCTATCACACTATCACATAGTTATTAAACTAGAGCTCTGTTGATATGATGATGAAACATGGAGGAGGAAGATGTATTTATTATCTTATAATTAAATCTCAGTCTTTTAGTGGGACTGAGTTCCTGGGCAGTGAACTTCATAAGTGTTTCTTAGCCTTTTTATTTCTCCCTTTAGGTGAAACAGAAAGACAGGGTTCCTAGGTAGATAAGGCTCTGCTAAAGTAGTTTCTCTTCAATAGCAAGCCTTTGCTACAGAGCATGCTCTGGTTTTATTAAAAATGTAATATGTTCAGTTGTATCTTTTTTTTAGATTGCACATACAAATGATATTATATGATATTTGTCTTTCTCTGTCCAGCCTACTTCACTTAGTATGATAATCTCTATGTCTATCCATGTTTCTGAAAATGGCATTATTTCATTCTTTTTTATGGCTGAGTATCATTCCATTTTACATTTATATCACATGTTAAATATTTTGAATAGAACCAGGTTCATATTTTCTTTGACTTGTCTAGAAGATGCCAATACATTCACATACAAAAAAAATGAAATATTGTTTATCATTTAAATTCTAAAGAAACTCAATCAGATGCTTGGAAATCTCTAGTGACGTAGAAGAGGCAGTCTTAAACTGAGCCATGGTGACTGTTAACTGCTGCTGGGAAAGACTAGTCACAAGAAAATTGCCTGGTGTCTAGATGTTAGCATGAAAAGGGACACAGTGATAAAAAAGATAAAATAAAATCATCTGTCTTAAATGATGTATGAGTAAAGCTTGTTTATCGTTAGAAAGTCGTACAATGTTAAAATGGATAGAATTTGTTTCAAACTGAAGGAAAAAATCCTATTGGATTTTATTTTTCTTGTATTATATAAATCAGAATTCAGAAAACTATAGCCTGTAGATATTTTCGTAAATAAAGTTTTATGAAAACACAGCCATGATCATGTGTTTTCATGTTGCCCATAACTGTTTTTGAGCCTTGAAGGTGAAGTTGAGTAGGTGCAGCAGAAACTACATGACCTGTAAAGGAACAATTTTTAACCATCTGGTCCTTTCCAGGAAATGTCTGGAGATTCCTGGTTTAAATGATGAACACATACTTTTAAAAGTGTAAGACCAAGCACACAATCTCTCCCAAGCCACCTTTTACTAAACGTCTTTTCAAAAATTTTAAGATGTTATTTTTATCAAAACATTGACAAGGTTTAGCTGTTTTGCATTTTTCTCCCATCAAGAAAAAAGGCTATGTATTGCTTTTTTAAAATTTTCTTTTTCTATCCTTTTTATTTGAAAATCCTCTCCTGGACTAGTTAAATAAAATATTGGAATTCAATGTCATGTCCACAGTTCCTCTTAAATTTCCACTGACAATAAAATGCATTTTGTGTTATGACATTTCTCATAAGAGTTAAGTGTTGGAAGAGCAGATAAAATATCAGAAGACATCTAATAACCAATTTTATCTAGCAGAGCCCTGAAGTATTCCCCTGAGTTCAAGAGGTGAATGGATATTCTTGATAATGGAACATTTCAGATCGTTTTACTTTTTTCTTCTTCCTTCTAAAATAAGTACTTTATGAGTTTAAATAACTCTATAAGATTATCTTGAAATATTTTAGTTTAAAAGCTAGAAGCCTTCACCCAATTATACATTAATTTTATTGTTGTCATTTAATACAATCCCTGGCAATTTAAAATTAAGAACGTTAATACAGCTATATCCTAGGAAATAATTGAGTTGCAATAGAGCAGCCTTTCCAAAAAATTAAATTTCCTTTTAAATGAAAGGCAGTTGGAACAACCAAATGCTCAAGTGCTCTTGATTAATATTTAAGAATCTCTATGAATACATTTGCATGTATGTGTATTATGAAAACAGTATATGAAATCAGTTCTGATTTGAAATAAACTTAGGGAAGAACATTTATATGTTTCCACTTTCACCTGATAACAAAAAGGTCGCTTTTCAATCAAATGAGAAAGTTAGATCATTAGAATTGTGATAAAATGTAAATCCACTGATTACTTTGCATATCCACCAAATCTAATTTAATTGTAATTTCCATGTATTTTAATAAATTGTTATAAGCACACATCAGATATTTGCTCATTTATTTTAATGGAAGGAATTTTAGGTATTACAGAAATTAGGAGAACATGATTTCTTTTAGGAAAGAGAATATAAAGCCATTTATTCATTCAACAAATCTTCAGTCTGTACTTGCTGTTTGCTTGGCATTGTCTGTGAGCTAGGCCTGAGGGATGAACAGTGCACAGTACAATCTGTCTTTCATAGGATGTAATATACAAAAAGCTGAGTGAAAAAGATCCTAAGGAGTAGCAACAAAAAATGCTTAGAAAGGCTAGAGCAGATTTTTTTTAAATGCATTTTGGCCATTTAAGACAGGAGCTAGGGTAGAAAAACCTTATGGAAGATGAGGCTAATGAATTACACCCAAAAGGATGGTTGAATTCAACTCACAAGCACTGGGAAGACATTCCAGGAAGTGACAGAGTACATTTAAGGAAGCATAGCTGAGAAAGTGAGGATATGTTTAAAGAAGAGCCATCATGGTATAATCACTTTGGCAATCTGTGTGCCAGTTTCTAATAAAATTAAACAAACACCTTCCCATCACATGGCAATTTCACATGCACATGTTCGCAAAAGGACTCACAAGAATGTTCCTATTAGCTTTATGAATGATAGCACAATTTCTCATCATGAGGAGAATGGGTAAACGATTTATGCAATATTTATTCAATAAAAATAAATGAGCTGCGTAACAGGCAGTATAAACATCTGTAATGTTTATGGATACATTGCATAGACATGTTGAGCTAAGTCAGATAGTGAAGAATACACACTGCATGATTTCATTTACATGAAGTTTTAGAGCATACAAAATTAATCTGTGATGATATAGAAATCAGAATAGTTGTTGCCTCAAGGTGTGGGGATAAATTGTTTGGAAAGGGGGCAGGAGAAAAATTTTTAGGATGATGGAATTGTTCTATATCTAAATCCGTGGAGCATTTATGCATTTTACTACATGTAAGTTGCATCTCATGAAGCACTTCTAGTGAAAAAGAACATCAGCAAGTGGTCCATTTGACTAGAGTACCTGAAACATGACAATGCAGTGATTGTCATATACTACTAAAAATTGTAATAAAGGGCATGAAAGCAGTCGTTTACTCCTATTGGCTCTTGTTTTATATGAAGCAAAGTAGGAGGCAAGATCATCTGCTGAATTGCAGTGTAAAAGTTAATTCTGAAAGTCTATAGTGTTATTTGCAATATCTTGACTTGTAGAAGAAATATTTTGATGGAGCTTATTTTTAATTGGATAGATTTATATTCTTTGCTAAAATGGAGTGAAATTGATGAAGTCTATGATTTTTGTATTATTTAAATTTAGGGAAACAAAAGTTATTTTAAGTAGAGACAACTTATTCTATGCACAATTTCTTGTAAAAATACTTATCAAAGAAAATACTTTAAATGGAGGCAAAGAATTAGTGTCCTGAAAAACCTTTGGACTAAAACATTTACACATTTAAATATTAAAAATAAAAAGAATTGAGAGCATCACACATACACACAAAAAAAGAATTTGCTGAAAATAGCCCAAGCTGAGGATTTAAGGGGAGAAAAGTTAGGAAGAGCTGAACATGGAAGGGAATTATGACAATCTGATGAGATAAACTAGTTTATTTCTTATGGGGTTTAATAAGGTATTTGTGATAATTTAAGCAAGCCCTGTAGACTGATATTCTCAGTTGATTAGATCATGAGATGATGAGCCCCATCTTCGCAAAGATCTGAAAAAAACAAATTAACAGAGAAATAAATCATGGACTTTTTGACAGCATCTTCTTAATGTTCTACCTAGATATAAATGAAGTTTCATTGCAGTGGGCGTCTTTTTCTCATGAATTATGATGTGGTGTTGTGTTTATTTTATTTATTGTGTATCATTTGGCATCTCATTTTTCAGCTGGTTTCACAAGGGAGGGTGACAGGAATACTATATTCCTCCTTTTTAACTAGAACTTTCCAGTACTTGTTTATACTAGTTTCTACATTAGCATTTTCTCAATACAGGGTGGAGAGATTTGTGATGTTGACTCTGTCCCTGATAAGCTTTCTTTAATGCTAAGGAATGCCTGAAATGCAAGGTTTGGAGTTAGATCTGCGTGGCCTTCAGTAAGTTATTTTGATTTCAGCGTCCTTGTCTGTGAAATAGACATGCCCAGTACCTCCATGAAGGGTTATTTTGAAAACTAGAAATGATGTATGTGAAGTGGCTACCAGACTACCTGGAACATGCAAGGAACACAACAAATATCAACTAAAACTATTAATTATTGAGATTACTGGAGCCTTTGTATAGCTAGAAAGCGCGACTACCATACCTACACTTCATAGTCCTTCAATCTGATTTGGCTTTGGTGATTACTAAACAGCTATTTTGCTTCATTTGTTACTTTAATTTTTTTCTGAAGCACACAAAAGAAATTGTCCTCTTTTTTGGCCAGAGCATTAATATTTTTTTCTAGAGCAGGAGTCAGCAAATTCTTCTGTAACAGGCCAGACTGTAAATATTTTGGGGTTTGAGTATCATACAGTTTCTGTTGCATCCACTCAGTTGTGCCATTGTAGCAGGAAGGCAGTATGCAGGGCATGGCTGAGTCCTGATCATACCTCATTTATTACAAAGCCATGGGACTGGCCAGATTTGAGCCACACGTGGTATTTTGCTGCTCTAAAAACTACCAGTATCAATAGTACATGACACTTGGTACCTTTTGGACTTACCTCATAACGATTACCTTTAATGATTTTATTTTACAGATATTGTTGATATTTTGGGTGGTATTTCAAACATAGAATTTTTTTAAAGTTCCATATCTCCCCCCGCCCAGCTTTACTGAGGTGTAACTGACAAATAAAACAGTAAGATTTTTAAAGATTTTAAAAGATTTTTAAGATTTTTATGTACAAAGTTATGATCAAACATGGAATTTTTATTGTTTCAGAAATGTTTACCAAAAAAAATCTCCTTTACAAATAATTCACCCAAATAACTCAAAGAAATCATATATATATATATAAAAAAAGTCAGCTATAAACCTAATAGAGATCAAGTCCTAATATCTCCATCTAAGAAACAATAGTGTATGAATCACATTTACAACAAACAGTTGTATATCTGTATAAAATATTGTTTAAAAATTTTTAGGACTTCTGTCTCTTTAAGGAACATTTTAAAGGAGATTACTTTTTTAGTGGATTTCTAATTGTATTTGGGTTAATCATGCACACAGCTACCTAGTACCTCCGTCTTTGAAATTGAAAAATTCTAGCAGGCTTTCAATAGGGAATCTGTGTTCACTGTGTTGTATAGCAAGATAGGGAGTCACCAAGTGATCTTGCCACTGATGTGATGAGGGGGAAAGATGATACATATGTACATCAATGGCCTAGGGAGGCCTCCGTAGGTGTTACTGCCCTATTCCCTACTAGTGGTTCTATGATCAGTTTATCCCTCACTTCTAGATGGTAACAATATTGCTTCTAAAGAAGTGTCCCTGGGACTTCCCTGGTGGTCCAGTGGATAGGATTCCACCTGCCAGGGTAGGAAACATGAGGTCGATCTCTAGTCCAGGAAGATCTCACAGGCCACGGAGCAACTACTAAGTCTGTGCACCTCAAATACTGAGCCTGTGCTCTAGAGCCCGCAAGCCACCAATATTGAGTCCACGTGCTGCACTACTGAGGTCCCAATGTCTAGAGCCTGTTCTAGAGCCTGGGAGCTGCAACTACTGAGGCTGCGAGCTGCAACTTCTGAAGCTCGTGTGCCTAGAGCCCGTGCTCCACAACAAGAGAAGCCACCGCAGTGAGAAGCCTGTGTACCACAATGAAGAGTAGGCCCTGCTCACTGCAACTAGAGAAAGCCCACATGCAGCAACAAAGACCCACAGCAACCAAAATTAATTAACTAATTTTTCTTCATTTTTAAAAATGTATTATTTGTGTGAAAAGTATTATAAACCTACAGTAGTATATGGCCAGTTGTGTTAGTTGGGTACCAAGGCTAACTTTGTCAGACTTATAAGCCAATTAGACTCAGGAACACGTTCTCAGAGTGGAACCTGTTGGAATGTAGGGGACTAAAATTACACGGAACATGCACTTTGCTCTGGTATGAAACCTGTGTTTCCATTTTGCTAAATGAAAAATGCAGTGCCTCTAACTGATGGGCAATATTAATTTAGACTTGTTCTCTCTGATGTTTCATTATGGCCAGAGCAGAGACAGCCTGGCTTTGTGCACAAGTGTCAAGATGACTTGTAGAAAGTGAGGGCGGATATTAACTGGGAAAACAAACTGTGCTATGACGAAGTGAACTTTCTGCATTGAAACTCAGCTTGCAGACTATGGTATAAGAATATATAATTAAAGTAGAATTAAAAAAAAAGAATAAAGAATAAAAAAAAAAGTAGAATAATGAAGATGTAAAAAGTAGTGAAGATAATTGTGGTTGTTTAGTCGATCAGTCATGTCCGACTCTAACTCCACGGACTGTAGCCCACCAGACTCCTCCATCCATGGGATTTCCCAAGCAAGAGTACTGACGTGGGTCACCATTTCCTCCTCCAGAGGATCTTCCCCATTCAGGAACTGAACCCACATCTCCTGCATCCTCTGCATTGGCAGGCAGATTCTTTACCACTGAACCACCAGGGAATTCCCACAGTGATTCTAAGATGAAAGAATCAAAGAAAAGATAGCGTGGGCAACATGGAAGGTAGACAGGGCCAGAAGATTAAAATATATAAGCCAAGTGTAAGCAGCCAATCCAGAGGTCAACAGCTACAGAATCCTGTTAGAATTCATGCAGGAAAACCAAGAGCAAATTCCCAGAGCCACTGGGAGGGCAGTGAGGGTGTAGCTTCAAGTCTCGTCAACAGACTGGAGTAAAGTAAGCATTAGGTCTGAGCAGGCTCCACGGTGGAGAAGCACAGCGGGTACTGAAGACTAGAGAAGTCGGGTGTGTGGCCAACTTCTGATTTCTTGCCTCCGAACTTGTTCTATTCTTGGTAACAAGCCTAGCAAGGGAAGTAAAACATTTCAATGCTTCTATTTAAAAAAAAAAAAAAAATCACACAGAGGATTAGCTATTTGGAAATAGGTTGCCATGAATAGGCAGTTGAGTTAGAGCTTAGATCCTACCTTGAATATTCTGTTTTGTTCTTTCCCCTCCGCCTTTAACAAGGCCTTCTGCATTTTGCTGGATGGTGTATTGTGAGGCTGCAAAGTGTAGCGGAGAACAGACCGACTTTTGATTTGATTGCTCTGGTTTTTGTTAATTATAGTACAAAGGCATAGTTCATCAGGTTGATAGAGGGACTGAATGTTCTAAAAATTGGGAGAGGGAGCGAGACAGGGGAAGTGGTTCATGCTTTGCAGCTAATTGCTCTCAAACAGTTATTTCTTTCTTCAAGGTGTTTTGTCGTTTTGTTTTTCCTCTGTGGTAATTACCACAAAACATGCCATCTGTTGGTATCTCGTGTCATTACACTGCAGATTTTAAGTGCACCCATAGTCTCATATATAAATCACTTAAGCTTTCATATGACATTTACTGTCTTCAAATTCAACATAAGTTGCTGCACAACATCATCAACAGGCCAACGCATCTCTGGCAAATCTACAATCGATTCTGGCATCCTCTGCTCCTCCTGCCTTCCGCCAATCAATCAGCTGCTCTCACAGGGAGGTTCCAGAAACAGCGAGAGTCGTCCCCATTGTTCACATCCCAGCGACAGTCTCGGGGAGATCCTCATGCTTGTTCTTACATTGGCCAAAGGCCAGTCTGATGAAAGTAACTTGGCAACTTATGTAAGAAGGAGGAAATGGTTGTACGGTGCAGCTGGGGTTTTATTTCAGCAAGAATGGGTTTCACTGTGTTTTGTTTAACTTTGGAATCATGTGTTTTCTCGCGTCCAGGTGTGCTTTCCCTCTCACTTGTCCATGCTTCCTTGCTCCTGGCATCACACACAGGTAGGCCTTCCCCACCTTCCACCTCCAGAGCTGGATTCTTCATTGCTGTGATGGGTGAATGGCCATTGTTCAAGAGGGCCAGGGTGAGAGGGTATAAAAAGACTTATTTTTCTTCCAAAGAATGCAACCTTAGGTTTTGTAGAGTTCCCCAACAAACTCTTCTTTACTGGCCATATCAGGATAACAGCAGTGTTACTTCAATAACCAGGTCCAGAGTTGCTCTCAAGGAGACTGAAGCTTAAGGACAGCAGCAAGGTCGGCTACTGGGCATGGGAGAGAAGATGGGTAACCATGAGACCGTGCAAGGCTCTGCCAAAGAGGTCAGAGGAATGTGAGGGAGGGTGCAGAGGGCCTGAGAAAAGATGAGGTCATAACCTGACGTGGGAGAGAGAGAGTGGGAGGGGGGTTCAAGAGGGAGAGGACACATGCACACTTACGGCCGATTCAAGTTGTTCAGCAAAAACCAACTCAATCAGTTCAGCTCAGTTCAGTCGCTCAGTCGTGTCTGACTCTTTGCGACCCCATGAATCGCAGCACGCCAGGCCTCCCTGTCCATCACCAACTCCCGGAGTTTACTCAAACTCATGCCCATCGAGTCAGTGATGCCATCCAGCCATCTCATCCTCTGTCGTCCCCTTCTCCTCCTGCCCCCAACCCCTCCCAGCATCAGGGTCTTTTCCAATGAGTCAGCTCTTCGCATGAGGTGGCCAAAGTACTGGAGTTTCAGCTTCAGCATCAGTCCTTCCAGTGAACACCCACCAACACAATACTGTGGAGCAATTGTGTGTGTTTGCTCAGTTGCTCAGTTGTGCCTGACTTTTTGCAGCCCCAATGACTGTAGCCTGCCAGGATCCTCTGTCCATGGAACTCTCCAGGCAAGAATACTTAAGCAGATTGCCATTTCCTACTCCAGGGGATCTTCCTGATCCAAAGATCAAACCCGAGTCACTGGGTCTTCTCCATTGGCAGGTGACTATTTACCACTAGCACCATCTGGGAAGCAATTATCCTCCAAATAAAAATAAATTAAAAAAAAAAAAAACACCTGATGGCCTCCTCTCAGGAGGTAGGCCTGGGGGAAAAAAAAAGCTAGGTGGAAATGTGGTCAAGTACTTCTAGAATTTCTCTTTGATTTTAAATTATTGGCAATGTTGTGGGGTAAGCTCTTTCCAGTATTTCACATTTTTAGTCACAGTCAGCTCTGTGTGGAACCTTGTGTTGGTGGCATTTTGGGGAGTGAAGAGCTTGGGGGTGGTGGTGTTGCAGAGGAGAACCAATTCTGACTCCGTGCTGGAGCTATTTCTTTGACTTGCTTCTCATTGCTGTTGTTATCAGAATCATACATAATGGCTTGCCTCAAAAGACCCTGCCCCTCTGCCTGACTGTTAAACTAAAGAGCCTTTGTTGAGCTCATGGAGAAATAATCTGACCCTGCACACCTGTGAATGGCTGCAAAGAAAGAAGATTTTTTTTTTCTTTTTTCTTTTTTTTTTTTTAAGAAAAGAAGGTATTAACACACCCCTTCCAAAGGCTAGCACTTTCAGGGGATATTTTGCAAGACTGATGGCCCCTTTTACTTTCGTTCTTCACTGCCTCTCCCTCTTTATTCTGCTTTTTGACTTTAGTTCCTCATTGCTTCTCTTTCAGGTTCTATAAAAGAATCTGGCATCCAAACCCTGACAAGATGGTTACTTGGAGACATTAGTCTGCCATTCTCTTGGTCAGCCAGCTTTCTGAATAAAGTCGTATTCCTTGCCTGAACACCTCATCTCGGATTCTCTGACCTGTCGGGCAGTGAGCACGCTGAGCTTAGACTAGGTAACAGAATGACACTGTAAACAAAAAGGACACCATGTGCCTTGTGGCAAAGATGCTCTCACACCGGAATGAATCCAGAGGGCATTTAAAGTTGGAACCAGATGTGACCAGGAGAAAAGTAAATACTTCCGGGGAGAAATGGCAGGGCCATGGCTTCCCCACAGAAAAGAAATGGATGTTCTGGTTGGTTTGTTGGCATTCAAGGCAAGGTGATCTTGGCAGAGATCTCAGCTTTTCAGTTGTACTCCTTGATCCACTCTTTTTATTGTAGTTCAGTTCACATGATAATCCAAGTGCTCCTGAATCTTTATTACGGTTCAAAGTCATGTGAGGATAGAGGATTGTGAATGCAGGGAGGGATGTCTGCAGGGAGGTGGGGAAATGGAGGCTCTCAATATTGACTGTTTTAAGAAGTTTCAATTCAAAGGGGAACATGAAGGCAGAATGTTCTCATAGCAGTTGTGGAGGGAGGGCAATTAGAAGGGTGGGGACAGGGTATGGCAAAGAAAGACAAATCAAGGCAGATACGTTGCTTAGTTTTCTGGTTATTGGTAGTCACTGAGAATGTTCATTGATTGAGGAACGAGCCACCGGTAGAGAAAGTGAAGACACTGGAGAAAGAGAATAAAGGAATAGGAAATTTTTAAATTTCACTCATTCTTTATCCTTTAGTATGTTGTATTTTCATTTCCATTCATTTAAAAGTGTATTTTAATTTATCGTCTAATTTTTTGGCTCTCTTTTTTTTTTTTTTTTCTTTTTTAGAGTGTGTTTTTTAATTTCTACATGAGTGTGTGAAATTCGCTCAGTCGTGTCTGATTCTTTGTGACCCCATGGACTATACAGTCCATGGGATTCTCTAGGCCAGAATACTGGAGTGGGTAGCCTTTCCCTTCTCCAGGGCATCTTCCCAACCCAGGGACTGAACCCAGGTCTCCCGTGTTGCAGGCGGATTCTTTATCAACTGAACCACAAGGGAAGCCCAATTGAGTGTTTTCCAACTGTTTATTCCTCATTGATTCCTAATATCATTCATTGTGGTCAGAGAAGAGACTTTGTATGACTTCAATTCCTATAAATCTGTTGAGACTTGTTTATGGTCTAACGTATGAGCTAGTTTTAAAAATGTCTTATGTGCCCTTGAGAAGAATGTGTAGTGTTTTATAGATGCCTGCTGGATTGTGTTGGTTTATAGTGCTGCTCAAATCTTTTAATTCCTTGTCAGTCTTATAGCTGTTGTATATTATATTGTCTTTTTTACTGAAGTGTCATTGACATGCAACACTATATGAGTTTCATTTGTACAATATAATGATTCTGTATTTACCTATATTGCAAATGACCCCCACAATAAGCCTAGTCACTATCAGTGCAGTTCAGTTCAGTTGCTCAATACTGTCTGACTCTTTGCAACCCCATGGACTGCAGCACGCCAGGCTTCCCTGTTCATCACCAATTCCCTGAGCCTACTCAAACTCATGTCCATCGAGTTGGTGATGACATCCAACCACCTCATTCTCTGTCGTCCCCTTCTCCTCCTGCCTTCAATCTTGCCCAGCATCAGGGTCTTTTCCTATGAGCCAGCTCTTCGCATCAGGTGGCCAAAGTATTGGAGTTTCAGCTCCAGCATCAGTCCTTCCAATGAAAATTCAGGACTGATTTCTTTAGGATTGACTGGTTTTTATCTCCTCGCAGTCCAAAGGACTCTCAAGAGTCTTCTCCAACACCACAGTTCAAAAGCATTAATTCTTCAGCACTCAGCTTTCTTTGTAGTCCAACTCTCGCATCCATATATGACTACTGGAAAAAAACATAGCTTTGACTAGATGGACCTTTGTCGGCAAAGTAATGTCTCTGCTTTTTAATATGCTGTCTAGGTTGGCCATAGCTTTCTTTCAAGGAGCAAGCGTCTTTTAATTTCATGGCTGCAGCCACCATCTGCAGTGCTTTTGGAGCCCAAGAAAGTAAATTCACTCACTGTTTCCACAGTTTCACCATCTATTTGCCATGAAGTGATGGGACTAGGTGCCATGAGCTTAGCTTTCTCATTGTTGAATTTTAAGCCAACTTTTTCACTCTCCTCTTTCACTTTCATCAAGAGGCTCTTTAGTTCTTCACTTTCTGTCATAAGGGTGGTGTCATCTGCATATCTGAGGTTACTGATATTTCTCCTGGCAATCTTGATTCCAGATTATGCTTCATCCAGCCCAGCATTTCTCATGATGCACTCTGCATATAAGTTAAATAAGCAGGGTGACAGACAATATACAGCTTTGATGTACTCCTTTCCTGAATTGGAACCAGTCTCTTGTTCCATGTCCAGTTCTAACTGCTGCTTCTTGACCTGCATATAGATTTCTCAGGAGGCAGGTCAGGTGGTCTGGTATTCCCATCTATTTAAGAATTTTCCACAGTTTGTGGTGATCCACACAGTGAAAGTCTTTGGCATAGTCAATAAAACAGAAGCAGATGTTTCTCTGAAACTCTCTTGTGTTTTTGATGATCCAACGGATGTTGGCAATTTGATCTCTGGTTCCTCTGCCTTTTCTAAATCCAGCTTGAACATTTGGAAGTTCACAGTTCACGTATTATTGAAGCCTGGCTTGAAGAATTTTGAGTGTTACTTTGTTAGCATGTGAGATGAGTGCAATTGTGCAGTACTTTGAACATTCTTTGGCATTGCCTTTCTTTAGGATTAGAATGAAAACTGACCTTTTCCAGTCCTGTGGCCACTGCTGAGTTTTCCAAATTTGCTGGCATATTGAGTACAGCACTTTCACAGCATCATCTTTTAGGATTTGAAATAGCTCAGCTGGAATTACATCACCTCCACTAGCTTTGTTTGTAGTGATGCTTCCTAAGGCCCTCTTGACTTTGTATTCCAGAATGTCTGGCTCTAAGTTAGTGATCATGCCATCGTGGTTATCTGGGTCATGAAGATCTTTTTTGTACAGTTCTTCTGTGTATTCCCACAGAATCCCACCTCTTCTTAATATCTTTTGCTTCTGTTAGGTCCATACCATTTCTGTCCTTTATTGTGCCCATCTTTGCATGAAATGTTCCCTTGGTACCTCTAATTTTCTTGAAGAGGTCTTTAGTCTTCCCCATTCTATTGTTTTCCTCTATTTCCTTGCATTGATCACTGAGGAAGGCTTTCTTATCTCTTCTTTCTATTCTTTGGAACTCTTCATTCAAAAGAGTATATAATACAAGGTGTATATTATATATTAATATACATAATAGAGAGGGACAGAGAGAGGGGTGTCTCCAAGATTTCTTTAAAAAATCATTTATTCCTGGCTGCGCTGAATCTTCTGTTGCTTTCCGTGGCCTTTCTCTAGTTGTGGCGAGTGGAGGCTGCTCTTCGTTGTGGTGCACGGGCTTCTCACTGCACTGGCTTCTCCTGTTGCAGAGCAGAGGCCCTAGGTGCCCAGGCTTCAGTAGCTGTGACGCTTGGGCTCGGTAGTTGCAGCTTGTGGGCTCTGGAGCGCTGGCTCAGCCATCGTGGTGCGCGGGCCTAGTTTCTCCATGCCCTGTAGGATCTTCCCGGACCGGGGATTGGACTCATGTCCCCTGCATTGGCAGATGGATTCTTATCCACTGTTCCTACAGGGACATTTTATTTACATTTATATTTAGGTCACTGAGAATGTAGAAATGTTTGCTCATTAATGTTGTTAATCATAATGAGAAAAGTTGTTTATTTGTATTATAAATGTTGTTGATCATAAAAAAAAAAAAAAAAAGAGTATAGCTTTCCTTTTCTCCTTTGCCTTTAGCTTCTCTTCTTTTCTCAGCTATTTGTAAGGCCTCCTCAGACAACCATTTTACCTTTTGCATTTCTTTTTCTTGAGAATGGTCTCGATCACTGTCTCCTATACAATGTCATGAACCTCCACAGTTCTTCAGGCACTAGTCTATCAGATCCCTTGAATCTGTTTGTCACTTCCACTGTATAATCCCATAAGGGATTTGATTTAGATCATACCTGAATGGTCTGGTGGTTTTCCCTACTTTCTTCAATTTAAGCCGGAATTTTGCAATAAGGAGTTCATGATCTGAGCCAGAGTCAGCTCCTGATCTTGATTTTGCTGAGTGTATAGAGATTATGCATCTTTGACTGCCAAAGAATATAATCAATCTGATTTTCGATTTGAGCATCTGGTGATGTCCATGTGTAGAGTCATCTCTTTTGTTGTTGGAAGAGGGTGTTTGCTACAACCAGTGTATTCTCTTGGAAAAACTCTTTTAGCCTTTGACCTGCTTCATTTTGTACTCCAAGGTCAAATTTGCCTGTTAATCCAGGTGTTTCTTGACTTCCTACTTTTCCATTCCAGTTCCCTATGATGAAAATGACATCTTTTGGGGGTGTTAGTTCTAAAAGGTCTTGTAGGTCTTCATAGAACCATTCACCTTCAGCTTCCTCAGCATTACTGGTTGGGGAATACCTTTGGATTACTGTGATATTGAGTGATTTGCCTTGAAAATGAACAGAGATCATTCTGGTTTTTTGTTTTTGTTTTTTTGAGATTGCATCCAAGTACTGCATTTTGGACTCTTTTGTTGACTATGAAAGCTACTCCATTTCTTCTAAGTGATTCCTGCCCACAGAGGTAGATAATCTGAGTAAATTCACCCATGCCAGTCCATTTTAGTTCACTGATTCCTAAAATGTTGATGTTCACTCTTGCCATTTCCTGTTTGACCACTTCCAACTTACCTTGATTCCTGGACCTAACACTCCAGATGCCTATGCAATATTGTTCTTAACAGGCAATGACACAGTTGACTGTAATGATGTAAGGTGGCTCAGCAGTGAAAGCTTCTGCCTGAAATGCAGGGGACACAAGTCCAATTCCTGGGTCAGGAAGATTGCCTGGAGAATGAAATGGCAACCCATTCCAGTATTCTTGCCTTGGAAATCCCATGGGTAAAGGAGCCTGACTAGCCACAATCCATGGGGTCACAAAGAACTGGACATGACTTAGCGACTGAAACTGCCACCACAACAATTCAATTGTGGTCAGAAAGAGCCTGAAAATAAAGAAACACTATCCATAATTACATATTAACTTGTGTTACTTATATTAGTACTTAGCTGTATATTAACTTACGGGTTTAGTTTGATAAACTTTGCTTAGAATTTTGTGCTTGCTTTGGTCTGAAAATATGGGTGCTGGGTAGTTAAGTTGGAGGCTGTAAAGCTCTGCTTCAGAGGGAAGTCACTCATTCTTTAAGTTGGAAGACAGAACATGCCATTGGCCTGGAACTATTTCATTCTCTTCTGCAGGTCTTTCTCAGTGTTGGAAGTCTTAAAATTTACCCATTTCTCCCTGACCCAAGACTCAATTTTCCAGTAGTGACCTAGGCATCAACTTCAGACAACCTCGCAGCTTGGTGTGGGACACGAGCTACAGCTACTTCTTTTTCTGGACTGCAGTACAAGTTTTTGTTCTTATAAAATTGCATAATTTGAGAATCTCCCATTGATGGCTCAAAATAGTGGGGTTTTTTGTTCTTCAAGATTTAGTTATTATTTTGTGAAAAGTTTTTCTGAGTACCTACTCAGTCATCAGCTAAAAGTAGACCTCACTTGGAGCTTCCATGATGGCTCAGCAGTAAAGAATCCATCTGAAGATTCCCTGAAGAAGCAAACAGCCACCCGCTCCAGTATTCTTGCCTGGGAAATCCCATGGATGGAGAAGCCTGGCTGGCTACAGTCCATGGGGTCTCAAAAGTGTCGGACACAACTTAGCGACTAAACAACAAAGATCTCACTTACTCTTCACCTGACTGAAATATGTGTGTTGCTCTTCCCTTTGAGAGGGAGGTTCTCTCTTGTATCCACACTTAGTTCTTCCTCTTGAAGACTGACCCCACTACTTATATTCTTTTTTTTATTTATTTTTATTAGTTGGAGGCTAATTACTTTACAATCTTGATCCCATAACCTTGAGTCTCTTCTCTGTTCTTTTCTATTTGTTATCATTTTTCTCCAATGGCTTCAATCTCTCCCCTACTAGTGGCTCCTCCCCCCAATCTATGAACATTCTCAGTGGCTACCAGTAACCAGAAAACCAAGGACCATATCTATGTTGGTTTGTCTTTCTGTGCCACACTCTCTCCCCATTCTTCTAGTTGCACCCCCCAATTCCATCCACAACCACTATGCTAACATCCTGCCTTCATGTTCCCCTTTGGATTTAAACTTCTTCAACAGTCAATGTTGACAGCCTCTATTTCTATACCTCCCTTTCTCAACTCATGGCAATTTGGTGTCTGCTCCCAACCCTGCACTGAAATTGCTGTTTCTAATGTTCCCAAAGGCTTTCTACACAGTCAGAACTGTCCAGTTCTTATCTCACTAGACCTTTCTGTAGCATTTACCATTTCTGACCATGCCTTCCTGGAAGCTTGGTCTTCTCTTGAATTTTGAGATACCACTTTCCACTGGCTTCTCGGGATTCTCTCTGACCGCTTCTATTTGACAGCTTCTCTTCTTTTGTCCAGCTCTGGAAATACTGTTCTTCCCCAAGTTTCTGACCTTGGTGCTCCTTTATCCACAAACATATATTCACTGATGGTCTTAATCTATTTTGCCATATTCTAAACTCTAAGACTGTCATATCCAACTCTCCACCAGCCATATCTACTTGGCTGTGCCATGAGCATCTCATTCCAAACTTGCCCCAAATTTAGCATATTTGTTCAACAAATAGTGAGTATCTAGTATATGCACAAGATACACACAATCCTACATTCATGGAACTTTCGGTCATCATCTTAATACACCAAGAAATGTTCTCTGTGTCTATATTTCTTCTCTTAAAGAGATAGATTACTGTCATCTGTCCACTCAACCAAGCCAAAAGCCTAGACTTTTTCTTAGACCACATATTCTCTCTAAACTCCTACTTTTGATTTGTTCTCAAGTCTGTCATTTCTACCTCCTGTTGTTTTTTTTCCTCCTATGGACAGAGGAGCCTGGTGGGCTATAGACTCAGATGCAACTGAAGCAACTTAGCATTCATTCATCCATTATTGCTATGGTTCAGATCTTTATCATTTTTGCTAGGATAAAAATAGCACCTCCCAGTAGGTTTTCCTTTTCTCTCACCTCTCCTTTACAAGTCATTCTAGTACCATGACTTACATCACACCCTTCAGAGGTTTTCTGTTGCATTGGATTGAAACATAATCTTTCCTGGTCACTACTGTTTTCCAGCAGTCTTACTTCTCAGCCAGCACACCCCCACCTGCCTTGTAGTAGGTTTATTGAGAAATTATACCTTGTTGGAGCATAAATGTGAATTCTTGAAATATTCCTTCTAACAGGTTTCTAACTGGACAATCATTCTTTAAAATTTTATCAAGATCCCACAACTTTCTGGTCATCTTTGTTAGAACAAACCAATTTCAGTGTTTAAGAATCAGCCTGGGAACTCCCCTGGTGGTCCAGAGGCTAAGACTCTGCACTCCCATGCAAGTGGCCTGGGTTCAATCCCTGGTCAAAGAACTAGATCCCACAGGGCACACCAAACATGAAAGGTCCGCATAACACAACTAGGATGCAGTGGAGCCAAGTAAAAATAAATATTAAAAAAAGAATCAGTTTTGATCTCTTAAAAAGCATTTTTTTTTGGACTCAAAATCAGGTCATTGTTTGTTTCAAAGTTTCATTTCTTTTTTCTTTTGTCAACTTCTTTAATAAACATAAAATTACATAAATTAATAATTATAGCAGTGTGTCATTAGGTCTGCAACATATATAGACAAATTGCATATAATAATAGCACAAAGGAGAATATCATTTTTTTTTAAAACTGTATGCCAACAAATTAGATAACTTTAATATTATGTATAAATTCCTAGAAAGGCATAAATTATTAAGCTGATTCACAAAGAAAGACAAACTGTGAATGATATATAAGAAAGATGTTAAATTGGGAAGAACAAAACAGCACAAAATGAAACAAGAAAATCCCAGGACTTCCCTGGTGGTCCAGTGGTTAAGAATCTGCCTGCCAATGCAGGGGACGAGAGTTTGATCCCTGCTCTGGGAAGATTCCACATGTCTCAGGCAAATCAACCTGTGCATTAGAACTACTGAGCCCGCTCACCGCAGCTATTGAAGCCTGAGCTCTACAGTCTGTGCTCCGCAATAAGAGAAGCCTCCACAATGAGAAGCCCTCGCACTGCAGCTCGAGGGTAGCCCCCACTCGCCACAACTAGAGAAAGCCCTTGCACAGCAATGAAGACCCAGCACAGCCAAAAATAAATAAATAAAATAGATTTTAAAAAATAAATAAAAGGGCTTGTGTACTCAAAAGTCCTCATGGCTTCTATTGGACATATTTTCATTTAGGAGAAGGAAAGTTCTCCCTTTTTTTTTTTTTTTTTTTTTGAGCTATTCTTTTATGTCAGGTCTACAAAACTGCATGTAACTTCATAAATATTTTTAAGAGATACAGTTTTGTAAATATTTAATATTCTGCTAATTTGATTTTGAATTGTAAATGTCAAGTATTCTGTTTGAGGTTTTTTATATTTTGTCATATTTTGTTAAAAAGGGAAAAATTTTACATTTTTAGAATGCTTTTATGAGCAAATTTAATGTACTGAAAATATAAATTTTAATACATAAATAAAAGAAAGAAAAGCCAGACCCAAAGGGCTCTCCGCATTGTACCATCTTAGCACTCTTTTCAAAATCAGTTGACCACAGACATCAGTATCTGACTCTGAATTCCCAGCTGTCTCCACTGGTGTCCATGACTCAAATCTTCATTTCAAGTCAGCCCAAGAAAGATGCTGTTGTCTGGCTTGGGAGCATCTGCTCTTTATATCTCTTTTCAGTCCTAGTAACTTTAGTGTTTAGAGTAGGGAGAAGATTGGAGAAACAGCAGCCAATCCTATTTAGTCTGATGCTAGTGGACTTTACTGATGTGGTTTCCATGCAGGTTTCACCTGGTGCCTCTGTCCCTGAGGAGATCCCCTCCTCAGGACTCCTCAGGGGAGGAGTCTCATAATTTGAGTGAACCTTCCATGGGTTGGGATCACCATTTGCTCACCCTGCTGGCTGCCTGAGAGGCTTTGTGGCTCTGTCCTTCCACTCATCCCTGTCCTTCCACATTCCTTTGTGTGGAGCTACCCAACAACTCGCAAGGTTCTCTTTTTTACCCTCCCGATTTTCTGGCATTTTGCCCCTCAGATCCTCTGTCCCACAGTTTTCAGGCCCTCCCAAGGCAGACAACAAGCCTCCAAAAGACCAGAATTCAACATCAGTCTTTTTTTGTTGTTCAAGTTCTCCGCCAAATCTGAGACTGCTTATGACAGGCACATTTCTCCTTCCAGCAGAGTGGAGGGGCTGTCAAGGATATTCAGTTCCAGATTCCCAGAACCCTCTCCCCAAATCTCTCTTGCAGTATGAGTGACATTACCTGGGTGATCCAGAAATCAGTACATACCTGTCAATATGACTGAGGACTGCCGTTGGTAATGGTTTGCAGAGCTGTTTGAATGTTATTGAACGGCACAGAACTGTACTTTAAAATGGTGAAGGTGGTAAGTGCTATGTTATGTATATTTTATTATGCATATTTTCTATGAAGGAAAAACCATTAAAATATGAAATGCCAAAGGGAATGAGGGGAGCAGTGCTGCAGCTCAGCAGGCTCCTAGTTGAGGAGGGAGATGTCAGTTTTCCTTTGTTACAGGTTTCCTTATTAAGTTCTCTTGGAGCTCTCTTAGTGTGGGGTTGCTGTTATTCAGTTACGAAGTCATTTCTGACTCATTGTGACCCCAAGGACTGTAGCATGCTATGCTCCTCTGTCCTTCACTGTCTCCCAGAGTTTGCTCAGACTCATGTCCGTTGAGTCAGTGATGCCATCCAACCATCTCATCCTCTGCTGCCCCCTTCTCCGTGAGATAAATGCACTTCCTTTCTGTCTTCATCAGAGAAGGGTGGGAAAATCACTTTTCTCAACAGGCACTGCACACCCTATGGAATGGATGACCTTCTTCTCGCTGGCTTCCCTTATATTGTTGGATGTGAGAGTGCTTCTAGGTTTGGGCTATTCGGATTTTTGCCTTCTCAGTAATCCCCCTGGGGGTGTGAGTAGCCCATTCTACAGGGGCTGGAGTCTATTTAGAATGTGAAGTGCTTAGTGGGTTTTTATTTGTTTGTTTGTTTGTTCTCTGCTTTGAGTATTAGTCTTGATTCCAGAATAAGATAATCTCACTTGACAGCTACTTGCATGAATTTGTGCTGATACAGGAAAGTATAAAACGGGAAATGCTTAATAGAAGTTATGAGAGGATAGAAAGCTGCAAAAGTATAAGGATTTGTCACATCGCCTTGTCCTTGCAGGTTAACACTTCGTATATTTATTTATAAATGAGAAGGAAGACCTCCCCCAAAAGTATTATTGTGGTTCTGATTTGTATGTTTTCCACCCTTCCATATCTGCTTGCATTCAATATATAACTGGCCCAAGATCCCAGGCTGAATTTGGAGGCAAAATGGGGATGTAATCCAGCAAGTGAAGCTCAGTTTCAGACCCTCAGAGTGGGGAGGGGGTCTACCTTGACAGTGTACATGGATGAGCCCTCTTTCCTTATGCCTTGAAGCCCTTGCTCATGGAAGCACAGGGTTCCGAGAGACCACTGGGCTGCTGCTGCTGCTGCTAAGTCACTTCAGTCGTGTCCGACTCTGTGCAACCCCATGACTGCAGCCCACCAGGCTCCGCCATCCATGGGATTTTCCAGGCAAGAGTACTGGAGTGGGGTGCCATTGCCTTCTCCGACTTGGGGCTGAAATTGAGGTAAATCTGTAGTAACTAGATGAACCAAGTAAGATCCAAGGGTACCTAACTTGGGTCCTCACGGGTGTTCATCTGACTCTTGATCTTCATCTATCAATTAAGGGAGGTGGCCAGGGTCCCATCTGGATCTCAGTAGGTTCTAATAACACACAGATGTTCTAATTCTACAACTTCAGACTGCAATGTCCTTGATTGTGGAAAATGAAGAGACAAGCAGAAGACGTGAGGAAGTCCATGGGTCGTGAGGAGAAGCTGTCGGTGCAGCCGCCATCTTGAAGCACCAGCGGCTTCTTAAGCTTGACTGTTCTGCCTCAGCTCTGGCAGGACTCAACTTTGACCATTTGGAAGAAGCAGTTATTAAAAATTCTGCATGTGCTGAGCCAGATGTATGTCATTTTTAGAATATGGCTTTGGTGTCTATTTTGAGAAGGCATTTTATTCAGTTTCCAGTTGGTCAGCATTACTGAGAGACACACAGCAGAGGTTACTTACAGAGCAGGCTCGCTTGGGAAAGGAAGAGACGATGATCCTAACGCATATGAATGCAGTCCTTTCAAAGGGAAGCAGCTTAGTTTCAACTCAAGATGCCACCGTGTTCAGCTGGACCGCAGCTGCCATTTCCCGTTTCAGTTTCCTGGTTTTTTTTTTTTTTTTTTTTCCTTTTCTTTTCCCACCATACCACACAACTTGCAGGATCTCATTTCCCTGACCAGGGATTGACCCCACACCCTTGGCAGTGAAAGCACAGAGTCCTAACCTCTAGAGAGCCAGGGAGTTCACCATAACTCAGTTGTTTTATATATATACTACTAAGAAATTACCAAGTTGTCCAGTCCCTCAATTGTTTCCCACTCTTTGCAATCCCATGGACTGCAGCACGCCAGGCTTCTCTGTCCTTTATTACCTCCCATAGCTTGCTCAAACACGTTGAGTCAGTGACGCCATCCAACCATCTCATCCTCTGTCATTCCCTCCTCCTCCTGCTCTCAATCTTTCCCAGCATCAGGGTCTTTTCTAATTAGTCTTCTCTTCACATCAGGTGGCCAAAGTATTGGAGCTTCGGCTACAGCATCAGTCCTTCCAGTGAATACTCAGGGCTGATTTCCTTTAGGAAAATCAGAGATGCTTGGAATAATATTCTTCATTATTTTGGGGACTTTTTGGCAGAAGGAAACTGTTGTATATCTTGATGTAAGATGAACCTTTCATCAAGGAGTAAGATACAGCACAAGCAACATTTCCTCTCTATGATCACCGGTGCTGGTTTTAACACCAGAATGGGCTGTATTCACACATTTAGCACAGAACTGAAGTTGAGAAAAATGAGTTCCCTTTTTGTTGAGGTGAAATTCTCATAGAGTGAAATGCAAAGGCCGTAAGCATATGTAAAATCTGAGGAGTAATGATAAATGTATTCTCCTGTGTAACCATTACCACAATCAAGATATGGAACATTTTCATTAACACAGAAAGTTCCCTCATTTTTACTGTTATTCTCCCAATCCCCCACAGGCAAACATTGCTCTCTTTGTCATCATAGATTACTTCAGCCTCTTTTAGAACTTCATACAAATAAACTCATACAGTGTGTATCCCTCTTGGTCTGCATTTTTCCTCCTAACATTGCGTTTTTGAGGTTCATCCTTATTGTTTCTTATATCAGTAGTTTTTTGAGGTTGTAGATCTGTGAGCTAATTTTTTTCACCAAATGTGGGAAATTTCAGTCATTATTTCTTCAAGGTTTTTTTAACCCCATTCTTGCTCCCCTTGCCTATAGCGACTCCAATTAGTTGATACTAGACTACTCAATCCTGCCCTGTGTGTCTCTGAAGCTCTGCTCACATTACAATTCTTTTTCTCTCTTCCTCTCAGGGTGGATTTCTACTGACATGTCTTCAAGTTCATTAACTTTTTTTTTTAAGGAAAATTAGCTTTTATTAAGGTACTATGCTAAGCACGTTACAATTTTAATTCAACTCATTCTCAATTGTTAACTCAATTAGTCCTCAAGCTGTATCACCATTTTATAACCGAGAAAACAGGCACAGAGGAATTAAGTTACTTTCCCAAGGTAACACAGCTTTTAAAAGACAAGAGGCAGAATTTGAGCAAGACAGTCTTGTTCCAGAGCTTAGGCTCTTACCTAATGAAGTGTTACGACTCTGTATGAGTTCATTAACTTTTTATTCTTCAATATCTTCTTACATTCATCCACTGAAAATAATATTTCAGGTATGACCACCCTAAGTTTCAGAATTTTCATTTGACTGTTTTTCATAGTTTTTATTTCTCTGTAGAGATTATTACAACATTTTTCTTTTTTTACTTTAAGTCCTTACACATATTTATCAGAGCTTCTTCAAAGTTTTAGATCGCTAATTCTAACATCTCAGAGATTGTTTCTGGTGATTGCTCTCTTCCCTTAATTATGGGTTACCTCTACCCATTTTTATTAATGTGCAGTAGCTTTTGGTTATATACGCAGCAGTCTACATAATGCATTATAGAGACTTGACTCCATTGTTTTTCTCTTATGAATGTTGATTATTTGGTTTCATAGACAGTTCAATTTGCCGGCTTGTCACCTTGATCTTAGGGATGTTTGGTATGATCATTTTTTACAACATATCCCCAGAAAGTTTTTACTTAATGTCTAAGCCCTCTAATTTTGTAGGACTCAAACTCGAACTCTATTCCCCAACAGTTGTGTGCAGGAAATATGTTTTTTGCTCAGCTCTTTTAGACTTTCCATTGTTTTCTTCTTAGCATCTTGGAGTTCCTCTTGATTATACACAATTATTTTGGCCACCTGATGCGAAGAGCCAGCTCATTGGAAAAGACCCTGAGGCTGGCAAAGATTGAAGGCAAGAGAAGAAGGAGGTGACAGAGGATGAGATGGTTGGATGGCATCACTGACTCAATGGACATGAGTTTGAACAAACTCAGGGAGATAGTGAAGGACGGCGAAGCCTAGAGTGCTGCAGTTCGTGGGGTCACAGAGTCAGACATGACTTAGTGACAGAAAAAAACAACATACACAATTCAGGGGTTAGCCAATAATTATAACAGAATTTACAAGTAGATATTTGGGGTGTCTCCCTTCTTTCGTGGATTCCTCCCCTCAAATCCTTGCTACTTTTGGGAGCCCCATACTCAACCCATGGAATTCTCTACCCAATAACATTGTGCTTTCTGCTTGAGTTCTCTCTGCCCATCATCAGATATGGACTGCAAAGTGCCCCCAGGAGAAAAGCCATGGAAAACTGGACATGATGCAATACATGTTGTTTTGTTGCTTGTAAGTATCTAAAAATCTACAGTTTCTGTATGCTTATAGTTACTCCCTGGTGCCTTCAATGGGTTTTTGTTTCTGTTTTTCAAAAATTAATTTTGTTTATAGATATAATTGCTATCTTTCAGGGGCTTAGTCAAAATAAAGTACTTCACCATTGCTAAAACTTGACTTCAAAATGAGTTTCAAAATAAATATATTGTTCAGTTCTGTTCACTTCAGTCACTCAGTCGTGTCCGACTCTTTGCGACCCCATGAACTGCAGCACGCCAGGCCTCCCTGTTCATCACCAACTCCTGAAGTTTACTCAAACTCATGTCCATTGAGTCGGTGATGCCATCCAACCATCTCATCCTCTGTCCTTCCCTTCTTCTGCCTTCAATCTTTCCCAGCATCAGGGTCTTTTCTAATGAGTCAGCTCTTCACATCAGGTGGCCAAAGTATTGGAGTTTCAGCTTCGGCATCAGTCCTTCCAATGAATATTCAGGACTGATTTTCTTTAGGATGAACTGGTCGGATCTCTTTGAAATCCAAGGAACTCTCAAGAGTCTTCTCCAACACCACAGTTCAAAAGCATCAATTCTTCGGTGCTCAACTTTCTTTATGGTCCAGCTCTCACATCCATACATGACTACTGGAAAAACCATAACTTTGACTCGAGGGACCTTTGTTGGCAAAGTAATGTCTCTGCTTTTTAATACGCTGTCTATGTTGGTCATAACTTTTCTCCCAAGGAGCAAGCACCTTTTAATTTCATGTGTTGTATTGTACAAATAATGAAGAACAAAATTTGGGAAATGATCAGATAAACATTTACAAAGATGTTTTCCTTTCTCTTTGACCTCCTCTTGTTTCCCCCTTTTCAGAAGATTCATGTTTAATTGTCATTTTTCTGCATGTCTCAGCCTTTTGAGAAGTTTTTTCCCTCTTGTATTCCCAACCTTTGCTTGGCATGTTTTCTAATTATTGAACTCTGTACACTAAATATGATAATGAATTTACTTGTTTATATACCCTGTGGACTAAATAAAGAGGTAAATTGAGGCAAGTTTTAATTACCAGAAACATTTTATTTGGGAATAGCAGAAGAATGATAACTGGGGAAACACATGCTATGCAAGTTACAGGCAAGTCTTTTGAGAGTTTGAAGTGGTCTGTATTGATGGACAAGGAGTGGAAAGGGGGACATCCAGGCAGAGTCCAAGCAGGGATCTGAGAATGGACAGGGACTATTAGGAGGAGTTTACTAGTCAGGAGATGAGTCTTGTCTTCTGTAAATCAAGCATTTACAAGAAGTCAAGAGTCTCTCAGTTCTTGAGTTCTCTTTTTTTGAGGGTGCCTGTGTGAAGTTGTGCATTTCTTGTCCTCTGACTCCATTTAGATTGAAGTCCTTTCACAACCCCCCCTTTTTAAAAACTTTTTATTTCATCTTGGGGTATAGTTGATTAACAGTGTTGTGATAGTTTCAGGTGGACAGCAAAGAGACTCAGCCATATGTATACACGTATCTGTTTTCCCCCAAACTCCCCTCTCATCCAGGCTGCCACATGACATCAAGCAGAGCTTCCTGTGCTGTACAGAAGGACCTTGTTGATAATCCATTCTATTTTTTATTTAGTTAATTTTTTAACTTTTTATTTTATATTAGAGTATAGCAAGTAACAGTGTTGTGATGGTTTCAGATGGATGGCAAAGGGACTCAGCCACACATATACATGTATCCTTTCTTCCGCACACTCCCCTCTCATCCAGGCTGCCAAATGACATTGAGTAGGGTTCCCTGTGCAGTACAGTAGGACCTTTCCACAAACCCTTCTGACTTGATAGGGCCATTAGGACTTTACCCTGGATTTTGTCTAGGTCATTATTTTGCACACAGTCAGCATTTAAGACATACATGTATTGATTGATTGGAGAAGGAAATGGCAACCCACTCCAGTATTCTTGCCTGGAGAATCCCAGGGACAGAGGAGCTTGGTGGGCTGCTGTCTATGGGGTTGCACACAGCTGGACATGACTGAAGTGACTTAGCAGCAGCAGCAGTTCTGACTGATGGATAAGTGAATGGAAGAATTAAGCAGAAGAAAAATGCTTTAAATAAAAATTTGAAACAGGTGTATGTGAAATTTCCACTTTTAGGGAGGTCTTTATTTTTATTTTTTAAAATTAAAGTGTAATTTGTGTACAATGTTGTGTTAATTTCTGCTGTATAGAAAAAGTGTTCCATTTATACATATATATATATATATATATATATATTTATATATATACTTTTTCAGATTCTCTTCCAATATAGGTTATTACAAGATATGTGAATGTGGTTCACTGTATTATACAATAGGACCTTGTTGTTTATCTATTGTCTATATGATAGTATGTATATTTTAATCCTAAACTTCTGATTTATTCCTTCCCTTCCTTTCCCCTTTGGTAACTATTAGTTTGTCTTCTATGTCTGTGAGTCTGTTTCTTTTGTGTAAATAAATTCATCTGTATCTTTTTTTTTATAGATTCCACATACTTAGTGATATCAGGTGATATTTGTTTTTCTCTAACTTACTTCACTTAGTAAGATCAACTGTTTAAGTTTCTCTTAACCTATAACTCAGGACAGAACTCTGGGAAAATATTAATGTATTCCATTCAAGTGGGTGACAGTGGTTTTATGTCACAAAGGCCACATTTTAATGTATTAATGAAAGCTCATTTTACCAAGTAAGATAATCTGAACCAGCTTATACAGGAAATTCTACTAAGTAGTTATGTGAATACAAGTGTGATATTTATAAGGACCTGAAAAACCTCTGACGATTTGTTTCTCAACCAGAAGGTTCTAATTTTAAACTCTCTCATAAAGGTGTGAGCAAAACCTCCTCTCTCTCCAAGATGCTTCACTGTACCTACTTCCATAAAACATTTTGTGAAAGGAGTGACAATGTCCTTCTGGCTCGTTATTGTATCCCCCACATCTAATACTCTACATGGCAAGTATTGGTGTGTTCAATAAATATTTGTTGAGTTAACAACATGTAAACACAGAGATTTTTTTCTCCAATAAACATTGGGCCCATCATTGATGAAAGCAGTGTTCACGAGGTAACTTTTAGAAAAGTATAACTCCTAAATGACATTTAACTGAAGTTATACAATTAAATACATATTATTTCTGCTTATATTAATATTTTTAAAAAGATAATAAAAGTTGTTTCATGATGGTACCTAAGATTATTTAGTTTTTGGTATGGTCCCTGGAGACAGTGGATAGATATTCACAGTGACGATGATTTTCAAGGATACTTCTGCTCCTGTACTGAGCAAGCAGAAAGTTCTCTTGAAAGTCAGTAAGACTTGGGTCATTCTTGCCCCACAGCTCCTAGTGGCTCTATATGGTCAGGAATTCTCTTCCTGTACATATCTGCATGGCCGAAGTGTTTATTGTCTCTGAGTCTTAGCTACAAACCATGTGATTCTAGACGATGTGCTTCTAATCATCTCACTGAAGTCATGAGTCTTTTCAGGAAAACTTAGATTCCATTTTGAAGGAATATAATTTGAAACAAGGCTAGAGTAAAAAAATAAACCCACATCAGCTTGGAAATGATAAGCAGGTAATTCAGTCTGAAGACCTCGTAGGTAAATTTGAAAGCCTATGTTCACTTTGCAGGATTTCACACCTTTTCAGTGAAAGGAAAGTAGGTGCAGCAACATGATGATTTTCTAATCTACTTAACATCCATTGATTATTGAATATCTTGATTTTTATGTATTCTGTGTTATGGAGTGACAGATTAGTGTCACTTCAAAATTACTGTCACTTCTCCTTTCTTTCTTATAAATTAGAAATGGATTCTATTTCATATTCCCACAATCATATATTCTTAGTAAAGTATCTTCTAAGAGCAATGCTTCAGTGCTATTTTAAGGCAGGTATATGAAAGTAAATAAAGAACATCATTTCAGTAGGTAAAATTGAAAATGGGAAATACAGAGATATTTGCCAAAAAACAAATATTTAATAGAAAAAAAATTTTTTTTTTCTTATTTTCTGGTTGTGCTAGGGATATTAGGAAAATGGAAGAAATTTGCAAAAGATCTTGTGGAGAATAAACCTTGTTGACCTGTTAAGTAAATCTAAATTTTAAAAAGAAATTACATCTATCCCAAAGGATAAATTTTACTTTGCAAAGATATATGGTTTGAGCAGCAAGCTGCGCTAGAGCAGCAAGCTGCCGAGAGGAGATACCCAAGTCCAACGTCAGGAGTGGCGGCCGGTGAGTAGATATCCCACGCCCAAGGTAAGGAACAGTGACTACTTTGCTGGAGCAGCCATGAAGAGATACCCCCCATCCAAAGTAAGAGAAATCCAGCAAGATAGTAGGTGCTGAGAGAGGGCATCAGAGGGCAGATAGACTGAAACCACAATCATAGAAAACTAGCCAATCTGATCATATGGACCACAGTCTTGTCTAACTCAATGAAACTAAGCCATGCCGTGTATGGGGCCACCCAAGACAGACGGGTCATGGTGGAGAGGTCTGACAAAATGTGGTCCACTGGAGAAGGGAATGGCAAACCACTTCAGTATTCTTGCCTTGAGAACAGTATGAAAAGTATGAACAGTATGAAAAGGCAAAAAGATAGGACACTGAAAGATGAACTCCCCAGGTTGGTAGGTGCCCAATATGCTACTGGAGATCAGTGGAGAAGTAACTCCAGAAAGAATGAAGGGATGGAGAAAAGCAAAAACAACACCCATTTGTGAATGTGACTGGCGATAGGAGCAAGGTCTGATGCTGTAAAGAGAAATATTGCATAGGAACCTGGAATGTTAGGTCCATGAATCAAGGCAAATTGGAAATGGTCAAACAGGAGATGGCAAGAGTGAACATCAACATTCTAGGAATTAGCAAACTAAAATGGACTGGAATGGGTGAATTTAACTCAGATGAACATTACATCTACTACTGTGGACAGGAATCACTTAGAAAAATGGAGTAGCCAAAGTAAGCCAGAAAGATAAAGACCAATACAATATACTAACCCATATACATGGAATTTAAAAAGATAGTAACGATAACCCTATATGCAAAACAGAAAAAGAGACACAGATGTACAGAACAGACTTTTAAACTCTGTGGGAGAAGGCGAGGGTGGAATGTTCTGAGAGAATAGCATTGAAACAAGTATACTATCAAGGGTGAAACAGATCACCAGCCCAGGTTGGATGCGTGAGACAAGTGCTCGGCGCTGGTGCACTGGGAAGACCCAGAGGGATGGGATGGGGAGGGAAGTGGGAGGGGGGGTTGGGATGGGGACTACATGTAAATCCATGGCTGATTCATGTCAATGTACGGCAAAAACCACTAAAATATTGTAAAGTAATTAGCCTCCAACTAATAAAAATAAATTTAAAAAATTTTTAAAAAGAAAAAAGAAAAATGGAGTAGCCATCATCGTCAACAAAAGAGTCCAAAATGCAGTACTTGGATGCAATCTCAAAAACGGCAGAATGATCTCTGTTCATTTCCAAGGCAAACCATTCAATATCACAGTACCGAGTCTATGCCCTGATCACTAATGCTGAAGAAGCTGAAGTTGAACGGTTCTATGGAGACCTACCAGACCTTTTAGAACTAACACCCAAAAAATATGTCCTTTTCATTATAGGGGACTGGAATGCAAAAGTAGGAAGTCAAGAAACACCTGGAGTAACAGGAAAATTTGGCCTTGGAGTACGGAATGAAGCAGGGCAAAGGCTAATAGAGTTTTACCAAGAGAACTCACTGGTCATACCAAACACCCTCTTCCATCAACACAAGAGAAGACTCTACACATGAACATCACCAGATGGCCAACACCGAAATTAGATTGATTGTATTCTTTGCAGTCAAAAATGGAGAAGCTCTATACAGTCAGCAAAAACAAGACCGGGAGCTGACAGTGGCTCAGATCATGAACTCCTTATTGCAAAATTCAGACTGAAATTGAAGAAAGTGGGGGAAACCACAAGACCATTCAGTTATGACCTAAATCAAATCCCTTATGATTATACAGTGGAAGTGAGAAATAGATTTAAGGGATTAGATCTAATATACAGAGTGCCTGATGAACTATGGCTGGAGGTTCGTGACATTGTACAGGAGACAGGGATCAAGACCATCCCCCAAAAAAAGAAATGCCAAAAAGCAAAATGGCTGTCTGAGGAGGCCTTACAAATAGCTGTGAAAAGAAGAGAAGCAAAAAACAAAGGAGAAAAAGGAAAGATATACCCATTTGAATGTAGAGTTTGAAAGAATAGCCAGGAGAGCTAAGAAAGCCTTCCTCAGTGATCAGTGCAAAGAAATAGAGGAAAATAATAGAATGGGAAAGACAAGCGATCTTTTCAAGAAAATTAGAGATACCAAGGGAACATTTCATGCAAAGATGGGCTCAATAAAGGACAAAAATGGTATGGACCTGACAAAGCAGAAGATATTAAGAAGAGGTGGCAAGAATACACAGAAGAACTGTACAAAAAAGATCTTCACGACCCAGGTAATCATGATGGTGTGAGCACTCACCTAGAGCCAGACATCCTGGAATGTAAAGTCAAGTGGGTCTTAGGAAGCATCACTACAAACAAAGCTAGTGGAGGTGATGGAATTCCAGTTGAGCTATTTCAAATCCTAAAAGATGCTGCTGTGAAAGTGCTGCACTCAATATGCCAGCAAATTTGGAAAACACAGCAGTGGTCACAGGACTGGAAAAAGTCAGTTTTCATTCCAATCCCAAAGAAAGACAATGCCAAAGAACATTCAAACTACCACACAATTTCACTCATCTCACACGCTAGAAAAGTAATGCTCAGGATTCTCCAAGCCAGACTTCAACAGTACATGAACCATGAACTTCCAGATGTTTAAGCTGGTTTTAGAAAAGGCAGAGGAACCAGAGATCAAATTGCCAACATCTGCTGGATCATTGAAAAAGCAAGAGAGTTCCAGAAAAACATCTATTTCTGCTTTATTGACTATGCCAAAGCCTTTGACTGTGTGGATCACAATAAACTGTGGAAAATTCTGAAACAGATAGGAGTACCAGACCACCTGACCTGCCTCTTGAGAAACCTGTATACAGGTCAGGAAGCAACAGTTAGAACTGGACATGGAACAACAGACTGGTTCCAAATAGGAAAGGGAGTACTTCAAGGCTGTATATTTTCACCCTGCTCATTTAACTTCTATTCAGAGTACATCATGAGAAACGCTGGGCTGGATAAAGCACAAGCTGGAATCAAGATTGCCTGGAGAATTATCAGTTACCTCAGCTATGCAGATGATACCACCCTCATGGCAGAAAGCAAAGTAGAACTAAAGAGCCTCTTAATGAAAGTGAAAGAGAGTGAAAAAGTTGGCTTAAACCTCAACATTCAGAAAACTAAGATCATGGCATCTGGTCCCATCATTTCATAGCAAATAGATGGGGAAACAGTGGAAACAGTGGCTGGCTTTATTTTGGGGGACTCCAAAATCATTGCAGATGGTGACTGCAGCCATGAAATTAAAAGACGCTTACTCTTTGAAAGGAAAGTTATGACCAACCTAGACAGCATATTAAAAAGCAGAGACGTTACTTTGCCAACAAAGGTCCATCTAGTCAAGGCTATGGTTTTTCCAGTAGTCATGTATGGATGTGGGAATTGGACTATAAAGAAAGCTGAGCACTGAAGACTTGATTCTTTTGAATTATCATGTTGGAGAATACTCTTGAGAGTCCCTTGGACTGCAAGGAGATGCAACCAGTCCATCCTAAAGGAGATCCGTCCTGGTGTTCATTGGAAGGACTGATATTGAAGCTGAAACTTCAATACTTTGGCCACCTGATGACAAGAACTGACTCATTTGAAAAGACCCTGATATTGGGATAGGTTGAAGGCAGGAGGAGAAGGGGACAACATAGGATGAGATGGTTGGATGGCATCACCGACTCAATGGACATGAGTTTGGGTAAACTCCAGAAGTTGGTGATGTACAGGGAGGCCTGGCATGTTGCAGTCCATGGGGTCGCAAAGAGTCGGACATGACTGAGTGACTAAACTGAACTGAACTGAAGCAGAACATTATAGTTTTGTTTAATTTCTCCATATATTCCTTTGTTATCATTCTATTTTCAATCAAAGTATGAGAACAGTTGGTTGTTTTTTTTTTACAATAATCAAACTCCTGTTGTGATTTTGTTGTTGTTGTTCAGCGGTCTAACCCAGGTTATGTATGGTAAACCTGTTCCCAAGCAGACATGTGGCACATGATAGTTTTAGAGGGAAAGATTTAATGCTGGGAATTGGGAGAGGAGATGTTTCAATATAATCTAATTTAATTTTGACCTGAAAGATCATTTTCAGCAGCTTTGGTCTGAGAACTATAGCTTGTATTTTAGTTAGGCCAGTGATTTGTTGCTGGTGTTTTACCCAGAGTGAGATTTGCAGAGGATTAGTGAGGTCATGGGCTTCCCAGGTGGCACAGTGATAAAGAATCTGCCTACCAATGTAGGAGATGAAAGAGATGTGGATTCAGTCCCTGGGTGGGGAAGATCTCCTGGAGTAGGAAATGGTAACCCACTCCAGTATTCTTGCCTGGGAAATCCCATGGACAGAGAAGCCTAGCAGACTACAGTCTATGTGGTTACAGAAAGTCAGACACAACTGGGCACACATGCACAGTGAGGTTGTAGGAGTTTTATTTTTTACTTTATTGCATAGACTACATAGGCTTGAGACAAAAGAAAAGCTTTCCACTGGACTTTGCAGGGACTTTGCAGGGGGATGGTCATTTATTAGCTTTTTTTTGAAGTGAAATTTTGTTCATTGTAACAGTATTATTGTCACAAATCAAATAGGAATCTCCCAGGAGCCCTTTATTTGTTTGTTTCAGAATATTACTCTATTTTAAGCTTATAGAAAAAATGTGACTTCAGTGTCCCAATCTTCCAATATCTGACCATATAGTTCTTCCAGAGGCAGATAAATGTTAGAATCAGATTTGTATCAGGTTCCATATTTTTTTTTTTCTCACTTTCTTCTCTGACTTTGGAAGGACAGCTGCCAAGGTTGGTTTGAGACCTTTTATGACTTTTCTTACTAACTGTTTCAACTATTTTAGCATTGACTTTTGTCCTTCTCCAGGGAATAGAGATGCTACTAGTGACAGAGAAAGAAATTGAACATCAAGGAGCAAGAGAAGGAAACTAGAGAGAAGCAATATCAGTGAATTTTAAGACAAAAGAGAATGGAAATTCCCATTGGGTATTTTCACACAGAACCAGGTTATAAAAGCAGATTTTAAAAGTTTTATTGTTTTATTTTATTTTTTTGGTCTGTAAGCATAAAAAGAGCTAAAGAGATGGAGGGTCACAAAATCTTACTTGAAAGAGTTCTAATAATCTTGTTAGGCTGAGTTTAAATTGTTGTAGAATGTCCTTTTCTTTTTACTTCTTCTACTTATAGATACATTTCTAAGTTCTTTTCTGAGCATCTGTGTTTCACCTGAAAGCCCAAACTAGATAACTGAACAGATGGCCAATTCTTTTATTGCTAAAACATTAGTCCTTCTCCCATACCTCTCCAAATATGTATGCCCAAATTTAGGCCTATTCACATAAAAGAACCATGCTTATAAAGTGATCATCATGAGTCTTGTGAGCATGATTTATTTTTATCATGACAGTTATCACTATTTGGTATGGTCTTATTTGTTTATCATTTGTGTCCTCCCATTAGATGGTAAAGCTTTTAAAAATATATATTGATTTATTTGGTTGCACTGGGTCTTAGCTGTGGCATGTAGGATGCCTGAACATTCTAGTTCCCTAAACATGGGTCAGCCCCAGGTCTCCTGCATTGGGAGTGCAAAGTCTTAGCCACTGGACCACCAGGGAAATCCTGATTTGTAGGGAAGGGAACCATAAAGTAGAGAGCTGCACAAAAAGAGAGCTCTGAAGATTGCAAATGTCCCCCTCAAGTTGCATACTCACCAGTACTGACATTATAATCTACATAGGAAATACAATGGATTCTACGAAAATTATTAGAACTAATATGTCAGTTTAGCAAATTTACAGATTAACATACAAGATCAACACACAAGCATCAAGTGTATTCCTATATACTAGCAGCAACTAGAAACTGATACTTAAAATGAGAAAATATATCATCATACCCCATCATACCCCAAATGAGATTTATGCTAGGCATGCAAAGCCATCTCAATATTCCTCAGTTAATATATATGACATCAAAAGTACACATGAAAAAGCAAAAATCAAGAAGTGGAACTACATCAAACTAAAGCATTTCTGCATGGCATAGGAAACAATTATCAGAATTAAAAAAAAAAAAAAGCAACCTACATAATTGAACAGTAAAGAATCTGCCTGCAATGCAGGAGATCTGGGTTTGATCCTGGGTTGGGAGGATCCTCTATAAAAGGGAATGACTACCCACTCCAGTGTTCTTGCCTGGAGAATACTATGGACAGAGGACAGTCTGCCTGAAAGACTACAGTCCATGGTTGCAACATGACTGAGCAACTAACATACACACATAATGGGAGAAGATATTTGAAAACCATGTATCTATTAAGGGTTTAATACCTAAAATATATAAGAAACTCATACAACTTAATAGCAATCCATGAATTGATAACCTAATTATAAAATAGGCAAATGACCTCAATAGATATTTTTGCAAAGAATACATACAAATAGCCAAATGGGTACATGAAAATATGTTCAATATTACTGGTTATCAGAGAAATGCAAATCAAAACCATGGTGAGATATCTCTTTATACCTATTAGGATGGGTATTATCCAAAAGATAAGGTAACAAGGATTGGCAAGCATTTGAAGAAAACAGAACCCTTGCATAATTCCCAGGTAACTCAGCTGGTAAAGAATCCACCTGCAATTCAAGAGACCCCGGTTCGATTCCTGGGTGAGGAAGTTCCCCTGCAGAAGGGATAGGCTACCCACTCCAATATTCTTAGGCTTCCCTGGTGGTTCAGATGGTAAAGAATCCTCCTGCAATATGGGCAACCTGGGTTCAATCCCCTGGTTGGAAAGATACCCTGGAGGAGGGCATGGCTACCCACTCCAGCATTCTTGCCTGGAGAATCCCCATGGACAGAAGAGCCTGGCAGACTACAATCTGAGGGGTCACAAAGAGTCAGACATGACTGAGCGACTAAGAACATACCATTAATGAGAACATAAATTTGTATCGACATTATGGAAAACAGTATGGGCACTCCTCAAAAAATTAAAAATAGAACTACATGAGATAGCAATCCCATGTAAAGATAAATGGATTTTTTTAAACTTAATACACCCATACAAATGGAATATTATTATTCAGCCATTAAAAAGAAGGAAATTTCACCAGTTGCAACAACATAGAATGGATCTAGAGGACATTTACGCTAAGTGAACTAAGCTAGATACAGAAAGACAATCACTACATCATCTCATTTATATGTGGAAGAAAAAAAAAGAGAGAAAAGTGAAACCTTTAGCACCAGAGAGAAGAATGCAGATTGAGAGGGGTAGAGGATGAGGAAAATGGAGAGGTGTTGATCCAAAGGTTCACTATCAAGGGAACGAAAAGATGAGCCACAGATTGGGAGAAAATATTTGCGAAACACATGTGTGATAAAGGACTGCTGTACAAAATATACAAAGAATAAGTATACAATACTTATAAGTCAACAATAAGAAAATTAACAATCCAATTAAAAAATGGGCAAAAGATCTTCTTACCAAAGAAGATATACAGAGGTAAAATTAGCATAGGAAAAGATACTCCACATCTTATGTTACTAGGGAATTTCAAACTAAAGCAACAGTGAAATAACTTGGCACACATATCAGAACAGAGAAAATCCGGAACACTGACAACACCAAATGCTGGTGAGGATATGGAGAAAAAGGAACTCTTGGGACTCCCCAAGGCAGTTCAGTGATTAAGACTGCACTTCCAATGCAGGGGGCATGGGCTTGATCCCTGATCTTAGCGCTAAGATCCCACATGCCACAGCATGCAGTCAAGAAATTAAAATTTAAAAAAAAAAAGAGAGAGAAACTCTCATTCATTGCTAGTAGGGATGCAAAATGGTACAACCACTTTGGAAAAAGTTTGGTAGTTTCTTACAAAAGTAAACATTCTTACAGTCAGTCAGTTCAGTCACTCAGTCATGTCTGAATCTTTGTGACCCCATGAACCGCAGCACACCAGGCTTCTCTGTTCATCAGCAACTCCCGGAGCTTACTCTAACTCAAGTCCATTGAGTCGGTGATACCATCCAACCATCTCATCCTCTGTCGTTGCCTTCTCCTCCTGCCTTCAATCTTTCCCAGCATCAGGGTTTTTTCCAATGAGTCATTTCTTCACATCAGGTAGCCAAAGTATTGGAGATTCGGCTTCAGCATCAGTCCTTGCGATGAATAATCAGGGCCGATTTCCTTTAGGATGGACTGATTGGATCTCCTTGCAGCCCAAGGGACTCTCAAGAGTCTTCTCCAACATCACAGTTCAAAAGCATCAATTCTTCAGTGCTCAGCTTTCTTTATAGTCCAACTCTCATGTCTATACATGACTACTGGAAAAACCATAGCTTTGACTAGACGGACCTTTGTGGGTAAAGTAATGTCTCTGTTTTTTAATATGCTGTCTAGGTTGGTCATAACTTTCCTTCCAAGGACCAAGTGTCTTTTAATTTCATGGCTGCAATCACCATCTGCAGTGATTTTGGAGCCCCCCAAAATAAAGTCAGCCACTGTTTCCACTGTTTCCCCATTTATTTGCCATGAAGTGATGGGACCAGATGCCATGATCTTAGTTTTCTGAAGGTTGAGTTTTAAGCCAACTTTTTCACTCTTCTCTTTCACTTTCATTAAGATGCTCTTTAGTTCTTCTTTGCTTTCTGCCATGAGGGTGGTATCATCTGCATATCTGAGGTTATTGATATTTCTCCCAGCAATCTTGATTCCAGCTTGTGCTTCATCCAGCCAGGTGTTTCTCATGATGTACTCTGCATAGAAGTTAAATGAGCAGGGTGTCAATATACAGCCTTGATGTACTCCTTTCCCTGTTTGGAACCAGTCTGTTGTTCCATGTCCAGTTCTCACTGTTGCTTCCTGACCTGCATATAGATTTCTCAGGAAGCAGGTCAGGTGGTCTGGTATTCCCATCTCTTAAAGAATTTTCCACAGTTTGTTTTGATCCACACAATCAAAGCTTTGGTGTAGTCAATGAAGCAGAAGTAGATGCTTTTCTGGAACTCTCTTACTTTTTCGATGATCCAGTGGATGTTGGCAATTTGATCTCTGGTTCCTCTGCCTTTTCTAAATCCAGCTTAAACATCTGGAAGTTCATGGTTCCTGTACTGTTGAAGCCTGGCTTGAAGAATTTTGAACATTACTTTGCTAGCATGTGAGATGAGTGCAATTGTGCGGTACTTTGAATATTATTTGGCATTTCCTTTTTTGGGGATTGGAATGAAAACTGAACTTTTCCAGTCCTGTGTCCACTGCTGAGTTTTCCAAATTTGCTGGCATATTGAGTGCAGCACTTTCACAGCATCATCTTTTAGGATTTGAAATAGCTCAACTGGAATTCCATCACCTTCACTAGCTTGAAGATGGCAGAGTAGAAGGACGTGCACTCATCTTCTCCTGTGATAACTCCAAAATTACAACTCACTGTTTAACAACTGTCGATAGGAGAATGTTGAATCCCACCAAAAAAAGATACCCGACGTCCAAAGGCAAAGGAGAAGCCCAGCAAGATGGTAGAAGGGGCTAAATCACATTTAGAATCAAACCCCATACCCGCCAGAGAGGCTCGGAGGGCTCAAACAAATCTTGTGCACACCAGGACCCAGAGACCCCACAGAGACTGAGCCAGAACTGTTTTTGAGTGTCTCCTGAGGAGGTATGGGTCAGCAGTGGACTGCTACAGGGCCAGGGGCTCTGGGTACGGTAGACCAGGGTATGGCATAAGCCCTCTTGGAGGAGGTCACAATTAACACCACCATAGAACTGCCAGAACTTACACAGGACTGGGGAAACAGACTCTGCGAGGGCACAAATAAAACATTTTGTGCACCGAGACCCAGGAGGAAGGAGCAGTGACCCCGCAAGAGACTGACCCAGACTTACCCATGAGTGTCCAGGAGTCTCCGGCAGAGGCATGGGTCGGCGGTGGCCTGCTGCAGGATTGGGGGCACTGAGTGTAGCAGTCCCTGCATGGGGCCTTTTGAAGGAGATCACCATTATCTTCAGTACCTCCACCACAGTTTGGCCTCAGGTCAAACAACAGGGAGGGAACACAGCCTTTAGCAGAAAACTGGATTAAAGATTTACTGAGCATGACCCCGCCCATCAGAACAAGACCCAGTTTCTCCCTCAGTCAGTCTCTCCCATCAGGAAGCTTTCATAAGCCTCTTAACCTTCTCCATCAGAGAGGGCAAACAGACTGAAAACCACAATCACAGAAAACTAACCAATCTGGTCACATGGACCACAGCCTTGTCTAACTCAGTGAAACTATGAGCCATGCCATATAGGGCCACCCAAGATGGACAGGTCACAGTGGAGAGCTCTGATAAAATGTGGTCCACTGGAGAAGGGAATGGCAAACCACTTCAGTATTCTTGCCTTGAGAAGCCCATGAACAGTATTCTTACAGTACAATCCAGCAATCACGCTGCCCGATATTTAACCTGTCAATGACAAACTGGCACTTGCCAAGGGCATTTGCCATCTGCCTCTGTGGAGATTGAATCGTGTGCTGTTGTAGCTGTTGACTTTGATAAGGCCTGAAGGAAGTTCAGGGTGGAGAATGAGGCACTCTGTGCTCCAAGCAAACTGATGAAGCAGGTCTTTAGGTAGTTAGATATTTTCAGAAACTGATTTCATGATCTCAATCCTTACATCTCCTCATATCTAGAAAAGCACTGATACCCTTCATGGCAACATCAGCTCCTAGCAGACTAGCAGAAACCTTTTGTAAAATAAGTGCTTGATTTCATGAACTCCCCCTTCACCAAAATCACATGTATTGACCTTCTCCCACTACCTCTTTGGAGCAGTTTCTCAGAGCTATCTGAGGTGCTGTTTCCCAGGCTGCAGTCCTCATTTTACCCCAAATAAAACTTAACTCACAACTCTCATGCTGTGCAACTTTTTTAGTCAACAACCAACAAAATCTGAAAACATGTCTACACAAAAACCTGCAGGAATGTTTATGGAAACTTTATTCATAATGTCAAAATTTGGAAGCAACTTAGTAAATGATTGGATAAATAAACTGTGGTGCATCCAGAAAATGGAATATGATTCAGGACTAAAAAGAAATAAGCTGTCAAGCCATGAAAAAATATGGAGGAAGTTTAAATGAATATTACTATGTATGGATGTGAGAGTTGGACTGTGAAGAAAGCTGAGAGCTGAAAAATTGATGCTTTTGAACTGTGGTGTTGGAGAAGACTCTTGAGAGTCCCTTGGACTGCAAGGAGATCCAGTCAGTCCATCCTAAAGGAGATCAGTCCTGGGTGTTCATTGGAAGGACTGACTCTGAAGCTAAGACTCCAATACTTTGGCCACCTCATGCGAAGAGCTGACTCATTGGAAAAGACCCTGATGCTGGGAGGGATTGGGGGCAGGAGGAGAAGGGGACAACAGAGGATGAGGTGGCTGAATGTCATCACTGAGTCAATGGACATGAGTTTGAGTAAACTCCGGGAGTTGGTGATGGACAGGGGGGCCTGGTGTGCTGTGATGCATGGGTCGCAAAGAGTCGGACACAACTGAGTGACTGAACTGAACTGAAGTGAAAAACCAATTTGAAAAGGCTACATACTGTATTATTCCAAATATATGAAGTTCTGGAAAAGGCAAAACTGTAGACAATAAAAAGATCAGTGTTTCCCAGGGGTTAGTGCAAAAGGAGGGATAAATAGGACAAACACAGGAGAATTTTAGGGTCGTGAAATTTTCTGTATGACACTACATGGGGTCACTACATATTTGCTGAAACCCATAGAACATACATCATCAAGAGTGAAGTCTGAACTAAACTATGGACTATGGATGATAATGTAGGTTCATCAGTTGTAACAAATGTACCCCTTTGGTGGCAGATGTTGAGAGTGGGAGAGAGTATGGGGCCAAGAGGTATACGGGGACTCCTTGTACTTCCTGCTCACTTTTACTGTGAACCTAAAATTGCTCTTTTAAATAGTCTATTTAAAAAAAGATAGAATCAAAAATCATGAAATACTGAACAAATTCCAAGAAATAGAATGTCTTGTACACTTAAAACACAAAACATTGCTGAGGGGAATTAAAGAAGACCTAAGTAAATGGAAAGATACACCACATGATAATGTGTAATATTCCATATTGTTAAGATTTCAGCTCTCCCAAATTAATTAATACTCCATTGCAGTCAACCAAAATCTCAGCACACTTTGTGTAGATATTGATAAACTAGCTCCTGAATTCATATAAGCAAAGAACCCATATTAGTCAAAATAATTTTTAGAAAGAACAAACGTGGAGGATTAACATTTTCTGATCTCAAGATTCCTTATAAAGCTACAATAAATCAAGATAGCACAGTACTGGAGTAAACACAAATAAATTAACGAAACAGCATTTAAAATCCAGGAATAGATTCACACGTATATAGACAACTGAATCTTGACAAAGTGTAAAGGAAATTAAGTGGACAAAAACAGCTTTTTTTTTTTAATAGTGCTGGAACAATTGGCTATCTAACAACAACAACGACAAAAAATTACAATCCATACCTCACCAAATACAAAAATTAACTCAAAGTAGATCACAAACCTAAGTTTAAAATTCAAAGCTATAAAATTTCTAGCAGAAAACAGGAGAAAACTCCTGTGGTCTTAGCTTAGGCAAATCTTTCTTATATACACAAAAGCATAATTCCTAAAAGAATAATCTTGAAGCAGCTATGGAAAACAGTATGGAGAGTCCTCAAAAATTTAAAATAAAACTTCTATATGATGCAGCAATATTACCTCTGGGTAAATGTCCAAAGGAATCAAAATCAAGATCTCAAAAGAGATATCTGCATTTCCATGTTTTGGCAACATTATTCACAATAAACAAGATATGGAAATAATCTAAATGTCTGTCAACAGATGAATAAATAAACAATTTGTAGTATATATAGTTAGTTAGCTAGTATTAGTCACTTAGTTGTGTCTAACTCTTTGCGACCCCATGGACTATAGCCCCCCAGGATCTTCTGTCCATAGCATTTCCCAGGCAAGAATACTAGAGTGGGTAGCCATTCTCTTCTTCAGGGGGTCTTCCTGACCCAGGAATGAAACCCCAGTCTTCCACATTGCAGGCAGATTCTTTACCATCAGAGTTACCGGGGAAGCCCTTATTATTCAGACTTTAAAAAGTCACCAGCCAAAACACTCTCCAACATGAATCACAGCAGGATCCTCTATGACCCACCTCCCAGAATATTGGAAATAAAAGCAAAAATAAACAAATGGGACCTAATGAAACTTAAAAGCTTTTGCACAACAAAGGAAACTGTAAGCAAGGTGAAAAGACAGCCCTCAGATTGGGAGAAAATAATAGCAAATGAAGAAACAGACAAAGGATTAATCTCAAAAATATACAAGCAACTCCTGCAGCTCAATTCCAGAAAAATAAATGACCCAATCAAAAAATGGGCCAAAGAACTAAACAGACATTTCTCCAAAGAAGACATACAGATGGCTAACAAACACATGAAAAGATGCTCAACATCACTCATTATCAGAGAAATGCAAATCAAAACCACAATGAGGTACCATTACACGCCAGTCAGGATGGCTGCTATCCAAAAGTCTACAAGCAATAAATGCTGGAGAGGGTGTGGACAAAAGGGAACCCTCTCACACTGTTGGTGGGAATGCAAACTAGTACAGCCACTATGGAGAACAGTGTGGAGATTTCTTAAAAAACTGGAATTAGAACTGCCATATGACCCAGCAATCCCACTTCTGGGCATACACACTGAGGAAACAAGATCTGAAAGAGACACATGCACCCCAATGTTCATCGCAGCACTGTTTATAATAGCCAGGACATGGAAGCAACCTAGATGCCCATCAGCAGATGAATGGATAAGGAAGGTGTGGTACATATACACCATGGAATATTACTCAGCCATTAAAAAGAATTCATTTGAATCAGTTCTAATGAGATGGATGAAACTGGAGCCCATTATACAGAGTGAAGTAAGCCAGAAAGACAAAGACCAATACAGTATGCTAACACATATATATGGAATTTAGAAAGATGATAACGATAACCCTATATGCAAAACAGAAAAAGAGACACAGATGTACAGAACAGAATTTTGGGCTCTGTGGGAGAAGGCAAGGGTAGGCTGTTTTGAGAGAACAGCATCGAAACATGTATATTATCAAGGGTGAAACAGATCACCAGCCCAGGCTGGATGCATGAGACAAGTGCTCGGGCCTGGTGCACTGGGAAGACCCAGAGGAATCGGGTGGAGAGGGAGGTGGGAGGGGGAATCGGGATGGGGAATACATGTAAATCCATGGCTGATTCATGTCAGTGTATGACAAGAACCGCTACAATATTGTAAAGTGATTAGCCTCCAACTAATAAAAATAAATGGAAAAAAAAAAGTCACCTGCCACTGGTGACAATGTGGATGAACCTGAAGGACATTATGCCAGGTGAAATAAACCAGTCACAAAAGGATGTATACTGAATGATTCCATTTATAAGAGATATCTAAAATAGTCAAATGTCCAGAAATAGAGAATACAATAGTGGTTTCCAGGGGCTCAGAGGAGGGGGATAATAGGGAGTTGTTATTCAATGAGTATAACATTTCAGTTATGCTAGATGAACAACTTGTAGGATCTGCTATACAATACATGCCTGTACCTAACAATATTACATTGTACACTTCAAAATTTGTAAAAAGGGTGGATCACACGTTAAGTGTTCTCACCACAAACAAAACAAAACGAACACAAGGAAATTCCTGGAGATATAGGATATGATTATTACCTTGATTGTGGTGATGTTATCACAAATGTTTGCATATGTTCAAAGTTATCAAATTGTACCAATTTAATATGTGCAGCTCTTTATATACCACAATAAAGATTAAAAAAAAAAAAAGCTGATAAATTCGGTTTGGTCAAAGTTACAAACTTCAGCTCTTTGAAAGACACCATTAAGACAATGAAAACCAGGAAAAACTATTTGCAAATCATATCTAACAAAATATTTATACCCAGAGTACCTAAAAGACCTCTTAAAACTCAATAACAAGAAAACAACCTAATTTTCTTTAACAGGCAAAAGATTTGAACAGACACTTCAACAGTGAATATATGTGAATGGCTATTAACACAAAAAAGATATTCAATATTACAAGTCGTTAAGGAAATGCCAGATAGAATTGGTGGCCCAGATGGTAAAGAATCCGCCTGCAGTGCTGGAGACCGGAGTTTGATCCCTGTGTTGGGAAGATCCCCTGGAGGAGGGCATGGCAACCCACTCAAGCATTGTTGCCTGGAGAATCCCCAAGGAGAGAGGAGCCTGGCAGGCTGCAGCCCATGGGGTCGCAAAGAGTCGGACACAACTGAATGGCTAAGCATAGCACAGATAGAACCACAATGAGATATCACTGCACACCAATTACAGTGACTAGATTTTTTTTTACAAGACTAACAATAACAAGTATTGGCAAGGATACAGAGGAAATGAAGCTCTCTTACAGTGCTAGTGGGAATGTAAAATGATACAACCACTTTGGAAAACAACTCCACAGTTTCTTTAAAAGTTAAATGCATCCATACTACATGTTCTTGTCTATTCACTTCTAGGTATTTACCCCAGAAAAATGAAAGTGCCCTTATAAAAGCAGGTACAACTAAAACCACTTTAGTTTCAACAGGCAAAAACTGGAAACACACATGCCCATCAACACGTAAATGGATAAATAAAGTGTGGCATACCCATACAATAAAGCAAAAAGAAAGAAAGATAGAAAGAGAAAGAGAGAGAAAGTAAGTAGGGAGGAGGAAGGAGGGAGGAAAGAAGGAGGGGGGAAGAAAGAAATGAACTGAAACATTGATACACACAAACATGGATGACTATCAGAATAATTACTGGGAGCAAAAGAAGCCAGCTGAAAAGTACATGATATATATGATTCCATGTATGTGAAATCCTATAAAACACACACTAATTTGAGGTGACAGAAAGCAGATCTGGGGTTACTTGGGAAGGGGAGAAAAAAGGGACAAAAAGGACACTGGAAACATTTGGGGTGGCAAGTTTGTTCATTACCTGAATTGTGGTGGTGATGTGATAGGTACATAAGTATGTCAAAATGTCTCTAGATATGTGCCATTTATTATATATCAATTTTATCCCAAAGTAGTTGCAAAAAAATTAAAGATTAAGGCCCCCCAAAAGTCATCCTGGTCATGCTGCCCTTCTGGGCCCCCCACTTATATTGGTAGTGGTGACTGCCAACGGGGTAAAAGCCTCCAGCCTGTCAGGTAGCATGTGAGATGCTGCTACTTAAGCCTGTCACTGGCCATCTCTGCTCTTGACGAGGTTTCCCTGACACTCCTTTCTGCCACCACCAGCTTTTATTCACAGCTCTGCCACATGGCTCATCACTCTGAATTGCAATTATCTTCCTATATGCTAAAGCTCATTGAGAACAATATAATGCCTTGTTCATCTTTATCTCTGCAGGAACAAGCATGGTGCCTGCTTAAGGAATGAGTCTCCAAATCAGAGAACAAACTGGTCGAATCTTTGTGGAGTTTCCCTTCTTCAAGTGATTACATTCTGGTTGGAGAATTTATGATTCTTGGAAAACGTCTTTTTTTGTCTTGGCCTCATATAAAACAAACTGTGCCAAAAATAAACTCGAAAGCTGAAGGAAAAGCTAAATCAGAATGTAAGGGGTTATATTTAAAGCTCAGACTCCAGCGATCTTTCATAGTCCCTCTACTCAAATTTCTTTTTTTTTTAATTTAACTTTTGGCTCTGTTGATACCATGGTGTTCAAAACACAACAAGGTTTGAAAGCCATATTTGACACCAGGTTACTAAACAGTCTTTCTTCTTCTTGTGTAAATGGGCCTTAAGTGGGTGCCATTTTACCTCGGTGAAAACAAAGAGCAAGCAATTTTTTCAGTCGGAAAATTGCTAAGAGATATGGTTGAGCTGTGTGAGCTGAAGGGCACAGAACTGACAGGCCTCACAGCAGTTGGTAAGTAATGAAAACAAGAGCCAAAGTAGAATGTCCAAAGAGAGCAGAGAAAGGCTCTTAGCTTATAAATGGGGAGGAGTGATTTGCCTTGTAATCTGAAAGTGCATTTGCCATCTTAGTGCCGTATCAATTCAGTTCAGTTCAATAAACGCTTCTCCAAGAATCAGGTTCACCCTCCACAAACGGGCAAAGAACGTTTTCATAGCACCAGCCATAAAGGTAAGCAGTTTGAACACTGAAAGACCATCTTCCAAAAAGATTGTTGTATTCTCATTTTGTATGAGACGTACTCTATCATTTTCAAGGTGATCTTACAGGCTTTATTTCAAGTGATCTTCACCTCAATGTCACGGGGAAAACAAGGCTGGTGTGAGCACCTCCATGTTACAAGAAGAGGCTGAAGTTCATGCCCAAGATCATACAGTAAATGAGTGAGTAAACCTTGAGACAGATCTGATTGTTACATCTATACCCCTTCCACTGTCTTCTTTATTCTTACTGACCTTCAAGAAAGGTGAGGATGTCATCATCTCTCACTCTGAAAATTAAAAAGTTCCCCACGTAATATCCTTCAGCCTTCTGCTATATCTCCCTTTATTCTTCTCCACCAGATTCACTTTTTTTTTTTTTTTTTTTTTTTTTACTGCTTACATGGCATATGGGAGCTCAGTTCCCAAACCAGATACGAAATCTGTGCACCTAGCATCCTCCACTGGGAGAATGGAGTTTTAACCATTGACTCTCCAGGGAAGTCCTCTCCACTCTGATTCTTAAAGGAATTCCTTATGTTATTCACATATGTACCATCTAGCCTCCACATTCACCATTCATGAAAATGCTCTTTTAAATCCATTTTACTTTTCTCAGACCTCATCCTACCACCACCTTTAAGCATCTGGTCCTGTTAACCAAAAACTCAAAATCGACTGGATCATCAGCAGATAAAGTCCTAGGAAAGTAAAGTGATTCAGGGACTTCTTAGACTTCTAGAAACAGTAGTAAGTAGTTTTTAAAGAACCTTTATTATAGCCTTCTGTTTTCTGAGTGCTGGATGATTTCATGTGCTTTATCTCATTTGCACAACAATCCCGCGAAACAGACCTTGTCATCTCTATCTCACACCTGAGAAAAAGGAGATTCTGAGATGCGGATGAGCTGTATCCAATGTAACAAAGTCGGTAAGAGGCCCCAGTTTCCTGATCACAGTGTTTTTTCCCCTACATCACACTTCCGTCTCTCTTCCATAACCTGGCACTGTCAGGGAATGAGATGCTTAGTATTCATTAATTTTCCAGGTAACTTCAGTTCACCAGCAAGACAGAGATTTTAAAGGATTTTTAAATCATTTTGTTACAGATACCTCTCCAAAATGTGTTTTTTTAAATTAATTTTTATTGGAGTATAATTGTTTTACAATGCCATGTTAGTGTGTGTGTGGGGGGGGGGGGGGTTGCTTAGTCGTGTCTGACTCTTTGCAACCCCATAGACTACAACCCACCAGGCTCCTCTGTCCATGGGATTCTTCAGGCAAGAACACTGGAGTGGGTTGCCATTTCCTTCTCCAGGATGTTCGTAGCTACTGAGCAGCAAAGTGAATCAGCCGTGTGTATACATATATTCCCTCTTTTTCAGATTTCCTTCCCATTTGGGTTATCACAGAGCACTGAGGAGAGTTCCCTGTGCTATACATTAGGTTCTCATTAGCTATCTATTTTACACATAGTAGTGTATACATGTCAATACTAATTTCCCAATTCATCCCAATCCACGCTTCCTCTTTGATATTCATTAAGTTTTTTCCTCTGCATCTGTATCTCTACTTCTGCTCTGCAAATAATTTCATCTTATACAAAGGCCTTGACATAATTTAACTTCTTAATGCACACTCATACTGTGAACATCTACTGGCATATTCTGTGCAAAAATAAAGCTCTGTGTCTATTTTTTAAATTTCTGCTTCCTCATCCAGCATTAGACACTTGTCCTACTGATACTTTTTGGCTTTTTAAAAATTTTTTCATACTATATCTATTGTACATGAGTCTTTCAAAAACTGTTAACTAGGAAATAAAATAGACAAAGTATCAAGAACAACTTGGAAAACACAAGTCAAATTCTTTCTGTGTCAGAATGTCAAGTGTACTTTGTCTTTGATTAGGAGCTACTTGGAAACAGGGTTTGGGGTTTGGAAAGATTTTTAAATTTCTTTGTTTGGGGAGATTTTATTTATTTATTTATTTTGCCCTTTTTTGGTATTCTTTGAGGACATTAATGGGCATTCCACTGAGGAAGAATTGCATGGGCAAATACATCTGGGAAATGATGCATGCTGTTTATTCCTTAGTCTTGAATATTTATAAGACATTTTAACTTTTTAAAAAACTGTTAAAAATACCCCAGTATTTCCCAAGCGCACTTGACCACAAGACCCTTTCCCGCCTCACAAGAACCGTGTCCAGGGAAGGATTCCTGTCTAGGACGGGGTCTGTCTCCCTGTGGACAGGACGAGAGGGAGTTTTGTATTTGGGCTCCCCCTAGACCTCACCATGTACCTCTGCCTTCAGCTGGTTCTAATGGGTGTCCTCTCGCTGTGATGTTATAAACCCACAGTCATAAGGATAGCACTCTCCTGAATTCTGTGAGTCATTCCAGTGAATTATCAAACTTGAGAGTGAAAAACTCTCCATTTTCAGTCAGCTGCTCAGAAGTGAGGCCGCCCTGGGGACCCCAAGCTTGTGGCTGGTGTCTGAAGTGAGAGGACTCTGCCATTAACCTGTGAGGTCTGGCCTCACTCTGGGCAGTCAGTGTCATTGCACCACGTAACAACCCAATGAGGTGGGGGCTCCTTTACATCCCTGCTTTACAGACGAGGAAGCAGGCCTGCGGCCACCCAGCTGCCTAGTGGGGGAAGCAGCTTTCGCCTCAGGCAGGCTTGTCTCCAGAGTCCATGGTTTTATCCTCACCAGGATACTGCACCAGGCAAAATAGAACAACAAAAACCCAAGAGCAGAAACTTTAGATTTTTTTTTTTCCCCAGTTCTCTATGCTTCTCTCAGCCGCATCTACTTGGAAAGCAATCTCTTTTGCAATTAAGTGTTCTTGCATCTCCACACATCACTCAACTTAAATTTTCATAGAAAAAAATATGCTTTTGTTTTTGCACTTACATTCATCCATTTATGTAATATTTAAATAAATTACATAATTTCAAGTGCAACAGGCATGAACAGATTTAGGGAAACATACAATACTCCCTGTAAGCAGACAGTTCAAATAAGGCAAGCAGACATGTCACAGTCCCACCATGACTGTGTGGCATGTCCAGGCACTGGATTTATGTACAGTAAGAATTACAGAGAGAATGAGAACCATTAGTGAAACAGGACGAGTTGGCTCAAAAGAAGTCCTAACATGTAAGTGAGCAAAGTCTAAAATGACCACAATCTTCAGGTTGACCCCTCCAGCTAAAGCTCCCATCTACGAGCCCAGTGGAATGGTATTTGTTCCTTTGGTCCTTCTTTATTATTCCACTCTATTACCCCCTTCCAGATTCACATTCACGCAGTATTGATTGAGAGCCTGTTATTGATTTAGGTACACACTACTCCATCATTAAGCAACAACATCATGCCAGGCGCTTTCACATAGATCGCCTTCGTCAGACCCCTTTGATAGATGAGGAGCTGCAGAGAGACTGAGGAGCTTGTGAATTTGTGTCCTTTCGTTTCCCACCTGCCACACTCTTCTAAGAGCACTTGCCTCCCAACAACTGTGGATTTCAACCATCTCAGTGATGTTGTCACCAGCTCCCTACAGACCTCTTTCACCTAACTGGCCTTCTCCAGTCCTGGAAAATACCCTGGGTTGAAGGGCCAGGATGTATCAGCCTCACTAAACAACAGGCAATGACAAGTCTATGGCCAGTTGATTGAGCATTCTGGAGAACCGGTCAGCCTGCCCAAGCTATCGGAATCATCCCCAGATTTCTCCAACTGAGAAAAAAAATTATTTCTTATGGAAAATTAGCAGAAGGTTTTATAATTCTCTTCAGCACTTCAAAGTATTTTTGTACATATCTGCATTTTTAAACAACAGTCTTCTTAAAGCGACAATCTTATCCATTCTTTCAACAAATAATCAACTAATATTCATTCAACTCATACAGTTGCCTGCCCGTTGTATGTGTGTGACCTTGATTAAATTACTTGTAGGCACAGATGGGAGAGCTCCCACTTGCCACTTTTTCACTTTATTAATGTGTTCTAAGGATCACCAAGGTAACATTTTTCTGAGAATTATACAAATATCCTACCCACAAAATGGGAAATAAATTCATCAAAGAAGGAGTTGGGTTCCCATAAGAATCTAAGAGGCACATCTGCATTATTTTATCAACAAAGGGATAAAAACAAGTATGAATTTCTATGTCACAATTTGAAGTTAAAGTGAATTTAATTGCATCTCTACTTTCAGGAATAAATACAACCAGCATCACTGGAGTGGTAGTGATTTAGTTACACTTGCTAAACCCTGCCCCACACACTAGGCAGCCCATTTTAAAATTCCCCCTCTTCTTGATTAATTTCTCAGGTAGTAAAATCAAACCATTCTAAAATATAACTAGCACTTACATGTTTGACAGAACAAAAAAGCTGCAATAAGACCATAACTAAGATTTCTTTCTAAATTTCTAAAGAGCACTCCTTAATCTCCAGTATCACAGAGGCGAGCAATGCTCACCAGAAAATATCTTCTCTCCTCACACACTTCCTTCTCTGGATCCAGAAGTATAGAACCCACCACATAGAGAGATCACCACACATACCCACAGTTCTTGGCAGAACTCACACTGACAGAATGGAATGACTCCCTTTCGTGTGACTCAACCAAGCTGCAGAAAGCAGCTGCTTGAGAGACACTATAAGATGGGGTCTCACCCTGACCTGTATCACACCCTAACTTGAGTTTCCCTTATGTACTTCCTATCTTCATTAACTGCTAGTGGAACATTTAAAAGGCGTCTTGTTAAGGTCACAACCTACATTAATTCCAAGTCCACAACATGGCACAAACTGACTTGGAATTTAATCACATTTGAATAAGAAACTGCATATTTCCCTTCCCAAAAAAGGAAGGAAAACAGAGAAGTCTTTTTAAAGGGCTATAAAACTCCTGGTACTTTTCGTAGACTAGCCTTTTATAGATTGTATGGATTAGGAAGAGATGGAGTAATTACTCTCCTTGAAACAAAGGCTTAATTCTCCTGGGGGGAGAAATTCTTGACTAAAAGCTGCTAATCCCTTGCCAAGTTCAATCTACTGAAAATATATCCATTAACTATTCTGCTGAACCCCAACTTTACCTGGTCCTACCATCCATTAAAGCTGACTTACAATGAAACCTAGGGTTCCCAATTTAGAGGTCACTAGCTATGTAATGGCACCCCACTCCAGTACCCTTGCCTGGAAAATCCCATAGATGGAGAAACCTGGTAGGCTGCAGTCCGTGGGGTCACGAAGAGTCGGACATGACTGAGCGACTTCACTTTCACTTTTCACTTTCATGCATTGGAGAAGAAAATGGCAACCCACTCCAGTGTTCTTGCCTGGAGAATCCCAGGGACGGGGGAGCCTGGTGGGCTGCTGTCTATGGGGTTGCACAGAGTCAGACACGACTGAAGCGACTTAGCAGCAGGCTATGTTAAAAATGGAAGTGAAAACTCATAGGTCCTGTTTCTCTTCATGGCTGAAGTGATGTCATTGACAATAGCTTTATTCCGAGACCCAATGGCATCTTGATCTTAGTGATTGTGCAGACCTTTGACATACCTCTAAAGAGGCATGCTTGGGCGATAGATGTTAACTAAACGTTAAGTGTGGTGATCATGTCACAATATATACGTATATCAAAGCACTATGCTGTACACCTTAAAATTATATAATGCTATATGTCAACTGGAGGAGGGAAGGTGGTGACAGAGGGTGAGATGGTGGGATGGCATCACTAGCTCAATGGACATGAGCTTGAGCAAACTCCAGGAGATAGTGAAGGACAGGGAAGCCTGGCATGCTCCCGTCCAGAGGGTGGCAAAGAGTCAGAGAGACTTAGAGACTGAACAACAATACATCAACTGTATCTCAATACATCGCAATTATTTCTCAAAACTGAGGGGAAAAAATAGCGTGGTTGGTGGTAGTAGAGGTGGTGATGGTGGTTGTAATGGAGTTTATAACCTCAGTACTCCAGGAGAACAGTTACTTTTTAAAAATTAGTTTTCACTTCTGTGCTAGCCAGCCTCCACCTGGGCCCTTGTTGTCTCTGCCCTGGTATTTGCACCTTTGTGTAGCCTTGAATCACCTCCCACATTGCATAGCACAGACAGCTGTAACCAACAGGAAGTTGCTGAAATAGCAGAGCATGACTTCCAAGCTAGATGATAAAAGACACCAAGTTTTCCTGGGTCACTCAGTCTGGAGGAAGCCAGGTGCCACGCTGTGAGGATGCTCCCAACACAACCTTGAGTAACGTGGGAGAGAAGCTGACATGAAGAACTGCCAACAGCGATCTTGGAGCCAGGTCCGCAGACCAGAGAAGCTTCCAGATGACCAAGCCCCTTGCAAAACTCCTGACCCACAGAAACCATGAGGTAACTGCTTGCTTTAAACCACTCAGCTTAGAAATAATTTGTTACAGCAGCCTGGAAAACTAATGCAGTTACCAACAGAAAGACAGTTGAGCAAGATATTTGGCCAATGAGTAAATACTCTAGTCAGAAAATTACTGATGATAGAGACACCTATACTTCTTTTTCCTAATTGGTGGTATCATCTATTTTTTAGCATTCTAACAAAATCCCTGAGTTTCTGCCCTAAAGTTATAAAGATGAGTAGCAAATTGAGTTGTGAGGACAAAGTTAAAGTACAGGTGGTGTTAAGTGTTGAAAGCAAAAAAAAAGACACAGGATCAAGCTTGAATTGTTTTTATGAAAACCTTCCAAAACACGATGTATTTGCAAAGAACATGAATACACTTTCTTTGTGAATATTTTATTTGTACTTCAAAAGACATTTGATCCTTTATCTTAATTCTGCCAGGTGACGCCAATGCTGGACTCTGCTTTCATCTTATTCCATACAGCTTAATGAATAAAAAGCAATTACATGTTCTATGGATAAGAATTCTTTATATTAAGGGATTCTATTTATTTAATTTTGCTTACTGGAGATGTAGCTGGAAATTGTTAGGCTTCAGAAAAACTTAAGCATAGTCTCTCCAAAAATCCCAAGGCCTGACTCTCAACTGAGTGCTCACTCATCTTCTCCTAATTTGTTATTTCTACCCCCAAACCTCATCAGTGTCTGTGGGCCCATCTTCCAGACACAAGGCTTTTCTGTCCCCACAATCTTCTTCCCTAGGGAGAATGAGGCAGAATATAAAAGGTGGGTGAAGTTCCAGGGCCTGGCAACACCTGATGAGGCTTCCCTGATGTTGCCAGTTCCCAATGGTCTATTTTGAAATTCTGATTGTCTTTTTTATTGTGTTGACCAAAAAAGTTTGTTTGGGTTTTTTGTAAGAAATTTTTTTGGCCAACCCAATACTTACCTTTTTGTCAGTGTCCTGGCCTCTTTTCACACTCTGCCCTGTGTGGATGCTAAGTGGCTTCAGTTGTGTCTGATTCTTTGTGACCCCATGAACTGTAGCCCTCCAGGCTCCTCTATCCATGGGGTTTTCCAGGCAAGAATGCAGGAATAAGATGCCATGACCTCCTCCAGGGAATCCTCCCCACCCAGCGATCAAACCCATGTCTCTGGTGTCTCTTGCATTGGCAGGCAGGTTCTTTACCACTAGCACCAATGGGGAAGCCCCATACCCTACTCTCAGTTCAGTTCAGTCACTCAGTCGTGTCCAGCTGTTTGCTTCCCCATGGACTGCAGCACTCCAGGCCTCCCTGTCCATCACCAACTCCCAGAACTTGCTCAAACTCACATCCATCGAGTCGGTGATGCCTTCCAACCAGCTCCTCCTCTGTCATCCCCTTTTCCTCCTGCCTTCAATCTTTCCCAGTATCAGGGTTTTTTCCAGTCAGTTCTTCTCATCAGGTGGCCAAAACATTGGAGTTTCAGCCTCAGCATCAGTCCTTCCAGTGAAAATTCAGGACTGATTTCCTTTAGGATGGACTGGTTAGATCTCCTTGCAGTCCTAGGGACTCTCAAGAGTCTTCTCCAACACCACAGAGCTTTCTTTGTAGTTCAACTCTTGAATCCATACATGACTACTGGAAAAACCATAGCTTTGACTAGACAGACTTTTGTTGACAAAGTATATCTCTGCTTTTTAATAAGCTGTCTAGGTGGGTTACAACTTTTTTTCCAAGGAGCAAGTGTCTTTTAATTTCATGGCTGCAGTCACCATCTGCAGTGATTTTGGAGCCCTCAAAAATAAAGTCTCTCACTGTTTCCATTGTTTCCCCGTCTATTTGCCTTGAAGTGATGGGACCGGATGCCATGATCTTAGTTTTCTGAATGTTGAGTTTTAAGCGAATTTTTTCACTCTCCTCTTTCACTTTCATCAAGAGACTCTTTAGTTCATCTGTGCTTTCTGCCATAAGGATGGTGTCATCTGCATATCTGAGGTTACTTGTATTTCTCCCGGCAATCTTGATTCCAGTTTGTGCTTCATTCAGCCCAGCATTTCACATGATGTGCTCTGCATATAAGTTAAATAAGCAGGGTGACAATATACAGCCTTGACCTACTCCTTTCCCGATTTGGAACCAATCTGTTGTTCCATGTCCAGTTCTAATTGTTGCTTCTTGGCCTGCATACAGATTTCTCAGGAAGCAGGTCAGGTGGTCTGGTATTCCCATCTCTTTCAGAATTTTCCACAGTTTGTTGTGATCCACACAGTCAACACTTCAGTGTAGTCAATGAAACCGAAGTAGATGTTTTCCTGGAACTCTCTTGCTTTTTTGATGATCCAGTGGATGTTGGCAATTTGATCTCTGGTTCCTCTGCCTTTTCTAAAACCAGCTTGGACATCTGAATGTTCATGGTTCATGTACTGTTGAAGCCTGGCTTGGAGAATTTTGAGCATTACTTTACTAGCGTGTGAGATGAGTGCAATTGTGCGGTAGTTTGAGCATTCTTTGGCATTGTCTTTCTTTGGGATTGGAATGAAAACTGACCTTTTCCAGTCCTGTGGCCACTGCTGAGTTTTCCAAATTTGCTGGCATATTGAGTGCAACACTTTCAACAGCATCATCTTTCAGGATTTTAAACAGCTTAACTGGAATTCCATTGCCTCCACTAGCTTTGTTCATAGTGATGCTTCCTAAGGCCCACTTGACTTTACATTCCAGGATGTCTGGCTCTAGGTGAGTGATCACACTATCGTGGTTGTCTGGGTCATGAAGATCTTTTTTGTATATTTCTTCTGTGTATTCTTGTCACCTCTTCATAATATCTTCTGCTCCTGTTAGGTCCACACCATTTCTGGCTTTTGTTGTGACTATCTTTGCATGGGATGTTCCCTTGGTATCTCTAATTTTCTTGAAGACATCTCTAGTCTTTCCCATTCTATTGTTTTCTCTATTTCTTTGCATTGATCACTGATCTATCACTGATCTAAACACCCTACTCTAGTGGTCCTTAAACTTTTCAGGGTAAAAGGCACCCTTGAGAATTTCCTGAAATCTCAGAATCATTGTCCCTAGAAAACAATGCACATGAAGGTTAGCTTTTCATATACATGGAAAGCTTTGTTGTTCAGTCGCTAAGTCGTGTCTGACTCATTGCGACCCCAGGAAACGCAGCACGCCAGGCTTCCCTGTCCTTCACTATTTCCTGGAGTTTGTTCAAACTCATGTCCTCTGATTCAGTGATGCTATCTAACCATCTTATTCCCTGCTGCCTCCTCTCGTCCTGCCCTCAGTATTTTCTAGCATCAGGGTCTTTTTCTATGAGTCAGCTCTTCACATCAGTGGCCAAAGTGATTGAACTAGGTTTCCTGCATTGCAGGTGGACTCTTCACCTTCTGAGCCACCAGCAAAGCCCATATTTTGCCTAAATAAGCTTAACTAGTGTCATGGCTTTAGTCTCCATCCAGGTGTGTGTTTCCAGCCCAGGCATTTCTCATAAGTCCTAAAACCTAACCTCTAAAGACTCAGTGGACCTCATTGCTTAGAGACACCTTTGTCAAGTCAAACTCCAAGATCTCCTCCTCTGCATTCTCTAGTCAACAAACAGGATCCAGATCCATTCAACTGCCCACTGGGGAAAACTCAGCTTTTCTGTCTCCTTTATTGTCCACATACAGCCTATTACTAGCCGAACTGCTCTTCTCAAACCCATCCCCTCCTTTCAATCTCAACTTTCCCAGTTTATCGCAACAGCCTTCTAACTGCTCTTCCTGCCTCCAGGCTTATCACCTGCATTTCCGTCTGAATCCCAAACTACAGTTTTAAAACTAAATGTAATCATGTTTCCCCACACCCCCCAAATAACCTTTAACCATTTGTTTTAAAGTTAAAAGTCCCACAGTGAGATTTCCCCCACCCACGCTTTCATACTAACACTTAATATTGCCTTAACCTGTTACATGTTCTTTGTTTCCCTTCCCTACAATCTATTCTTTGAAATAATGTTTTATACAAAATTACAAAAGAATCAATGTGCACATTTCAATGTGTGACACGATGCAAACAAGAATAAAAAGAATCATGTCGCCTTCTCTTTCCCCATCACGCCTACATGCAGGAGTGCACATCTAGGATACACAGAGATTGTACTTTTCAGTGAATTTGTCTTCTGTATTGGGCACAGTGTCCGTACGTGGCAGGCACTCAATAATTATTTTCTAACAAGTTGGTTGAGTCATATGTCATGATGGCATCAAGGCAGATTCTAAACCAGAAGGATGGTCTGTGCATTCCTGTGTCACCTGGGAGCATCTAGGTTGAGACATGCAGAACGTTGGCCCTAGCTGAGAACTAGAGCTTCACAAGATCCCCAGGGGTCGGAAAGAACATCAAAGCTAGGGAAGCACTGGGCTTCCCTGGTGGCTCAGATGGTAAAGAATCTGCCTGCAATGCAGGAGATCCAGTTTCAGTCCCTGGGTTGGGAAGATCCCCTGGAGAAGAGAAAGACTACCCACTCTAGTATCCTTACCTGGAAAATCCCACGGACAGTGAAACCTGGTGGGCTACAGTCCAGGGGGTCGCAAAGAGTCAGGCACAACTAAGTGACTGACATAGTGTCTACAGACCGCTCTAAAGTTGCTCATTTCAGAGCAGCAGCCTGACCCACCCACTCATTCTACCTAAAAGATGCTGATAAGAATTGGGAGATTGGAATTGATGCATCGTGCTTGCATGCTCAGTTGTATCTGACTGTTTGCAACCCTTTGGACTATAGCCCGCCAGGCTCCTCTGTCCGTGGGGTTTTCCAGGCAAGAATACTGGAGCAGGTTGCCATTTCCTTCTCCAGGGGATTGTCCCGACCGGGGATCGAACCCACATCTCAGCATCCCCTGCATTGCAGGCAGATTCTTTACCCTCTGGGCTATCTAGGAAGCCCATACATTATTGATATTATGTATAAAATAAATAACTAATGAGAGCCTACAGTATAGCACAGGGAACTACTCAATGCTCTGTGGTGACCTAATTGGGAAGGAAATATTTTAAAAGGGGGGGATATATGTAAAAAAAGAGAAAGATGCTGCTAAGAACCATCCCTTAATAACAGAAGGCAGATATAAAAAACTACGCTGATAAGACTAGTTTATCCTAGTGAGTACTAACTGTATTGTTTTTGGTTTGTGTGCTGAGGCAAAACACTGCATTCTCTGATAATTATATTTCAATTTGGGAATTTTCAGTGAAAGCCGGCCTTGAATATCAACTAGATTCTGAAGCTCCAGCATCGAGCAGAACCTAAAATCAGAGACTTCAACTCTTGCTTTTATCAAGGAATTGGGCTTCTCTCAATCAAAACAATAGAAATGTAATTATTAAATTAACACTTTTAAATAGGACACACTTCAGAACAGCACTTCAGTTAATGTATGTATTTTCTAAAACACAGGCAGCAAGACAAAATGGAAAACATATCCACCAAGAGTTTGTGCTTTGGTTCAGTCATTGCTCTAACCTAGATAAATCTTCAACCCCTCACCCATAAAATGGGGATAAGAATCTGGACATCATCAGGTCACTGTGAGGATTAAAACTGTACTTTTTTTAAAAAAACATGTTTTTTTCCTCTCTCTTTGTAATCCACTATCTATAGTGAGGGACTAAGACATTTTCTTTGGAAAAGCCCCATATCTGACATAGCTCCTGACACATACCAAGCTGTCAATAAATGACTGAGAAATGTGTTCATGAATAAATATCAAACCCTCCAGAAACTTCCTTTGGCAATGGCCCATGACCCCCGATTGCTCTCCTTTGGTAGAAAAAATCATTCCCAAATTAGGTTCCTCTCCTGCGGCAACCTCTTTGGAAAGTCCTTGCTTCCTTCACCTGCATTCCCAATCCCCACCCACTCTCCCCACGTGCACCCCAACACACACACACACACACACACACACACACACACACAGGGTTTTCTCTCTACTTCTCTCCTTTCTTGCTCTTTGCTTCCTATAGAGTTGAAATATTCCACTGCAAGGCATTCAGTACACTCAAGTCAGAAATAAAGCTAAGAGAGGCAAGTCTCTGCCTAAAGAGATCAAAGGGCTTCCCTGGTAACTCAGCTGGTAAAGAATCCACCTGCAATGCAGGAGAACCGAGTTTCCTTCCTGGGTCGGGAAGACCCCCCGGAGAACGGATAGGCTACCCACTCAAGTGTTCTTGGGCTTCCCTGGTGGCTCAGATGGTAAAGAATCTACCTGCAATTCAGGAGACCTGGGTTGGGAAGATCCCCTGCAGGAGGGCATGGCAACCCACTCCAGTATTCTTGCCTGGAGAATCCCCCATAGACAGAGGAGCTTGGCGGGCTGCAGTCCATGGGGTCGCAAAGAGTCGGACAGACTGAGCAATTAAGCACAGCACAAGGAGATCAAACCAGTCAATCCTAAAGGAAATCAACCCTGAAGACTCATTGGAATGACTGAGGCTGAAGCTCAAGCTCCAGTACTTTGACCAATTGATGTAAAGGGTCAACTGACTGGAAAAGACCCTGATGCTAGGAAAGATTGAGGGCAGGAGAAGGGAGCAATCACTGTGAATTTCAGCAAACTCCAGGAGATAGTGAAGGACAGGGAATCCTCATATGCTACAGTCCGTGGGGTCACAAAAAGTCAGACGTGACTTAGCGACTGAACAACAACAACAAGGTTCTATTTGCCTGGTTTGTGCATCACTGAGCCTTCCATTAAAGTTCAGACATTGGGGATTTGTTGCTCTGTTTTTGTTCTCTATCCTCCCCCCACCTACACCCCCCACCCCATTTGCTTCTTCAACTGATCCTGAAATAAGTGTAATTACTTATTTAATAGCCTGCATGATATTTCTGCTTAAAAAACTCACAAGAGGAAGAAAAAGAAGGTGGTTATAAATGTTAACACACAATGTAAGTGGAAGAAATCAGAGTTTTGCCTCTTGGGTGGTATTAATTGCTCCTGGGGTGTTGCAAGGAAAAATGGGTGGGTAGTGATTTCTGGCTCATTGCTGGAAACACCTGCAGGCCCTCAGGGAAGATGTCCTTTAATGTGCTTTATCGAAAGCTGTTTTCAGTCTAATTTTTTTTTAATTCCTATGTTTTAATTTACCTATTTTCAAGCTGAATCTAATAAACTGTTGGCAGTAGAAATAAGAAGCAGTCCCCAACTCAATCGTAATTCACCAGAGATCTTAAAAAATTAAGTCAGGATCAGATGGAATTTAATTTTACTTTTAGACTCACAAAAAACAAATTAGCCACATCTAAGATAGTTTTAGATCACATTTAAAATGTGAAAAAACATCTTTTATATTCCCCAGCATTTTGTTGAGTTTCCTTCCTGGGAAAAATTTCAGGATTTTGAAGCATATGTAAAACACTCATGACACCATTTTTCTTTTCTTCTACTTACTTAGTTGACTTAAAAAAAAAAAAAAAAAAAAATGATGCCAGTTCTTACTTGGCAGAATCTGTATATAATTCCCAGCCAGTTTGTCACTTTCAATATTCTTGGAATTAGAGTAAGATTACTGGAGTTAGTAAATAAAAATTCAGAATGCCAGGTTAGACTAGAATTTCAGATAAACAATAAGTAACTTTCTTTTATTATAAGTATATCCTATGCAATATTGGGGATATACTTATACTAACCTATTATTATTGGGGTAATTTGAAACAACAGAAATGTATTCTCCCACTGTTCTGGAGAGCAGAGTCTGAATTCAGGTGACAGCAGAGCCACTCTCCCCATGGGCTCTAGGAGAGGATCCATCCTCATCTCTTTCAGCTTCTGAGGATCAAGCATCTTTTTGGCTTGTTGCTACATCCCCCCAGTGTCTGCCTCTGTCTTCACACAGCTTCGCCTCTTCCTCAAATTTCCTTCTGCCTCTACAAGAATATGAATCATTGGATAGAACCTCCTGGTTGGTTGAACTTTAGATGATCTCATCACAAGAGCCTTAACCTCATCACATCCACAAAGATCCTTTTTCAAATAAGGTGACATTGACAGGATCCAGGTATCAGGACAAGAATATAATTTGAGGGGGTGCTGGGTCACCATTCAATCTACTATTAATACAAAGTAGAAGAGCTAAAACTTCCAACACCAGTTGAGGTGGATGAATTCCTGGCTCGAGTGAACAATCAATTCACGGTCAGAAATGAAGGCAAAGAAAGCAAATCTGCAGATGGTTTCACCCAATTTTCCCATCATGGGCACCAGGTTCTTATTTGAAAGAAACATACGAAATCCACCCCATTCACTGAGTCACTCACTGAATAGATGATGATGAAGTTTTGTAGTTGCCAGAGTCTGAGAGTCTGGGCTTCTCTGGTGGCTTAGTACTAAAGAATCTGCCTGCCAATGCAGGAGACCGTGGAGATACAGGTTCAAGCCCTGGTTCAGGAAGATCCCCTGGAGGAGAGCATGGCAACCCCCTCCAGTATTCTTGCCTGGAGAATCCCATGGACAGAGAAGCCTGGCAGGCTACAGTTCAGTTCAGTTCAATTCAGTCGCTCAGTCACGTCCGACTCTTTGCAACCCCATGAATCGCAGCACGCCAGGCCTCCCTGTCCATCACTAACTCCCGGAGTTTACTCAAACTCATGTCCCTCGAGTCGGTGATGCCATCCAGCCATCTCATCCTCTGTCATCCCCCTCTCTTCCTGCCCCCAATCCCTCCCAGTATCAGGGTCTTTTCCAGTGAGTCAACTCATTGCATGAGGTGGCCGAAGTATTGGAGTTTCAGCTTCAGCATCAGTCCTTCCAATGAACACCCAGGACTGATCTCCTTTAGGATGGACTGGTTGGATCTCCTTGCAGACCAAGGGACTCTCAAGAGTCTTCGCCAACACCACACTTCAAAAGTATCAATTCTTAGGCACTCAGCTTTCTTCACAGTCCAATTCTCACATCCATTTATGACAACTGGAAAAACCATGGACTTGACTAGATGGACCTTTGTTGGCAAAGTAATGTGTCTGCTTTTTAATATGCTATCTAGGTTGGTCATAACTTCCCTTCCAAGGAGTAAGCGTCCTTTAATTTCATTACTGCAATCACCATCAGCAGTGATTTTGGACCTCCAAAAATAAAGTCTGACACTGTTTCCACTGTTTCCCCATCTATTTGCCATGAAGTGATGGGGCCGGATGCCATGATCTTAGTTTTCTGAATGTTGAGCTCTAAGACAACCTTTTCACTCTCCTCTTTCACTTTCATCAAGAGGCTTTTTAGTTCCTCTTCACTTTCTGCCATAAGGGTGGTGTCATCCGCATATCTGAGGTTATTGATATTTCTCCAGGCAATCTTGATTCCAGCTTGTGCTTCTTCCAGCCCAGCGTTTCTCATGATGTATTCTGCATATAGGTTAAATAAGCAGGGTGACAAATATACAGCCTTGACGTGCTCTTTTTCCTATTTGGAACCAGTCTCTTATTCCATGTCCAATTCTAACTGTTGCTTCCTGACCTGCATACAGGTTTCTCAAGAGGCAGGTCAGGTGGTCTGGTTTTCCCATCTCTTGAAGAATTTTCCACAGTTTATTGTGATCCACACAGTCAAAGGCTTTGGCATAGTCAATAAAGCAGAAATAGATGTTTTTCTGGAACTCTCTTGCTTTTTCAATGAGCCAGCAGATGTTGGCAATTTGATCTCTGGCTCCTCTGCCTTTTCTAAAACCAGCTTGAACATCTGGAAGTTCATGGTTCACCTATTGCTGAAGCCTTGCTTGGAGAATTTTGAGCATTACTTTACTAGTGTGTGAGATGAGTGCAATTGTGCAGTAGTTTGAATGTTCTTTGGGATTGCCTTTCTTTGGGATTGGAATGAAAACTGACCTTTTCCAGTCCTGTGGCCACTGTTGAGTTTTCCAAATTTGCTGGCATATTGAGTGCAGCACTTTCACAGCATCATCTTTCAGGATTTGAAATAGCTCAACTGTAACTGCATCACCTCCACTTGCTTTGTTCATAGTGATGCTTCCTCAGGCCCATCTGACTTCACATTCCAGGATGTCTGGCTCTAGGTGAGTTTGAGTGATCACACCATCGTGATTATCTGGGTCGTGAAGATCTTTTTTGTGAAGTTCTTCTGTGTATTCTTGCCACCTCTTCTTAATATCTTCTGCTTCTGTTAGGTCCATACCATTTCTGTCCTTTATCGAACCCATCTTTGCATGAAATGTTCCCTTGGTGTGTCTAATTTTCTTGAAGAGATCTCTAGTCTTTCCCATTCTGTTGTTTTCCTCTATTTCTTTGCATTGATCACTGAGGAAGGCAGAAGCGCGGCAGCTGCGAAGGACCGTGCAGAAGTGTGGCTGAGAGGAGCTACCCCATGCCTGAGGACAGGGGTGGCGGCCGAGAAGAGCAACCTCACGTTCAAGGAGTGGCGGCTGCGAGGGTGCAGGAGGGCCAAGAGGAGCTACTCCACGTTCAAGGTCAGGAGGAGTAGCTGTGAGGAAATACTCCTCGTCCAAGGTGAGGAGCAGCAGCTGCGCTTTGCTGGAGCAACCATGAAGAGATACCCCACGTCCAAGGTAAGAAAAACCCAAGTAAGATGGTACGTGTTGCAAGACGGCATCAGAGGGCAGACACACTGAAACCACAATCACAGAAAACTAGCCAATCTGATCACAGGACCACAGCCTTGTCTAGCTCAACGAAACTAAGCCATGTCATGTGGGGCCACCCAAGATGGACGGGTCATGGTGGAGAGGCCTGAGAGAATGTGGTCCCCTGGAGAAGGGAATGGCAATCCACTTCAGTATTCTTGCCTTGAGAACCCAATGAACAGTATGAAAAGGCAAAATGATAGGATACTGAAAGAGGAACTCCCCAGGTTGGTAGGTGCCCAATATGCTACCGGAGATCAGTGGAGAAATAACTCCAGAAAGAATGAAGGGATGGAGCCAAAGCAAAAATAATACCCAGTTGTGGATGTGACTGGTGACAGAAGCAAGGTCCAATGCTTTAAAGAGCAATATTGCATAGGAACCTGGAATGTTAGGTCCATGAATCAAGACAAACTGGAAGTGGTCAAACAGGAGATGGCAAGAGTAAATGTCAACATTATAGGAATCAGCAAACTAAAATGGACTGGAATGGATGAATTTAACTCAGATGACCATTATATCTACTACTGTGGGCAGGAATCCCTTAGAAGAAATGGAGTAGCTATCATGGTGAACACAAGAGTCTGAAATGCAGTACTTGGATGCAATCTCAAAAATGACAGAATGATCGCTGTTCGTTTCCAAGGCAAACCATTCACTATCACGGTAATCCAAGCCTATGCCCCAACCAGTAATGCTGAAGAAGTTGAAGTTGAACGGTTCTATGAAGACCTATAAGACCTTCTAGAACTAACACCCAAAAAATATGTCTTTTTCATTACAGGGGACTGGAATGCCAAAGTAGGAAGTCAAGAAACACCTAGAGTAACAGGAAAATTTGGCCTTGGAGTATGGAATGAAATAGGGCAAAGGCTAATAGAGTTCTTCCAAGAGAACACAGGTCATAGCAAACACCCTCTTCCATCAACACAAGAGAAGACTCTACACATGGATGTTACCAGATGGTCAGCACCAAAATCAGATTGATTATATCCTTTGCAGCCAAAGATGGAGAAGCTCTGTACAGTCAGCAAAAACAAGACTGGGAGCTTACTTGCCAAATTCAGACTTAAATTGAAGAAAGTAGGGAAAACCACTAGACCATTCAGGTATGACCTAAATCAAATCCCTTATGACTATACAGTGGAAGTGAGAAATAGATTTAAGAGACTAGATCTGATAGACAGAGTGCCTGATGAACTATGGCTGGAGGTTCGTGACATTGTACAGGAGACAGGGACCAAGACCATCCCCACAGGAAAGAAATGCAAAAAAAGCAAAATGGCTATCTGAGGGGGCCTTACAAATCACTGTGAAAAGAACAGAAGCAAAAAGCAAAGGAGAAAAGGGAAGGTATTCCCATCCGAATGCAGAGTTCCAAAGAATACCAAGGAGAGGCTACAGTTCACACGGTCACAAAGAATTGGACACAACTGAGCAACTGAACAACAGAAAGGTTCTAGAATCTGAGAGTTCAGGGTAAACCAAACACATTTCTGTCCTGGGATTACTTTCATCACCACCAGCAAAGTCCATTAACAATTCCCAGGGAATAAAAATAGAACTGGGATAATAAAATAAAGTCTAACCTTTTTTCTTTTCTTTTGCGCTTAGTCAAGCTTCATTGGCTCACAGGGGGCCTGGTGCAGAAGTCTGGCACCACGCCCTTCAGGCCACAGTTTCTGGTGTGAAATGGCCCAGAGACACCTTGGCTTCCGGCAATCGCAGATGCGGAGCCTCGTGGTGGCCCCGCCCACAGGGGCCCCGCCCCCTTCCCACTGACAAGACCCCTCAAGGCAGCCCTGTCTGTGCCTGTCCTGGACAACATGTCCTCTAGAGCCTGGGGTCACACCTCTCCACTGTGTATGTGTGTGTGTGTGTGTGTGTGTGTGTGTGTGTGTGTGTGTGTTAGTCACCCAGACGTGTCCAACTCTCTGTGACCCCATGGACTGTAGCTTGCCAGGCTCCTCTGTCCATGGAATTCTCCAGGCCAGAATACTGAAGTGGGTTGCCAGGCCCTTCTCCAGGGGATCTTCCCAACCCAGGGATCGAACCGGTTCTCCCTCATTGCAGGTGGATTCTTTACCATTGAGCCACCTGGTAAGCCCAATCTGATTAAACAGTAAAACTTTCCTTTGCTCCTGAAACAAACTTGGTCTTGGTCCATTGGCCCCAGCAACAATGGGCAGGAGAACCCTTGTTGGGTTCCGGGCTAGACAGGCTCAGTAACACTTTCTAATGAGAGGAGACAATTGACCGATCAATCAATAAGGGAACAGTAGAATTATATAATGTAATAAGTGCATGTGTGCTCAGTTGTGTCCAACTCTGCGACCCTCTGAACTGTAGCCAGCCAGGGTCCTCTGTGCATGGGATTCTCCAAACAAGAATATTGGAGTAGGGTGCCATTTCCTTCTCCAGCAGATCATCCCAACCCGGGGATCAAACCCACGTCTCTTGTGTCTCCTGCATTGGCAGCCAAATTCTTTACCACTGCACCACCTTGGTGTTATAAAGGAAATAAGGTGATGTGATAAAGAGTAACTGGGAGCAAGACAGGGTCCTTTGGAAAAGGCAGTCAATAAAGGTTCTTATAAGAAATAGAGTCCTTTGGTTGCCAAGTCAAGGTCAAGCCGGGCATGCAGAGATCCCAGTGAAAACCTTCCAGAACATGGAATAACGGGGTTTAAGGGCCTGAAGTTTGGGAAGAATCACTGTACTCTGGAAAGTGGTGGGGAGCACAGTGGCCAGAACATAGCAAAAGTGTAGTTCAAGCATGAGTAGCACTGACATATACACTACTATGTGTAAGATAGACAGCTAGTGGGAGGCTTCCGTATATAGCCCAGGGAGCTCAGTTCAGGGCTCTGTGGTGACCTAGTTGTGTGGGATGGGGGGAGGGGGGTAGAATGTCGAAAGGGAAATCGAAGAGGGAGTGGATATGTACTCTTATACCTGCGTCACTAGTCCTGCAGCAGAAGCTAACACAACATTGTAAAGCAATTATATTCCAATCAAAAAAGAAGAAGAAGAATGTGGCTGACCATTGCCAGGTCTCCTGGTTCATGGTGGGGAATGTGTACTTCGTTCTGTGGAAAAGAAAAGACATCAAAGGAATTAAAAAGAAGAGCGACGAGATTCAGTTTATATGTTTAAAATTCAATTGCTTCTCTGTGAGGAATGACTTAGCTGGGCGAGAATAGAAGCAAACAGACTCGTTAGAAACTCATTGTAACCATCCTCAGTGAGACTCTCCCTCATAACTGCCCCTGCCCTGATACTGAGAGTTCGTGTCATCTTCTGCCCATATAATTCTGAAATATACACATTACATATAATAAGGGAAAATTTTTGAAATGCGTTTTTTTTATTTCTACCAATAAATCGCCAAGTTTTATCATCTCAGGGCGCAAGTGGACTCACTGAGGATGGTTGCAGGGCCAGAGCTGAGAGCAGGAGAAAGGCTGTTGTTCTCACGCTGCTAAAGTGGCCAAGGGCAGTCCAGTGGAGGAAAAAGAAGTGACTTTCTGGTGTCCGCTCAGCCAGGCTGACTAATACTCTGGGAATGGCTGCAAAAATCCCAGTCCCCTTTTCTCTAATCTGAACATTCTGTACATATGATCTCTTTCTTGCCTCCTACCAGCACATGGATTCTGCGCAGTGACATGAGGGTTGATGGGAAAAGTTCCTTCCTTCATTCAGTCCAAAGTAAAAAGGATTTCACTTCACAGGGACAAGACTTGTCTCATACAATGGACTAAATATCAGGTACAGGAAAGGAGGAGTGTTTGTTGTTCAAATATTTTATACTAATATTGTGTTGATTACACAGCAGCTAATGTTCAACTTAAGACTTGTAAATTAGGGGTAGATACTTAACATCTGCCTAAGAGTTCTATTAAAAGCTTGGATCTCAGAACTTAAAACACTAACTGTAAAAAATAAACATTTAGTAAAAGACAGTATGTAAATTATGTAACTGCATACTTATTTTTCTTTATTCTTGGGTTAAACTTTAACATGAAATGAATCCTTTTGGTTAACTTTAGCTGTATTCAGAATATATAGTTATAGCTATGACTATAACAAGTTATAGTTACCCTTCTATCTTTTTGAAAACAAGGAAAATCACACTTGAGACACATTAACATTCTCAGTCGCTCGATCGTGTCTGACTCTTTGCAGCCTCATAGACTGTAGCCCGCAAGATTCTTCTGTCCTTGGAATATCCCAGGCAAGAATACTGCAGTAGGTTGCCATGCCCTTCTCCAGGGGATCTTCCAGACTCAGGGACTGAACCCATGTCTCTTGCATCTCCTGCATTCTTTACCACTAGCACCACCTGGGAACCCCAAGACACATTAAGGTACATTTTAAATCTGTATTTTGGGTTACATTTGATTAATAGTAGATAAGGTTCAGTCAAATATTTGTAATTATTAATATAATAAAACTAATAAATATACTTAAGATATTTTCATTTAATTATACCAATGTCTAACTAAATATGAAGCAAATCTCTTTTTCAAGTAGAATGTTCCTGAAGGGATAGTATCATGTCTACTCAGTATTTATGAAATATGACCTAACGTTTAAATTTGTAGTTGAAAAGAACCCTTGCACTTTTTATCTAATTCTAAAGGTATTATTATCATTCACCTGTGTAAGACAAAGTGAAGAAGAACTAAAGAGCCTCTTGATGAAAGTGAAAGAGGAGAGTGAAAAAATTGGCTTAAAACTAAACATTCAGAAAACGAAGATCATGGCATCTGGACCCATCATTTCATGGCAAATAGATGGGGAAACAGTGGAAACAGTGGCTGACTTTATTTTTTGGGGGCTCCAAAATCACTGCAGATGGTGACTGCAGCCATGAAATTAAAAGATACTTGCTCCTTGGAAGGAAAGTTATGACCAACCTAGACAGCATATTAAAAAGCAGGTGCATTACTTGGCCAACAAAGTTCTGTCTAGTCAAGGCTATGGTTTTCCAGTAGTCATGTATGGATGTGAGAGTTGGACTATAAGGAAAGCTGAGCACCGAAGAACTGATGCTTTGAACTGTGGTGTTGGAGAAGACTCTTGAGAGTCCCTTGGACTGCAAGGAGATCCAACCTGTCAAACCTAAAGGAAATCAGTACTGAATATTCATTGGAAGGACTGATGCTGAAGCTAAAACTCCACTACTTTGGCCACCTGATGTGAAGTACTGACCCATTGGAAAAGGCCCTGATGCTGGGAAAGACTGAAGGTGGGAGAAGGGGTTGACAGAGGATGACCTGGTTGGATGGTATCACCAACTCAATGGACATGAGTTTGGGTAAAATCCGGGAGTTGGTGATGGAGAAGGAGGCCTGGCGTGCTGCGGTCCATGGTGTTGCAAAGAGTCGGACACGACTGAGCAACTGAACTGAACTGTGTAAGATAAAATCTCAGTGAGGTTATGCGAATTGCCCACGTTTACCCATTTAGCATGTACAGAGCCTGCACTTATAACAAAGATCTCCCAATTCCAACTTCAGGGCTCCAAATACTCAACACCCTGCTGGGCATCTGGAAAGACCCAACACCTACTGTCCCTAGATAATATTTTGTAATTAAAGTAGGGAAATAGGAGGCGGTTCTAAGATGGCTGAGGAATAGGACAGGGAGACAACTTTCTCCCTCACAAATTCATCGAAAGAACATTTGAATGCCTAACAAATTCCACAAAACAACTTCTGAATGCTGGCAGAGGACAGCAGGCACCCAGAAAGGAAGCCCATTGTCTTTGAAAGAAGGTAGGACAAAATATAAAAGATAAAAAGAGAGATAAAAGAGGTGGGGATGGAGATCCATCCTGGGAAGGGAGTCTTAAAAAGAGAGAGAAGTTTCCAAACACCAGGAAACACTCTCTCTGGCGGGTCTGTGGTGAGCCTTGGAATCTCAGAGAGCAAAATAACCGGGAGGAAATATAAATAAATAATTAAAACCCACAGATTACCTGCCTAACAGCAACTCCCAGCAGAGCAGCAGCCCAGAGCATCGCATCCCCCACTAGCAAGCGGGGACCGGACAGGGAGGAGCAAGCTGTATTGCTTAGGGTAAGGACCAGGCCTGAATGCCCCGAGGGCAATCTGAGGGAACTAGCTTGAGATAGCAACCCAGACTGTGGGATAGCTATCCCACAAAAAGCCCTAAGCTAAACACTGCCAGGCCCTTTTACAGAACAAAGGACTGAGCGAGCTAGCCAGCTGCGGACCGGCCCATCCCCCACCAGAGACAGGCAGGGGAGGGCAGCCAGAGCCGGAAGGGGGTAATCATGGCCCCATAGAGGCATCTTATACCAAACTGCAAGCAGACTTCGTTGCTAACCAAGAGTTCTTGGGATTCTGGATGGTCGACATCTGCCGGGAGGGTCACAGCCAGAGATCAGCTCCCCAGAAGAGACACACGGCACACCTTAGAAGGCAAGCCCGTGGTACACCCAGAAAACCGAGCGGCTGAGACGGGGGAGGCAATAAGTCGCAGCCTTCAACTGGGGGCGACTGTGCTAGGACCGGGGACGGGCACAAACTGCAGGCCCAACCAAGTCTACACCTTGGTGGAGTACCCGAGAACCTGAACCTGAGCGGCTTAGACCTGGGAGGTGCATGCAAACCAGGGCCCCCATTAGACAGTTCCCAGCAGAGCAACCTAGACCCTGAGCAGAGTAGACTGGGAAAGCACACACGCCATAAGCAGGAGCAAACCCAGTGTGGCTGGATCACTGTGAGCGCTCCCCACAGACTCCAGTGATATTCGTTTGCAGTGTTCATCCCTCCCCAAAGCACGACTGAACAAGTGAGCCTAAAAAAAGTGACCACCACCACCCCACTTGTGTCAGGGTGGAAATTAGACACTGAAGAGACCGGCAGACAGAAGAAACTAAAATAAACAGAGGGAACCGCTTTGGAAGTGACAGGTGTGATAGGTTAAAACCCTGTAGTTAGCACCGACTACATAGGAAGGGGCCTAAAGACCATAAGAAGTACAAGCCGTACCAAGGAACTATCTGAAAATGAACTGACCCCACACTGTCCACAACAGCTCCAGAGAAAGTCCTAGATATATTTTTACTATTATCATTTTTAAAATTTAAAAGAAAATTTTTTTGTTTTTAAGTCTGTTACTCCTTTAATTTTTATAACCTACTATTACCTTGCAAAAAAAAAAAAAAAAAGACCCTGTTTTTAAAGTAAACTTCATATATATATATATATATGATTTTTGTGACTTTTTTTGTTTTTTTTAATATTATATTTTTTAGAATCTAACCTCTACTCTAGATTTTTCATCTTTGCTTTTTGGTAGTTGTTATCAACTTTGTACCTTTAAGAACCCAATCTTCAGTACCCATTTTTACTTGGAAGCAAGATCACTGGCCTGATTGCTCTCTCCTCCTTTTGACTCTCCTTTTTCTCCATCAGGTCGCCTCTATCTCCCCCCTCCCCCTTTTCTTCTCTACCCAACTCTGTGAATCTCTTTGTGTGCTCCGGGCTGTGGAGAACACTTAAGGAACTGATTACTGGCTGGATCTGTCTCTTTCCGTTTGATTCCCCCTTTTCTCCTCCTGGCCACCTCTGTCTCCTACCTCCTCTTCTCCTCTCTGTGTAGCTCTGTGAACATCTCTGAGGGATCCAGACTGCGGAGAGCACATAGGGAATTGATTACTGGCTACCTTGCTCTCGCCCCTTTTGATTCCCCCTCTTCTCCTCCTGGTCAACTCTATCTCCCTCCTCCCTCTTCTCTTCTCCATGTAACTCTATGTACCTCTCCAGGTGTCCCTCACTGTGGAGAAACTTTTCATCATTAACCTAGATGTTTTATCATTGGTGCTGTATAGATGGAGAAGCCTTGAGGCTACTGTAAGAATAAGACTGAAAACCAGAGGCAGGAGGCTTAAGTCCAAATCCTGAGAACACCAGAGAACTCCTGAATCCAGGGAATATTAATTGATAGGAGCTCATCAAAAGCCTCCATACCTACACTGAAACCAAGCACCACCCAAGGGCCAACAAGTTCCAGAGCAAGACATACCACACAAATTCTCTAGCAACACAGGAACATAACCCTGAGCTTCAATATACAGGCTGCCCAAAGTCACACCAAACCCACTGACATCTCAAAACTCACTACTGGACAGTTCATTGCACTCCAAAGAGAAAAAATTCAACTCCACCCACCAGAACACAAACATCCCTAACCCGGAAACCTTGACAAGCCACCCGTCCAACCCCACCCACAGCAAGGAACCTCCACAATAAAGAGGAACCACAAACTGCCAGAATACGGAAAGGCCACCCCAAACACAGCAATATAAACAAGATGAAAAGGCAGAGAAATACCAAGCAGGTAAAGGAACAGGATAAATGCCCACCAAACCAAACAGAAGAGGAAGAGATAGGGAATCTACCTGATCAAGAATTCCGAATGATGATAGTGAAAATGATCCAAAATCTTGAAAACAAAATGGAGTTATAGATAAATATCCTGGAGACAAGGATCAAGAAGATGCAAGAAAAGTTTAACAAGGACCTAGAAGAAATAAAAAAGAGTCAATATATAATGAGTAATGCAATAGATGAAATCAAAAACACTCTGGAGGGAACCAACAGTAGAATAACGGAGGCAGAAGATAGGATAAGTGAGGTAGATGATAGAATGGTAGAAATAAATGAAACAGGGAAGAAAAAAGAAAAAAAGAATTAAAGTAAATGAGGACAACCCCAGAGACCTCTGGGACAATGTTAAACGCCCCAACATTCAAATCATAGGAGTCCCAGAAGAAAAAGACAAAAACAAAGACCATGAGAAAATACTTGAGGAGATAATAGTTGAAAACTTCCCTAAAATGGGGAAGGAAATAATAAGTCAAGTCCAAGAAACTCAGAGAGTCCCAAACAGGATAAACTCAAGGTGAAACGCCCCAAGACACATATTAATCAAATTAACAAAGATCAAACACAAATAAAAAATATTAAAAGCAGCAAGGGAAAAACAACAAATAACACACAAGGGGATTCCCATAAGGAAAACAGCTGATCTTTCACTGGAAACTCTTCAGGCCAGAAGGGAATGGCAGGACATACTTAAAGTGATGAAAGAAAATAACCTACAGCCCAGATTACTATACTGAGCAAGGATCTCATTCAAATGTGAAGGAGAAATCAAAAGCTTTACAGACAAGCAAAAGCTGAGAGAATTCAGCACCACCAAACCAGCTCTCCAACAAATGCTAAAGGATCTTCTCTAGACAGGAAACACAGAAAAGGTGTGTAAACTCGAACCCAAAATAATAAAGTAAGTGGCAATGAGATCATGCTTATCAATAACTACCTTAAATGTAAATGGTTTGAATGCCCCAACCAAAAGACAAAGACTGGCTGAATGGATACAAAAACAAGACCCCTATATATGTTGTCTACAAGAGACCCACCTCGAAACAAGGGACACATACAGACTGAAAGTGAAGGGCTGGAAAAACATATTCCATGCAAATAGAGACCAAAAGAAAGCAGGAGTAGCAATACTCATATCAGATAAAATAGACTTTAAAACAAAGGCTGTGAAAAGAGACAAAGATGGACACTACATAATGATCAAAGGATCAATTCAAGAAGATATATAAATATATATGCACCCAACATAGGAGCACTGCAATATGTAAGATAAATGCTAACAAGTATGAAAGGGGAAATTAACAATAACACAATAATAGTGGGAGACTTTAATACCTCACTCACACCTATGGATAGATCAACTAAACAGAAAATTAACAAGGAAACACAAACTTTAAATGACACAACGGACCAGCTAGACCTAATTGATATCTATAGGACATTTCACCCCAAAACAATCAATTTCACCTTTTTCTCAAGTGCACACAGAACCTTCTCCAGGATAGATCACTTCCTGGGCCATAACTCTAGCCTTGGTAAATTCAAAAAAATTGAAATCATTCCAAGCATCTTTTCTGACCACAATACAGTAAGATTAGATGTCAATTACAGGAAAGAAACTATTAAAAATTCCAACATATGGACACTGAACAACACGCTGCTAAATAACCAACAAATCACAAAAGAAATCAAAGCAGAAATCAAAATATTCATAGAAATGAATGAAAATGAAAACACAACAACCCAAAACCTATGGGACACTGTAAAAGCTGTGCTAAGGGGATGGTTCATAGCCTGTATTGCTATGAACAAGAAACAAGAAAGAAGTCAAATAAATAACCTAACTCTACACCTAAAGCAACTAGAAAAGGAAGAAATGAAGAACCCCAGGGTTAGTAGAAGGAAAGAAATATTAAAAATTAGGGCAAAAATAAATGAAAAAGAAACAAAGGAGACCATAGCAAAAATCAACAAAACCAAAAGCTGGCTCTTTGAGAAGATAAATAAAATTGACAAACCATTAACCAGACTCATCAATAAACAAAGGGAGAAAAATCAAATCAACAAAATTAGAAATGAAAGTGGAGAGATCACAACAGACAATACAGAAATACAAAAGATCATAAGAGACTATTATCTGCAACTATATGCAAATAAAATGGACAACTTGGAAGAAATGGACAAATTCTTAGAAAAGTACAACTTTCCAAAACTGAACCAGGAAAAAATAGAAAATCTTAACAGACCCATCACAAGCACAAAAATTGAAACTCTAATCAGAAATCTTCCAACAAACAAAAGTCCAGGACCAGACAGCTTCATGGCTTAATTCTACCAAAAGTTTAGAGAAGAACTAACACCTATTCTACTCAAACGATTCCAGAAAATTTCAGAGGAAGGTAAACTTCCAAACTCATCCTATGAGGCCACCATCACCCTAATACCAAAACCTGACAAAGATGCCACCAAAAAAGAAAACTACAGGCCAATATCACTGATGAACATAGATGAAAACATCCTTAACAAAATTCTAGCAAACAGAATCCAACAACATATTAAAAACATCATACATCATGACCAAGTAGGTTTTATCCCAGGGATGCAAGGATTCTTCAATATCCGCAAATCAATCAATGTAATACACCACATTAACAAAATGAAAAATAAAAACCATATGATTATCTCAATAGATGCAGAGAAAGCCTTTGACAAAATTCAACATCGATTTATGATTTTTAAAAAAACCCTCCAGAAAGCAGGAATAGAATGAACATACCTCAACATAATGAAAGCTATATATGACAAACCCACAGCAAACATTGTCCTCAATGGTGAAAAATTGAAAGCATTTCCCCTACAGTCAGGAACAAGACAAGGGTGCCCACTGTCACCACTACTATTCAACATAGTTTTTAAAGTTTTGGCCACAGCAATCAGAGCAGAAAAAGAAATAAAAGGAATCCAGATTGGAAAAGAAGAAGTGAAACTCTCACTGTTTGCAGATGACATGATCCTCTACAGAGGAAACCCGAAAGACTCCACCAGAAAATTACTAGAGCTAATCAATGAATATAGTAAAGTTGCAGGATATAAAAGTAACACACAGAAATCCCTTGCATTCCTATACACTAACAATGAGAAAACATAAAGAGAAATTAAGGAATCAATCCCATTCACCATTGCAATGAAAAGAATAAAATACTTAGGGATATATCTACCTAGAGAAACAAAAGACCTATATATAGAAATCTATAAAACACTGGTAAAAGAAATCAAAGAGGACACAAACAGATGGAGAAATATACCGTGTTCATGGATCAGAAGAATCAATATAGTGAAAATGAGTATACTAACCAAAGGAATCTATAGATTCAATGCAATCCCTATCAAGCTACCAACGGTATTCTTCAGAGAACTAGAACAAATAATTTCACAATTTGTATGGAAATACAAAAAACCTCGAATAGCCAAAGCAATCTTGAGAAAGAAGAATGGAACTGGAGGAATCAACCTGCCTTACTTCAGTCTCTGCTACAAAGCCACAGTCATCAAGTCAGTATGGTACTGGCACAAAGACAGAAATATAGATCAATGGAACAGAATAGAAAGCCCACGTACCTATGGACACCTTATCTTTGACAAAGGAGGCTAGAATATACAATGGAGAAAAGACAATCTCTTTAACAAGAGGTGCTGGGAAAACTGGCCAACCACTTGTAAAAGAATGAAGCTGGGACACTTTCTAACACCATACACAGAAATAAACTCAAAATGGATTAAAGATCTAAATGTAAGACCAGAAACTATAAAACCCCTAGAGGAAAACATAGGCAAAACACTCTCCAACATAAACCACAGCAGGATCCTCTATGACCCACCTCCCAGAATATTGGAAATAAAAGCAAAAATAAACAAATGGGACCTAATTAAAATTAAAAGCTTCTGCACAACAAAGGAAACTATAAGCAAGGTGAAAAGACAGCCTTCAGACTGGGAGAAAATAATAGGAAACAAAGCAATGGACAAAGAATTAATCTTAAAAATATATAAGCAACTCCTGCAGCTCAATTCCAGAAAAATAAACAACCCAATCAAAAAGTGGGCCAAAGAACTAAACAGACATTTCTCCAAAGAAGACATACAGATGGCTAACAAACACATGAAAAGATGCTCAACATCACTCGTTATCAGAGAAATGCAAATCAAAACCACAATGAGGCACCATTACACATCAGTCAGAATGACTGCTATCCAAAAGTCTACAAGCAATAAATGCTGGAGAGGATGTGGAGAAAAGGGAACCCTCTTACACTGTTGGTGGGAATGCAAACTAGTACAATCACTATGGAGAACAGTGTGGAAATTCCTTAAAAAACTGCAAATAGAACTGCCATATGACCCAGCAATCCTACTGCTGGGCATACACACTGAGGAAATCAGAATTGAAAGAGACACGTGCACCCCAATGTTCATCACAACACTTTTTATAATAGCCAGGACATGGAAGCAACCTAGATGCCCATCAGCTGATGAATGGATAAGAAAGCTGTGGTACATATACACAATGGAATATTACTCAGCCATTAAAAAGAATTCATTTGAATCAGTTCTAATGAAGTGGATGAAACTGGAGCCCACTATGCAGAGTGAAGTAAGCCAGAAAGAAAAACACCAATACAGTATACTAATGCACATATATGGAATTTAGAAAGATGGTAACGATAACCCTGAATGTGAGACAGCAAAAGAGACACAGATGTATAGAACAGTCTTTTGGACTCTGTGGGAGAGGGCGAGGGCAGCATGATACGGGAGAATGGCTTTGAAACACATCAATTATCATATGTGAAACGAATCACCAGTCCAGGTTCAATGCATGATACAGGATGTTTGGGGCTGGTGCACTGGGATGACCCAGAGGGATGGGATGGGGAGGGAGGTGGGAGGGGAGTTCAGGATGGGGAACACAGGTACACCCGTTGCAGGTTCATGTCAATGTATGGCAAAACCAATACAATATTATAAAGTAAAAAATAAATAAATAAAACTGGAAAATAAAAAAGTAGGGAAATACCATGCAGTCACCAACTGCATTTTCCATTTGTTAAAATCTTCTTAAATTATGTAATAAGGAATTTTAAACTATTCACATATCAAAAGAAAGTGTTTGGCATTAGCAGATGAAACTATTATATATAGGGTGGATAAACAACAAGGACCTACTGTATAGCACAGGGAACTATATTCAATACCCTGTGATAAACCATCATGGAAAAGACTATCCAAAAAAAGGATGTCTCTATGTGCATACCTGAGTTACTTTGCTGTACAGCAGAGGTTAGCACAATATTGTAGATCGACTACACATCAATTAAAAAAAAAAAAGTGTATTCTTTAACCCCAATCTTTATTTCTTCCCACTTTGGTACTCAAGGCTACCCTGACACCATAAGAAATCCTAAGAAACGTGAAATGTAGACGACTCCCTTCCTTCTTTCCATCTCTCTGCTTTGCTTCTCCCACTGCCCTCACTCAGTCATTAAACCCTCAGCTCTTCTGGTTCTGCCAAACCCACAATCCCAGCCTGGCTCCTAGTCCTTTTCTACTCCGGACCTCACAGCCAGCAGCCTTCATGGTGTGTAGTTCATTCACTATCATACTAGTTGTTCCACCCTCAGTATTTCCCACTGTGCTGAGTCCCATGGTTCATGTTCTACTGGGCTGCTCTTAACCAGTTCTTAAGGAAATGCTATTTCATCATCTAATCTTTCACCCCGCCTGTCTCCAGTTCTCACTTAGCACAAAGTCAATCTATGGCATAGCCTGCTATCAAGGGGTTTTGCATGGAAGGGGGAAAAGAAGAAAAGGATAAATGACCCAGAGCTTGAAACCAACAAAGTTTAATCATACTGCACTAAATAACACCATTTGCACAAAATATCTTGGCTTTCAGGAAGAGAAACAATCTTGCAGTCACTGAGTTAATCTTTCAAGCAGATTACAGAATACACATTTTGTAGAATTACTTGCAAATTGCAGCTCTGACTACAAATTGAGCATCACTGCATGAGAGGTTTTTCCAAAGCATAATGACAGATGATTGATTACCAGCTGAGCACCTGTGTCCAACAACGGAGAGGGTTGGTCCACTCTAAGGAAAACCCACCCAGAAAATATCATGCTTATAAATATTCTTAATTAATGTGTAGGCAGACTACCTGTAGCAAAAATGCATGAAAAGAGTATCTCAGGGAATAAGCCTGTTACTATAGAAATCTATGTAAGCAGAAAGACACAGAAAAGGAAAAAGGTATTGCCACTCCTGAAAAACTTAAGATCCCAAATGTCAAGGTAAAGGCTGACTTGTGTAGGAAGAATTAGCAGTTGTTGAAATCCCCAGAGATGCAGTTCCTTTTTCCTCTGTTTTGAAGTTAGTATGATCATCAGAATGAGAAAATGTTCATGCCCAAATTGTTCTAGAAAGGAAACTATTAGACAGGACAACTTGCTAGCAAGAAATGTGTCCTGTAAGCCAACAGACATCCAAATTAGTTGCAGAGGTAAGACAAAGGGATATTTATGAATGCTTAGGCAAAATGAAACAGTTTTACTCAACTCATTCTGTTTCAGGGGATGTGGCTTGAAATAGCAAGATCTTTGCAAATGAATAATTTATGAAAGCTCTAGTACCCTTTGAATAACATAATTTAAATTGAAGTCATTCCTGAATAAAAGGAAGAGGAAGAACTCACTTCAAATTCTTCTAATTTCAGCATGAATTATCACATAGTTTTGACTTAAGGTAATCTAATAACTATTTTAGTTCTTTGTACCAGTTTCAAATAAATCCCTGCTTATTCAGTCAAGGCACTGCAGAGAAGTTAAAGTTCAAAGGAGCTTAGCTTGAACAAATGAGTCTAGCCAAGTCTTGGTTTAAGTCCACTTATAAAATGAGTTTTATCATGCATTGGTGCATTTCTTTTCTAAAATACATTCTTATTCTAGATCAAAAGAGAAGACTTCAGTACCAACAAGAATTAAAGCTGACAAACCATGCCAAAAAAAAAAAAAAGCCAACAGAATATTATGTTCATTTATTGCGTAAAAAAAAAACACCTCTTTTATGTCACTGACATTCTCATTTAAAAGCTTGTACTCTAATTAACAAAGTGGAGCTACATAATTACAACATCATCACTGATTTCAAATTTTTTCCAAAAGGCCTGTGTCTAAGAAATGAATATAATAGAAGTAGACAATGTTAGACTTTCTACCCTCTGATAAAGAAAGAAAATCAAGCCAAAAATAATATAGCAATCAATCAGCTAATGGTCTTCTTTCTAATGCATTGAAAGATCTCACATACCTCACATAAGTTTAAGTGTTTTTTTTTTTATCAAGGTTAGCTCAACCCCTTGAACATTCTTATATTATTAACATTATACTTAAGATATTGCATAAAGTTGAATTTGTTTACATGTACATTTACCTACCTAGATAATGTAAATACCTTGAGGGACAGACTATTTTATTCATCTCTACTCCCAGTACATAGCAAATTGTACACTGAAGGTCATTTGTGAATGGACAAACAACTCCTGCATTTTTAGGAAGGTAAGGAAGTGGTGGTGAAAGGAATGAGCCCTGGAATAGAATTCCCAAAAATGGTTGAGACAATCAAGATGTATTTAAGTTGTGAACAACAAAAATCATTTCTAGACCATCTACTAGTTACTCATTAGCAAGCTGTTGTGTTTCATTTGTGCCATTTTAATTTTTTTTATTAAGTGTTCCACCCACATTAAGGTTGTTAGTGTTAGGTTTCTTTTTTTCCTAATTGTTTTTCAGCTGTATTGAGGTATGTGCATGCATGTGAAGTTGCGTCTGTCGTGTCCAACTCTTTGTGACCACATGTACTGTAGCCCCCCAGGCTCCTCTGTCCATGAAATTCTCCAGACAAGAATACCATGAATGGCAGAGAGAGTTGCCATTTCTTTCTCCAGGGAATCTTCCTCACCCAGGGATCAAACCCTGTTCTCTTCCATCTCCTGCAATGGCAGGTAGGTTCTTTACCACTAGCACCAGCTGGGAAGCCAAGTATTGAGGCATAAATGACAAACAAAAGTTGTATATATTTAAGGTGTGCAACTTGATGTCTTGATATGTGTATATATCAGGCTTCCCTGATGGCTCAGCAGGTAAAGAAGCCACCTGCAGTGCAGGAGACATAGGGTCAATTTCTGGGTTGGGAAGATCCCCTGGAGGAGGAAATGGCAACCCACTCCAGTATTCTTGCCTGAAAAATGCCATGGGCAAAGGGGCCTGGGGATCTACAGTCCATGGGGTCCCAAGGAGTCAGACAGGACTGATCTACTAAGCACACACACACTCATGTATATCATGAAATGATCACCATAATCAAGCTATTTAACAGATCTATCACATCAGGTAGGTAGTACTTTTCTTTTGGTGAAAATTCTTAAGACTTACCCTCTCAGCGAATTTTAAGTATATAACACACTATTGTTAACTATTGTCACCATGGTGTCCATCAGCTGTCCAGAATTTATTCATCTTGCATAATTAAAACTTTGTACTCTTTGATCGGCATCTCCTTATTTCTCCCAACTCCCACCCTCTGGCAACCATTATAGTCTGTGTTTCATGTGTATGGCTACTTTAGATTCCACATATAAGTTAGATCATGCAGTATGTGTCTTTCTGTGTCTGGGTTATTTCTCTTAGCATAATGGCCACCAGGTTCATCCATTTTGAGAGAAATGGCAGAGTTTTCATTTTTAAGGCTGGATAATATGCCGCCACCTGATCTGCCTCTTGAGAAACCTATATGCAGGTCAGGAAGCAACAGTTAGAACTGGACATGGAACAACAGACTGGTTCCAAATAGGAAAAGGAGTACGTCAAGGCTGTATATTGTCACCCTGCTTATTTAACTTATATGCAGAGTACATCATGAGAGATGCTGGGCTGGAAGAAGCACAAGCTGGAATCAAGATTGCCGGGAGAAATATCAATAACCTCAGATATGCAGATGACACCACCCTTATGGCAGAGAGTGAAGAGGAACTAAAAAGCCTCTTGATGACAGTGAAAGAGGAGAGTTAAAAATTTGGCTTAAAGCTCAACATTCAGAAAACCAAGATCATGGCATCTGGTCCCATCACTTTATGGGAAATAGATGGGGAAACAGTGGAAACAGTGTCAGATTTTATTTTGGGGGCTCCAAAATCACTGCAGATGGTGATTGCAGCCATGAAATTAAGAGATGCTTGCTCCTTGGAAGGAAAGTTATGACCAACCTAGATAGCATATTGAAAAGCAGAGACATTACTTTGCCAACAAAGGTCTGTCTAATCAAGGCTATGGTTTTTCCAGTGGTCATGTTTGAATGTGAGAGTTGGACTGTGAAAAAAGCTGAGCACCAAAAAATTGATGCTTTTGAACTGTGGTGTTGGAGAAGACTCTTGAGAGTCCCTTGGACTGCAAGGAGATCCAACCAGTCCATCCTAAAGGAGATCAGTCCTGGGTGTTCATTGGAAGGACTGATGCTGAAGCTGAAACTCCAATACTTCGGCCACCTCATGCGAAGAGTTGACTCATTGGAAATGACCCTGATGCTGGGAGGGATTGGGGGCAAGAGGAGAAGGGGATGACAGAGAATGAGATTGCTGGATGGCATCACCGACTCGATGGACATGAGTTTGAGTAAACTCCAGGAGTTGGTGATGGACAGGGAGGCCTGGCATGCTGTGATTCATGGGGTCTCAAAGAGTCAGACACAACGGAGCGACTGAACTGAACTGAATATGCCACTACATATACTACTTTTTCTTTATCCACCGATATCTGTTGACAGACGTTTAGGTGGTTTCCACACATTGTCTATTGTGAATAATGCTGCAATGACTGTGACAGTGCAGATAACTCTTTGAGATCCTCGTTTAATTCCCTTTAAATATATACTCAGAAGGGGCATAAGATAAAATAGACAAAGCACTGGAACAGAAAAGCAAGTGCAGAAATAACTTCACCCATTATGGACAACTGATCTTTGATAAGTATGTCAAGAAGAGCAATGGGGAAAGGATGGTCTCTTTAATGAGTGGTGTTGGGAAAACAGGACAGTCAATTGCTGAAGGATGAAGTTAAACCCTCACCTCACACCGTAAACCAAAGTCAACTCTATATAGATTAAATGTAAGACCCCAAACCATAAAAATCTAGGATATAGAGGGAAAACTTCTTTAGTCTTAGCAATAAATTTTTGGATATGATACCAAAGGTGTGGGCAACAAAAGCAAAAAATAGACAAGTGGTGTTGCATCAAACCGAAACATTTCTGCTCTTCAAAGAGCACAATCAACAGAATGAAAAAGCAATCCATTGAATGGGGGAAAATATTTGTAAATCATATGTCTGATAAGGAGTTGATATCCAAAATATGTAAGGAACTCAACAGCAGCAGCAACTCAATAGCAAAATAACAATATTAATAATAATGATAATCTGATTTAGCAATGGGCAAAGGATTTTGGACTGCACGGAGATCAAACCAGTCAATCCTAAAGGAAATCAACCCTGAATATTCAGTGGAAGGACTGATGCTGAAGCTGAAGCTCCAATACTTCAGCCACCTGATTTGAAGATTTGACTCATTGGAAAAGACCCTTATGCTGGGAAAGATTGAGGGCAAGTGGAGAAGGGGTGACAGAGAATTAGATGGTTGGATGGCATCACTGACTCAATGGACATGAGCTTGAGCAAACTCACAGAGATAGTGAAGGACAGGGAAGCCTGACCTGCTCTAGTTCATGGGGTCACAAAGAGTTGGACACGACCTAGTGACTGAATGACAACAACAAAAGGATTTGCATGGACATTTCTCATAATGAGACGTACAAATGACCCACAGATACATAAAAAGATGTTCAATATCACTAATTATCAGAAAAATGCCAATCAAAACCATAATGAGATAGATATCACCTCACACCTGCTCAAGTAGCTTTTATCAAAAAGAAAAAAGATAACAAGCGTTGGCAAGAATAGGGAGAAAAGAGAATCCTTGTACACTGTTGGTGAGAATGTGAATTGGTAAGGCTATTATGGAAAACAGTATGGAGGTTCCTCAAAAAATTAAAAATAGAACTACCATATGTTAGAGTTAGGTTTTTTAAGACTAGAGACCAATTTATCCCTCAGAACTTCTAAACTCACTTTCAATCTCTCCACCACTACTGGGAACACAGCCAAGCTCTGCCCTAGTCCCATCCCATCTGATTGGACCACTGCCCTGTACAAAGCTACGTGTCAATGCTAATTTGCAATGAACAATTCATAACTCGTAACCAAGTTATTTTAGCAGATGTTCCCCCTGGAGACCCCCCCAAAATAACTGCAAACAGTCCCTCTTATGACCTTCCATGAGATTATCTTCTCTGCGTTATTCTGCTTCTTTTAGTAGAAAGCCAACCCAAGAAAAAAGAAAGTAAATCATGGAAAAGGAGAAAGAAGCCTGTTTTCAAGCTAGGCTCCTTGTCCAGGCCTTTGCTACAAACCTCTGTGCAGACCTCATGCAAACTTGAGACTCTCCCCTTTTTCAGCTGTAGGTAAAGAAATATCAATACAAAGACGGGGCCCTTATAATGGAGGAAAGAGAAGACAGAGACAGGCTTCCGTTCCACTAGAATTCAGACATAAAGCTCTTAAGTGAAAGAATCTGGAAATTAAAACCTTGGCTGATTATACATCCTTAGAATGTAATCTCACCAACCCACACTGCCTCTCTTAAGGGCTCGATTTAGTTGGCTTTCCACTTCCACACCTTCTAATTGTGGAATTTCCTTTCATTTTAATTCTCCTCAGGGCCAAACTCTGATTAAACCAATACATATGGTTTCTAGGATTTTGAAACTGAGCTCTTCTGGCAAGAAGCTACTCAGAGTAAACCAATCAACCCTCTTCAGTATTCCCTGCCCGAAATAGATAGGGACCGACCTGGAAGGCAATTAATTGACCCAGACTCCCCTGCATTTTCTCTTCTGCAGGAAGACAAGACAAAAACTCTCCTCTGGCAACCACAGGCTTGGGTATCAATTTTCCAGGAGCTCAGCATATTCCAAGTCACTGTACTCAGCTTTGGAGAGTCACACGACGTTAACATATTATTTACATCCCAGAGATAAACTTACTTTCTAAAATTTAATTGAAAGTCCACTTTTTAAAAAAGAAAAAGCACTGATGGCTGCTTAAATGGGATTTACAGAGAGTAGCTTTTTCAAGTTGACATTCTCATGTCTCAGAGAAGCAGCAGCTGGCATGAAGGCACAATGATACAGAGACACTCACGTTCATACTGATAACAAAACCACTTGCAGAGGCGCTCAACTTCTTTTCAGTCACTTAAGCACACAGACTTTTATCTGTCCCTGCCTTTCTCCCAATAAGCCTAGAGCTCAAAAAAAATGATCTGTCTTTCGTTTCTCATGTGTCAATTGGTCCTTTCAGCAAGTCTGAAACTCTTCTACATCCAGGAAATGAGAGGTAAGGATATTTTTTTGTTGTTTAGTCGCTAAGTCCTGTCCGACTCTTTACGACTCCCTGAACTGTAGTCCGTCAGGCTCCTCTGTCCATAGGATTTCCCAGGCAAGAATACTAGAGTGGGTTGCCATCTCCTTCTCCAGGGGATCTTCTCAACTCAGGGACTGAACCTGTGTCTCTTACATTGGTAGGTAGATTCTTTACCACTGAACCACCAGGGAAGCCCCTAAGGATATTTGAGCTATTTTTTAAATTTTCTAACTTAAAAATAGACTTTTTCTTCCAGTTTAACTTAGATATAACTGATATATAACATTGTTTTATTTTAAAGTATATAAAATAATAATGTGATATGTATTTCAAGCACATTATGTATATTGCAAAATGATAACTATAAGAAGTTTAGTTAATACCATCACCTCACAGTTACATGTTTTTTTCCTTGTGATGATAATTTTTTAAGATTCACTCTTTTGACAACTTTCAACTACACAACACAGTATTGTTCTCTCCAGTCATTAGCTATCTTTTCAACTTTCATGAACATGTGTCTCTACACGTTCATCTGCATATCCATGCTTATCATTGTATTTTATCAAGCACCTGTTTATGCCAGGCAGTGTTGTAGGGTCCTGGGGATACAATAAGCAATAAGAGAAACAAAGCTCGTGTTCTCAGCTCTCATGGATTTTTGTTACAGAAAAAAATGCATATAATCATTTTATATTGTTTAAGTTTTATAAAGAAAATAAATTAGGGAATGTGATGGAGCATGACTCCACGGGGCCATTTTTGTGGGTCAGAGCCTATAGCTGAATGACCAGATGAACTAGCAATGATGAGACTGGGAGCAGAATCATCTCGAAAGAGGTTAAGCAAGGTTCAACAGGTCCTGGGTTCAGGAGTGTCTGTGACCTGGTCGATGAACAGGAGGAAGGTCATTGTGGCTGGAGATTAGTGAGAAAAGCAGCCGGAGATCAGGTGAAAGGGAAGATAGAAATCAAAACATCAAAGCCCTGAAAGCCATGGAAAAGAGTTTGGGTTTTATTCTAACGGCAGAGGGAAGACGTTCTGAAGTGGTTTATGATTTAAATACCACTTTTGTTTCTGTGTGGAAAATCGATGATGAAGGGCAAGAAAGGATACAGAGAAACCACTAAAAAGTTGTTGCAGATTCCACAGGAAAGATCATGAGGGGCTTGTCCAAGTGGGAAATGGAAAGGTGAAGACTGGTAGGTGGATTTGAGAATTTTCTTTTTGAGGTAAGGCTGCCTGAAGCTGATGGTGAATAGCATACAAAGAAGGAAGGAAAATAAGGAATCAATAACCATTGACTTGAGATGACAAGATATGGATTTGACAAATGATTAGTTTAGGGGCTTCCCAGGTGGCTCTGTGGTAAAGAATCAACCTACCAATACAGAAAATGAAAGAGACGCAGGTTCAATCTTTGGGTTGGGTTTAGTTTGAGAAATTGTTGTTGTTTGGTTGCTCGGTCGTTTCCAACTCTTGTAACCCCAATGGACTGTGGCCCACCAGGCTCCTCTGTCCATGGGATTTCCCAGGCAAGACTATTGGAATGGGTTGCCATTTCCTCCTCCAGGGGATCTTCCCAACCCAGGAATGGAATTCACATCTGTTTTGTCTCCTGCATTGGCAGGCGGGTTCTTTATCACTGGTGCCACCTGGGAATCCACCTTTACATGTGTATGTGTGTGTTTTAGTCACTTAGTCATGTCCAGCTCTTTGTGATCCCATTAACTGCAGCCCTCCAGGCTCCTCTGTCCATGGAATTCTCCAGGCAAGAATACTGGAGTGAGTTACCATTCACTTCTCCAGAGGATCTTACTGACCCAGGGATCGAACCCAGGTCTCCTGCATTGCATCAGATTCTTTACCATCTGAGCCACCAGGGAAGCCCCAAAGTATATGTTAATGTGTCTCAATTTTTATTAAAGGAAGCACTATATTTTGTATTTATCTGCCATTAATTTATTTGATTAGTCTATTGAAAGGTATTTAGATTATTTCACTTTTTTCTTTAGAAGTGAGTTGTAATGGATGCATTTTCTTGCTCATATTATCTGACTAAACTTTGCACAATGAATACTCATTGAGATAGTCAAAATTGTATGCAAATCAGCAAAATTGAATGCCTATTATATGGCTAGAACTGTATTAGGCAATGTGTATAATCCTATTGAGAGTTCTTAAAGATTTAGTGTTTAAAAGCATTAAAGCATACAGTGAAAAAATAGAAACACACAGTCACATTCAGCTATTCCAGTGTCCTGGAGAATGAGGTATTCTGGATAAATGATATTTCTGTACATCTGAAAGGTAAATTTGAGCTAAAAAATTATTTGCTCTCTACTGAATTATGTTGAAATCTTGAAAATTGTATTACATACTTTCTAGATTTAGCCTGAAGAATAAATGATTCAAAATCATCCTTATAAATAAGAACATTTATATCCTGATGTAGAAGATGTGGGACATTGACATGAATCAGTGCAAGTTCCAAGTTCCCCCGCTCATAGAGGTAGACTGGCCATGCATTTTAGTGGACACTTGGTAGAAGGGCTCTTCTTTGAGGTCCTTGGGCTTCCCAGGTGGCACTAGTGGTAAAGAACCCATTTGCCAATGCAGAAGACATGAGACTCGAGTTTGATCACTGGGTCAGGAAAATCCCCTGGAGGAGAGCATGGCAACCCACTCTCTTGCCTGGAGAATCTCCATGGACAGAGGAGCCTGGTGGGCTACAGTCCATAGAATCGTAAAGAGTCAAACTCAACTGAAGCAACTTAGCACGCACCTATTATATTGGTTATCAGTCTGTCTCTACAGAGTGATTTAGGTTCATATATATCAATTTTGGGACTTCCCTGGGGGCTCAGTCAGTAATCTGCCTGCAATGCAGGAGACCTGTGTTCAATCCCCTGGTTGGGAAGATCTCCTGGAGGAGGGCATGGCAACCCACTCCAGTATTCTTGCCTGGAGAATCCCATGGAGAGAGGAGCCTGACAGGCTACGGTCCATGGGGTCGCAAAGAGTCAGACACTACTGACCGACTAAGCACACAGCATATCATTTTTACTGGACTTTTACTTCCTGGAAGGCAGGGACACATGGTTATTCACATTTTTAGGTGCCCTCCAGCCCTGCCCCAGCAATGCCTGGGTCAGTAATGGGTACAATTATTTAAACCATAGACAAAGGATTTAGGAGAGTAAGAAATTTCAAACTCTCTTTGGATGAAGTGAGTTATGAGTAAATACAGAACTTTAAGCAATGATATTGAAAAGGCTAACAGACCAATATTACAAGACATATTGCCTAGTCTTTGTCTAAAATTTATCTCTGTACATATGGAGAGTTTAGTAATGTGTGTGAACCAACAAGAACACTAACGATGAGTGAAATGGAAGAGGAATCTCACCAGTAAGTTTAAGGGTAAAAAAGTTTTACCTTTTGCTTCTCAGAAGGAAAAGAAATAGCTTAGGGTGCAGTGTCTCGTGTCCTCTTTCCCATCCAATGTATTGTCAGGAAGACAATGAGAGGTTACCCCTTAGGAATCTAAAGTACTAATCAGTGAATTGAACAGATGTGTACATTGAGCAGTAATTATTCAAACAGCACTTTGCTAGTGAAATTCAGGATCCCCTTTTCAAGGTTTACTACCTAGTCATAGTCTTATTTCCTCTGAAATGGAATTTTTGTTTGGGGTCAGGAAGAAAAATTCCAAAAAGGATGAATGAAAATTTAAGTATAAGTCTCTTCTCAAAGATTTTCCATCCCATCACACTATCAATAATTCTTGCTTTTCCCATGTAAAAAGTGAATGTGGAAAAAGGATAGTAAGCCCCTATTTTGAGAGCGAGAACCTTTAGGAAGATTTAGATAGTCCTTGACAGAATTACTATCTGCATTTTTAACTTTATTCATAATTTATGATGGCTACCCCAGCTCATTTTCCAAGCAAGGTTTAAACTAAAAGGGAAATATTTTTCTTCCTATTTTTCTCATTGTATGTGAATCAAACAGTTGTATTATTAAATTAAAAAGTACAGAGGGTAGCTAGGTCTTTATTTTCTATGGGGACTGCTTATACATCCCAGGGAGTGTCATAAAGTGGGTTGTAAGAAAGATGTACTGCAAAAGAAAAACCATATTGATATTGTTTCCAAAGTTTTTACCATATAGTTTGGAGAAAAATGATCTTAGAAAAACAATGATGCATACTGAAATCAATACTGCTTTTCTAATATGGCAATTTCTAAATGCAAGATTTAATTTTAGAATAAATCCTTCTCTGACAAATTTTCTTTCCTGATACATTTTGGTATGTGGTTAATTTTATAAATTGCTTAAAATATAACATCTTTCTATTTTGGAAATTCATTGAATCAATTTCATAACAATTGAATCAAGGTCTTGAATAAAAGGATAATAAAGATAGGGTAAATTAAGAATAGGTACCTCAATCAATGGAAATGGGTTGTGTCAACATGTTCTTTTCCTGCCACAACACACTCACATGGGTATATCCGGATACTGACCCTCTAAAAGAGTTATGGAGAAATAAAGGAGCAAGTACCTTTCACAATTATACCACAGTAGCTTTGACCACCATCTCCCCATTTCCTCTTCCAGCCCCCTGCCGCTGCAATCACCCTCTACTCTCTGCTTTTATGAGTTCTACTTTTTTAGATTCTTCATGAGAATTTGTCTTCCTTTGTCTGACTTATTTTACTTAGCATAACACCTTCAGTGTTCACCCATGTTGTTGCATATGGCAGGATTTCTTTCTTTTTAAAGGTTTTTTTCATATATATGTGTGTGTATATAAATATATCACATTATATATGTCACATTGTATATATTATACTATATATATATATATATCTCGCACTGCATGTGTATATATATGTCACATTGTGTATATGTATCTATATACATCACATGTTCTTTATTCATTCCTCTGTTGATGAGCATAAAAATGCTTTCAGTATTCGGCTACTTTGAGTAGTACTGTCATTATCACAGAAGTACAGATATCCCTTTAAAAGGCATTATTATTCTTGTTATTTGGCTGTGCCATACAGCATGGAGTATCTTAATTCCCTGACCAGGGATCAACCCATTCCCCCTACAATAGAAGGGTAGATAGAGTCTTAATCACTGGACTAGACCACAAGGAAAGTCTCAAGAAGATGCTACTGTTGTGCAGATCTTCTGCCGATTAAAAATATTTATAGATTTTTAACCCATCACATGAAGAGCATCATGGCTAATATCAGCAGATTTTTATTAGTCTTCATTTGATTGATTTGGACTGTAGGTCAATGTCAGTGGTATCCCTGTGGCTCATGGATCAGCTCACTGGTGATCAGTGGTTTTCAGACTACAGGCAGTGGAATCTCGGGGTTCTGTGGATGTGCCTCAGATGTCACCAAAGGTGAGCAGGTAGAGGCTGAGAGGGCAGCCTGGTCTCCTGCCTACATTTGAATCAAAACAATTTCACATTTATTTGCTTTATATATTGGGGTTCTACAAATGTCTCCCTTTGAAAAAGCTTTTATTTTTCCTTTACAAAGAAGATATTTGAAAATACATGATCTAGATTCTCTGTTATACTCTTTATCTCTCCTTTCTTAGTAAAAATTCATCCATGGGTAAAACTAAAATGAAAATGGAAGCAAATACAAAGTCAGCACCAAAAGCACTGTAATGATTCATAATTGCTCTAGTTATTAATGGCATATCACTAATGATGGCTCACTAAGAAATGGAAGAGCAGAAATAAATTGTGGGTTATGTCAAATTCTTTCTGCCTGTAGCTTCAACTATTTCTTCCAATTTTAGAAAGCAGATAGGAAAGCTAGTGAGTGAGAGTGGTGGGGCTTCCCAGCTGGTGCTAGCAATAAAGAACATGCCTGCCAATGAAAGAGACATAAGAGATGCTGGTTTGATCCCTGAGGTGGGAAGATTCCCCTGGAGGAGGGCATGGCTACCCACTCCAGGATTCTTGCCTGTAGAATCCCATGGACAGAGGAGACTAGCAGGCTACAATCCATGGGATTGCAAGAGTCGGACATGACTGAAGTGATTTAGCATGCACGCAAAGAGAGTGATATTGTTCAGGTGATATTCTTGAGTCTATTCTAATTTGTAGGAGAAAGTAAATCATTTCTATGTTTGACATTTTAATTACTACTATTAAAATTATTCCAACACCCCTCATTACTAATGACATCATATACTTGAGGATTTTCCAGGGTATCGAGCTGAGAGCTGGAAGGTACTGATTTGATTTGATTTTTTTCAATGATTTTAAAAGATGAAATTTTTGGATTGCAAGGGATACAGTCTGTTGAAGACACCTAGATTTTTGAGGTGTAATGGCATGGCTCAGAGGGTAAAGAGTCCACCTGCAATCCTGGAGACACGGAAGACACAGATTCGATCTCTGGGTTGGGAAGATCCTCCGGTGAAGGAAACTGCAGCCTGATATTCTTGCCTGGGAAATCCCACGGACCAAGGCAGGCTACAGTCCATGGGGTCTCAAAGAGTCGGACACAACTAAGCACGTAAGCACATTTTTTTTTTAAAAATTCTAATCCCAATGGAAGACAGTTTATAGCAAGAGAAAATATCCTTAGCGGATGTGTCTACTGATTCTGACTCACAGGCTTGGAGTGGGAATCCCATGAGATCCCCATGACTACTGCCCACGAGGAACTGCAGTGAAAGGGAGGAGCTTTAGCTCAGAGAACAAGTCTGGCCAGAAAGAGGGAGGGAGCGAGGCCTGTGAAACTCACTGAGATGAAACCAAACAGCCTGATTGTAGCAACCTAATCCTCTAAGTAGGGACGTCCTTGGTGGTCCAGTAGATAAGAATCTTCCTGCCAATGCAGGGGATGTGGGTTCGATCCCTGTTCCGGGAAAATTCCACATCCCACTGGGCAACTAAGCCCATGCCCCATGATTACTGAGCCAGTGTGCTGAAGCCCATGCACCCTAGAACTGGTGCTCTGCAACAAGAAGCCACGGCAGTGAGAAGCCCGCACACCGCAATTGAAGAGTGACCCTTGCTCACCACAACTAGAGAAAGCCTGCATGCATCAAGGAAGACCCAGAATAGCCAAAAATAATTAGTTAATTAAAATCTTCTAACCCATTAAAAAAATCCTCCAAGTAGAGCTTTGTGGGAGATTTAGGTCTGCAGAAAAGCAGGGTGTAAGATGGACATATAACTAAGAAGACAAGAGTCTGTATTATTGCTGGAACTCGGTAGCCAAGGTTGCACATCTTCTCTTTGGGAATAATCCATGGAGTCACGAGTGACTAGTGAGCTGGGCCAGCCCTGAGTGTGGGCCAGGCCCGGGGTGACAGCAAATGCAGGGTTCCTTCAGTAACCTGACCCACCTACCTCCCTTTATTTTCATAGGATTGGGGTGGAGGGACCCCGAGAGTCACCAATTGAAAAGTGAAAGTGAAGTCATCAGTCATGTCAGACTCTGCGATCCCATGGACTGTAGACTTCCAGGCTCCTCCATCCATGGAATTTTCCAGGCAAGAGTACTGGAATGGGTTGCCTTCTCCAGGGGATCTTCCCAACCTGGGGATCAAACCTGGGTCTCCCACGTTTCAGGCAGACTCTTTACCATCTGAGCCACCAGGGAAGCCCAGTTAAGAGGTGAAAATGTTCAAAAGAGAAAACCCTTTCTTCACACCCAGGATTTTTGAAAACTTCATGGGTCACTACTTTTTAATGACACACGCAGAAATCCAGATAACTGCTCTAGTAAAATTAAACACAGTAACACTCTGATCTGTATCTTTATACATCAATACTTGCTCTAGAGGAACGATTAAGGGTTGAGAAACTGCCCGTCATAACATTACTAACAGGGGCCATGAGACGCTTGCAGGAATTTTACTTCAAAGTCTGAGGAGAATCGCCTTTACACAGTTCTCCAAGTGCAAGGAGTGCCTGAAGGGCAGAAAATAGCTGACAACAGAACTTTGAAGCCTTCACACTCCATGCCAAAGGGGTGAGGGGAGAAGGGATCTACTACTTTTGAATCAAGGAGGAAAAAAACCCTCCAGCTGGATACAGCAGTGCTTCCTCCTTTAGGAAACCCACGTTTCTGCACTGGTCTCTGCAAACACAGCCCCCGCCCTAGGGCTGAATTCCTGAGGGGTCACTTACCTGGTGACCTTGTAGAACTGATTTAACCTCGCTGTCTCACTTTTCTTATTTTCAAACTGGCATCATGGTGATACTTTTCTCATAAGATGGGATTAAATAAATACAGGCTTGCGAAGTTGCTGGTGACGACTCTTCTCATCATTATGAATAATCGCCAAAATGATATGTAGAATCAAACAAAGCTATTGAAATGGGAGAAGTCACAAAACCTGAGTGTGACCCCAAACATTGTTGCATGAGAGAGGAAATGTAAGAGGCCAGAGACAAGAAGTGGGCCTTCTCTTTTTTTTTCTTTTTATTGGTAAGATTTATTTATTTACGGCCTGCCTGGTCTTGGTTGCTGCATGCTGGCTTCCTCTGGTTGTGGTGAGCGGGGCTACTCTCTGGTTGTGATGCTCAGCCTTTTCATTGCAGTAGCTTCTCTTGTTGCAGAGCACAGGCTTGGGCTTAGTTGCTCTGCAGCATGGAAGATCTTCCTGGCCCAGGGATCGAACCTGTGTCCCATGCATTGCAAGGCAAATTCTTAACCACTGGGCCACCAAGGAAGCCCCCAAAGAGGGCTTTCTTTAAAGATAATCTTTTGTCCACTTCACCAAAAATACATGTCAAAGTTGGGAGAAGTGTTAACAGCAGCTTGAACCTCAGATAATTTCAGGTCATCTTGAGAACTACTACAACCAACTGCTGGAGGTCTGTTTGCAGAGGGTGCAAAGGGCTTTAGAGAGAAGGAGAAAAGGAGCAGAGAATAGCCCATTTGACCTCATAGCAATGTTGATTTGGTTTTTGCTTGCCAGGTTTTACATTTTACTCTTGAGAGGCTGAATATAGAACCAATGGCCCAAGCAAATATGACAAGAGAATTCTGACCCACCTACAAGGCCTGGATGCCAAACCCCAGTTTCTTTAGCAGTCAGGCTCAGAAGCCAAACCACAAACTGTGCAACAAACAGCCTGGAACAGTGAGGACCTGTTCCTCCTTTGGCCCCAACTTTGACCTCAGTACTAACCAGAGAAAGTCAAATATGCTCTTCACACCAATCATGCAAGATGCCCCATTTCTAGGTGATCCGCCTCCAGTTTTACCATGGCAACAGCCTCCAATCAGAGATAACTGATGCCTTCCCCTTTTCTGTGTGACAAAGTTTTCCCACGTCTGTTCCTGTCTGCCTCTGAGTCTCTGCCAAACCCAAGTGATCAGTGCTGACTCCCTTGTCATACACGGCTCTGAATAGATGGCCTCTGTTCCTATCTGCGGTGTTTTCATTTTTTACTACCTTCTATAGCATATACGTTTGTTTTCATGAAACAATCATGTTTCACATTAGTGTATTAAATTACCAGTGGATAAAATGAACATTTCAGAGTGGTACTGGGTTTAATCCTGTTTCCCTGGGTGTTCTCACACCCTGGATTGTAAGCACTGACTTCAGGATCACAGAATCCTTTTTTTAAAATCAGTTTATTGAATGATAATTTACATACCATATAACTCACCGTTGGATGTATTCTCCTAGTTTTCTTCAGAAGTTTTATAGGTTTAGCTCTTACACTAAATTTTATGATCCATTGTGGGTTGATTTTCATGTGCGTGATGTGAGGTCAAGGTCTGGGTTTTTTTTTTTTTTTCTTTTGCATGTGAGTATCCTGCTGTCCCAGCATCATTAGTTGAAAAGACTCTCTTCTCTTCCACTGAATGCCCTGGTACTTCTGTCGGAAATCAATTGACCATCAACATGAGGGTTTATTTTCTTTTCTATTCTGTTTCATTGATCTATATCACACTGTCTTGATGACTGTGGCTTTATAGTAAGTATTGAAATCAGGTGGACAAGTCATCCAATATTCTTCTTTTTCAAAATATTTTTACCGTTGTAGGTCCTTTGAGGTTCCACATGCATTTTAGGGGCAGGTTGGCTGCTTTGTCTTTGACCGCCATTCAACTGAGGCACTAGATCACAGTCTGTGCTGGCGCTCAGTCGTGTGGGACTCTCTTACGACCCCATGGTCTGTAGCCCGCCAGACTCCTCTGTCCATGGGATTCTCCAGGCAAGAATACTGGAGTGGGTTCCCATTTCCTCCTCCAGAGGATCTTTCTGACCCAGGGATCGAACCTGTGTCCCCCGCATCTCCTGCACTGGCAGGCAAATTGTTTACCACAGGGCCCCCTGGGAAGCTCCAACTCACTTCAGCAGATACTATATTTAAGTGAAATATTTCTGCAATAAAATTCACCCACAGGATCCTGGAAAGCTATTTATTTTCTCTTCTTAATTCTACATTCTCTACTAGCAGCTTTAACTTCTCTAGAGAATCATTTCTCTTCTTTCTCTGAAATGTTCTTTTCTGGTTTTGTCCTTTAAAGTGAAGTCTTTCTTCAAAGTCATATAAGCAGTCACATCTGTTACAGTGTATCTTCAAGTGCTTCATTGAGAGGAGCAGGAAAACACTGCTACTATTCCCTTAGCTAAGAAGAATTAATCATTTCTGTAATCTGAAAACTACTATAAATGTTGAGTGAAGTAAAATATATATATTACTTTTGCAAAAAAAGTAGTGGTAGAAATGATCTTCTGTATAAATATAGATAGTGTTCAGAGTAAAATGGTTCCTTTCATAAAGAAAAAATATATGCACAATACAATCAATTATGAACAGCAGGAGAAAAAGTGATGCTATGATTGGATAACAATTCACTAGCCCGCTAATCTCTAAAGCAAGTGGAAAGATAATGTCTTTTTGAGTTTCCTTACTAGAAGACTCAGTAATCTACAAGTGGCTAGCTTTTGTTTTTCTTATAGTGCTGCTATTTAAAAAAATCAACACATGAAAAAAAAAATCAACACATGAATTTATTAGTATTACAGTTTTCAGTGAAGTTTAGATCTTTTAAAAATAGAAAAATTTAAATCATATTTTTAGCATTAGTAGGGCACCCTAAATGTAGTAAGCATTCAATTAACATTTAGAGCTAATGATTAAGCATTTATCTTATTTCTTTAAGTTTTAAAAACTATTCTAGTACACATTAGTGTATACGTTATATTGTATTGATTTACATTTTGTACCTGAAAAAGTAAATGAAAAACATTCATACATTCTACCAGGATGCATCTATGAACTGATAGGAGGACAAAAACAACCTCAGGGTTAAAAAAAAAAAAAAAATAGTTCTCGGAATTTAAAAATAATTTCCTTTAGCAGAAATAAAGTAACCAACTCTCCAGGAATGCTGTTTTTCTTTTTAAAGAAGCAAATTCACAATATGTATAAACCAGTCTGGTTGAGCATAAAGTAGGTAGAGTCACTTTATTGTTGTTGTTGATGTTCAGTTGCTAATCATGTACTGCACCCTGTCCTTCACTATGTCCCAGAGTTAGCTCAAACTCTTGTCCACTGAGTCAGTGATGTTATCTAACCATCTCATCCTCTGCTGCACTTTATATTTAACTTTATACTTAACCATCTCATCCTCTGCTGCACTTTATACTTAACTTAGCTGCTTTTCATTCTTAAAATTATATATCATTTTTTGGACACTTTTTTTACTTAGTGGGTTTCAGTGCTGATTGAAGAGGAATGACAGAAACTATAGGCCTTTAAAATGTTGGGTAATTTTCATCTAATTGCACTATAAATACATAAATAATGTTAATAGCCATCAAGTAATAGGGGTTTCCTGAGTTTAGCTGTAGATATCTATACATCGGTCTGTATGTAATATGCTCAGTTGCTCGGTCATGGCCAGCTCTCTACAACATCATGGACTATAGCCCTCCAGGCTCCTCTGTCCATGGAGTTTTCCAGGTAAGAATACTGGAGTGGGTTGCCATTTCCTTCTCCAGGGGATCTTCCCCACCCAGGGGTCGAACTCACGTCTCCTCCATTGGCATGCAGATTCTTTATCACTCTGCCACCTGGGAAGCCCAAAATATATATTAAGTAGTTAAATGATTCAGAACACAGTTTAACTCATTGTAAGGATTCAATATTAGTTTGTTATTATTATATGGACATGTTGGTGTTTTATTCATATATTGTTTGCATATATTTGTTAAGTAAGTAGAGAAATTTCAGCTCTATTAGTTACACATGGAAGTAGTTGGTTGTCAGTCTGAATTTTTAACTCTGTGATACTGCACTTTTCAGCAGTGTGCATGAATGACAGCCATCAAACATTGAAAAGTCACCCATTCCTCCAGCTCTGAATGTTAATTTTGACATTATCTTGCCAGGGGAAGGAAGAAACATGACATAAATGATTGGGGTAAAAGAACCAAAAAAAAATAAAAAAGTTATGTGGCAGCGTGGATGGAAGCAGAGTTTGGGGGAAAATGGACACGTGTATGTGTATAGCAGAGTCTCTTTCCTGTTCACCTGGGACCATCATAACATTGTTTGTTAATCAGCTATACCCCAATACAAATTGACAAGCTTAAAAAAACAACTATACTTCAATACAATTTTTAAAAAGAAATTAATAAAAATAATATTGGGGGAAAAAGGACAGCTCTATGAGAGTGACATCTATTTCGTGTACCAGATGTTAACTTGCTCAGCGTTCAGCTGTGTTCAACTCTTTGCGACCCCGTGGACCGTAGCCAATGAGGCTCCTCCATCCGTGGGATTTTCCTGGTAAGAATACTGGACTGAGTTGCCACTTTTTCCTCCAGGGGATCTTCCCCACCCAGGGATCGAATCCGCATCTCCTGAATCTCCTGCATTGCAGGCAGATTATTCACTGCTCAGCCACCAGGGAAGCCCAGCTGCTAACTTCCTCCTTTAACATGAGTTTGTACTGTTTGATGATTACATCCATTGGACTCACTATAAAACAAATCATTTTCCTTTTAAGTGTGACTGTCTAACAAGGGGCCATGATTTAACGTGTGTTAATTACAGAGGTAGAAAATATTAGCTGGCCTATTCATTTTCGTAACAAAGTTGCTAGTGAATGTGGTGGGCAGCTTCTGAGGTGACCCCAGTGAACCCTACCTCCCAGGAGTCACACGTCTGTGCAAGCCCCGCCCCCGAGTCTGAGTCACTTGTTTGTGTTGCTAGCACACTCTCCTGCTGACTGCCGAGTGGTGAGATGCTCTGTGGAGAGGTCCTCGCATCCAGGAACCGAGGCCCAGTCCAGCAGCTTGCTGAGATCTGAGTCCTGCCAACAAACAGGGAAGTGTAGCTGGAAGCAACTCCTTTCCAGGGGACCATGAGCTGACTGAAGCCTCGAAAGATGCTCAGAGCTAGGTACTCAGTTCAGCGGTGCCCGGGTTCCTGATTCAGAGAAACTGTGAGATAATAAATGTTGTAAATCAACATTTTGGAGTAATCTGTTACACAGAAATAGGTAACTAAAACAACGGACAGTTGGTGGGAATGCAAACTACTACAGCCACTATGGAGAACAGTGTGGAGATTCCTTAAAAAACTGGAAATAGAACTGCCATATGACCCAACAATCCCACTTCTGGGCATACACACCGAGGAAACCAGATCTGAAAGAGACACGTGCACCCCAATGTTCATCACAGCACTGTTTATAATAGCCAGGACATGGAAGCAACCTGGATGCCCATCAGCAGATGAATGGATAAGGAAGCTGTGGTACATATACACCATGGAATATTACTCAGCCATTAAAAAGAATTCATTTGAATCAGTTCTAATGAGATGGATGAAACTGGAGCCCATTATACAGAGTGAAGTAAGCCAGAAAGATAAACACCAATATATTATACTAATGCATATATATGGAATTTAGAGAGATGGTAACGATAACCCTATATGCAAGACAGAAAAAGAGACACAGATGTATAAAACAGACTTTTGGACTCTATGGGAGAAGGCGAGGGTGGGATGATCTGAGAGAACAGCATCAAACATGTATATTATCAAGTGTGAAACAGATCGCCAGCCCAGGTTGGATGCATGAGACAAGTGCTCAGGGCTGGTGCACTGGGATGACCCAGAGGGATGGGATGGGGAGGGAGGTGGGAGGGGGGATCGGGATGGGGAACACATGTAAATCCATGGCTGATTCATGTCAATGTATGGCAAAAACCACTACAATATTGTAAAGTAGCCTCCAAATAATAAAAATAAATGAAAAATAAATAAATAAAATAAAACAATGGACAAATTGAAGAGCCAAATATTTGCTTGATAAATTTGGGTTGCAGGGACATACAATTAGTTTAATTTGACTCTAGTTATCTGAGATATTATGTAGAATGTCTCTGAGTTGAAAAATTATACAATATTTTGAACAGACACATTTTTTTCTATTAATAATAATTCTCCCTCTCCCATCCCCATGCCCAGCCTGAGCTTCAGGATCTACTTATTTTGCACACAGTGGTAGAACTATGATTTTAGAATTTTTTTATATTTTCATTTATTTATGTATTTTATTTCTGTTTGTGCAGGGTCTTCATTGCTGCACACAGGCTTTCTCTAGTTGCAGAAAGCAGGGGCTACTCTCTAGTTGCGGTGCACTGGCTTCTCACTGTGGTGGCATCTCTTGTTTCAGATCAAAGGCTCTAGGGCACATGGGCTCGGTAGCTGTGGTTTATGGGCTCAGTTGCTCCGCAGCGTGTGGGATCTTCCAGGACCATGTCCCCTGCGCTGGCAGGCAGACTCCCATCCACTGAACTACCAGGGATGTCCAGAATTTTTCTTTCTATGCATTACTCACTAGCCAAAAGACAAAAAATAAAATAATATGACAAAATGATTTGCATGTCACAGCTCTGGGCCACATCATGTCATGGAACATGAAGTTAGTATTTATTTATAATACTTTCATTACCCGTGGAAGAAAGGTGCTTCCCATGGGGCGTTCTCCTTTGAGATGATTTGCCTGGATTACACCAGTCATAGTGCATTACATCACACAAGAGGCTGTTGATTGCTGCTGTCAAATCCAATGTGCCAGATGGAAACTGCCAAAGAAAATTGTCTCTGAGCTTGCATGATATAAACGTCTCACTGCTTCCCCTCGTTGTAAGTAATTTGTAATTCAAAACGCATATCACGGACAGGTAGAATTCTGGAGAATGTGACTAAAGATGTAGGGTTGGTTATACGTGTGTGATTAAGACTTTGCCATACTTCCCTTCTACGACTTTGAGCTCGTGTAGCCAAGGGAGAAACTGTGTAAGGAAAGTAAGGCTGAAGTTTATTGAGTTAACTCACTTTGCCAGAGAAAGGAAATGAAATTTAGTGGGATTTCTGGCCTCACTTTATTCCAGGTCTAACAACGGTCTTGTGCAAGTTGGATGGTTCTGGTTTGAAGTTATCCTGTTAAAGTGCAGTGGTTTTCATCTTCTGATGAATGTAGCAGATTCTAAATAATTTAGATGTTAGCTTAAGGGCAGGTTTTGTATGGTACAGCCTCTCTTCTGTTCTGCATTTAGGGCACACTAATTAAGCATTTCAACCAGCTGTCGGAGGCAAGAGCAGGTAATTGGGTTTGGCTTATTGGCTGCTCTGATAAAAAGGGTGATCCATATTGGTTTGGGTCCTATTAACAAAGGAATCAAAAGGCAATTGGTTTTAAATTTCAACTCCTGCTGGATCAATGCAATGGATCAAGATACAATAGTGAAAAGATACTAATTTATGAGGGCCAGAATTGGCCCTAATAATATCTGGTTTGTATTTCTATAGTTGAATGTTATAAATACTTTTAACCTTATTGCTATGGACAATTGGATAAATACAGCCTACTAAACCACGAGTCAAATTTACTTACTTTCTGGTCTGTTTAGAGAAAATTTGATCCTGATTATCTGTTTTTTGCTCAGATGCCTTATAATCAATCATGTGTAGCAAGTTTTTCTCCATCCAGACACATGTAGTCCTGACAAAGTCTGCTTTCTTCACTAATGCTGCTCCTGGTTGTTGCTTTCTGGTGCCTTCAAGAAATCATTCTTCCCCACATCACATAAAAGATAAAACGCATGTTCTAAGTAATTAAGGGTGGTGGAAGAAAATGGTCAATCATTTTGTATTGTATTTAAATTAGACTTATTACTCTATTATAAAATCACCTAGATAAGAACATTTATTTAAGAATAAAAAATACATCTCTGACATGCTTTCTTATTTGGTAAATAAATGTGCACTTGAAAAATAAAGCCCTAAGAAAAAGTGTGAACCTAATACTGCTTCGTCTTTCAATTTACCAAAGAGAAAGATAAAACATGTGAGTCAGACTGTCCTGAGATAACTGCATAGTCTGTTACAGATAGGCTTCCTCGGTGGCTCAGTGGTAAAGAATCTGCCTTCACTGCAGGAGACTCAGGTTCCATCCCTGGATTGGGAAGATACCCTGGAGAAGGAAATGGCAACCCACTCCAGTAATCCCCTGGACAGAGGAGCCTGACGGGCTAACAGTCCATGGGGACACAAAAGAGTCAAATACAACTTAGCAACTAAGCAACAATGAACGTTATAGATAAAACTGGATGGATAAGAAAGAAAATGTTAACAACTTCTGTGTGAAATTGGCAGTAATCTCATGATCAACATCTTTATGTAAATTTTTAGAAAAATATATTCATTATTACAAAGCAAGGCTTATTTATTCTAGAATAAAATAGAAAATTAATTCATTTAAGAAATCTATAATTTCACCACCCAAAGCTTAATCTCTAATCCTTTGATTACTTATTATATACTTTTCACACAATTTTTTAGCCTGGATAGTATCAAGAGTTATGCTATTTTACCCTGATTTTAACTTGCTTTCTAATTCAACAGTATTTTGCTCACATATTTCTTTTCAGTAATGTGACATCAATATTATTCTTGATGGCTGCATTAGTATATCACTCTATGGATGTACCACACTTTGTTTAAACATTAGGCATTGCTGGCCATTATAATCTGTTGTTAAGCAGTCCTAAAATAAACTTTCCTATTAGTAACATTATTCGAGTGCTTGTCAATCTCTTCCTTTGGGATATATTCCTAAAATTAAAATTTCAGGATTAACGGTGTACATTTTAAGTGTTTGAATACATTCAATTTATTTTATCAAGTGAGAATTTCTTTCACTTCTTAAAGGATATTTTCAGGATCCTTCCTGTTATTTGATCATTTTATACTATGTAATATAAACAACTCTATTTCTCATGCCAATGTGTGCCTTGGATGACCACTGGAGGTCATCGAGGAAATTAAATATCCCACCTGCAACTCAAATTTTTCAGTCAGAAGTTGACCTTTATGTAAATCAAAGAGAAAAATAGTCTTGAGTTAATGTTTGCTAACTCAAATAACATTAAATATTAAAGTCAAATCTCTTTCCTTCCGCCATACCACCACCTGCTTTTAAAAAATGATTTTGTATGTGTGGATGACTCAGCAGCATTGGACTGTGTTTTCTTTGTGGTTGAGAGGTAAGTTATGCGCTTATGCTGAGCACATGTGTCTCTTTCACAGTCTTCCCTGTTTCTTTCATGCATTTTGCTCTATTGTACTCATTTGAATTAGTTTATGTCAAATAGTGAATCTAAGAAATCTTGGAGTCAAAATGCTGGTGGAGGTTTGCTCCTGCTTTATTAAGGCGGCAGATGTGTTTGCTGCCATCTCCTTCCTACCCCTCTGCCGTGACATAGATTATGTATGGATGTGCCAGAGCTTGGTTAGCAGTTAACGTTTTGTTGATATACTTTCACCTTGATGGGTATATCATCATAATTTTCATTCTTGAAGGCTGTGGTAATTATACTTTTTAAACCATTTAGCATACGTAATAATAAAAAGTTTTAATTCATTCTAATAATCTTCTATGATTACTTTGAAGGTATACTAGAGATGGACAACTCCACTTAAATATATGTATTACATATAGAGGTATTCATTTATATTCTGAACATTTAGGTAGGTACTTATGTATCAAGAAAGTTGTCACACTGATCAAGTGAACGCCTTAATTTTTCTTTTTTTTCAGACTTAACTTTTGATTTATTTATATACTATCTATCTATCTCAGAGTATGTAACATATACTATAATATATAGTTATATATTATATATAGTTATATATATATATTATAACATATAATATAAATTATATAAAGATTTCATTGTGGTTACATTTATATTATACACATACACATACAATTTTTTTAAAGTTAAGGGCTGTCACAATTTGTGGTAACCTAGGTGCTTCATCCTCTTTCAATGTAGTCTGCTGAAGCTATTTTGATAATCTTTTACATTATGGACTCATTAAAACACATGCAATAAAATGTGATAAAAGCATTCAGCTTCTCACATTCTAATTCATACTTCACTCTATTCCAACACAACTAAAAAAAAAAATTGTACCGGATCACCTGACAATAATCCCTTGAAGGTCTTTTCTCATAGAAGAGTAGCCTCAGTGGGGATAGATACAGAGATGAAAATGACACTCAATTTCAGGGTACCCAAAGAACTACCAGGCTAAATATGTGCCCGGTGAAAACCACTTGCAGCAACATGGATGGGCCTGGTGATTATCATGCTGAGTGAAGTGGGTAAGACACAGAAAAACAGGTGTCCTGTGATGTTGCTTACATGTAGAATCTTAAAAAAAAAAAAAGATACAGATGATCAATATTTGCAAAACAGAGGCAGAGTCAGGGATGTAGAGAACAGACTGTGGTTGCCAGGGGGTGAGGAGGGGAGGGATGGGTTGAGAGAACGGTACTGACATATACACACTACTATATAAAACAGATAACAAATGAAGACCTACTGTGGGCTTCCTAGGTGGCGCTGGTGGTAATGAACCCTCCTGCCAATGGAGGAGACATGGGTTCAATCCCTGGGTCAGGAAGAGCCCCTGGAGAAGGGCATGGCAACCCACTCCAGTATTCTTATCTGGAGAATCCCACGGACAGAGGAGCCTGGTGGGCTACAGTCCATAGGGTCACAGAGAGTCGGACACGACTGAATAAACAGCACACACGCTGGCAAGGACCTGCGGGACACGCGGGGACTCCGCTCGACACCCTGCAGCGGCCTGTACAGGAAAGGGGTCTCAGAGAAAGAGGGGATGCGGGCACGTTGTAGCCGAGTCACTTTGCTGTACACTCGAGGCGAACACAGCACTGTGAATGAACTATATTCCCATAAAAATAAAAAACAAACAAAACCACTCTTTATATGATCTTGTTTTCTCTCTATGCTCTGGTGCCAACAGTGGCATAATACTATGCATGTCCTTCAGAGTTCTCAAAGTTTTTATTCTTAGGGTCTCTCTACACTCTTAAAGATATTCTAAATTGAAGTGTAATTATTTTTTAGACATATTCTTGGACTACAGGAAAATTATTGAGGCTCTGAAAAAGCTTTTCTCTATGAGTATATATATCTAGAGATACCTAGTGTAGTCAAACTTAAAACTGAAAAAAAATTTTAAATATATGGATGATTTGTTTAAAAATAGCAAACCCCATTACATATTAACATAAAGAATGTATTAATGAAAAATAATCTTGGGAATTCCCTGGTGGTCCAGCGGTTAAGACTCCTGGTCTTCCATGGCTGATTCATGTCAATGTATGACAAAAACCACTACAGTATTGTAAAGTAATTAGCCTCCAACTAATAAAAATAAATGAAAAAAAATAAAATAAAATAAAATGGAAGGAATAGGAAGTAAAAAAAAAAAGAAAGGACTCCCGCTCTTACTACTGAGGTCCTGCTTTCAGTTCCTGGTCCGGGAGCTAAAATCCCACAAGCTGTGTGGCACAGCCAAAAAATAAAAAAAAAAAAATTGTCTTATTTTCTAAAACTTAAAAATTAACTTAAGCGAGAAGAGTAGCATTGTTTTTGGTTTTTTTGCAAGTGTCTTTAATGTCCGGCTTAATAGAAGACAGGTGTATTCTTACATCTGCTTCTGCGTTCAGTCTGTTGTGACATCACAGGTCAGGCAGCCTCTGGTGAACTTCCCTGTGGGCTCATAGTGGCGTGAGAGTAAGAAGACAAAGGACGGCTTCTCATCATTATGAACATAGTTTTGATTTCATGGTCTCCCTGAAAAGGTCTTGAGCACCCCCAGGGGTTCCCAGATGGCGCTCGGTGAACCGCTGGGCTAGATTATAAAAATACGGATATCCTTATAGGTACATCTTTCTCGCGGAAGAAGGGCGTTTATGGGGACCGTTCCTGCATGGCGGTCCTGGGGAGTCCAGGCTCGGGCTTGAAGAGCTGCTCTACCATACAGTCGCTTTCTTGTCACGGGAGAGTCAGACACCCCAGTTAGTTCACTCGTGTGAAAAATGAACGTAGCAATGTTTCCTGGAGGGGGTTGCTTTTAAGGGCGGGCACGCGAAGTGACCTACGATCTCTCTGTTCTGTGCTGTGTCCTGAGAAACTGATGGGCTTTGGGTTCATTGATCAAGACCCCTTTCTGGTTCTGCTGCAGAACCTGGCTCTGTCCTGGGGTCCATTCAGAGAACAATTCAATGTCTGGACGTGTGACCCTGGGGCATCTGTGTACCGTCTCGGGAGGCCCACGGGAGGACACGCAGGTGTCATGAACCATGGACAGGGCCAGCGGCTGCGCAGGTGAGAGAGAATCGGAGCCCACCTCCAGAGTCTGCCTCCCTAGCCTGTTCCTACACAGCTTCTCTAGGTAGCATGTTGATGTGATACTTCACATCATGGAACTTGAACCCAGAGTTTGGTTCTTGTCATTTTCTGAACTCGTTTTACATTATGGAAAAGTTATTAAAATTTACATCAGTCCCACCTTTGTGTACTCATGGATACTGCTGTAGGAACTTCCACTATAATCGCCATTCTTTGCATCTGCTTTGATCTTGTCAGGATTTTATGTCACTGATGGTGTAGCTGACTTCTCCAGTGGTTCTTTCTATACAGTGTCTCAGCCTGATTGTGTAAGGAATAATTTTCAGCATGGTTATTATTCAAACAAGAACTGCTTTTTAAATTTTTTAAAATTTATTTTGTTTTTTCTTCCATTTTTATTGTTATAATTGACATACAGCACTGTATTAGTTTAAGTTGCAAAGATTTAATGTGTATATATATCAGGGAACGATGACCATTTTAAAATTTTTTATATAAAGAGAACTGCATGACTCTAACTCTAAAGAGAATTTTTTTCAGGTTTGATTTAATTAAAATTTTTTATTTAAATGAATTTTTATCTGTACTGGACTACCCTATGGTATCAGTGACATTATTCTCCAAAGCAATTGAAATCAGCGTAATAGGTTTAATTTGGTTGCCTCCAACATATATTCGGTACAAAAATTGTATTTTTACATATATGTAGCAGTTATACAGCTATGTCAGATCTCGCTGTTAGGAGAGGGTCAGATTAATCTTTTCTGAGAAGTTTTATTTTACCATGGAAGACACTTCTGTGTAAATCTGGACTGCTAACAGTCATTGTTTTGTTTGGATAAAACTACATGGCACAATCTAGGTGATAGGTACAGTTCAGGTCATTTGCTCAGTCGTGTCTGACTCTTTGTGACCCCATGAACTGCAGCACGCCAGGTTTCCCTGTCCATCACCAACTTCCAGAGCTCACTCAAACTCATGTCCATTGTGTTGGTGATGCCATCCAACCATCTCATCCTCTGTCGTCCCTTTCTCCTCCAGCCTTCAATCTTTCCCAGCATCAGGGTCTTTTCCAATGAGTCAGGTGCCCAAAGTATTGGAGCTTCAGCTTCAGCATCATCCTTCCAATGAATATTCAGGACTGATTTCATTTAGGATGGACTGGTTGGATCTCCTTGCAGTCCAAGGGACTCTCAAGAGTCTTCTCCGACACCACAGTTCAAAAGCATCAACTCTTCAGCACTCAGCTTTCCTTATAGTCCAACTCTTACATCCATACATGACTACTTGAAAAACCATAGCTTTGACTAGATGGACCTTTGAGGGTAAATTAACGTCTTTGCTTTTTAATATGCTGTCTAGGTTGGTCATAGCTTTTCTTCCAAGGAGCAAATGTCTTTTAATTTCATGGTTGCAGTCACCATCTGCAGTGATTTTGGAGCCCCCCAAAATTAAAGTCTGTCACTGTTTCCATTGTTTCCCCATCTATTTTCCTGGAAGTGATGGGACCGGATGCCATGATCTTAGTTTTCTGAATGTTGAGATTTAAGCCAACTTTTTCACACTCTCCTCTTTCACTTTCATCAAGAGACTCTTTAGTCCTACTTCACTTTCTGTCATAAGGGTAGTGTAATCTGACTGAGGTTATTGATATTTCTCCTGGCAATCTTGATTCCAGCTTGTGCTTCATCCAGTCTGGCATTTCACATGATGTACTCTGCATGTAAGTTAAATAAGCAGGATGACAATATACAGCCTTGACGTACTCCTTTTCCTATTTGGAACCAGTCTGTTGTTTCATATCCAGTTCTAACTGTTGCTTCTTGACCTGCATACAGATTTCTCAGGAGGCAGGTCAGGTGGTCTGGTATTCCCATCTCTTGAAGAATTTTCCACAGTTTGTTGTGATCCACACAATCAAAGGCTTTGGCATAGTCAATAAAGGAGAAGTAAATGTTTTTCTGGAACTCTCTTGCTTTTTCAATGATCCAGCAGATGTTGGCAATTTGATCTCTGGTTCCTCTGCCTTTTCTAAATCCATCTTGAACATCAGGAAGTTCACAGTTCACGTACTGTTGAAGCCTGGCTTGGAGAATTTTGAGCATTAATTTGCTAGCATGTGAGATGAGTGCAATTGTGCAGTAGTTTGAGCATTCTTTGGCATTGCCTTTCTTTGGGATTGGAATGAACAGTGACCTTTTCCAGTCCTTTGGCCACTACTGAGTTTTTCAGATTTACTGGCATATTGAGTGCAGCACTTCACAGCATCATCTTTTAGGATTTGAAATAGCTCAACTGGAATTCCGTCACCTCCACTAGCTTTGTTCGTAGTGATGCTTCCTAAGGCCCACTTGACTTCACATTCCAGGATGTCAGACTCTAGGTGAGTGATCACACCATCATGGTTATCTGGGTCATGAAGATCTTTTTTTATATAGTTCCTCTGTGTATTCTTGCCACCTCTTCTTCATATCTTCTGCTTCTGTTAGGTCCATACCATTTTGGCTTTTATTATGACTATCTTTGCATGAAATGTTCCCTTAGTTCTCTAATTTTCTTGAAGAGATCTCTAGTCTTTCCTGTTCTATTGTTTTCCTCTATTTCTTTGCATTGATCGCTAAGGAAGGCTTTCTTATCTCCTTGCTATTCATTGGAACTCTTCATTCAAATGGGTATATATTTCCTTTTCTCCTTTGCCTTTAGCTTGTCTTCTTTTCTCAGCTATTTGTAAGGCCTTGTCAGACAACCATTTAGCCTTTCTTTCTCTTGGGGATGGTCTTGACCACTGCCTCCTGTACAATTTGTGTTAATAAGGGTCAGCATTGCCATCTGGACCATAAAAGGCGGCCACCTCTTGAGGAAAGAAATGATCTCATTTCTAAGCTTGTTATAAGAGCTTCCTTTTACCTACATTTATTTAATTATGATATTGAAGGGAAATTGCATTCTTTCAGGGGCAATTTTTAAAATATTTCATAGTTAAAGCTGGCACAGATGCTGTAAAATAATATAGTTTCAGTGGTTTGAAGAGAGATCTGAACAAAGTGTGAGAAATTAGAGATTGATTGTAGTCCTGTGCTCCCTGGCTCCCCTTATGTAGAGAATTTCTGGCTCTCTCTGCCGCCCCATCTCCTCTAAGCATTTTGCTTTTAATCTCTTTTTAACCCTGAACTCTAAGTCTCGCCTCTCCAGGGTTTCTCATTGATCAAAGGCATCAACATCTTTCTTGCTCTTCCACTAATTCTCTCTAAAACAGACAGACCCCTACCAGGCTGAGTCTACAAGATTTCCAGATAATTTTGTTGCATGTTTTCATTTCTCAGGCCTGCGCCATTTCCTTCCCTACCCCCAGTCCATCTCCATCTACATTTGCTATAAGGAAGGATCCTCTTTGTGTGTTAAAAATAAAACTCCACTTTATAACGTAGTTTTTTTCTTAAAAGAAATACAGTTTGAAGTATAATTATTTGTTGTTATAAATAGGAATCCTTCTGGTAGCCCCCCAATTAGGTGACATAAAATCTTATACATCAGCCTCTGTAACTTGGTAGAATAATTATATATCATTTATATACTTCTGGGGATTAATAAATCAAATGAGATTTTAAACAATTTCAAATATGTGATTTTGAATAAGGCAGATCTAACCATTTGGCTTAGAGAAACACTGAAAAATCTCCCTCTGGTTTGATTTACATTAATGGTGACTGATTTTCATTTTAATGAATTATTTCAACCTCAGACTAGACAATAAGAAAGAGAACATAAACTGTGGGAGACAGGAGACCATGCAGATGAACAGTATTTTTGATGTCCTGAAAGGATTGCTCACTTTATATCTGGGAAAATTATTAAGGATATTACAGATCTGTTTTCCCGAGAATAGCAACGAGAATTGCTTTTAAAAGAGCCATGCTGAAGGCAAGGATTCTAAGATTTCTCCATTGAAATCCCATGGGGGAGAAAGGACTCTAAGCATATCTCCTAAAAAGTTTAATGCAGGTTCAAAAATCATGTCTTAGATTAACACAGTCTCGCATGTGTGGGAGTCAATGTCTTTTGTTGTTGTCCAAGTTGCGGCTGACTCTCTGTGACCCCATGGACTGCAGCACGCCAGGGTCCTCTGTCCTCCACTATCTTCCAGAGTTTGCTCAAACTCATGTCCATTGAATCAGTCATGCTATCTAACCATCTCATTCTCTGTTGTCCTCTTCACCTCATGCCTTCCATCATTCCCAGCACCAGGGTCTTTCCCAATGAGTCAACCCTTCACATCAGGTGGCCAAAGTATTAGAGCTTCAGCTTCAGCGTCAGTTCTTCCAATGAATATTTGCTTCCTTTAGGACTGACTGGTTTGATCTCCTTGCAGTCCAAGGGACTCTCAAGAATTCTCTCCAGCACCACAGTTCAAAAGCATCAGTTCTTTGGTGCTCAGTCTTCTTTATGGTCCAGCTCTCTGGAGAAACCATAGCTTTAGCTTTAGCTTTAACTATACGGACCTTTTGTCAGCAAAGTGATGGCTCTGCTTTTTAATATGCTGTCTAAGTTTGTCCATGTCTTTAGTGATTACAATTTGAAACAACTTTTTCTGTCAAATGAGTACATTTGCCAGGGTGAGGTGGTACACTGCATTTTTCTTTTGGGTGGCTCCTTAACTTGTCCTGATAGGGCTAAAATAGGAAGGAAATGAGCACTGGCATATAAAGACTGAATGGTTAAGGAAGCAAATGTGATCAGTACATTTCTTCCTAAAATACTTTAAGATTCATAAACTCTTTTGAAGCACAAGAATATTCCAAAGGGTTCTTTCTTCATCTCCAATCCAGATTGGATTGAGAACATCCAAGAAGGCAATATTGATTCTTTTTCTGGGGCAAAAAAGACATCTGTTGTTGATTCATCAGTTAATCTATTCTTCGAGTCAACAGCTACATAGTGAACACTTACCATCTACTATCTATGAGGAGTTCTTCTAGTGCTAGAAGGTATTGTAGTGAATAATAGACAATACCTCTGCCTACTTTGGGCTAGTTGAGATGAGTGGCTGCTTGAGGGGAGAAAGAAAATTGGGTGGTTGCCCATTTCAATTTTTATAAATTTTGTTGCTGTAAATATTCTTCTATGTAGCTTTCGGTGAAACATTATACATATATACATATACATCTCTTTGGGGATTATAATTAGAAAGAAATATTTAGGATTGTGGAGAAGATACATATTTGGCTCCAGTCAAAGGTAAGATGTTCAGAAAGTTCCTCTTCAGTGATGTCACATTAGTAGCTTGGGATTGGCTCTCAGGGGAGCATTTGCATCACAGGCAATGCTAGAATCCAGCACCCCCTTTCCCAGTGCTGTCCAGTGCTCTCCTGAGAATCAGGTGTTCAACATTTACTGGCATTCCCCTCGCTTTAGTAGTTATTTTCTTATCGTTTTCCAAATTTGTATTTACCAGCTTACCAGTTTATACTCCTGTCAACAACATAAAAGAATTCGTGTTGTTCTATATTCTCACCACCATTTATTATTTTGATTTTTAATTTTAGCCATCCTGGTGGGTACGAAATAGAATGCCACTTTGAGTTTAATGGCACTTGGGAAAGTTTTAGGTTATTTAAATTAGCCTGCTATGTGGATTTGTGAACATAGACATAACTTTAGCAGGCAGATGTTTCTCAATGAAAACTGGAACAGCTGAACAAAGCATTGCACGAATAAAATTGCCTAAAATTCATGCTACAAGAGAAATGCTTTTCTTCTACAGAAGACTAGAAATTCCCCCTATGTTAGATAATTCTCATCCTTTTAGAAGGATTTGAAATTTCATTTTAAACTTTCTCACTACTTCTTTTAGTTAGAAATGTCTGGATTTTGATACCAAATGAAATTTACCAATGCCCTTTAAAAAAAAAAAAGACATTGCGTGATATCAATATAAAAGATGAATTTCTTCTTGACTCCTACTTGTGTGGTCCAGTGGGATGACAGATGGTCTGAACAACAATGAGGTATTGGCTCTAACACCACATCAACTTCTTCATGGGTGTTTTGGGGTTGGGGGGGTGGTTGCATTTCTGTCTATGTCACAACTGCAAGCAGTCTTCTCACTGGTGATTTGTGGTGATTGCTCCAGCCTCTTTAGCTTTATCTAAGTTATATGTTCTTCCACACGAAGCGACTGACTGATGGTGGCAGAGTTTAAAATAACTCAGTGCATTTGGATTTGAAAAGTTAAAAACTCTTTTAAGCTAAAGCAGCGTTTGCTACTATATTTGAAAATGATCTATCTACCCAGTCGGACAAGCACAGCATATGCTTTTTGGTACATCTATTATTTCTTTCTTAATTTGGTAACGGCAAGTAAATGAGGGGATATAGGAATATATAAATACACACATTTTCAAAGAAGGGACACATTCTACAAAACACTGCAGATATTATATCCGAGAAAGAATTTGAATGCCATGCGGATATGAAAAGTGGAAGTGGCGTGGATGGAAATGAGTCCCAAGATACTGGTGATATAATAAAAAAGATACTGAGGAAGAACGTATGGGAAACTCCATATGGTGATTCTGGATCTTGCCACTTTGGGGGGCCACCTTTAATTTATCCTTTGTCCTAAAATGTTTTGCTTATCACATTATGTTGTATAAAGAAAACTGTTGGACACCTGTGTTCACAGAAGAAACCAACCACAAAAGCCTGTACTGACTTGGCTGCGCCATCTTTGCAAACACTTGTGCGTTTAGGAAAGTAAACAATTATTTACACGGAATTCTTAAAGGTCCGTCTGGTCAAGGCTATGGTTTTTCCAGTGGTCATGTATGGATGTGAGAGTTGGACTGTGAAGAAAGCTGAGTGCCAAAAAATTGATGCTTTTGAACTGTGGTGTTGGAGAAGACTCTTGAGAATCCCTTGGACTGCAAGGAGATCCAACCAGTCCATCCTAAAGGAGATCAGTCCTGGGTGTTCATTGGAAGGACTGATGCTGAAGGTGCAACTCTAGTACTTTGGCCACCTCATGAGAAGAGCTGACTCATTGGAAAAGACCCTGATGCTGGGAGGGATTGGGGGCAGGAGGAGAAGGGGACGACAGAGAATGAGATGGCTGGATGGCATCACCGACTCGATGGGCATGAGTTTGAGTAAACTCTGGGAGTTGGTGATGGACAGGGGGGCCTGGCATGCTGCAATTCATGGGGTCGCAAAGAGTTGGACACGACTGAGCGAATGAACTAAACTGAACTGAACTTAGGGATTTTAAAGCAGATGGGATGTGTCGATGGTTTGAATCCAGAAAGAGATTTCAGAGGTGAAGTGTAAATGAGTGTGATGGTGTAGTTCGGAAATTCTGAGATCGGGAGGAGGTGAGGGTGACAGGGGACAGTGTTATCAAAGCTTCTACCAGTAATTCCGTACCTCGACTTGTGTCCGATTTTTTCCTATCTTTGTCTCTCTTCACATTCTATCTTTCACTTGTCTCTTGGGCCCCATCCTTGCTTCTCAACCATAACCCTCTCTCCCTGGACCGTTCACAATCCTATCAGAACACAGAGATGCTCTGATGCTTCCTGTCTTTGGGACAGAAATCTCAAACCCTCTAAGTTTCCCCCACCAACACCCCCTTCTTAGCTGAATGTGAGAGAGACAGAGATGTGAGGGTCTGTTTCCCTGCTGGCTTTCTCTCCTCCTCATCCTAGCAGGAGCCTTGATGCTTGCTCTTCTGTACTATTCTCTGAACTTAGCTACAGTGAGTGACACCAGTCACGTAGAGGCTGCCAAGTCACCAGACACCTTCCGCCCTCGTTTTCCTCTCTTCCCCAGTTCATCCTTCCTTCTCTTTTCTCTGTTTGCCTGGCTCCAGCCACAGTCGTCTTCTCTTAGATCTTTGAACAAGTCTAGCTCTCTCCCTCCTCAGAGCGTATGCACTGCTTTCATCTTGGCAGGAGAGGACTTCTCTCCACTCTGCATGATTTCTCACTCTTAGGTCTGAGCTTTCATGTCATCTTCTCAGAGTTGCCTCCCCTAATAATTTTGTTTAAACTCATCCCCTCAGTGTTTCTCTCTCTTAGCTACTTGTTTCTAGATTGCATTTACGAGATGCTTTACATATTTGTGTATTTATGGTCAGGTGCTTGCTTATCATTTTCGCCATCTTCCTTATTAGAATATAAACTCCATAAAGACAGGAATTTATATTCTAGGGACCAGGAACCATACCTATGCATTGTTCACAGTAGTATCTTTGTTACCTAGAACTGTGCTAGGTAGTATCTATGAATGAGTAAAAATTGAACCAAATTGATTACAGTTCATATTATTACTATGTTTTCAATCCAAAAATTATGTTGTTTTGAATTCAAATAATTAAATGAAAGAGGATAGTATCAAGTATGTTCTGTGTGTGTTCGGTCGCTAAGTCGTGTCTGACTCTTTGCAACCCCATGAACTCTAGCGTGCCAGGGTTCCCTGTCCTTCCCCATCTCCCGGAGTTTGCTCAAGCTCATGTCCATTGAGTTGGTGCGTTTTTTAAGAGTTTCATTTTTCATATATATGATACTTCTATAAATAAATTAACCTTTCAAAGAATTTTCATCCAAAAAATTTAGGTAACATTTTAAAAGCTTTGGATTTCATCATAACACCCCACTTAACGAAATCTGAGTGCATTCAATTTAAGTAAAAGTGTGTGCCTTTGTGCACTGTGAAAGCTGCTAATGGTCCTCATCCTCAAATCCACTCCTCTCCACTGGGTGACTTTGAGTTCTGCCTTCCTTCTGAGCTTTAATGTCATATGATTTGGGTCACTCCCCTTAGTCTTGTTAGCTTCCACTTCCCAGTGTAATTGCAGCCAGAAGTGCAGGATAATTTGAATGCTTTTGACAGGAATAGCTTTGGATAATCTTTTATTAATGTAATTAGCTTGGCTTAATTAAGGGTCAAACCTGAGGGGCTTCTCCAACCATTGCTATTCTATACCCTGCTTTCAATGCTTTTAGTCTTACCCAGGGAACTTCCATTCCAGGACAGATAAATCCCAGCAGGACGTTCTGACCTGGTTCTGTCCCCAGAACACACAAACAGATAAATTCAATTCAGCTCCATGGTCCTGTTTTTGACTAGTTAATCTTTTCCAAGGCTGCATTGCAGAGACATTACTTCTGTGCTGTTTTCACTTTATTTTCTCTTCTTAACTCCCGCTTCTCTTTTTCAACACTAAAATCGAAGGATTATCTTCCAAAAGCTATTGATAACTACATATATGTCTGAGAAGAGTGGCAAATCCTGATAGGGACATAGGTTTTCCATTATTCCTTTCCTTCAGAAGACAAAGTCTTACTAGGTATTATTGCTTCATACTGCTGTGTCACCTTCTGCTGTACAGAAAAACACATCATCCACACATACACATATATCCCCTCTTTTTTGGATTTCCTTCCCAGTTAGGTCATCACAGAGTTCCCTGAGCTATACAGTAGGTCTTCATTAGTTATCTATTTTAAACACTGTAGTGTATACATGTCAATCCCAATCTCCCAGTTCATCCCCCTTTCCCCTTTGGCATCCATATGAATATTCTCTACATCTGTGTCTCTATTTCTGTTTTGCAGATGGGCTCATCTGTACCATTTTTCTAGATCCCACATATATGCATTAATATATTTTTTTCTCTTTTTGACTTCCCTCTGTAAGACAGTCTCTAGGTCATCCACATCTCTGCAAAGGACACAAGTCATTCTTTTTTATGGCCGAGTAATATTCCATTATACCACATCTTCTTTATTGACTCGTGTTGATAGACATATAGATTGCTTCCATGTCCTGGCTATTGCAAATAGTGCTGCAATAAACATTAGGGAGCACATATCTTTTATTTTTTTTCTCATTAATTCCCATTTTATTTATTATTTACTTTATTATTATTATTATTTTTAAAGATTCCCAGTTTTATTAAATTAGAGGAGCCAGGATCTTTACAAAGCAGATTGTGGGGCTTCTGAGAAGTGTCTGGGGAAGAGCAGGTCTGTGGGGGTTTTTTTTTCTTTTTTTCCCAATTATTTTTATTAGTTGGAGGCTAATTACTTTAAAATATTGGAGTGGTTTTTGCCATACATTGACATGAATCAGCCATGGATTTACATGTATTCCCCATCCTGAACCCCCCCTCCCACCTCCCTTCCCATCCCATCCCTCTGGGTCTTCCCAGTGCACCGGGCCCGAGCACTTGTCTCATGCATCCAGCCTGGACTGGCGATCTGTTTCACACTTGACAATATACATGTTTCGATGCTGTTCTCTCAGATCATCCCACCCTCGCCTTCTCCCATAGAGCCCAAAAGTCTGTTTTATACATCTCTTTTTCTGTCTTGCATATAGGGTTATCGTTACCATCTTTCTAAATTCCATATATGCATTAGTATACTGTGTTGGTGTTTTTCTTTCTGGCTTACTTCACTCTGTATAATGGGCTCCAGTTTCATCCATCTCATTAGAACTGATTCAAATGTATTCTTTTTAATAGCTGAGTAACATTCCATTGTGTATATGTACCACAGCTTTCTTATCCATTCGTCTGCTGATGGGCATCTAGGTTGCTTCCATGTCCTGGCTATTATAAACAGTGCTGCGATGAACATTGGGGTACACATGTCTCTTTCAGATCTGGTTTCCTCGGTGTGTATGCCCAGGAGTGGGATTGCTGGGTCATATGGCAGTTCTATTTCCAGTTTTTTAAAGGAATCTCCACACTGTTTTCCATAGCGGCTGTACTAGTTTGCATTCCCATCAACTGTGTAAGAGGGTTCCCTTTTCTCCACACCCTCTCCAGCATTTATTGCTTGTAGACTTTTGGATAGCAGTCATCCTGACTGACGTGTAATGGTACCTCATTGAGGTTTTGATTTGCATTTCTCTGATAATGAGTGATGTTGAGCATCTTTTCATGTGTTTGTTAGCCATCTATATGTCTTCTTTGGAGAAATGTCTGTTTAGATCTTTGGCCATTTTTTGATTGGGTCATTTATTTTTCTGGAATTGAGCAAAAATATGGAACGCTTCACGAATTTGCATGTCATCCTTGTGCAGGGGCCATGCTAATCTTCTCTGTATCGTTCCAATTCTAGTTTATGTTCTGCCGAAGCAAGCACAGGGAGCACATATCTTTTAGAATCATAGTTTTCTCTGGGAGTGGGGTTCCTGGGTCATATGGTACCTCTATTTTCAATTTTTTTTAAGGAACCTCCATACTGTTCTCCATAGTGGCTTTATCAATTTACATTCCCACCAACAGTGTAAGAGGGTTCCCTTTTCTCCTCATCCTCTCCACCATTTATTGTTTGTAGGTTTTTTGATGATGGCCATTTTAACTGGTGTGAGGTGACACCACATTGTAGTTTTGATGTGCATTTCTCAAATTACCAATGGCATTTTTCACAGAATTAGAACAAAAAATTTTTAGTTTGTTATGAAAACACAAAAGCCCCCCCCCCCCCCAAAGCAACCTTGAAAATGTTCTGATTTCATTCTTTCACATGTAGCTGTCCAGTTTTCCCAGTACTACTTGTTGAAGAGTGTGTCTTCTCCATTGCATGTTCTTGCCTTCTTCATCATAGATTAATTGACCATAGGCGTCTGGGTCTATTTATGGGCCTTCTATCCTGTTCCATTGATCTATGTCTTTAGTTTTTGTGACAGTAGCATATACTGTCTTAATTACGGTAGCCCTTAGTATAGTCTGAAGTCAGGGAGACTTCAGACTATACTCTATTTTTCCTTCTCAAGATTGCTTTGGCTATTTGGAGTCTTTTGTGCTTCCATACAAATTTTAAGCTTTTTTGTTCTAGATCTGTTTTTTTTTTAAATGCCACTGGTATTTTGATAAAGATTACATTGCATAATACATGCACATGAATCAAATAACTAAAATTATATTTCAAGAATTTTGTCCTAATTTTTATTACTCCTGATTGCCTTTTCTCATAGGAAATTTTTTTTTTTCCTTTTTCCATGGGAAATCAAATTCCACTTTCTTCTTTTAGTTGCTTTTTAAAAAATATTACCCTTTTTTATCAAACACCCCTAAGTGCAACTTCAGAGCCAGACAACCTCACTTGCCTCCAGAGTCTGACTACTAGTTTCTGTCATCTCTGCAGGAACCAGCTCTGCCTGGGGTTCTAGGTCACTTCCCTGAGTCGTGGGCAAACAGGCTCTCACGTCCAGTCCACCTCCTACCTCCTATGCCTCTTACCTCACATGAAGACTTCCCTATTGGCACTGAGGTGTCAGCTGGCACACTTGGTGACTGTCTGCCTAACTTAATGTGAAGTGAACCTTTCACCAGCGAGATATGGAAGCTGGTGATTGTCTTCCTCCCTCTGTTATTGTTGTTTAGTTGCTAGGTCGTGTCTGACTCTTCTGCAACCCCATCGACTGTAGCCCACCAGGCTCCTCTGTCCACGGGATTTTCCAGGCAAGAATACTGGAGTAGGTTGCCATTTCCTCCTCCAGGGGATCTTCCCGATCCAGGGATTGAACCCGAGTCCCCTGCATTGGCAGGTGGATTCTTTACCACTGAACCTCCAGGGAAACCTCCTTCTTCCCTGGATTCCCACCAGAATGGGCTGTCTCCAGTCACGGTCATTTATATGGCCTCTCACTGGATGTTCTTGTGAGAGTGAACCACTGGTTGTGCTTGACGAGAGAGGCTGATCTGGTTTACACCTTGGCAACCACCCTTCATTAGCGCCCTCATTTCCCCGTTTATCCTTCTCTGTCCCTAATAAAGGAGCAGCTTGTCTGCCTTTGCCTCAGGGTCTGCCTTCTGAGGAACCCAGGTCAAAACTCTGTATTTCTAAACAAGTTGTTCAAAGTCATCTCTCTTGATTTTTCAATTTAAGACATTATCAATTGACTTTCTTCATGAAAGATGAAGACTTAGCGGTTTTACATTTTCATTCACCACCCAATACTTTTTTCTCTCCCTATTCCCTCTACCCCTGGAGAAGGAAATGGCAACCCACTCCAGTATTCGTGCCTGGGGAATCACATGGACTGAGGAGCCTGGCGGGCTACAGTTCTTGGGGCCACAGAGTTGGACACGACTGAGCAACTAAACCTATCCCCTCTACTGGATTCCTCGGTGGCTCAGGGGTAAAAAAAATTTGCCTGCTACTAGAGCCCAACACTAACTCTATAAATATCCTGTTTACATACATAATTTTCATAACCACTTTATAATGTTGCTATTACCATCACCACGTAGCAAAGACACCGATGTGTTGACAGGTTGAGTGGCTTAGCAGAGGTTACACAGTCGGGTGATTTCTAATTGGTTACCTTTCATATTCATGTGAGATTCTCGCACAGTGAATCCAGGGAAGTTTACATAATCTAAACGTCCTTGGTGAGAGCTGAAACACATTTATAATCACACTCTACCAAATACCTAAGTCTTTTAGGAAGTTGCTTTTGGCTAAATGTTGACGGGATCATAAACCTCACGGTCTTATGAAAGCACTCAAGGGCTACACATTTTTTAAAAATTTCATTTCTTGTGGAAAAAAGAAAATGTTCTTAGTTGTACTCTGTTGCTGACTTTTAACCCAGGAGTAAGAGATGCCTTTCTCTGTGAAACAGAGCAGGACAATTTCATTTGTTTTTCCCTGAGGGGTTGGCTATTGGGGCTAATTTCTGTGGTAAGCTGACTCAGGGTCAGGTAATGTCAGGAGTGCAAAAGCCAACAGAACCTTGGACAGGGAGAAGAAAGGCTGGGATCAGGTGGGAACCATAAAGATAATACCTGTCCGGGGTCAGACCCTGGTGACACGGGGTTAACTGATCAGTTAGAGCAGGATTCAGGTTCTATACATCAGGTTGGGTCAAAATTTGGTTAATGAAGCTGAAGTCCTAATTGGAGATAAAAAGTTTAAGCTGTGGAAGCCGCAAAAGTCACCTTTAATGAAAGTGAACACATGCTGGGCTTCCCTGGTAGCTCGCTGGTAAATAACCCTCCTGCCAATGCAGGAGACATGGGAGATGCAGGTTCGATTCCTGGGTCAGGAAGATTCCCTGGAGAAGGAAATGACTCTCCACTCCAGTATTCTTGCCTGGAGAAGTCCATGGACAGAGGAGCCTGGGGGGCTACAGTCCATGGGGTTGCAAACAGTCAGACACGACTGAGTGAGTGACCACCACCACCTGCAGCTAAATGCCAGTGGAGGGGGAAAAAGTTTCATACCACAGTTCTGCCTAGTCACTATATGACCGAAACCCCAAAACAGGATACGTCGTTGCCCAACTCCTACTATATTTATAATTTTTCTCCTCAAATTCCTACATCAACTTGCTTTAAACTACATTAATGCTCCTCAATTTATTTCATCATCAGTAACTCTTTTACACTTTCTTTTTGTGCTCAGTGGTGCATTATGGAGTAAAAATGCATAACTAAGAATGCAAACTCTTTAAAATCAAAACCACCATAAACATTAGTAATGCCCAGCTGAGCTAAAATAACTAATGAGCCACGAACAAGTTCCTCTGATCTCCCCCAGCCATTACACATACACTGACTTGATAAACCTTCACATTACTCCATTTTAAAGAGAAACATGTTCATGTTATCTAACAAGTTTAAAAAAGAAAAATCAATGCTATTACCACCCTTTCATCTTTAACACTGTAAGCTGCATGATGGCAGTTCTGTGAACACACATTACCATGTTCTTTCACAGTGAATGCTGTATGACCCAATGTACATCCACTTGGATTTTTTTGGCAAATGAAGCCCAATAAAATATCCCAATGTGATAAATAGATCTGTCACATGTCTTCTGTTTCTTATGGTCTCAGCCTTATTCATATCAGTTTCATGATATAAATCAACATTCTCTAGATGAGGGTGAATTATAAACTATAAGTAATTCTATGCCAAAGGATCTACAAATAATTATGAGGCAGACTCAACAGCACAGCCTTCGCCAGGGCTAATTTTACTGTTTTTCTGTGGTCATTTAAGAAAACTGACAGGGAAAGTCTTCTAACCAACCATAAATGCTGATCATTATACAACTAAATATAAAAGTAAAGTGTTTTAGAGAATGAGAGAAAAAAAGCTTATTTGGCAATATGCCGTTACTTATATACTAGCACCTCTGAGCCCTAAAACAAATTCAACATTTACAACTCATGCTACATCTATTTTAGTTAGGTGAAAGCTCACCCAAGAGCAGAGGTTCAAAGGAACAGGGAGCAGAATAAAATACATATTTAGTGGGCATTTATGAATTGGATGGAAATTAAGTTTGAATATGGCCCATTAAACTCTTCATTAAAGACATTCTGCTGCAGAAGATTCACACATTACTGGCCCCACCGATATGATGCTCCTGCTAATGATTTGATTATGTGGGAGTAGAGTTTTTTTGAAACTTTAAAAGTCGGGATGCTCAAACTGTAAAGATAATGTAATTTATCAAGATACACTCTTAATTCTATTACAACAAGGATATAAGAAACGTGACCATAACCAAGCTGCAAGTTCAGCCAGGCACATAGATTATTATCTTTATGAAGAACTATGAGTTGCTGTATTATTTAACTTATTAACAGAAAAGGTGACTATAAATGTACTTAGTTTTCAAAGTGGAAACTTATATTGCATTTATTTCCCAAGCAGAGGAATACTATGCCTGAAAAAAATCTCATCAATCATTTCATCCAAAGACTTTCATCATCTATATCCTACCCCACACTACAGTTTTTGTCTTCTTGACTGAATGTGATTTTTCTGTCTTCTTGGTTGGGGGAGAGAGACAGAGAGAGTGTGTGTGTGTGGGCGGGGGGGGGGGGGGAATGAGTAGTGTTACAGCACTACAGAACGTTTTATTCACAATTAAACCTGAGACTTAAAATCCACTGAAATTAAATCAGAATGAGTAGAACACTTTATCAGGTTTCGACTTAAACTCTATTCAAGAACCACTTTGCTTGAGAAAGAAAAAAATTGATGGATAATCACTTATAGTGCCTACACCATGTACATCAACTACATTATATGTGAAGCACTATAATCAAACATGGAGGTTAAGTAACTTTTAGTAAATTTAAAGTGGATAGAAATGGAATTCAATGGCAAAATTCTGAGAGTAGGTCATTTACTAAAATTTGACATAGCATCACCCCACTTTTTGAACTTCGGCAATAAAACTAGTTTTATTTCATTAACTTTACTCACTTAAATGGCACACATTTATAACTCCCAAGATATTCTTATAAACACTACCTAAAATAATACATAAAAAAACAAACAGACCAATAACCTGGAAGTGTTATCACCTATTATCCCTTTACTAAATATAATTCTTTATACATCTATTATACATTTAAATTTTTTTTCTTAATTATTCCAACATGTTAACGTAGAAACTGTGCTGGGGTCTTGAGTCGGCAATGAGTTGGCAATGTGGCAATGAGCTGCCCAGAACACATAGCAAGTGGCATTTCAAAATTTCTAATCCAATTCTTAAGTCAAATTCAGTCATTTCTGCCCTTTTTATTTCTAAAGTTAATATACCATGGTTAGAGTAGTCTGTTCCACATCAAATCCAACTGAATAATAAAAGCTCAGTCATATAATATTAAGGTTAATGTGATTATTTTTCATGGTTAATTTTGACCAGCTTTTGTAAAGAATGCATTTGTAATATAAAATATACCACTGGTCTTAAAAAATTTTATAAACTAATTTATAAATTAGTAAGACTCATAGAACAGTTATCTGGAAGAGTGGCAATTTATTTCTGGCCACATATGTATACCCCATCATCACTGTTTCTATTATTAATACCAATAAAATAGAATTGCTATGTAGTAAGAAATATGGCAACTAAATACCCCCCTCCCCACCTTCCAAAAAAAGAACAATGTCATCACTTTAATTTTATTAGGAGTCACAATATTTTTTATTTAGGAAAAATATTTCCTTCAATATTCATTAGATAATGAATCTTATTTAAATGAATACTTTATTTTTACTTTTCTGTGTAGACCAATTAAAGAGTATGCCTCTTTCCTTTCATAAGCAGACTCTATTTGTCTAATTCTGCATGGCAGATAAGAAATTAAAACTTTACTTCCTTCTACCTTAAAAATTATGAAATTTTCCTCATTATGAATCAGTTATTTCTTTTGGACTGTTTTCATGCTGCTGTTGAAAGAAAAAGTTAGTAAAGGATATGGATACATGGGAAACAAATCATGAACTATAAGACTAGTTTATAAGGAAATATATTAAACATTATTTAAATATTAAACAAAATATTCCTACATTAAATAAATAAGACTTGAATTTGTCATGTGGAACCATAGGCCAATACCACCAATAATGGGGATGGTCTAGTGCAAAAAGGTGGCCACAAAAGAAAAAAACAAAAACAAAAAAAGGAGGAGACGACACAATATTTAATTGTTTTCATATTTAACCAGTGATTTTCAATCCTTTTTGAACATAAAATTACCTGAAGGACTTTTTAAAAATACTGATGAATGGGTCTCATCCCAGACAAATAAAATCAGAAACAGGATTCAGGTAATGGAGTTTTTTTAAAGGCCCCCAAGTGATTCTAGTATACAGTCAGAGTTGAGGGCTGCTGATGGAAACCCACAAGCTTCTGACTGTTGCCCGACTCAGAAAAGTATCCTACGAATGAAGAAAAGGAGCCTTCTTTTACTGGTGGGACAAGACACGGGTGTCTCCAGTTACTTGTGGATAAATCAAGCTTACTAATGTGTATTTCATTTGCATCAAAATATGTGCATAGGACTCTTCATTCATTGTGATTCTATATTTTTAAGCTCCAAGATCAAGTAGAGTCAATGCTTTGTAATAAACCAGTTATACTGAAACTCCATCACTCATTCATGCACAGAACATCTACTGAATGCCTACTATGTATGTGCAAGGCACCGTGACAGGCTCTGCTCCAGGACCTGGAGTCATGAGAGGAAGAGTGATTGGCCAGAAGCTTGGTTGTTTTTTTTTCCCTTAGAATTAATGGCTATAAAATGAATTCCATGGACCTAGATAAGGGAATGAATTTTTAAAAAAGGAAAAGAAATTAACTATGTATTAAGGGTCTGATTTTAAGATACATGAAATTCATAGCATATTTGTACTTTTCCTAATGTTATTTCCAGAGCCTTTGAATACATGTAAGGCAAATTCAAGATAGAAAAATAAACCCTATTGAAAGTAGATGTTCTGAGTTATAACCACACTCTGTAAATTTCATACATAAGTATAAATACTAAAAATCTTTAGGGTAGCTCATGTCCACTTGTAGTAGTCTTAACAAGTAATCTTACATTAAAATATTACAGATTCTAGTCCTTGACTATTTCATCATGGAGAAAGTTCATACAATACATAATTTATTTTGAAAACAGATTTATATACTGAGAAATTCTAATGTGAACAAATTTGAGTTTTCTTTTCAAGAAGAAAGGATGCAGAGAAGGTAAGAAGGGGGGGCGGGGCACAATCTGTTCAAATCTTATACATATCCTAAATCCTAATAATTTAAAATGCTGACTGCTTTTTTCCTGAAGAACCTAGTAAATTCCATATGAATAAATACTTTTTCTATTCATTACTGACATGGACTTTTGTGGTTACTTAAAAAATAAATAATAAGTGCTTCTCATTTTTATGACAGCATTAAATTTCAAAATGAGGCTAGATAATGTCAGCTTAACCCAGAAAGGAGCTAAATGTGGGGGGAAGGGGAGGACGGGAATGGCATAAGATGAATGATCAGCAACAATTCTAGTGGTAAAACCTCTTTAGGGGAGTAAAGGGTCCAAGTTGCTTTTTAAGGAATAAAAGATGGATCAAGACTCAAGAAAAATGCTCATTCATTGTACCTTGGAGGCAACACTCTGTCTAAAGTACAGAAGTAGTAAAATATTTTACTAAGTTAAAATATAGGTTTTATATTTTATACGATATCGAATACGCACATAAAAATACCAGTGTTTTCATCTTGTTTCTGTTCAGACACTTAATTAAGCAAATATGTTCTTTGGTGTCTGGGAGAGTTATCAATATTAAAGATAATGGAAGATAAGAACATGCCTAGAAATAGAAGACTCAAAATCCTATACCATATAAAGGAAGAATTGGAAGGTGGACTTATGAGAAAAGATAAAGTTACACTGCAGAAGGACGTATACATTTCTTTCCCCCGAATCATATTCTGGCTCCCAAAATAAAAAGTATTATAGCCTATTAGATTTTTAATCTGTGTTTTGAGATTTTTCAAGTGGAAAGATATCACAGATAGAAACATATCACTCTAAGTTTTAAAATTACCAAAGTCAGTGAGAAGAATGTACATTCATTAAATGTATTCATTATAAGTAAAGAAGTCTTGAAAAACTGAACAGTTCAACCAAAGCTGAAGAATTCTTCTTGATTTTTCATTATTCCTTTTTAAATAAAGAGAAAGTATAGTACACATACAGGCTGACATTTTGATTCATTCAAAATAGTCACATCCCTTTGCTTGGTTTTTGACGTTTCAGAGACTAAATTTTAATACCATTCATAACATAGTATTTTCAATAAAAGGAATTAAAGAGCAATGAAAAATCAGAAGCAAGATGGCTTAGAGAGCCTTATAACCTCTACATATACACACATTTGTAACCTGTATTTATTTCCTAGAGAAACAAATTTTAAGTGATGCTAATGTAACCAATGGAGAAAAAACTTCTATCAAAATATACAATTTCCATTACAGACTAGAAGACTAATATTAAAAAAATAGTTGTAAGCCAAAAAGTTTGCTTATATGGATGACAGGCATCATCCCTTTGAAGCATAAATCATCAAATAAGGTTTTATAAAAGATCGATCCGTGACCGTCTTCATTTTTAAGTTCTTGATAAATTCATAAAGCTTCAGTCCCAGTCTTTAGAGCACGGTGCATCACGGCGTATCCGCGGTGTTATCGTCTTAATTCAGATTTCCAGGAAACAAGTGCTAACTCAGAACCTCAAGTGGGATTTGTGCTTTACCATGTACCTGAAAACAGTATTATAATAGGTCGTTATGACTATAGGAGTTTTAGAATTTTTACAATACTACCTGTAAAAATAGTTGGTATTATTAAAGATTAAAATCAACAGTGGAACAGGATGTTTTGCTTCTAAAAAGTAGATACTATAACGTTTGGGAATATAAAGATTTCTGAAGCCAGAAAAACCATTCATCTTATTAATTTCTACAATGTAAGAGCTTCTGGCTAGGATAATAAATGACTCTCTTTAATTTATTATCAACTACAACCACTGGGTTATCTCAATCATCTCTGACTCTGAGGAAACACATAATATTTGGTGAGAGATCAAGAAAGTTACAGGCTTTAAAAAGCACCTCAAACGAGAACAGGTTCAATGATCATACTGTGATCATACGCTGTCCTTACTTTCCAATTATAAAACTGATATTACTGTAAAGGGCTTTAGAAAAAACCAATTTATACCAGTGATTAAGATAAATTAAAAAACCAAATTCCTTTCACGAGCTACCAGCTACCCATACCTCAAGTAGAGTCAGAAACCTTTCAAAAGGTGCTGTCAAAAAATGAAGGGACTGCTTAAAGCCAGTTCCTTGGGTAGACAGAAAACAAGGTTCAGAAAAGCCACAGGGTTCATTAGAGTCAAATTGCAAAACCAAGACCAAATCTGAGCTTTGAACTCAGGTTTAGTTTTCTCTCTACTAAGCTTTAAGCCCTTTCTCCCTTTGTTTCCAAAGTCAATACAACAAAGATACTTTGCTAATTACCTATTTTAGATCAACATCAAATTAGGCAATGTTTGAAAGGGGAGCTGAGGGGTATGGTTCACAACTCTAAGGAACTTAAAATGCACTGAGAAGACAGGAAAACTACTGCAATAAAGCAGAAGTAAGTGCATTTTAGGATTATGATTACCTATCCAATGTTTCCCAGAATCGTAAGAAAACTGGTCTGTCCAGATGACGTTTGTGATAGCTGAGTTCTAATACTGTTACGTCCCATTTCTGAACGTTTGGGTCCAGACGAACTTCATCATATTTGAGATGGAAGGCTTTAACTAGAAGTAGGAGAAATAATGTTCTTTATTCAAACTGCAATCAACATTATAAAAATATTTTATAAAGGAATAAAATACCAACCACAGACATTAACCAAAAAAACTTAAAAAAAAAAAGTTCAATCTTTCTTCTACCAACAAAGCTGCATTACAACCTAAGTGATCTCTGAAATAGAGGCTAAGCACTGCAGTATCTCCCAAAACATTTAATTCAACAAAAATTTACTGAGGCTTATACACACCAGCCACTGGGGACTGCAATGAAGAATGAGGTAAAATAAAACGTGTACGATCCAGTGAAGGATAATAAGAAAACACCATCGCACATACAGAAAGATAAAGGTAGTAGAATATCACAGAAACACCAGAGTAGTTTATCCAGATTACGGGATTCAGAAAAGGCTTGGATAGGTAGGGTGGCATAAGAATTAGGCAAACACTGGATCACAGTTAACAAAAGAGCATGTTCAAAGAGTTCAGTTTAGAAACTATAGCAATTTAACAAAGTTGCATCATGCAAAGTAACACAGGAAATGGATGAAGGATAAGACCACAGAGGTTCAGAGCAATGTTGGTACTAAAGGTCACATTAAGGAGCTTGGATGGTTGCCTAAGAGACATGACGACTCACTCTGCAAAGTGTTTAGCAGAGACCAATGATACAGTATAAAACCTAGAGGAGAGACAGACAGATCTGCTCTACTGGGGAGAAGATACACATATGACAGGAAAGATTCAAGAAGTAATTAGCAAGTGATAGAACAAATGGGATATGGCAAGAAATGATGAAAAAGGAAGAAGAAAGAACTGGAAGGTCTCTAGAGAAAGTGACCTGGAAATAGATATTTACTTGATATAAAAGGAGGTTAGCAAAGATCCTGAAAAAAACAGGATTTCAGGCAGAAGGAACAGTTGGTACAAAGGCCCTGCAGCAGAAGCAAGCTCAGAATGCCCACCCAAGAACAACTCTCTGTAGGCAATGTCCTACGTGTAGATCCTACTCAGCCATGGTCAAAAAAAAAAAAATTCTGAAATTTATTTCAAATGTGGTAATAAACCACTGGGTAGTTTGAAGCAAGAAGGTGAAATTATCTGATTTTCACTTTGAAAAGATAATCTCTAGGTGTTGGGGAGATTAGAGACTCTAGGACAAAACTTCCCAACAAGTGTTTGCTGCCAAGGTTGACAGGTGACCACAAAACACTGACTGAATCTTCCTCCTTGATCGTCTATCTGGTTGGACCACCCTCGGCAGTTTATCACTGCATGTGCAATCAGTTTATCATCAGTGGAGTGTTAGTTTTACTTGTGCACATGGAAGACGTTTTGCTTTTCTTTCCATTTTTTACTTTTTCTTCCAACATTCAAGATATAAACATTACTATCACCATTATGATCTAGTATTAGGAGTTTCTAAAGAGAAAATGATTGACTGTTAATTGTTTTTAATAGCTACTTTATAGACTGCTTGATCCATATCACTTGCAAGCTTACTGGCTTTTGATGTTAACAATTAATCAAGGTCTAAGTCTTGATTAAAATACAAAATAAACCACTTGTGACCCTCTAATGGCCCAAAAAACACATAAACATTATTGCTAAAGTATCTGGTTTTATAAATAAAGGTCTCCTCACTGAGTATATTATGTATTTTGAATTTAATTCAAATTAACCAATTTAAACCAGTTCATTAAAGGGGCTGTATGTTATGGATTCAGAAAAGCCATTTTCAAAATACTTATTATATATGTAAAAAATATTTGTTTCTTTAAATTTTTAAATCAAATGAAGTCACTGTTCAGTACTCTCTGCTCATTACATGTTTCTCTTTTCTAATCTTCTCATTATTTGTTTTAAATTGTTCTTAAAAATACATGAGTTATAATTTTTAAAATGACTTATCTAAAGTCACAAGGGCCAATAATCCCCTTTACTAATTTCAATAGATTTAGTTTACATAGCATTTATTTTTCAACAGAATACACAATTTTTAAATTAAATCTGAATATCAGAGTTCAAAAAGTTTAAGTCACAAAATGAGGAAACAGTTTCTTTCATTACACAAAGTATCTTAACAGCACGAAGCAATGGTGGCAAGCAAACTTAAACCAAGACATCACCATAAAATATCTTTCTTACTCAGAAAAAGACATAGTTTTTAAGCCTCACCAAAAATAGAAGAAATAAGTTTCTTTTATAAGAAGGCAGTTATCTGGGAGTACTAAAGCAAAATTTTACAAATTTGTTGTTCATTTTCTACTGCATGATTGTTGTCAATACATTTTTTGCAGAAACAAAGGAAACAGAAAAGGTGCTCTTAAATAGCATTTTGGTGGATAGATGATGGCATGTAAAATGACAAAGGGGCAGCATAATAGAGAAGATTATTAAATCAGAAAATTTTCTCAATGATAACAAAAAATTTGAAGAAATTGTCATTTAAAAATCTTGGTCAACAAATGCATGTAACCACTTGAAGCATAAAAAATAGTATTTTAAAAAATCAGTATCAAGCTCAAATTTCTCACAATTTTGAAAAGATTTTATTTGGCAATTTTATAGAGTTTAAGATCTTCTCTAAACCTCTGTAATTTATTATGCAGCATGAAGAAAATACATTTTTTTACCAAGTACCCTCAGTTTACCCCTATGCTATACAGATATTATCATTTTCCATGTAGGTTATGCGGGAAAGGTGAGAAGCTAGAATAGTCAGGAGTTAATTTACAACAAGGAGACCAGCTAAAAGCTAAGAGATAATGTATTTCTAAATTTCTGGCTTATGCAAATTACTAAAACACTGAGGAGAAGAAGTCTGGGGATGATGGAGAACGTAAGACAACAGACTCCACTCGGAACAGGCAGAGTCCGATGCACCAGTGGGACCTCACAGGAGCCCCCCGGTCATCAGTAGACAGGGAGGCCCAGAACACCAGCCAGAGACCTAACTCAGAACTAAGGACAGAGATGCCGGGAAGCCGCCAGATCTCCTCGAGTGCGTGTCCATACTTAAGGCAGAAGAGAAGCAGGAACACAGAAATGCCACTGCTGGCACTGAAAGCCAGAGGAACAACAGCTAGAGTCTGAGTCAAAGCAACAAGCCCTCAGAAAAGGACATTTTGAGACGAGGAAATGGATCAAGAGTAATCTGATAAGGAGACCAAAAGTAGCCAATATCTGGATCCCTGTGGGAGCAGTTCAGTGGGTGAGCAGGCGAGTACCACCACAGCTGCCTGAGGTCAAACAGAGAGCCAGACAAGGCTTTCAAAGGCTTGGCTGTGGAGGGAAAGGAGAGGAAGCTAGAAGAAAAGGGGGGTGAAAAGGAAAGGGCTTCTTTCTATGTGTTTTAGATGGAAGGGCAAGAGTACTTTCATTTTAAATGCTGGTTAAGTAAAGAAGGAAGGTTTAAGAGAAAGTAATTCATGGAAGAAAATCATTATTGTTAACTTAAAAAAAAAAATCTCTAAGTCCTTATCTAAATTTCTGAAGACTAATGACCTGAACAAAACCACAATTAAAAGTTATATTCTTAATGAAATTTGGAGAATATTTTTACCTTCAAGACATTCTAATCATTTTTTATTACAGTACTATTCAACAAGGCAAGCAAGTAAAACACAACAAAATTAGTGTTCAGTGACATTTTGCTTTCATTAAAAATTCCCACTCTCCCTGTATCTTTGACTTCTATTTATCAAATCTGTGCATTACTCAGGTTTTGGAAATAACACAAAAAACTATCATCATATTAGCATTCATGTTTAAAACTGAATGAAGGGAGGAGAATAATGATTAAAAGCTTTCAAGCTTGGGAAATTTTTGGCCTAAAAGAATGGTGGCACCACTGACAAAAACTAAACTACTTTATTTAAAACAACAAACATCTGGATTTCACAGTAGCACAATCTACATTCAAAACAACTAAAGTTGTTATTTCTAACAAACATACTTGTTTCATGAGGATGCTTTTTAAAACATGATTTTATTACTGATACTAACTTCACTGGGTACTCAAACAATAATTAAAAGGGCTTCCCTGGTGACTCAAATGGTAAAGAATCTGCCTCCAACGCAGGAGACCCAGGTTCAACCCCTGCGTCAGGAAGATCCCCTGGAGAAGAAACTGGCAACCCACTCCAGTACTCTGCCTGAAGAATTCCACGGACAGAAAAAACAGACAGGCTACAGTTCATGGAATTGCTGTTCAGTCAGACTTTCATTCTTCTACTGTTGGTGCATTAATAATGCCAAAATATGATCAATGCAAGATATGATACACGAAATTTACACCTTTAACAGGTGTCTACAAAATGCTTCCCAATGCCATGCTCTTTTCTGTGCTGGTGACACGAGAGTCAATGAGTCAAATGATACCCCTCACATCCTGGAACTGGCACTAAGCCAGGGAGGACTTACAATACAGATATAAAAATCAGGTCAAAGAAAAAAGAAAAAATGAGGTCAAGTCAAGCAAAGCAATGAATGTTACCATGAGATCACCAGGAGAAAGTAATGGTTACTTCCAGGACGGTCAGAGGAGGGGATCCCTAAAGGAGAGAGTAATTGGCTACAACCTGAACCAACAGAAAAAGGCTGATTCCGCTGCAATCGTCTCAGACAGTGAGAACAGCGGGCAACAGTCAAGTGGCGCTGTTAGTTCCACAAAAGTCAGCCTGTTTAAAGACTGGCAATCAATTTTACATGTCTGTACATGCAACAAGATTAATGATTTCTAAGCAACCTACCAATTCATTACTAACATTGAAACATAGGCAATGATTCACTTTTAGATATAAATACACAGAAAATATTAATATTCAAAAAAACACTTAAAAATATTTCACAGGTGTTTAAAAATAAAAATATATGGTACTTAGCAAGAATCCTTTGATATACACATCACATGTGCAGAGCCAAAGATGACTCTTTCTCTTTAATAAAGCAAAAACATTTCTACATTAGATAAGCAATAAAAATAAAGAGAATCTTACTTTTAGCAAATATGTCAACTGGTGATCCATCAGGCAAAAGCCACGGCCAACCTTTGAACTGCCATGCAGGACCCTGCACGAAAACTGCTACAACACGGTCCCTGTTGCAGAGAAGAGGAAAAGGAAGAGCGGAAACTGAGTGGTTCAGGTATTCTCAGTTACTACATCCCTTAGGTGGTGGCTGCGATGGTGGACAAGCACGGCCTAAAGGAGCTACCCCACGTCCAAGGTGAGAGAAACCCAAGTAAGACGGCAGGCTCTGAGAGAGGGCATCAGAGGACAGACAGACTGAAACTACAATCACAGACAACTAGCCAAGCTGATCACATGGACCACAGCCTTGTCTAACTCAATGAAACTAAGTCATGCTGTGTGGGGCCGCCCGAGACTGACGGGTCACGGTGGAGAGGTCTGACGGAACGTGGGTCACTGGAGAAGGGAATGGCAAACCACTTCAGTATTCTTGCCTTGAGAACAGTATGAAAAGGCAAAAAGACAGGACAATGAAAGATGAACTCCCCAGGTCGGTAGGTGCCCAATATGCTACTGGAGATCAGTGGAGAAATAACTCCAGAAAGAATGAAGGGATGGAGAAAAGCAAAAACAACATCCAGTTGTGGATGTGACTGGTGAAAGGAGCAAGGTCTGATGCTGTAAAGAGAAATACTGCATAGGAACCTGGAACATTATGTCCATGAATCAAGGCAAATTGAAAGTGGTAAAACAGGAGATGGTAAGAATGAACATCAACATTCTAGGAATCAGCAAACTAAGATAGACTGGAATGGGTGAATTTAACTCAAATGACCATTATACCTACTACTGTGGGCAGCAATCCCTTAGAAGAAATGGAATAGCCATCATGGTCAACAAAAGAGTCCGAAATGCAGTACTTGGATTCAATCTCAAAAACAACAGAATGATCTCTGTTTCCAACGCAAATCATTCAGTATCACGGTAATCCAAGTCTATGCCTCGACCAGTAATGCTGAAGAAGCTGAAGTTGAATGGTTCTATGAAGACCTACAAGACCTTTTAGAACTAACACCCAAAAAAGATGTCCTTTTCATTATAGGGGACTGGAATGCAAAGTAGGAAGTCAAGAAACATCTAGAGTAACAGGAAAATTTGGCCTTGGAGTACAGAATGAAGCAGGGCAAAGACTAACAGAGTTCTGCCAAGAGAATGCATTGGTCATAGCAAACACCTCTTCCAACAACACACACAGAGAAGACTCTACATATGGACATCACCAGCTGGTCAACATCGAAATCAGACTGATTATATCCTCTGCAGTCAAAGATGGAAAAGCTCTATACAGTCAGCAAAAACAAGACTGGGAGCGGACTGTGGCTCAGATCATGACCTCTTTATTGCCAAATTCAGACTGAAACTGAAGAAAGTGGGGAAAACCACTAGACCATTCAGGTATGACCTAAGTCAAATCCCTTATGACTATAAAGTGGAAGTGAGAAATAGATTTAAGGGACTAGATCTGATAGACAAGAGTGCTTGATGAACTATGGACGGAGGTTCGTGAAATTGTAAAGGACACAGGAATCAAGACCATCCCCAAGAAAAAGAAATGCAAAAAAGCAAAATGGCTGTCTGAGGAGGCCTTACAAATAACTGTGAAAAGATGGGAAGCGAAAAGCAAAGGAGAAAAGGAAAGATATACTCATTTGAATGCAGAGTTCCAAAGAATACCAAGGAGAGATAAGAAAGCCTTCCTCAGCGATCAGTGCAAAGAAATACAGGAAAACAACAGAATGGGAAAGACTAGAGATCTCCTCAAGAAAATTAGATACCAAGGGAACATTTCATGCAAAGATGGGCTCAATAAAGGACAGAAATGGTATGGACCTAACAGAAGCAGAAGATATTAAGGAGAGGCGTCAAGAATACACAGAAGAACTGGACAAAAAAGATCTTCATGACCCAGATAATAACGAAGATGTGATCACTCACACTCACCTAGAGCCAGATATCCTGGAATGTGAAGTCAGGTGGGCCTTAGGAAGCATCACTAAGAACAAAGCTAGTGGATGTGATGGAATTCCAGTTGAGCTATTTCAAATCCTGAAAGATGATGCTGTGAAAGTGCTGCACTCAATATGCCAGCAAATTTGGAAAACTCAGCAGTGGTCACAAGACTGGAAAAGGTCAGTTTTCATTCCTATCCCAAAGAAAGGCAATGCCAAAGAATGCTCAAACATTTGCACTCATCTCACGCAATAGTAAAGTAATGCTCAAAATTCTCCAAGCCGGGCATCAACAATATGTGAACCATGACTTCCAGATGTTCAAGCTGAATTTAGAAAAGGCAGAGGAACCAGTGTTCAAATTGCCAACATCTGCTGGATCACTGAAAAAGCAAGAGAGTTCCACAAAAACATCTATTTCTGCTTTATTGACTATACCAAAGTCTTTGACTGTGTGGATCACAATAAACTGTGGAAAATTCTTCAAGAAACGGGAATACCAGACCACCTGATCTGCCTCTTGAGAAATCTGTATGCAGGTCAGGAAGCAACAGTTAGAACTGGACATGGAACAACAGACTGGTTCCAAGTAGGAAAAGGAGTACGTCAAGGCTGTATATTGTCACCCTGCTTGTTTAACTTACATGCAGAGTACATCATGGGAAACCCTGGGCTGGAGGAAGCACAAAATGGAATCAAGATTGCCAGGAGAAATATCAATAACCTCAGATATGCAGATGACACCACCCTTATGGCAGAAAGTGAAGAAGAACTAAAGAGCCTCTTAATGAAAGTGAAAGAGGAGAGTGAAAAAGTTGGCTGAAAGCTCAGCATTCAGAAAACTAAGATCGTGGCATCCGGGCCCATCACTTCATGGCAAATAGATGGGGAAACAGTGGAAACAGTGGCTGACTTTATTTTTTGGGAGCTCCAAAATCACTGCAGATGGTGATTGCAGCCATGAAATTAAAAGACGCTTACTCCTTGGAAGGAAAGTTATGACCAACCTAGACAGCATATTAAAAAGCAGAGACATTACTTTGCCAACAAAGGTCCGTCTAGTCAAGGCTATGGTTTTTCCAGTGGTCATGTATGGATGTGAGAGTTGGACTATAAAGAAAGCTGAGTGCCTAAGAATTGATACTTTTGAAGTGTGGTGTTGGCGAAGACTCTTGAGAGTCCCTTGGTCTGCAAGGAGATCCAACCAGTCCATCCTAAAGATCAGTCCTGGGTGTTCACTGGAAGGACTGATGTCAAAGCTGAATCTCCAATACTTTGGCCACGTAATGTGAAAAGCTAGCTCATTTGAAAAGACCCTGATGCTGGGAAAGATTGAGGGCAGGAGGAGAAGGGGACGACAGAGGGTGAGATAGTTGGATGGCATCACCGACACAATGGACATATGTTTGGGTGGACTCCGGGAGTTGGTGATGGACAGGGAGGCCTGGCGTGCTGTGGCTCATGGGGTTGCAAAGAGTTGGACACAAGTGAGGGACTGAACTGAACTGAGAACCTTTAGTGAAAGAGTCTCACCATCGTTCCTGCAGGAGTCTCCTGTCCACACTTCAGAGAGATAACATAGTGCTGCATGACTATCGCTTCTCTTTATGTTACACCAGTAGAGTACTTTAACGACTGCTACGCTTCCTATGCATTGTTTTAACACTTAAGTCATTTAAACATAATTACGTGCACAGTCCTTACATGAGATCCTTTCAGCCTTTTATCTCTGCCTGATCTATTAATTAGTGGGCCTATCTTTCTAGTATAATAGGGAACAATAGTGTATCTGTTAATTGAAAAAGTTGGTTTTAAAATAAAATCATTTAAAATTCAAACATTCTTAAATGTTTCACTTTAATTAAAAATATTATAAATTACAATAGTTCACTATTTTGAATTCACTATTCACTAAAGCTCCAACACCTTGAATTCTTCTGATTATCTGGAAAATAATCTGTGTACAGTAACCACATAAACTTTTAAACTTTTTCAATTGTTTTACAACTATTTCACTCACTTCGAATTCTCTAATTTGTGTGTGCGTGTGTGCTAAAGCAACTTGTTTTTCCCAGACATTTAACTTTCTTTTCCTAAAAAAGCACAAATCTCTTTCTGGGCCCTTACATTTCACTAGTTTACAAAATATTAACTTGAGAAATTATAATAAAAATAACTACCATAAACAGTTTAAGCCTACAACTAAAGAAGTGGGAACAAAATCATAACGGTAACAAGAATAACCAACATTGGTAAGACTTACTACAAGCGTTCACTATATGCCAGTGCTGGTCTACACAGCTTACTCATGTCTACACACTTAGTCTTCAAAACACTCCTGTGAGGTAATCTATTACCCCATTTGACAGAACAGCAGAGTATGCTTGAGACCAGGAGGCAGGAAGTGGGGAGGGGGGAGGAGTGTGGAGAAGAGGAGGGTAGGAAGAGAGAGAGGGGAACCAATGACTGACCTTGTGCACCAGTCATGCTACTGTCCTATATGGGGACTGATAAATCATGACAACAGCCAGCTCACTGTTATACTAGAAAACAGTTTTGACCTCATGATTCCCTTAAAGGGCCCTGGAAATGCCCACAGGACCACAGACCATACTGTGATAATCACTGCATTAGATGGAGACTCTAAGCATCCAAGAGAATATTCAGCCAAGATTACCTTCAAGTTAAAGACCTACAGCAACAAAGTTACTGTGAAAAACCAAAGCTTAAAATTCTTAACAGCTCAAAATCTCTTAAGGTTAAAATTAAATCTTAAATTAAAAATTTCATAGGATATATGCTCCACACTGCCTAAACCATCTTTGGGAATGGAGCACATTATTAAATGGCCTCTTAATTTTACGACGTAACTTGCAGCACACACTAGGTGAAGGACAAAGGTGCCTGCCAGACAAAAGGGAGTCTGTCAGACAGAGGTCACCCAGACCCTTCAGTGTCTCACAGGGTTAGCAGGGGAGCAGTACAATAAAAATACCACTCCCAGTGAATTCCTGAAAGGACAATTAACAGAGAAGAGAAGAAGAAAGGTAAGGAAAACACCTTCCCTACGTTATGACACCAATGGCCAGGGCCCAAGCTAATATACGAAAGCAGTACAATGCAGTGATGGCACTTGCACACACTGTATGACTGCTTTCTGCAAATATATGCAAACATACAAACGACATAACTTTCTACTTATTACAAGTTTTAAACATACCTGAAATTCTCATCTTACACTTCATATATAACTCAAAGTATCTCTGTTAGGTACTAGGACAGAATACTAATATGAGAGCCCTTGATTCTTCACTAAAATTTTAACATACTAGTCTTCTCACTGGCTTGATTTTCTAATATCTGAAGACTAACGAGTACGTCAAAGGTAAATTTCAGCTAATGAGTCAATGTGTTACACTCTCTGTATCAGAGAGATGCACACTCAGACTGTGTATTTTTATTTTGCTTAGATTAATGAAATAATTTAAGGTAATTCATGTACCTGAATATATAGGCACTCTATATTATAAATAGCTCAATATTTTATTAAAGGATATTTTAATTCAATAAAAGAACTGACTGGGATGATGATGTTATTATTTTCATTAAATTATTCCCTCACAATAAAAGTAACAATGCTTTCACTTATCGTTTCTTTACCAAGGAAAATCTGAATTCTCCAAATCAAAAATCTAAAATATAGGCCCTCTAAAACAACACTAGTCTACTTGAAAATTTTGTTCCAAAAGCTGATCCAGAATAACTGGACAAGTGGACTGTTTTCCACAAGTTTATGCTTCTTCTTACAGACGTCCAAATTATATTTACTTGATACTAGAATGCTAACATTATTGACGACTAAATTAGACACTAACACAGGTTTCAAGGATAGAATTCAATATCTAGAATTCATGATAAAATCTGGTATTTGTTAATTACACAAAAAGTGAAGGACTCTGTAAAAGCATCGACTAACTCACCAGTCCTGAGGCATCAGTTTAAGGGGCTGGTCGACTACTCTGTAAGGAACTGTGACACTAATGGCCGTGCCGCCGGGCTGCATCTGGTCTTTTCTTCTCTGAATTAGAGTTTCATTTTCTCGTTGGCAGCCTTGTTTCTTCTTTTCATCTGATGGAACAAATCTTTCAAAAACAGGAGACAAAATGATTCCACAACAATCATTAAATGAGAAAAGAAACTGTACTTTGAAATTACTTTTAAAATGATAGTTTTAAACCAAAAACATTATTTTAAATATATGCTCACTCTGCATGTACCGAATACGGGTCTTTCCTTTGCATGCCAAACAGAAGTCAAGCTCACTTACATGAGAAGTCGGTGTGCGTGAATCTCACACTCAGACACAATTAGTGTGTGAGAGTGTGACACTTAGCATTCCCGATAGTTCCGTACACAACCACACTAATCCTTGATTTCTCAAATGCTAATAAGAGGGAAATTTTTACTATAAATCAAAGATCACTTGAAATGGAGCTGATGTGGCTAGATATAGATAGGTGATTCAATCCATCAAAGAGTGTCACCAAATACCCCTTTCCACACGGTAACCACCACGCCCACAAGACACAGAACATGTGCAACAAACAAGAGAAATTTCCTCCTGCACCCTTCAGTAATCCCCACACTTCTCCCCCAACAGGCAACCACACAACTCTGCTTTCCATCACCACAGGTGACTTCTAGGAATTCAGATATGTTGAATCACACAGGAATGTACTCTTCCATGCCCGGCTTCTTTCATTCGATTCAATGTTTCTGACATTTATCCCTGCTGGGGGGCATACTGGTAGTTCATTCTTTTTTACTGTTGAGCAAAATTCTATTGTATGAATCTGACACAATCTGTTTATACATTCTCCTGTGGTACATTTGGGAGGTTCCAAAATTGGGGTTATTACAAATAAAGCTACTATAAACACTCTGGTATAAGCCTTTTTATAGACATATGTTTTCATCTCATTCTCTTACATAAATACCTATGAGTGGAACTGTTGGATCGCAGGGTATGTTTAACTTTAAAAGAAACTGTCAAAGTTTTTCAATGTGGAATAAATTATAAAGAACATTCTAAAGGCATCTCTGAGCTAGCTAGCAAGAAGTAAAGAATTCTTGGGCCAGAGAACTGAGTTAAGAATGGACTCAAAAAGGTCAGGATAACACTGCAGACTTCAACCCATGGAAGGCGGTGGCAAACTAATTAAGTTTTGTCTTTTACTTTATTTCACTAGACTCTCGGAAGAGGAGACAAAGCCCATATTCTGCTCAAGGTAGAGAATCTAACAGAAATTCCTTCTTTCATAAAGTTAGGACTCTGGGGGTTCAGTATAATGTAAACCAGAAATAAACCTACTGCCCACCCGTTTTCCTAACCTCAACTCAGCCCTAACCAACACCCTGACAATTGCAAGAAAAATCAAATCTCAGAATTGTAAATTGGACCTCACTTGGATTTAAAGCAAAAATTAACCCTGACCACAGTGGTTGGTTCAGAAATACACCTGTTACACTGTACAAGCCAGGCAAATAGGATTTAATCCCAGGATTTTTGCTGGAATTATTGGGAAATGAGCACTGTCTCTTTGTGGTGACTGGTAACTTGGGAGTTTCTGATAAGTCATCTTTGCTCCTGAAGAAGGAGAACCTGCCTAAGAGATGGAGACACCAACTCATGCTTATTTCATTTAGCACTGAATTCAACTGTGTCAGAAGCCAGGACTTTTCAGTTCAGTTCAGTTCAGTCTCTCAGAGGTGTCCAACTCTTTGCAACTCCATGAGCCACAGCACGCCAGGCCTCCCTGTCCATCACCAACTCCCGGAGTCCACCCAAACACACGTCCATTGTGTCGGTGATGCCATCCAACTATCTCACCCTCTGTCGTCCCCTTCTCCTCCTGCCCTCAATCTTTCCCAGCATCAGGGTCTTTTCAAATGAGTTAGCTTTTCACATTACGTGGCCAAAGTATTGGAGATTCAGCTTTGACATCAGTCCTTCCAGTGAACACCCAGGACTGATCTTTAGGATGGACTGGTTGGATCTCCTTGCAGACCAAGGGACTCTCAAGAGTCTTCGCCAACACCACACTTCAAAAGTATCAATTCTTAGGCACTCAGCTTTCTTTATAGTCCAACTCTCACATCCATACATGACCACTGGAAAAACCATAGCCTTGACTAGACGGACCTTTGTTGGCAAAGTAATGTCTCTGCTTTTTAATATGCTGTCTAGGTTGGTCATAACTTTCCTTCCAAGGAGTAAGCGTCTTTTAATTTCATGGCTGCAATCACCATCTGCAGTGATTTTGGAGCTCCCAAAAAATAAAGTCAGCCACTGTTTCCACTGTTTCCCCATCTATTTGCCATGAAGTGATGGGCCCGGATGCCACGATCTTAGTTTTCTGAATGCTGAGCTTTCAGCCAACTTTTTCACTCTCCTCTTTCACTTTCATTAAGAGGCTCTTTAGTTCTTCTTCACTTTCTGCCATAAGGGTGGTGTCATCTGCATATCTGAGGTTATTGATATTTCTCCTGGCAATCTTGATTCCATTTTGTGCTTCCTCCAGCCCAGGGTTTCTCATGATGTACTCTGCATGTAAGTTAAACAAGCAGGGTGACAATATACAGCCTTGACGTACTCCTTTTCCTACTTGGAACCAGTCTGTTGTTCCATGTCCAGTTCTAACTGTTGCTTCCTGACCTGCATACAGATTTCTCAAGAGGCAGATCAGGTGGTCTGGTATTCCGGTTTCTTGAAGAATTTTCCACAGTTTATTGTGATCCACACAGTCAAAGACTTTGGTATAGTCAATAAAGCAGAAATAGATGTTTTTCTGGAACTCTCTTGCTTTTTCAATGATCCAGCGGATGTTGGCAATTTGAACACTGGTTCCTCTGCCTTTTCTAAATTCAGCTTGAACATCTGGAAGTCATGGTTCACATATTGTTGATGCCCGGCTTGGAGAATTTTGAGCATTACTTTACTATTGCGTGAGATGAGTGCAAATGTTTGAGCATTCTTTGGCATTGCCTTTCTTTGGGATAGGAATGAAAACTGACCTTTTCCAGTCTTGTGACCACTGCTGAGTTTTCCAAATTTGCTGGCATATTGAGTGCAGCACTTTCACAGCATCATCTTTCAGGATTTGAAATAGCTCAACTGGAATTCCATCACATCCACTAGCTTTGTTCTTAGTGATGCTTCCTAAGGCCCACCTGACTTCACATTCCAGGATATCTGGCTCTAGGTGAGTGTGAGTGATCACAACTTCATTATTTTCTGGGTCGTGCAGATCTTTTTTTGTCCAGTTCTTCTGTCTATTCTTGCCCCCTCTCCTTAATATCTTCTGCTTCTGTTAGGTCTGTACCGTTTCTGTCCTTTATTGAGCCCATCTTTGCATGAAATGTTCCCCTGATATCTCTGATTTTCTTGAGGAGATCTCTAGTCTTTCCCATTCTGTTGTTTTCCTCTATTTCTTTGCACTGATCGCTGAGGAAGGCTTTCTTATCTCTCCTGGCTATTCTTTGGAACTCTGCATTCAAATGGGAATATCTTTCCTTTTCTCCTTTGCTTTTCACTTCTCTTGTTTTCACAGCTATTTGTAAGGCCTCCTCAGACAACCATTTTGCCTTTTTGCATTTCTTTTCCATGGGGATGGTCTTGATCCCTGTCTCCTGTACAATGTCACAAACCTCCGTCTGTAGTTCATCAAGCTCTCTGTCTATCAGATCTAGTCCCTTAAATCTATCTCTCACTTCCACTTTATAGTCATAAGGGATTTGGCTTAGGTCATACCTGAATGGTCTAGTGGTTTTCTCCTCTTCCCTCAATTTCAGTCTGAATTTGGCAATAAGGAATTCATGATCTGAGCCACAGTCAGCTCCTGGTCTTGTTTTTTCAGTTATGTTGAGCCAATTATTTTTACAATAAAGCTACTTTAAGTTGGTTTTTAATACTTAACACAAAAAGTTATGTAACAAAAACAACCGGAACTGCACAATTACCTGGATGGATATGTGCAATCTGGAGAAATATTCTGACATCCACTGACTCTACCATTATTTGATTTAGGTATTTCACTTAACATTCTATGACTGTGAAGGAACATGGGTAATATGACTAAAGTCACCACTGTTTAAACAAATACAAATCTCTAAAATAATTTCCTTAGTATAATATAAAGTGCAAATGAGAGGATATAATTAGACAAGTTCCAGATTTGAAGTCTATATTATTTTGAAAAATGAACAATTTTATCAATATTTCCAGATTAAAAATACAGCGTTCCTTTCTCCTAAATAAGTTGAAGTTTGTGGGGAAAAAAATAATTAGCAATAATATCTGGTGTTAAAAAAACCTCAAACCGAGAATTTAATGTGAAGCTATCGATGTTGGATTGGCTATGTCACCAGGTGCTTATCAGACACAAAAGCAGATCTTCGCCCGCCAGCCGTGAACTCCACGCAGTTCAACAAGGGGCCCTCGCACAGGCTCTCAGCCGAAGTCAAGAACCGGCTTCAGTCCAAAAACGACCCTCACAAGGAGGTGGAGCTCTGAAGCTGAATTGAGGACTGACCAGCCTCTCCATCAGCCTGGACTTCCAGAAGGGTCTAAAGGGCTGTATCATCCTGGACACACTCATGAATAAACTGCAGCTGGGTTCAATCCCTAAGACCAGCTGCGCCATGCAGAAGTGGCAGCAGCCAGAAAACCTCTCCAACTTCATCAAGGTCATGGTCAGCTACGGCATGAACCCCATCAACCTGTTTGAGGCTGACAAACTGTCTGAAAGTGGGAACTTGATGCAGGTGCCTCTTTCTTGCCCTGGCCAGGAAGGCCAAGACAAAGTGATGCAGAGGACACGGACACTGGCATCAAAAACTCGGAGAAGCAGGGGTGAGACTCTGACGATGCCATGAAGGTGGGCCAGCGCGTCACTGGCTTCTTGATGGGCACCGACAAATGTGCCAGCCAGTCGGGCATGACCGCTTCCAGCACCAGATGGCATCTGTATGACCCCAAAAACCATATCCTGCCCCCCTGGGACCACTTGACCATCAGCCTCCAGATGGGCACCAACAAGTGTGACAGCCAGGTGGGCACGACGGCTCCAGGGACCCAGCAGCACATTTACAACACAAAGCTGGGGACAGACAAATGTGACAATTCCTCCATGTCCCTGCAGGTGGGCTACACGCAGGGTGCCAACCAGAGTAGTCAGGTCTTTGGCCTGGGCCGGCAGATATACGACCCCAAGTACTGCCCTCATGCCCCAGTGGCCGATGGGGCTCCAGCAACTGCAGGAGAGGGCCAGGCCCAGGGGAGCCCTCAGAGTGCCCCCTCTACTACTGGAGGAGGCAGGCTACTGAGACACCCGTGCGGGCTATCTTCCCACATCACTGACCTATCTGGGTTTTCGGGTTTTTCTGTTTTTTGTCTTGTTTTTCTACATATCAGAGTGCTACCAGTTAAGAGTCTGGGGGAAAGGGGTGAAGGCCATAGCCAGAGGCACGTGGGGTGGGGGTCCCCACCAGGGCAGCTCCAGGCATCAGGTTTCCCAGCAGACTTCTGGGCCAAGCTGTTAGGTTAGGGGGAAAAGGAAAAGCAGGCAGGGAGGGGAACTGGCCCTGAGTAATTTCCAGTTACATCTACCCCACTTCTCTTTTTTCTGCCAATCAGTCTGTGGTTTCTGTATCCACAGAAATTTCAGGCAGTTTTAGTTAATGAAAATACTTTGTTCAGAGGAGGGGGGGGCGGGGGGGGGGGGGGGGGGATGCCGAAAGGTGGTCAGGCCACAGTCCCAAAATATTTTAGGTCTCGTGGATTTCCCAAGGACCCTCAGACCATATATCCTGGCCTCTCCCACGGGTCCAGTGGGGACACTGAGGCCCTGGCAGAACAGTGGAGTTCTGAGTGCTTCAGACAAAACTGGCTCCCGCTCCCTCCAATTGTCCCCACTCCCCCACCAAGTACTGCACAGGGATCCCAACCCAGAGGCCCCCACAAGGATCAGCCCCTGTCCAGGAGCCCTGGGACCAAGAAATAATGTGAAAATACCAACTGTGGACCAAAAGAAATAAAACCTCTTTGGGGGGGCGGGTGGGGGTTGGGAGCAAATCTTCATTCTGGAACTCAAAGAATTTCTACAAGAAAAAATTCCAAGGAGAACAAATAGAAATTACAAAATGAAAACAAAGAAAACCACTAAATGAACAGTTAAAAAGAAAAATCCCTAAAACACAAGGAAACGAGATATCATGAATGAAACAACAGATAAAAGAAAGCAATTAGTAAGGACTTCCAACGGTGCAGCTATCAAAGACCAAACTTGTGAAACAAGCCTGCAAGTATGTAGAGGAAAAAAGAAATTATTGAAAAAAGGCAAGGGGAAGGGAAGGAGCACCAAAGATTTGAAAAAGAACTAAACAGAACCTCTAAAAATGAAACAATAAGACATCTGAATTTTAAAAGGAAATGAACAGACAACATCACACTAGGAGATAGCCAAAGGAACAGACAACTTAGAAGTTAAACCTTCAGAAATAATCAAGAATTCAGGTGACAGAGAAACAGAAGGAAAGCAGAACTGCATAACAGACATAGATGATGAAATGAGAAAGTCTATAGTATGTCTCATTTAAATCCCAGAAAGAAGAGAGAAAAAAAGGGGGAGAAGAAGTGGGGGGACATAGAGATAATGTCTAAAGAGCCAAGACTTTGTGAACTGATGAAAAACACAAATTTACAGATTCAATTCTGATGAATCCCAAAGAGGGATATGTAAGAAATCTACACCTAGGTATAGCAGATAAACAAATTTAAAATGACCTTTAACAAGAGAAAGCAGATATCCTTCCAAGTACTGATTATCACAGCTGACCTCTGATCATCAAAAAAGTAAGCTATTATAGAAAATGGTGCAATAACATCTTCAATGTAATAAATCAATTCCTATACGGTTTTCCAAAGTGGTTGAACCATTCAGCACTGCTGTGGCAGCTGGGTACATGAAGCATTCATGGTCCAGTGGGAGCTTTCATCTGCTCTCCTGGCAGCTCTTCCCAAGGCCTTAAGTAGTCCCCCATATACACATGCTGAACACTGTCTGACTGATGCAAGGGGAACTCGAGGTCTATCTCTGGGGCACTCCCTCTGTGTAATCTCTTCTCGTTTCAACTCTGCCCTATGCGAGGACCATCATGGCCAGAATCACAAGCCCCATCCAACCAGTTTATTTTAAATAAGCTCACGGTCCCAGAGAAACTTCTCTCAAGATCATGTTTATAAATGTCAAAGCTCTTCTTAATACTTCCATAATAGAACCTTGATCTTGTTACTTAGAATGTTAAAGGTGAGGGCAGGATTTATTTTGTCTCATTTCATTTACTTATTGAAGGGCTAGAAAACTGAAGAATCCTCAGTTTTACATGAAACCAAACAGAATCTATGCCAACATGAGCTATGGGATACAGCCAGTACTATAATTGTGTGGAGGAGGTTTCAATTATGCATTAATTACATAGCAAAGCCTCAAGCTGACTCAAGCTGTAGGGGAGATGTCAGTTGCAATGAGGTGTTAAACAATGAAGGGAGTGTTTTAAACTTAGAAGAAAAATAAGGCATGATCTATCCAAAGAAGGTAATCTGTTAAAATTGTTTGCTTTCTTGGTAGGAAGGCTAAGGAAAAAGGTGCTAAAATTTAGTTTGTGACTTCTATGCACTACTTACTACTTTTAATATTTTAATTATTATCAAATCTATTTCAAGAGGTGGGCAAAAACAATTATATTTCATATTTGCCCAGCTGTAGACTACTTGAGGAACTGTAGATTATTTAGTAATCAACAGCACTGTCTCAATATTAAACTCCACGAAAAAAAAGCCTAATATGAGGAAATAAAACCTAAAAATTCCTTCTTTCCATATTGTTATTGGAAAAAAGGTCATTGAAAATTTCACTCATAAGTATTAAAGAAAGAATACTATACAGTTACACTTGCACATGCCAGTTACATAGGATTTTTATTCAGCTATTTAAGTCATAGGCACTTAAAATTCAATTCTGCATCTATTAAAACCTAGAGTCAGTAAGTATTACAACTTATTTTGCTACTCATTTTAAATTAGTTGTAAGTTATCTAGAAGCAGCATGATTTTCTTTTTGAAGGTTGTTTTTGTTTAAGAACTGCCATCGTTATTTTACTGAGAAAGTTAAGCATCTGGAAATTTTAACACAGGATATAGGTTCCCTCTTTGCTTCTTCAACCAACTTTATTAACGTCTAGGTTAAACTATGGTTCCCTTTTCTAGCGCCATGTGCTCGAGGCGCCGCCTCTGGCTCCTCCCACCACCCTGAGTCACTGCCTGCGCAGCTCAGGTTGCCTGGCTCCCTGTGCTAGCCACCGATATTTGGCATTTGTACAACACGGCAGACATCGACAACAAAGAACAGTCTGAACTTGATCAAGATTTGGATGATGTTGAAGAAGAAGAAGAAGAAGAAACTGGTGAAGAAACAAAAATCAAAGCACGTCAGCTGACTGTTCAAATGATGCAAAATCCTCAGATTCTTGCAGCCCTTCAAGAAAGACTTGATCGTCTGGTAGAAACACCAACAGGATATGTTGAAAGCTTGCCTAGGGTAGTTATAAGACGAGTGAATGCTCTCAAAAACCTTCAAGTTAAATGTGCACAAATAGAAGCCAAATTCTATGAGGAAGTTCATGATCTTGAAAGAAAGTGTGCTGTTCTTTATCAGCCCCTGTTTGATAAGCAATGTGAGATCATTAATGCCATTTATGAACCTACAGAAGAATAACGCGAATGGAAACCAGATGACGAAGATGAAACTTCGGAGGAGCTCAAAGAAAAGGCCACGATTGACGATGAGAAAAATGATAAAGAAAAAGAAGATCCCAAGGGAATTCCTGAGTTTTGGTTGTCCGTTTTTAAGAATGTTGACTTGCTCAGTGATGTGGTTCAGGAACATGATGAACCTATTCTAAAGCACTTGAAACATATTAAAGTGATATTAAAGATGCTGATCAACCTGTAAGTTTTGTATTAGAATTTCACAATGAATATTTCACAAATGAAGTGCTGACAAAGACATATAGGATGAGGTCAGAACCAGATTAATCTGATCCCTTTTCTTTTGATGGACCAGAAATTATGGGTTGTACAGGGTGCCAGATAGATTGGAAAAAAGGGAAGAATGTCACTTTGAAAACGATTAAGAAGCAGCAGAAACACAAGGGACGTGGGACAGTTTGTACTGTGACCAAAACAGTTTCTAATGACTCTTTAGTTTTTTTTTGCCCCTCCTGAAGTTCCTGAGAGTGGAGATCTGGATGATAATTCTGAAACTATCCTCACTGCAGACTTTGAAATTGGTCACTTTTTACATGAGCGTGTAATCCAAAGATCAGTGTTATACTTTACTGGAGAAGCTATTGAAGATGACGATGATTATGATGAAGAAGGTGAAGAAGCAGATGAGGAAGGGGAAAAAGAAGGAGATGACGAAAATGATCCAGGCTATAACTCAAAGAAGGATCAAAATCCAGCAGACTGCAAGTAGCAGTGAAGCAGGATGTATGTGGCCTTGAGGATAACCTACACTGATCTACCTTCTGCTTCTCTGGAAAGGATGAATTTACATCATTTGACAAGCCTTTCAAGTTTTTTGTTGTTTGTTTGCTCATTTTTGTTTTTGCAGCCTAAAATAAAAATGTCATATAATTAAAATGTCATATAATTAAAACAAAACAAAACAAAAAAAAAAAACTACAGTCCCTCCTCCTCCCTCTAGGGTATACACATCTATTAATCTAAAGTACGTTTTACTTTTCTGGTTCTTTACTGGAACTTGGAAATGGGGAGAAGAAAACCTGAATTTGTTTTAGATCTCTAGCCAAAGCAAAATAATTCATGTTAAAAATTAAATGATAACCTCTTTCATTAAGACTTTAGTCAGAGTTTCTACAGTTTTCCCTAAAGGATTCAGATAGAATATATTCTGTTTTTGAAAATTATATTTGAGACTATCTGCAAAGCCAATAGCACTGAAATTGAACGTTTGTTTTCTCAAAATAAGAAATACTGAATCAGTAACTAGCAATTCTCAACAAAAGCTGCATGTCCTAGAAAAAGAACAGTTTAGCAAATCACTTACTTCAGGTCCTGGAGAAGGTCCTTTGCATTAAGCATGGTTATTAAAGAGGTGGTAGCGGCAGGAATTATGATAATGGGCGTTCGAGATCCTATAAAGGAAAGATTTTCAAGGCATCAAATAGGTTATTGAAAAGAATTATAGTTACTTTCCTAATTAAAAAGTAAAAGCCTGCAAATTTGTAATTTTCACTCTTTTGAACTAAAAGATATTTTAAGCAGCAGTGATATTCAGACTAGTTAATGATCAGGAGAGCTTGAGCACTAACCACTCAGAATGGACACCAAACACAAACATCTGCTGCAACTGCATGGGAAGGCCATCAGCCCTGGTTTTGTAAGCAAGAGCTTACTTTTTAAAGCAAGTTTAGAGTCACATGCACAACCTTACCTTTCTTCTGATTTGGGGGAGGTCTGGCTTGCGAAACTGTAAGAAAGAAAAAAAAATACAAATATCTGAGTGTTATAAAAAATCACATTCTTATTTTCAAACTTACAAAGCAAGTAAGTCCAAAAATATTTGTATTTACATATGACTCATTAAAAAATTTTTTAATGTACTGCAAGTTTCTTAAATAACATGAAGCTATTTCTCTGCTTCAGAAAATCACTATAATGCCTCAGCAGTTCAACAATCAGGAGCTATAAGCAAAGTGGATATACAGCATTGCTAGGCGCTTTGAATCTACATTCATAGATGTTAGGGTCCAGAAAAGGAGGCAAATAAATGATTTGTGAATTAATAATTACTCTGTGATAAATATAAAAACACAGAGTACTACAAGAGGATATAACACTGGGAGAAGGGCTGCGAGAGGGGAATGTAATTAATCTCTGTGGAGGAAAAACAAAGATGGTACCCCAGTAACTAAGACCTAAAATGTAATATTTATCTTTATCTCTCTTTTCAAATTTTTTGTTTTTTTTTATTAGCAATGAGTCATGTGAAGGTCTTTTTTCTGGAAATGCCCATATTATCAATAATTTTGTATATTATAAACACATGAATATTCATATCTATTCATTATTTATATATGCAATGGACTTTATAATAAATAAAAACATTTGTTGGCATAATAATGGTAACATCAGTCTAGTTCAAGATGAATGAATTTTAAGATAGAAAGTGCTGCATGTTCAATTTTCAGTATTTATTCATACAATAAATTTTTACTGACTGCCTTCTATGTGTCATGTGCTGTGCTAAAATTAATTTTTTAAATCACAAAAAATAAAAAGTCAACAATTTAAAATTCTAATTCAACATCAGTTCTTAGACATACCACTTCTAAAGGAAAGTACACACATCTTTGGAATATGTTCTATTTCAAAAGCAGTAAAATGCTACATTTTAACTAGTACTTTGTTCTCCTTTGAATAGCTATTTCATTGTGATAAAACATTATGGAGGCAGTAAAATGCTACATTTTAACTAGTACTTTGTTCTCCTTTGTATAGCTATTCATTGTGATAAAACATTATGGAGGCAGTAAAATGTTACATTTTAACTAGTTCTTTGTACTCCTTTAGCTATTTGATTATGATAAAACATTATGGAGTCCAGAAGTATGATCTTGTAGCCACAAAAAGCAAAGATAAATACAAACACAAGTTCACATGCATATTTATCAAAGTGTTCTCATCTTTCTTTTTGCTGAGAAACAGATACTAAAACTTTCTTAAATTATTTTTAGAAACAGGACTCATGGATACATCAACATGTAGAGCAAGACACTATCATCTGCAATATAATACAATCTCAATAAACACTTGGAATTTGACAGAGGGATAAAGGAAAGGTGGGATGTATAGACAGATGTACAAACTGGAGACAGGAGTGGCTAGGAGAATGAGTAAGGAGAACAAAGCAATCTTTGACTGAAATATCAGATATAATAAGGAAGCCCATAATGGACTCAGGAATATAAGGAAAGATTCACTAAAATCAAGGCTGAGAAGACCAAGTTAGAAAAAGACAAAATATAAAAGCTCACATGTTAAAAATAAACTTTAGATGTTTAGTAAAAAAAAAAAAAAATAACAACTACAATTAAGGACCAAGGCAGGGACACAATGATGAACATGCTAAGGACGAGCTTGATCTAAAGGCAGGAGGAGGGAAGAGTGGAGTAACGCTGAGTCCATGAGGAGCATGAAGGATAGCAAGAGCCTGGAGTCGGAGCTTGACTCTGTCTCCATTCTGCCACTTTCCAGACAATGACCACCCACCCACCCCCCGCCCCGCAGCACACTGAGATGAACGCCGCTCAGCGTCAGCTGTCCTCAGCCATGAAACAGAGACAGTCATTTCTACATCTTGATTCTGTTGTAAGACTCATAAGAACAACAAAGCAAGTTAAGTTCTTCTCCAGATCCTGGGCATATTTACTATTTACTGAACCTCTCGGCCATAGCTGATGCTAAATGTACTGCAGCAGCCACGACCACTGCCTTCAGCAAACACCATAACTGACCACTGACAAGCTGAGAACAGGCAATTACTGTTGCTGTACTTGTTTCCAAATAGAATTCTATTCTCTCCTTAAGTATTTATTCAGAGCATATGTACAGGGCACTCTGCTAGGTTTTTATTTTTATAATGATAAATAAAACAAAAATAATCCCTGCCCTCAAAGACTGTTCAAGTAAAGGAGGGGAACCAGACCATAACAAAACAGGCAAATAAACACATAAAAACAAATTTGAATACACAATATTAAGGAACAAAATGAATGTACACTGATATTAAAGTGTCCTTTAGACAGAACGCTTAGAAAAAGTCTCTCAAAGGAAACGACATTTCAGCTGAGATTTGAAGGATAAAAAGGAGCAAACTTGCAAAGAACAAGTGAAAGAACAGTCTAGATAAGAGGTAGGAATGTGGGCCAATGCCAAAGGCAGGAAGAAACTGTCATGCTTATGGAACTGCAAATGTGCAGACAGGCAAAAAGGAAGGGTGCAGGGCAGGAGGTTAAAAATATATGTAGGAGCCAATTCATGAAAGGCTTTCTAGGTGACGTTAAGCTTGTATTTAAATTATGTTAGATAACCCTGTAACTTTTAAGCCAGAAAGTGACACAATTTGATTTTCACATTATACTTTCTGTAAGGGAAAAACAGTAATTTTAGTGAAGAGATCAAAGGGGGAAAACCAAAAAAAAAAAAAGGCGGGGGGAGTGGGACAACTGTGTAAGCAGCAAGCTCAGGATGATCACAATATTCTACAGCGGTGCCGCCCAAATTAAGTGTGGTTAAGGCAAGGGTAAACTTTCCAAGGCCGACTGAATAACATGCAATAAAAATGAACACTAGAACACTGGCCATGCACCTGGATGCTGTTAACAGTATTGCACTCTCAACTCCTATCTGTATCTTGTTAGGGACCAGAAATAAACATGTCAGGGACTAATACTTCAAGATGCACTAGTCTAGAGAAATGATGGTAGCTGAGACTTGAGTTGTGGCAGTGGAGATAAAGAGAAAATAGATAAATACAGAATACAGAAAAGGTAAATTTGACAAAACTCACTGGAATACTAGATGAGAAGAATAAGCAAATATGAAGAATAAAGAATAATCCAAGTTTTGGACTTAAGATACAGAGTTGATAGTGGTGTCATTTACTTGTGAAGAAGCAGGAGAATGTGAAGACTTCATGGGGAAAATATCAAAGAAAAAAGGTTTTCAGCCAGTTTTAAGATAAAATTTGGCACATCCAAACGTTAAACATTTTTAATATAAGACACCAGAGGTAAGAAGAACTGGAGACACAAGCTTGAAAACCATCAGCACACTGATTTAAAACTATGGAATGAGGCAATCCACCCACATTCTGAAGTGCGTGACTGAAGAGCCTAAGAGATGTGTTTAAAATATACAACAACGGGCTAGCTCTCTCTCAGTCTCACGTGCAGATCTTAAGACAGCAGATAAACTAGAGGTACAGGGTTATGGGTAGTCACCTACCCACATCAGAGTATCTGTAAGGCAGAAGCAATGGATGAAAGCGGGAGGAGTGACTTACGCGTTGTGTACACCTCAGAAAGAGGCAGCAAGGGCAGGGATGTGTACAGGAGATTTAACCTGGCTAAGAAGGAAAGGACATTAAATTCCACTATGGAGCTTGTCAAACGCCTGTGCTTCTAAATTCACTGGAAAACACGTGTCTCTTGTTAGTTACATTCCCTAAATGAATGTTTAGAAATTAGGAATGATTGTAAACACTTTAAAATACTACATTTACCCAGGGACTTGCCTGGTAAAGCTAGTGCAAAATATTTGATGAAAAAATAAAGAAGAAAGAAACAGTGAACAAAAATGGAATGCCATCCTTGACTGAAGGCAAAAAGGATAGATGGTTCAGTCCCTAATTTCCTAATAATTCAAACTCTACCTAACAAACAACAGTATAGAGATCTATGCTGTCTCATGTATAATATGTTACACTGCCAGAAATATTGCGTTCTTTTTCCATTTTAAAAAGATAATCCAGATGAACCTACCCTATATTACAAAACATCCCTTCAAAACTGGGTAGCACCCAAAAGGCAAATACATTTAACAATCTGCAAAACAAAAATACATGAATCAAGACAAAGATGACAAACTGCTAAGACCCACTCAAGTCAGTCTTATTGACTAGTGAGTATTAAAACTTAAAATCTTTGCTTCTGGAATGATAGGTAGGGACTGTGGATCTATGGGGGTCAATTAGTGAGCGAAACGAGACCTCACATTGATGGGCATGAGAATATCTGTTGTATTATGAGATATTCTCGGAGATTTATTTCAGTCATTTTAATCACCGATGCACCTTGGCAGAACTGAAAAAGAATGACAGATTAGGAGGTGGAAAGACCCACAGCTCCCTGCTTCCCACGTGACCTTCTCCAAGATTACAAACTAGCTGGGAGGACGCAGCCCCTTCCCTGCCCCTCTATTCCACGGCACACGCACACAAGCTGGTCCACATGGGTGTCAGCGCCGCCCCTACCCCCTTCCTTTGTTTGCCATGTGATTTTGAGAAAATGTGAAATGGAGACAATTATTCATACACAGCAGAGAACAGCGCTAGAATCCTCAGGTGGTGACTTGCTCCTTTTTATACCATTTCTGAATTTCTCATGTGATCTTCTTTAGACTAACCATCCTTCCCATCCAAGGGAAAACAAAAAATTCTGTTATCAATCATTCCACTGCCTCTACAATATTCCTCTCTTCCTTTCAAGCTGCATCCCTGGGGTCCATGTCAACCTGACCATTCCTATTTCCCTGACTTTTTCTTCCTTCCTGTAAGGAGCTCCTTTAGCTCCTTCTTGTTTCTGGCACTGAGCACATGGAAGGCATTCAAATAATATTTAACTGGATTTAATTGCTCTTCCTTGTACTCACATACCAGCTTTTGGCATGGTCCTGTCTACTGAAAAATAGTCCCATAGTTCCATCATCTGATATAAATTATATCCAGTGTGCTCCAAATTTAACAAAGATTTCAAACCAACCTAATGTCATTAAAAGAAAGAAAGAAAGAAAATACTAGTTGTGTCAAGACCCAGGTGGATCCAAGACACAATCAAAGAGCCTACAACACCATCCCAATATAACCCCTCTTGACATCACGCTTTTTATGTGCTTCCAAAAATCTGAACACTTATAATTACATAATTTTAGAATTAGCCTATGTGTGAACATACTATGAATAAAAAGATATCCAAATCTGCACTACTGACACTAACAAATTGAAAAGGAAGATCAACCAGTTAAAATTCTTGACTGTGCCTTTTCAATACCGTTTTCCTAATAGCCACTTTTAATAGCACTGATACTAGACTATGCTAAACACTAAAATAAAATGAACAAATGAACAGTAAATCAAACCCAAAACAGTGAAAATGAATATAGTGTCTGTATCCACATGCACTTATAAAGATCATTCTCTTTAGGTATCAGGAAAAGGAAAGAAAATATTTTTAAATTAACTTCAGGGAACTCCCTGGTGGTCCAGTGGTTAGGACCCTGTGGTCTTACTGCTGAGGGCCTGGGTTCAGTCCCTGGTCAGGGAACTAACATCCCACAGGCTGTGCAGTGCAACCAAAATAATCAAAAGATTAAATTAAAAAAATAATTTCAATATTAGCCTTGTTTATTAATACATATATTTTTTAAATTATAGAAACTAATATGCTCAATAATACAGATATCTGAAATCCTAAACATCAAAGCTGCTTATCAATCTATTAAAATTACGGTTCTATGTTTCCATAGGAAAAGACAAACATCACATCCACCATACTATCATGGAACTCAAACAAGAGACTGATGAGAGAACGGGTATGTAATAAAGAGCTTTTTAAAACATTTTCCTAAAATCTTAAAAACATTTTCTTAAAAATTTTCTTTAACTCAACTATACCTATTTACTCAAGTAAATATGATACTAGTTTTGAAGTATTTTAAGTAAAATTTAATTCCTTCAAATCGTTACATAGTATCAGAAATGTCAGTCGTGATAACAGAAAAAAGCTAAAACTTTTCTGTTTTTACCTGGCCTTGGTACAGGTTGTGCTGCAGGAGTTTGCGTCTTCCGGGCGGATGCACCTTCCTTTAAAAGAATAAAAATGGATGTGTTAAAATTCCTTTGCACAATAAACACTTTTGTTTAATTACTGCAAAAAAAATTCCATGTCTGTCTCTCCCTCAGTCATGGAACATGCTATGAGTTAAAACAAACAAGCACCTTACCATTTATGTTTCTGGTTGTGAGTTGGTAAGAGAAATCTTTAGTTGAAAATATACTTAAATTGTTACTATTCATTAGTTATTTTAAGTACATAAGATTTTTCAAATATTCAATGATTTACTTAATTGCTGACAATTTTAATATTCTCAGAAATATCATTACCAGTTTTAAAATCAAGTCAATCTTTTTACCCTTAAAGAATCTCAAAATGAATAAGTGATACATAATCTCACATTAGAAAGATGTAAACAGTGTTACTTTGAGTGCATCTTTAAAAAAACACAAATATTTAAAATTAAACATCTTTAAAATATTCAGGGAAAATAATCCATTTACAAACATGAGATTTGTTAAATTTAAGAGTGGTTGAAAATTTCTTAAAAGCTGAATAACAAATCTCAAGTAATTACAAAGCATGTAATATATATAAGGAAACATGCTAAGGACTGAAGTACATCAATTATATACTCAAGAACAGACACCTCTGAAGTGCTTAACAGACTTCAAAAGTTGTCTATCTTTACTGCAATAGTTTCAATCATATTCACACTAAATTTTCTTTAAACATTAAAAATTAATGCTTTTAATTTTTATTAATAATAAATTATTTATTATATACAAATATAAAATATATATTTATATATTATTTATTATTAGTTATAATTTATAAAAATTATTTATAAAAATAATAAAAATTTAAAACATTTTTCTTTATAGAAAGCTACAAGTGTAAATTTCAAAACATGAAGATTTTATTCTAGCTGTACTTAAGTGAAGAAAATTTGATAAGTATCAGGAAAATTACACAAATCCATAATAAGAAAAACCACTACCACAACAAGAGAAACATTTCTAAAGAAATCCTGCTAAACAATGTTCACTTTAATCATATTATATTTTCTTCATAATCTGAGATTTTACCATGGTAAAATGCACAGAGAATGCATTTCACTTGGAATACAATAGGATTCCTGGCATTCAGTTTAAAGGCTTTTTTAAAAAAAGGTTAAAACAGAGGACTCCCTGGCAGTCCTGTGGTTAAGACTCTGCTTCCAATGCAAGGAGCACAGGTTCCACCCCTGGGTGGGGGAACTAAGATTACAGAGGCCTCCTGCATACCTTCCCCCTCCAAAAAGCTAAATTACAAAAAAAAAGCAGCAGAAGCAACTAGCAAAAACTCTTTGGGGTAAAAAGCCCTTGAGGACAGCGGACATCCTTTCCTAGTCTTTTCTGTCATGCATTTAGTCACATACACTGGTGTGGCTGAGACTGAGTCACTTTGGGTGCTGGCTCCATGAATGTGTTCACTTTGGAAACATTTGTCAAGCTTACTGATGGTATGGTCATTATAATACAAGCAAATTATATTCAAGTAAAATTCAAATGTAAAGAAAGTGAGTCACTATTAAGGTAGAGACCATATTCAACATTTAACTTCATTTAATGCACTGAAATTGTCTGATCTATATTTTTCTCTAAGTTCATGTTAGGGGACACAACTGCTTTTACTCATCTTTGTAAATCTAGTACCTACAACACAATAGATGCTCAACAAACGTTGGTCATATTGAACTTAGTTCTAGAATTCTAAAAATCAGAAGCCAAGGGATAATCACTAAATAGAAACTAACCAAAGAGATTTTAGCTTTCTCTCCCATGTTCCTTTATAAGGAGGAATCAACTAGATATTATATAATAACAAGATTAACTGTATTCCTTTTGAATTCTTACAAGTAAATACTGGGAATTCCCTGGTGCTCAGACAGTAAAGAATCCACCTGCAGTGTGGGAGACCTGGGTTCGATCCCTGGGTTGGGAAGATTCCCTGGAGGAGCGCATGACAACCCACTCCAGTATTCCTGCCTGGAGAACCCCATGGAGAGGAGCCTGGCGGGCTACAGTCCCTGGGGTCACAGAGAGTTTGGACACAACTGAGCGACAAGGCACAGCACACACACGTAAACTGGGTCAGTTTAAGCACACAGAGAAGGAAGAAAAGTGAAGAAAATGAGTCAGGAAGAACAATGAGCATGCACATATGCAGGCCTCCTTCTGTCTACATTTGACTAGAAGGCTGGCTAGTCCTGGGCTCAGTCTACAGAGAGTTCTCTGTGTTTTATAAATGGGAGTCAGCTAGTCATAAGCCTATAAGGAGTTAAGTCTAAAATTACAGATAATGGTGTCTCGTGACTCATGGAGAAAACCCATCTGCAGAGTGATATAAAGAAGTTACCAGCATGCAAGAAGAGACATGGAATACAATATCCCTCATAACACCTATCTAGTTCCAGTGGCCTGTAAGACCTCTTCTCCCACTAATCCTTGGAATCTTCTTAATTCCAAGAGCCACTAAAATCCCTCATCTCATTCTATGCAACTGACACACTTTTTTGTCTTACTTACTGGAGCAGAATCTGTTAACTGCAACCAGGAGAGTTTTACCTAATTTTGTCTTCTCAAATTCACTGAAAATTTTGAGTTGTCAGTCACTATAGTACAACTTTGCTTAATTTTGGATAAGTAAACACAAGTAAGTTCAAACGCACACACATATATAGCCATGCCACTTCAGTAGGCTGTGAGCTCCTTGAAATGAAAACAGAAAGACCTCTGCAAATCATATGGTTAGTTCACAGCCATTTCAAGGACTCCCTAACCAATACAAGAGCAGCTAAAAGCTCATGTTACTCTGATCTGCATTATTTTGTATGTCACTACATAAAGGACCTCAGCTGGTTCCAGCACCTCTTAAAGATGAAGAAAGAGATATAAAATAGCTTTTCGAAGGCTACAAAGAGGTCTATCTGGCATGTGTTAAGAAACTGAAATAGAAGGAAAACAAAGAATAAAAGAAACAAAATGAAGAAATAATAATTGGCAGTAATATGGAGCAGACTGACAACTCTGTATTTTTAAAGATATTTGGACTGGGGGAAAAATGCTATTCAGCTGGGAGAAGAAAAGTATCAGCACAAAACAATTGAAAGAGCTGATGAGTTGTGCTAACTGGAGAGGAAAACCTGCTTTCTTTCAAAAAGTCAGAATCATTATAATTTCACCAAGACTGGAGGCATTCTGGAAAAGAAGTAACTGGCAAAAAGGGATGGGGGAAACAGTGACAGAATCGTTATCGGCAAAACATAACACAACCAAACAAGGTAACTGTTTACAATCCCTCCTTGCTTTCTTTTAGCAAGTGAAGAGAATCTAGAATCTTCTGGTATTGGGAGAAAGAATACTGGTATCTGCCGCTTAAACAAGTAGAAAATAACACCATAATACAAAATATTGTAAGAAAAAAATGTGTAACAAGTATCAGTATGAAAAATATACTATATTTAATTCTGAAAAATGCTGTTTATATAAAAATTAATAAGATACTGAAATTTCTTAATGACAAAAACATATGGACTATATATATACACACAGATTCTAGTTGATAGTCTACCTCTTTGACTACTGTATTTATGAGACAAAAAGTAACATTTTTAAAAAGTAAATCAATATTAATTGTACACTTGCATGTTTTGTCTTTTTAAAAAGTAACTTATTCCCATGAAATCTGTATTTGATATTCAGAACTCACAAATATTAGGATTTTTTTTTTTAAGCATCTGAATTTCTTAAGTTCCAGAATGAGTCTTTAAGAAAATCATTTTGGAAAAACTAGGTACAAAAAGGAAACTGCAACCCTGAGCAAATCACAAAGAGGCTGAAAAGCACTAAAGGTTTCAGGAGCAAAAAACTTGATACAAATTTTAAGTACAACTTAATTTTTGTTTTTTAGACTAATCATAACCTGGAGTGCATGTATACAATGCTTGCTAACACAGAAAGCAGTTGACACATTTCTAAAACCCAGTACAGTGAACCTACACAGGCACACCTCAGAGATGTTGCTGGTTTGGCTCCACACGACTGCAACAAAGCTAGTATCTCAATAAAGTGCGCCACACTTTTTTTTTTGTTTCCCAGTGCATATAAAAGTTATCTTCACACTATACTGTAGTCTACACAACTAATCAACTATCTCTGCAAAACTGCAGGATACAAAATCAAATCAAAAACATCCACAGCATCTCTATACACTACCAATCAGTAACTTAAAAAGGAAATTAGGAAAACAATTCCATTTGGAATAGCATTTAAAAATCAAATACTCAAGAATAAATTTAATCAAGAAGCTAAAAAAAAAAAAAAACTGTACACTGAAAACTTTAGATTGATGCTGAAAGAAATTAAAGCCATAAACAAATGGAAAGACATCTATGTTCATGGACTGCTAAGACTAATAGCATTAAGATTTCAAAATTACCCAATGCAATCTATAGATGCAATGCAATCCCTTTCAAAATCCCAAAGGTGTTTTTGCAGAAAGAAAAACTTATCCTAGAACTGATGTGGAATTTCAAGCAGCCCCAAAGAACCAAACTAATTCTGAAAAAGAACAAAGTTGGAGGACTAAGACTCCCAGATTTTAAAACTTGTAGGTACAGTAATAAAAATACTGTAGCAGGGAAAGAAGGCAGATCCATAGACCAACGGAATAAGATAGCCCAGAAATAAACTTTCACGTACATGGCAAATTGATTTTTGACACAGGAGCTAAGACCATGAATTGGGAAAGGATAGTCTTCAACAAACGGTGCTAGGAAAACTGGATATGCACATGCAAAAGAATGAAGCTGGACCACTATCTTACATCATCTACAAAAACTATTAATAACTCAAAATGGATCAGAAGCCTAATTTTAGAAGATACAACTTTGAAAAAAAATTTAAAAACCTACAGATAAAAAATCAAAGAGTAAAAGCTTCATGACATTAGATTTGACATCAGTTTCACGGATATGTGAAAGTGAAAGTAGTACTAAAAGGTACAGGAAAACAGAAGAAAAGCAGATAAACTGGACTTAATCAAAATTAAAAGTTTTTATGCATTAAAGGACACTAACAACAGAGAAGTCAATCCAAAGAATGGGAGAAAAGATTTGATAAGGAATTAATATCCCTGGCATGTGGCTAAAACATTACTCTGGACATGTCTATAAGGATGCGTCTGGGTGAGATGAACGTTTGAATCTGTAGACTGAGTAAAGCAGATTGCCCTCCCACTGCAGATGAGCCTCGCCCAACCCACTGGAGAACTGACGACAACGAAGAGGCAGAGAAGAGGAGAATTCCTCTCTGCCTGGCTGCTTCAAGGAAGGACACTGGAGTTCTCCTGCCTCGGAGGCAGACTGGAGCGCTTACACCATTAGTCCTCCAGCTCTCAGTCCTTCGGACTCAGACAAGAGCGGCGCTAGCCCGTCAGCTTCCCTGGGTCACGAGCTTGCCAACAGCAAATCCTGGAACTTTTCAGTCTTCCTAACCACATATGTCAATTCCTCACAATCTATCTATCTACCCTATTGATTTCTTTCTCTGGAGAACCCAGACAAATACAGCAATAAAAATTTTAGATCAAAAGAGAGTGAGATATAACACAAAACTCTTTAAAGAGGCATTCTATCATATTGGGAAAACGTCAGGTTTTTAAAAATTATTTATCTGGAGATTAAAAAATTACATCCACATGAATGTAGTTCCTTAATCTACAGATAAATAATTTAGATAAAATGCTAATCAGAGCACTGCAATTGGAAACAAACCAAAGTACGTGTACTGACCTCCTTTAACACTGAAGTCCATGATAAACAATTCTTTCTCACTGAGGTTTAATAAAAGCTTTATTTTTCTCACTTAAAGTCAGGAGAATTGTTTTCATAGTGGAAGAGGGACACAGGTAATGTAGAAGGTCCACAGGATCATTTGTGAATCTCATGGGTCCATGGACTAAAAACAAATACACTAATGTAACTAGAGACAGAGTAAACCAGTGCAAAAAAAAAACTTGACTTACACGTCTCGAGCTCTAGGTTCTAGCTTAATGTGGCTCTGCTACATTAAGAGCAAACCTTTGAGAAAAATCTCAACCTCTCAGGGTCTTAGTTACCTTGCCTGTAAAATGAGGAAACTAGATTTTTAGATGACCTCAAAGGTCCAATTCTACTCTGAAATTCCATTATTCTAATGTAAGTAATACTTTTTCACTAGGAACAATGCCATTACAGTACAACCTGAAGGGTCCAATTAAATGACTACGTTTGAAGACATAATTCAACATGGGTTTCTTCAAAGCTATACAGCTTATAATTTTGCTCTATAGCTTATAAATTTGCTCTTCTTTTCTTTCATGTGAATAAATAATACTCTGTTGCCCAGCTCTATCAAAAGTTACATGTTTGGAATTATATCAATCTGATTGTTTTGGGAATCAAATAATTACAGCTATTGGCCCGTAAGATGTCTCAAACAATTTAGAGGTGCGGACCTATCGCACCTTCGCAACTCTATCAAACTCAACACATCCCCTTTAAGGTTATTTTACACTGACCCCTCTAGCCATCTAAAATGAAATGCACAGGTAACATAACTAACCTATATAGGCAAAACTTTTACTGGAAACCAATGTCATAGCAATAGACTTTGCATTCCAATTATGTTTTAGGTTCGTTTAATAATAAAAATGGTCTAACACAGCGGCCCCAACCTTCTGGCACCAGGGACTGGTTTCACGGAAGACAATTCTTCCACAGACCCGAGGAGGAGCAGTGTTCAGGATGACTCCAGCGCATTGCCTTCGTTGTGCACTTTCTGCTATTATTCCATCAGCTCCACCCCCGACCATCAAGCATTAGCTCCCAGATACTAGGGACCCCTGGTCTCTCTCACACACACACACACACACACACACACACACGGACATTCGGAGGTCCTGCAGAACACACGACTAGTCTTTGCTGTTTTCAAAACCTGTCCCGACACACTACATTCCCTGGCCACATGCACTAAACACCCTTCATTTCTGTTGTCAGCCAAAAAACACCTGCCCTTGTAAACTTCTAGAACGTGTCCTAGGAAAGCAGTAGCAAGCTCAATACCACCCAGCTCTAACCTCCAAGATTATTCTGTGTGTGCCAAAAAAACAATTGAAAGATTCTAGTTGATTTGTGCTGAAAAGAAAGAGCTGTGCTACTGAGAAACCAAAGCATATACAAGCAAAAAGGCATACTTTAATTGCACTGCATATACTGCACTTTTTTTTTTTTAACAGATTGAAGGTTTATGACAACCCTATGTTGTCAGATCACAGTTAGCATTTTTTAATTAAAATATGTATGTTGTTTTTTAGACATAATACTATTATTGCACAAAATATACTGGGAACATAACTTTTCTATGCAGTGGGAAACAAAAAAGTTCCTGTGACTCACTTCAATTCAATACTCACTCACTACAGTAGCCTGGAATTGAATCCCAAATATCTCTGAGGTATGCCTTTATTGTTACAGTACTTTCCAAATTACTGCTGATTTTAGATGCTTACTTTTTCTCTTAGGATCATTAATAGTTTGTGTGAATTAAAATAGACAAATGTCAAAGAGACATTTAAATCTAGCTCCGCTTTCAAGTCAATAGAAATCTTAAACATATGAGTGAAAACTGAAGGCAAAATAGTAAGGCAGGCAAACACTGACACTTGTGGTCATTCTGAGATTGCTAATTTGCAATCAGCTAATTCCTGCTCTGTGAGTTCAAAGAAAAGTAAAACTGGTTTGTAAAACATCAATAAGGGTCAAAGGAAAATACAAAATTCTTAATAAACACATCCATTTCTTTTCAAAAAGGAAAACTACTAATAGTAAATAGTCAAAAATATGTCATCTGTCCAAATCTTTTTATGTAATGAAAAAGATGTCATTTGATTTTAAGTCAAAGCAGTCTCTAGATAAACTCCAAGTAAACACTGCCATGCAAAACTGCTGATTATCTCAATAAAACTGAAGGTGTTACCTAACTAATTTGGTATAAATGGAATTTTTCAGTGTATTACGTTGGAAATTACATCTGCTCCAAAACATTAAGATTTTTCTCCAGCAGTGTAAAAAGATAGCTAGTTTTTCAGGTGAAATAAATGGCTTGCATTCAGGGGCCTACTAGCCAGACCAAAGCATAAACAGGAATGGAGACCAATGAAGGGAAAACTGATTCATGTCTCCCAAGGCTGTTTGCTCATCACCCACCCTGGTTGAAGTGCTATCTCCACATTCCTTTCTCCAGCATTCTTTTTACCAAGGACATTTAGTTGAATTTATATAGATACATAATATAATTCATGAAATCATTTACCTTTCCTATTACATACTGAACAAATCTATACCTGATTGATCATGTAATAATCACTCAAAAACTATTAACAACATGAATAAAAAAATTATTATTTCTGTACCCATTTAAGACTTAAAAGAGTTAGGAGGCACAGCAAATTCTGTCTTTAAATTCTGGCTCCCTAAGGGATATTCTAGACATGCATGGGAATACCCTAATATGAACCTGGATAATTCTGGCCATGATGCATATAGTAATATTCACCAATTTTCCCACCAGGGATGTGCTATAAAATTAAAAAGCAGACCTATGCAAGTAAAAAATTACAAGACATTTATAACTATAAAACTTAACAAAATAGCTGCCAGTTTGCTGAGTCTGATAAAGAAATCTGTCACATTTAGTGAGAAAGCTTAACCATAGAATTCAGATGTTAAAAGAAACTAGACTGAAGGAAGAGCTTCCACAAGCTTGCCTGTCATAAGACTTTTACAGCTTTTCTTGGCTGGAAACATGCAGGTTGCTAGAAAAATCACTGAAGGAACTTTTACCTCATGTCTGCTGTTTTTCTGTAAAGTTCCTAAGCTCGCTTAACTTAAACGTAAGAAACAGAATGCAGCTGCACCTGAAAGTTTAAAGTAAATTCTGATTTGGCACACAGGTATCCTCTCACGAGCTTTCAGAAGTCTCCTCTGCCATATGAACACTTGCTCAGTTGAGACAATAGTCTACTGGGATTTCAAGGGCTCCACCCAACTGCAGGGACCACTAACCAGCAGGTTATCTACGGAGTTAATAGTCAAGATCTGTAAGAAATTCAGTGGGGCAATCAAAAAAACAGCCAAAAATAACTGTTTTATCCTTCCTGGATGAAGGGCAGGGGATGCATCTAAACCATCTTTGTATCTTTAACATTTATTAAGGTGTGCCTAATTGCAAATGCTGGCACACAGTGGTTGATCAGATACATATCTATTGATCGAGTAAATAAAACAAAAACACAAACATCTGAACATTTAAAACCCTATGAATGATCTCTGGGTATGCCGTGATGGTGTGCTCCGTCATGTCTGACTCTCTGAGACCCCATGGACTGCAGTCCATCAGGCTCCTCTGTCCATGGGATTTCCCGGGCAAAAATACTGGAGTGAGTTGCCATTTCCTTCTCCAGGGGATCTTTCCAACCCAGGGATTGAACCCACATCTCCTGAATGAACAGGCAGATTATTTACCACTGAGCCACCAGGGAAGCCCCATGCTGTGCTAGTGACAGGAAAAAATTCCCCCAGTTCTCCAGCAGGGCCACACTGCATAATGGTTGAGAACAACTTACATTTGCTTTAATTCCCAGCTGGACTCTTTCTTATCACTAATCATCTGATATTTGGGATAACTGTTTTATAACTCTAAACTCCGGTTCTTCATCTTTAAAATGGGTATTACAATAATAAAACCTTATCAGAAAAAAAGTCATTTATCTAACAGCTCAAGCAGGCTCGGCACGCAACATGAATTGAGTCACTGCTGCTACTAGCACAGTCAAATCCTACGTCAGGAATTACTGATACATGGTGACCTAGTAAGATCTACTTACACTTTTATAAAATAAGTCATTTTAAGCAGGCACTTAACCATCACTCTGCCACCTAAGTTTAATCAAAAACAAAGAGTAGCGAACATGTAATACGTGTGGACTTAGGGACTAAATGCCAAGAAATCTGGGTTTTAGTTCTATCCTTCACACTTTACCAGGAAAAGCCAAAGCTCCAGGCCTTAGGTTTCCCATCTGTAAAATTCTTAATGTTCCGACCAACATTTCCAGGAAAATCACATACATCCCTTAAAAAAAAAAAAAGTCTTAGGATTCCTAAAACTACAAAACACATTTCATCATTTACACTAAAAAATAAAATGAAAACAAAAAATTAAAAATATTAGAGAAAACATAAATCTATATTTGAAACAACATACATTAGTAGGGAAAATAGGTGGGACCAAAAATATATGACCACAAATATATGGCTTAAGTTTCAAAATGGTAAATTTCTATGAGTTAATGTCCCTAAAATCTGAGGAAAATCTAATAATTTAAGTTATTTTAATAAAGGACAATGCCCCCAGTACTTGAAGAAAAAAAGCAGTAAGGTGCCCAACAGACTAATCATACAAAGAAATATTTCAGAGTGAGTATCTAGTGTTCATGGAAAAGTTTGCTTGATGGCAAGTTACTAAACCATCCTGAAATATTAGGACAAATAAATATGATTAGTAAGATCTCACTACCCACCAAGAAGATCCTGTGCAACTATGCTTCATCTATTACATTATTTTGTTGAATTCCACCAAACAAGTAATTTTAAAGAAAAAGAAAAAATAAATGATGACATTACAAAGTGATTAAAAATAAAGTTTTGCTGCCTTCAAGAACACTAGAAACTGCACATATAAAAAGAAGTGGCTATATCAAATCATGTGTCAGTAAAACAATTCATGGCAGCTGATTTATATAAACTCCAGAAAATAATGGGGGGATGTCTAAGTTACTCATTAAAAATGGTCTATGAGTTGTAACTAAACATTAGTAAAACTAAAGTCAGAACAATTTGAGGGAAAAAAAAAAACCCTCAAGGGAAGGAGTGCAATGAAAGGGTTAAATTACACCAAGTTACATACTAACGCTATACGGCTTATGCCGGGTAAAATCGTGCAGGTAATATGAAAACCAACATCTTAACATTTAGAAAATCTGTGCTTGAATGTAAAGTTTAAAAAAAAAAAAAAGAGGGGGGAATAAGCTGAAAAAAATAAAATAACCATTCATTTCATAATCCTTCCATTTTTGTATTATTCACTTATCACTACACTTACATTGACTATAATAATTTAACACAAAGAAGCAAAATCTCTAAGCTTCTCCCTACCTTGGGTTTTTAATCAAAATGAATGCAAACAATCACGTGGGATTCAGCCAAGCAGTGACGTTAAATTCTGCTCTGTCAGAGAGAGCATCTGTCAAGCCCACATTTAAACTGCTGCCTGCCTGTGCAGCAGCTGAGGAACCGTGGATTTCATATTACAGACTAAAACCCCAGTGAAACTGCTCAAAATCCTTCCTGCAGCTGCCAGGCAACGACGAGAGAGTTAAATCCTGCTCTTTTCCAATACAATCGGAGCACTCCATTCTAGCTCTGGCTGCTTTACGTTGCAGCTCAGGGTTCTTACTAGAAATATGGATACTGAGAAGAGAATAGAGCACTGCATTGTCCGGCCAGGAAGACAGCAGATGTAAAAAGCTTCAATGCATCAACTGTCGGGAAGAGTCGACAGTGCTCCAAACAGAACGAACCACCACAGCTCTTTTGTTTAAAGAAAGAGAAAATGAAAGAAAGGAAAAACCTCAGAAGATTAGGACCCATATGAACAAGGAAGGGAACGCGAAGACAAGCAGACAGATGGACACTTTGGACACCGTGAAAAGCAATCGCAGGAGGCAGACTGTTGGGGGAGGTGTGCGTGTTTGATAGCATCTTTTTGCTGGAGCGATGGCGTGCCAAAAGTATCTTCAGTGGGCATAATCCTCGCCACATAAATGGCCTGACCAAGGAAGGTATGTCGATATCTTGTGTGTGATACTCATTTAAATGTCTGTTACCTTTTTATAGCCCAGGAGGAACTAATCTCTAATAAACAAGTTCATACATTTCACTGTCCTTGAAACTATGAGAGGGTTTCTAAATATATGATTTTAAAATCTGTCACTGTTTAGAAGACAAGCTGTCACTGCTTTATTCAAGTAAATATGTAGCTTGCAGTAATTATGGATTACAGAAAAGGCAAATAGTAACAAGATGTGCTTAAAGGCGTCTCTGAAAAATGAAACTTAAAAAAAAAATCTGAAACCCGCTAAAGAAAACACAGCAATCCTCTATCAAATTAGGTCAAGTTGAATCCTTATCCAGTAAATTAAAGGGCTCTCCTTAAAATGGCTATCAAAGGAGTCAATGCAGTAAAATTACACTAAATGGTATAAAAAAATGATCCTAATATTAAGACCTTTTTCAGTCCTTTTAAGGCAAAATCTTAATATAGAGCAGGTTTTAGTAACAAAATCTTCCCTCCTATGTCCATCTCCCTAAATAAAAATAACAAGCACAACCTCTGAAGACTATCAACAAATTTTAAGTACCACTGAACTGTAAGATACTAAAAGGAAAGCATTTGTACAGGATCACAGAAGGCAGTGTGTGTTTATGCACAGCACACTACCACAGGAGATTTACATGTCCCCGAATACAACTTCAAACAAAGAAATATAAATACCTGCTAATATTACTAAAAGCAAGTCTTTACTTTAGGCAACAGACTGATTCTAAATGATCAAAATATAAGATTGGTTTTGGTGATCATTTTTAAAGTGAAACTCAAAAACATAATATGAAAATACTCTGATATAAAAATATCCATGTAACAGCAATACAAGGTCAAAAAATTAAACTTAAATGTAGCCACTGTGCCAGGCTATACAAATATGTAACAGTGAACTATTCGCACAGTATGTGCGTGCAGGGCAAAAATGAATCTAATAAACTATTTTAGTAACAATCCCAGAATAGCAGCTCATGGCTCAGGAACTCATGTATTTCTAAAAATCTTTACAGGTCCTCAAAGATTCCGATTTTTGCTCAACTTCATAGCACAACTCATTATTTAATCATCACAAAAGGCAAACATTTTAAAGACATATGTAAGCATTTTATTCTAAAATTAAGATTAAACAAGTCTATCAGGCCTATTATTATTACAGTTCAACACCAAATCTCACTCACAGCATTTAGTCCATTAAAGAATGAAATCAGACGGTATTAAACAAACAAAAAACCTCAAGTCTCTTTTAGAGCCTTTATCTCTCAATGTTAAAGTCACCAATTAAACATTTTTATTAGCTATCTATCTCAAAATAGGAGTGCAGAGTTTTTTACTCAGGCACCCCTAAACTCTAGAACTGTTCCAACGGACTAAAAATATCAACACTTTTAAAAGCCAGATAATAAAAACAAAGCATGAGTGTGTGTGAGAGAGACAAAAAGGTAACATTTTACAGTAACATCCTCTCCATGAGTGTCAACCCATAAGATGTAAATACACATGAATAACTTGACAATATTATCATAAAAACCCATAAAAGATAAGTCAAAGCTACTGCTACTGTGAAAATGTAAAAGTGCAAAGACTATTTAGAATATCAAAATATTTCAACTTTCTAGTTTTATTACCACTTCTTAAGAATTAATGTACAACAGGCAGTAAGTGGAAAAGAATTTTATCATTTAATAGGAGGAGGAATTGTTATTTTAACTGTACTTTCTAACAAAACAATTATGATAAATACCTGAAAAACTTTTTAATAAAGAAATTTTAAAGGCTAGATATATGTACTACATTTACCAATGGGAGAGTTGTGAAACGGGTATATACAGATTTCAAGTTTGAGCAGCTTAATATTTACAAACATACAAATATAATGAATTTAAATTAAGATGCATCTCCATTACATATTGCTACAAAATCACACAGGACCATAAACTATGGGTACTATGCCAGATTACAATATATAATAATTGGCTCTTTTCTGTAACACTGAAGTACTTTAGAAACATCACTTCAGGCATATTTTCATAAAAATACAATTTACTAATACATTTACCTGCATTCATTTTTCAGTTCTTTATTCATTCAAATATCTGACCTTCTAGTTATTGCTTCTTAAACCATCAAATTTACACTCTTGAAAGATCTACATGATTAGACTTCAACCAGATTTCAAGCATTCTATGTCAACAGAAAGATGATAGATTTAATTTAGTTTTGGAATGTTTAAAATAGATTATCAAATAAATATTAAAAGCAAGCTTTGTTTCTTTCAAATTTACACACATAACCCTTGTAGCTACTGGCCTCTATGGGGTGGAGGAAGAATTATTACTATTTATCTAATATTTCATTTGAAAATAAAAGCTTAGTTTTCTCATCTCAACAGAATGACCAACTATAAGAAAAAAAGTGAGTTTCTAAACTAGAACACTCAGCTCTATTATTTTCAGCTGAGTTCACAACAGAACTGTTTTACTGGTACAGGGAAGTCTTGGTCTTCATCAGAGTAATGTGAAATTAAAATTCAAGTGAATAAATTCTAATAAATAACTAGATTCTATGTTTTTAAAACCTGAAAAATTAAAAAGAAAAAAAAAAACACTGCTCCTATCTCACAAGATGATTAAATAATTTCTTATATCTGAGAAAAACGATAACTTCTAAAAGTACATTTCATATACTAGAAATTATCAAAAGCTGGTGCCTGTACTATTATACTTTAGAAGTCCGTTCAAATTCCCACCTACTTGCTCCTCCTAGTGGCTGTTACTAGAATACTTTCATTCATACATGTGTCTAATACTTTCAACCAATATTTTCTAAATACTTCATTTTATATAAGTGAATGTTATTCTAGTTATTCAATTTTATGAGGACTTCCATGTAAATGCCATTATTTCCCCCAAATAAGTAAATTTCATATCGAAGTATATTTGGTATTAACCATAAACTTCTTAGTATCACAAGCTAAATAAACAAATTCACACATATATATATAAAATTTCTAATAAACAAATGCTCTTACAATAAATTTTTAATTGACCAGTTTTCTCTTCCTTAAATAACTGTCACAATAAAACGTTGAAAAAGTTAAAATTAAACATTAGTGCCCTTTTCAAAAAGTTTTTATTCTCTTTTAATAGAATTCAGGCTATAGCTCCTCACCTATCCTCTACCCCCACACCTTGATCCAGAAAAACTAAGAAGTGAAAAAACATGAACAAATCTGTGCTGTGCACTGAAAAACTTCTTCAAAGACCAGTTCTTAATACGTGGCATCATGAACCTCCCATATTGACAGCTCATAATTTTTGTCTTCTAAATGTAGGGCTCTAAGTGTCAAGCAAGTCTAAGTGTCATTGAAGTCTTACAAATGTAATAAATTTGCCACATGCAAATTTAGAACACAGCATAACTCGAAAATCTTTTAAAATGCATTCTGTGAAATTTAAAATTTTAAACAACTGAGGATATAATAGTACCTAATGTCTATATTTTGAAAAACTCAGAAGACTGTTCAAAGCAGTCCCTTGCTAATTCTAATAGGGAGATTCAACTGAAGTACGTGGTAGTGCTCTGTGATGGCCACAGATAATTAGTTGCTATATTTTAAAAATCAACCTTACGTCTAAGTAAAGACAATGATCTGAATGTCTCACATTTGAAGTGGAAGGTTAAAATGAGAAAAGGGTATTTGCAAATGTTCATCATTTATTACTGTCTTGCAATCTTGCGCTGAAGTTACTGAACCCTGAAAATTAATTTTGACAGGTGCATCTTCTCATTGACTTTCTCCACACAGGAGGGGCCAATGGAAACATGCCAAGCAGTGTACTGTGACTAACAGAACTCTGCCATAATCAACCTTGCACCGTCTGTCCCACAACTGATACATGACCATTTTACAAAAAAGGCCGCTGACTGTGCACCATACCACCAATGGTATGTCAAATCAATTTTAATTAATGCCAATACATGTTCCATCTGCTCTCAGGCCTCTTTACACGGCCTCTCCTAGGAATCCAGCAGCGTTTCTCTCCTCCATGCACACAACTTTCAGTCTTAACTTTAGCCAAGAGAACAAATGACCAGAGCTACTGAGATGATGAAACAAGTGGAAGAAAAATCCATCACCTCTTAAAAGTGCTCACTGCGCTCCAAAGTTATATTTTTTAAAAAATTAATCCTGTTCTCAGGACATTAGGTTGCCAAGGGAAGACAAATTATAAACTTTGTTCCTGGGCGATCATATTTTCACAGCTTAAAAATTCCCATTTGCCCTAATTTTATTAGTCTCTTTAAAGCAGTTCTGTGGTATTTAGCATTTTGTAAACTTTTATGATTCATCTTTACAGAATGACTGCGAGGGAGACGACGTGACCGAATTAGAAAATGACTACCAAAGAACAGTATTGATTCAGGAGAAGGACACGTTCCCCAGCCACCAGTGTCTCTCATCCATTACTGGATATTTACAACATGCTTCAGTGGAGGAGGAGACACTGCTGCTTTGCAAAGATGAGCTGGAATGCCAAGAGGTCCCTGTTTCGGACCCATCTTATTGGTGTACTCTCTCTCGTGTTTCTTTTTGCTATGTTTCTGTTTTTCAATCATCATGACTGGCTGCCAGGCAGAGCTGGATTCAAAGAAAACCCTGTGACATACACTTTCCGTGGATTTCGTTCTACAAAAAGTGAGACAAACCACAGCTCTCTTCGGAACATTTGGAAAGAAACTGTCCCTCAGACCCTGAGGCCTCAAACAGCAACTGACCCCAACAACACGGATCTGTCAGTGCAAGGAGTTACAGGGCTGGAGAACACGCTTGGTGCCAACGGAAGCATTTACAATGAGAAAGGTACTGGACACCCAAATGGTTACCATTTCAAATACATCATCAATGAACCTGAAAAGTGCCAGGAGAAAAGCCCCTTTTTAATACTACTTATCGCTGCGGAACCTGGACAAACAGAAGCCAGACGAGCTATTCGGCAAACTTGGGGCAATGAGAGTCTAGCACCTGGTATTCAAATCACAAGGATTTTTCTTTTAGGCGTAAGTATTAAATCAAGTGGCTACCTTCAACGTGCAATATTGGAAGAAAGCAGACAGTACCACGATATTATCCAACAGGATTACTTAGATACATACTATAATCTGACCATTAAAACACTCATGGGCATGAACTGGGTTGCAACATACTGTCCGCGGATTCCTTATGTAATGAAAACTGACAGTGACATGTTTGTCAATACCGAGTATTTAATACATAAGTTATTGAAGCCAGACCTGCCTCCTAGACATAACTATTTTACTGGTTACCTAATGAGGGGATATGCACCCAATCGAAACAAAGACAGCAAGTGGTACATGCCACCAGACCTCTACCCTAGTGAACGCTATCCTGTCTTCTGTTCCGGGACTGGCTATGTTTTTTCTGGAGATCTGGCAGAGAAGGTGTTTAAAGCTTCTTTAAGCATCCGCCGCTTGCACTTGGAAGACGTGTATGTGGGGATCTGTCTCGCCAAGCTGAGAATTGATCCTGTGCCCCCTCCCAATGAGTTTGTGTTCAATCACTGGCGAGTTTCTTACTCAAGCTGTAAATACAGCCACCTAATTACCTCTCATCAGTTCCAGCCTAGCGAACTGATAAAATACTGGAACCATTTACAACAAAATAAGCACAACGCTTGTGCCAACGCAGCAAAAGAAAAGGCAGGCAGGTATCGCCACCGTAAACTACATTAGAAAAGACTTTTTTTCCCCCCAAAACGTGCAGCCTGTAAAATACTGCTCAACGCATGTGTAGCTAACATGATTGTGATTACATCCACAGGAGCAAGTTTTAGTTAGAACCCATCACATAAAGGAATCCAAAAACATTGTTTTTAATTTCTGAAGAAGGTAATTCTTAAAAATACATTATATAACAAAAAAGTATCCCAAAACAACCTATTAAAAAATCTACTTAAAAAAATCCACATAGGGGGATTCTGTGTATTAACATGCAATAACAGGCATGCATACATCAATGGTTCGAATCTTACGTTAGGGGCCAAGAGGATGTATCTGCATGTTTTCCACGTAAATTTTAATTTAAGAAAATGGAGATGGTCAAAAGACTCTTCATTTTAGATTTAGTTTTCCATTTCAATGTATGTAAATAAAACATTACTGTTAATTTTAAGCAAACTTTATAATTGTGCAAAGGACAAATTTTCTGACCTCTTCTAGAGTTCTAAAAACCATATTCCATGCAATAAGATTTAGTTGCAGTATTCCATAAACATAGTTATAAAGTTCAGAGGTTTCAGCAATGAAGTTCTCATCCAAGTATTCACTTTTTAAAAACAACTGAGATGTTCATTTTCTTTTATCAGTACTCACATTTATTGGGGGAAATTATTTTGACATGACGTGATAAAATGTGAAAAATTAATGTGTCTCAGGCTCAAGTTTTTATAAAAAAAAAAAAATTAAATGTTCAAAACAGAAAGTTTGTTTCCTCGTTGGTGTTCAGGGCCAAGCTAGTACTTCACTGATTTCCTCAATCAGCCAGTTACTGCACTCTCAAGGAGCCTCACCACTTAACTTCAAGCATATCTGAAAAAAAATCTATCCTTCTCCTCTAACTGAAGCAACCGTGATTACTTATAGGCACAAACAGAATGCACTGTTGAAAACAGATAAAGGGTAAAGGGTGCAGCAGCAGTTTCATTCAATACATTTTAAGATGCATGTCTGCCAAACCACAACATATGGGAAGTTTATTTCCTGACAGCAGGTGTACACATGCCGATACTTCATCATTTTATGGCACCTACTTCGTTCTCTGAGTGCCAAGTTTACAAACCTGCAGTTTTTAATTTGGTGGGTGACAAATATCCTGTCCCACCGATTAAAAACTTTCGGGGAGGGATGGGGGAAAAACTACAAATGTTTGATGAAACACTTGATTCTAGGATGAACAATGTATACAATGCACTTTTACGAAGTTTTTAATAAAAAGGGTAAACAAAAAACCTTCACTGAGTGTTATGGTCCAAATATTTCACAGAAATTTTGTTGGCTCCATTACAAATTTTAAAATCAAGAAATACTAACCCATTAATTTTAAAACAGTGCTTTCATTTCATACCAGTATATAAATCTATCAATCTTGATTCAGTAAGGATGTTACTTATGCTAATTCTAACATCAATCATTTTTACCCTTGATTCTATTCTGAAGAGTTATCCACTGAAACATCTATTAAAGTTCAAAATCACCGAGACTGTTTCAGTACTTATAATTTAATGTGTTTAATTCTACTGATACTCGGCTTATCTCCCATTTTTAATTCAGTCATCTAAACGTTCTGTTCTACACAGAATAATTCTGAATGCTGAGCTACATTACCCCAGCTCTTGGTAAGGTCTGTTTTTCACATACTTTATTCTGTATGGTCATAAAAAGACTAAAATTATTAAGTACCAAAATTACTAGACAAAGGTCACACATAGGAGGATAATACCAAATTAGTGTGATGAAAAGTAAAAGGAACCCTTCCCTCAGTATAGAGAATTCTATTAATACTTCAGAAGTTTTCTTTTTTAAAAGTGTATGTGCACATGTGCGCATGCACAGGTGTACACACTCAGAAACAGAATCCAAACACTGTTTGTACAAATTATTACTACAGTGCAGTATCTTTAAAAGATAGTATTTTCCTACCAGAAAAATTCAAGTTTAAAAAGATAACTAATGAAAAATAGAATTCTTAACAGACAATTCAATTCCTATCTCAGGTGTCAATTTAAAATCATTTCTATATACCTGATAACACCATATTGAAAATTTATGGGAATCTGATGACCCTCCAAGTTCTCAAAGAGCACTGAATCAAATAACAAAGTGCTTTAGTACTGCTAAAAATCCTTATTTTAAAATCAATATTCTATTATTATTTTTGACCTTCCATTCTGAATATGCAAGCTGATTTCTTTCAGCAGGATGATTTTCATGTTCATATTATGATTTAAAAAATACAATGCTTATTCAAACATCTCACCAAATACTAATTATGCCAAGTACCATGTGATTTTTATTATATATGAAAATATAATTTTAATGACTGCACTTACATCTGGTCAAAGAAAAAATTATAGGAACAACTATGTAATCTTTATGCTCAAAGTGTCAAGAGATATCATGGAAAATAAAAATACCAAAACTTTCACTATCCACACTAGTTTATTTTGATTAAAATTATAGATGATGAAATTCTAATTCAAGTAAATAATTTAAAGTTCTCACCTCTGAATATACAGTATAATCACATAAAATCAATTGGAATCTTATTAAAATCTATTCCCAAACCCCTGTAAAAATAGTGTCAGCAAAGCAGCAGAACTATGTACTGACTGAGCATACACTGTGTGCCTGGTAGTGTGTTCAAGAACTGTACACACACGATCGTATACATCCTTCAAAGTAACACCAAAGGACAGGAAAGATTGCAAGAGGTCACATATCTGAGATCACACAGGCAGTAAAGCAGCAGGGTTTCAGCTCAGATTCTTCACCATCATGCGCTTCTGCTACACATTCAGTCTAAGAGCTAAGCAAAACGGCCCGTCCTCTCTCCTGGTCTACGCTCCTTCACCTTTTGTGAGGATTTCCAGGCTTCACAACCATTTCCCCACACTGGCGGGACACCTGATGTCAAGTAAAGCACAAATACAGAGATGGGGAAGGAGAGAAAAGCGGGTCCTTCAGTGATTTTTTCTTTTCAGTTATTGATGTTTGGGGGTCAGAAACTTAGAAGAGCTACGAATTACTGCTTATCTCTTATTCCTCTGGGCACTGAGACACATCTGTAAACAAACAGGCAGGTGGCACGTGGAAATTAAACAAAACGTGCTTCTTTTGAAGTACAACTTGATTACTGTTAGTAGACAAAAGCAGCCCTGTATTTGCTCCCTCTACTGGTTAGTCACCTACTGTTTTGTGATGAGGTGGTAAACTCATTTTATCCAGCTGACTCAGGTTAGTTTCAGGTTTAGTGGTTTGACAACATCTGACTATTAACACAGATTTAAGGAGCCAAAACAAGTCTCTACCATACATATATCCTAACACACCTCACAAAGTATCAGTGTATCACTTAGCCTGGTGATCAGAAGACGGATAATGTATTAATGCACCAAATACTAATCAGGGACGTTACGAGCTCTGTCGAGAAACCTGTTGCTGCCCCCTCCATCAGCGCACACACACCCCCTCCCCCAAGTGCAAGGGAACTAGAAGCATTATTACTTTCAAGTTCTGACTTGCCAGAGAAGGAAGACCATTTCTGTATTTCCAGGAAATGTTTCTCCTCCCTCTACTAGCAAATATCCAAACTGAAGGATAAGCAGAGAGAAAGTAACTGCCTCCACCCGGTTACTAATCTGATTATTTCAACTTCAAACAACCCTCCAGGCTCTCTACCTGAATTTCACCTGAGGCAGTGTCCTGACACTGAAATAGGAAAACAAACCAGTTCAGTTCAGTTCAGTCGCTGATCGTGTCCCCATGAACCACAGCAGGCCAGGCCTCCCTGTCCATCACCAACTCCCCGAGTCCACCCAAACCCATGTCCATTGAGTCGGTGATGCCATCCAACCATCTCACCCTTTGTCGTCCCCTTCACCTCCTGCCCTCAATCTTTCCCAGCATCAGGGTCTTTTCAAATGAGTCAGCTCTACGCATCAGGTGGCCAAAGTACTGGAGTTTCAGCTTCAGCATCAGTACTTCCAATGAACACCCAGGACTGATCTCCTTTAGGATGAACAGGTTGGATCTCCTTGCAGTCCAAGGGACTCTCAAGAGTCTTCTCCAACACCACAGTTCAAAAGCACCAATTCTTTGGCACTCAGCTTTCATAGTCTAACTCTCACATCCATACATGACCACTGGAAAAACCATAGCCTTGACTAGACGGACCTTTGTTGGCAAAGTAATGTCTCTGCTTTTCAATATGCTCTCTAGGTTGGTCATAACTTTCCTTCCAAGGAGCAAGCGTCTTTTAATTTCATGGCTGCAATCACCATCTGCAGTGATTTTGGAGCCCAAAAAAATAAAGTCAGCCACTGTTTCCACTGTTTCCCCATCTATTTGCCATGAAATGATGGGACCGGATGCCATGATCTTAGTTTTCTGAATGTTGAGCTTTCAGCCAACATTTTCACTCTCCTCTTTCACTTTCATCAAGAGGCTCTTTAGTTCTACTTTGCTTTCTGCCATAAGGGTGGTGTCATCTGCATATCTGAGGTTACTGATATTTCTCCTGGCAATCTTGATTCCAGCTTGTGCTTCCTCCAGCCCAGGGTTTCTCATGATGTACTCTGCATATAAGTTAAATAAGCAGGGTGACAATATACAGCCTTGACGTACTCCTTTTCCTATTTGGAACCAGTCTGTTGTTCCATGTCCAGTTCTAACTGTTGCTTCCTGACCTGTATACAGGTTTCTCAAGAGGCAGGTCAGGTGGTCTGGTATTCCCATCTCTTGAAGAATTTTCCACAGTTTATTATGATCCGCACAGTCAAAGACTTTGGCATAGTCAATAAAGCAGAAATAGATGTTTTTATGGAACTCTCTTGCTTTTTCAAATATCCAACAGATGTTGGTAATTTGATCTCTGGTTCCTCTGCCTTTTCTAAATCCAACTTGAACATCTGGAAGTTCACGGTTCACATATTGCTAAAGCCTAGCTTAGAGAATGTTGAGCATTATTTTACTAGCGTGTGAGGTGAGTACAACTGTGCGGTAGTTTGAGCATTCTTTGGCATTGCCTTTCTTTGGGATTGGAATGAAAACTGACCTTTTCCAGTCCTGTCGCCACTGCTGAGTTTTCCAAATTTGCTGGCATATTGAGTGCAGCCCTTTCACAGCATCATCTTTTAGGATCTGAAATAGCTCAACTGGAATTCCATCACCTCCACTAGTTTTGTTCATAGTGATGCTTCCTAAGGTCCACTGATTTCACATTCCAGGATGTCTGGCTCTAGGTGAGTGTGAGTGATCACACCTTCGTCATTATCTGGGTCGTGAAGATCCTTTTTGTACAGTTCTTCTGTGTATTCTTGCCCCCTCTTCTAATATCTTCTGCTTCTGTTAGGTCCATACCATTTCTGTCCTTTATTGAGCCCATCTTTTTGCAAAATGTTCCCTTTGTATGTCTAATTTTCTTGAAGAGATCTCCAGTCTTTCCCATTCTATTGTTTTCCTCTATTCCTCTGCACTGTCGCTGAGGAAGGCTTTCTTATCTCTCCTAGTAGTTCTCTGGAACTCTGCATTCAAATGGATATATCTTTCCTTTCTCCTTTGTTTCTCACAGACAACTAGCCAGTCTGATCACATGGACCACAGCCTTGTCTAACTCAAAGAAACTAAGCCATGCTGTGTGGGGCCACCCAAGATAGCCAGGTCATGGTGGAGAGGTCTGACAGAATGTGGTCCACTGGAGAAGGGAATGGCAGACCACTTCAAACCACTTCTCAAGTATTCTTGCCTTGAGAACCCCATGAACAGTATGAAAAGGCAAAAAGATAGGACACTGAAAGAGGAACTCCCGAGGTCGGTAGGTGCCCAATATGCTACTGGAGATCAGTGGAGAAATAACTCCAGAAAGAATGAAGGGATGGAGTCAAAGCAAAAACAACACACAGTTGTGGACGGGACTGGTGATAGAAGCAAGATTCGATGCTGTAAAGAGAAATACTGCATAGGAACCTGGAATGTTAGGTCCATGAATCAAGGCAAGTTGGAAGTGGTCAAATATATTTCAATTTATTTATCCTTTACAGGATATATTTTGATCTGTATTGCCAGTTTCTTTTTTAACTTAGAACTTGAATATTAGGTATAACTAGATTCTAGTTCAAGGAGTTCCCCCTTATAAATAAAACCTACTGGACAGAGGAGCCTGGTAGGTTCCTAGTCCATGGAGTCGCAAGAATTGGACATGAATTAGTGGCTAAACCACGACTACCAAAGGCCAAATGAACATGAAGATGGTCTGGCAGATCTCCGGTCTAGAAAGTCTACCTGATAAAACGATGGCTGCCATCTCAGTACAGATGTTTGTTGTTATTCAGTCGTCTAGTCACGTCTGACTCTTTGTCTCCCTGTCCCTCACCATCTCCCAAAGGTTGCCCAAGTTCATGTCCATTGCATCAGCAATGCCATCCAACCATCTCATCTGACTCCCTCTTCTCCATTTGCCCTCAATCTGATGGGGGAAAAAAAAATCTCAGAATTTAGGTGATTGCCTCTTGCTGTTAATTCAGTGAATCTAAACTAGGTCTCTGTATTTGTAAAGTGGCACATGAGGAAACAATCACAGACAACTAGCCAATCTGATCACACAGACCACAACCTTATCTAACTCAATGAAACTAAGCCATGCTGTGTGGGGCCACCTAAGATGGATGGGTCATGGTGGAGAGGTCTGACAAAGTGGCCCACTGGAGAAGGAAATGGCAAACCACTTCAGTATTCTTGCCTTGAGAACCCCATGAACAGTATGAAAAGGCAAAAAGATAGGGCACTGAAAGATGAACTCCCCAGGTCGCTAGGTGCCCAATATGCTACTGGAGATCAGTGGAGAAATAACTCCAGAAAGAATGAAGGGATGGAGCCAAAGCAAAAACAACACCCAGTTGTGGATGGGACTGGTGATAGAAGCAAGGTCCAATGCTGTAAAGAGCAATATTGCACAGGAACCTGGAATGTTAGGTCCATGAATCAAGGCAAATTGGAGTTGGTCAAATAGGAGATGACAAGAGTGAACATCGACATTCTAGGAATCAGCAAACTAAGATGGACTGAAATGGGTGAATTGAACTCAGATGACCATTATATCTACTAATGTGGGCAGGAATCCCTTAGAAGAAATGGAGTAGCCATCATAATCAACAAAAGAGTCTGAAATGCAGTACTTGGATGCAATCTCAAAAACAAAAGAATGATCTCTGTTCATTGCCAAGGCAAACCATTCAATATCACAGTAATCCAAGTCTATGCTTCGACCAGTAACGCTGAAGAAGCTGAACAGTTCTATGAAGACCTTCAAGACCTTCTAGAACTAACACCCAAGAAAGATGTCTTTTTCATTATAGGGGACTGGAATGCAAAAGTAGGAAGTCAAGAAACACCTGGATTAACAGGAAAATTTGGCCTTGGAGTATAGATTGAAGCAGGGCAAAGACTAATAGAGTTCTGTGAAGAGAACGCATTGGTTATAGCAAACACCCTCTTCCAACAACACAAGAGAAGACTCTACATACGGACATCACCAGCTGGTCAACACCGAAATCAGACTGATTACATCCTCTGCAGTCAAAGATGGAGAAGCTCTGTACAGTGAGCAAAAACAAGACTGGGAGCGGACTGTGGCTCAGATCATGAACTCCTTATTGCCAAATTCAGACTGAAATTGAACAAAGTGGGGAAAACCACCAGACCACTCAGGTATGACCTAAACCAAATCCCTTATGACTATACAATGGAAGTAAGAATTAGATTTAAGGGACTAGATCTGATAGACAGAGTTCCTGATCAACTATGGACGGAGGTTCGTGACACTGTACAGGAGACAGGGATCAAGACTGTCCCCAAGAAAAAGAAATGCAAAAAAAGCAAAATGGCTGTCTGAGGAGACCTTACAAACAGCTGTGAAAAGAACAGAAGCGAAAAAAAAAAAAAAAACAAAGGAGAAAACAAACCAGCAGCATCACAAAAAGTAAATGTTAAATAACAGAATGGTATAACATTATAAGCCAAATCTTAAATTCATGTCTGTGTCTTAATTAAATGTTTAAAAGACACTAATTTACACAATATAAAAAAATTAATAAGGGTTGTCTGCATCACTGTCATACCTAAAAGGTTACTGAAAACATATATTTGAATATAACAAGAACCAGAATCAGTGTTAGTCTCTACCGGCAATGAGAACTTTTCTAACATACCTGCAGATGTCCTTTGGGAAGCTACTCCATCCTCCAATAAGAAAGTTCCAGGAAAACTTTCAATCCAGACACCCTGCCTTGCACTGGCTAAGACAACCAGAGACCCTCTCTCATAGCAATGTGAATTCTGAAGGAAACACACAGATAGATGCACACTGAGGTGCAGCCTCATACACAAAATGGCTGGGGCTGATTCATTTGGGCTCAGTACCTGCAGAGATTACCCACTAATTCTTGCTCTCTACATCCCCAGAGCTACTATGGTTCCTGTCCCTTCTACCACTTGGTTCTCTCATTTTATGAACTCACTCATAGTATTCTGATACTTTTTGTTTTTCTGGCTTCAGTTAGCCAAAGTCAGTTTCTTCTCATACCAAAGAATCCTATGTGACAGAAAGCCCACAGCTAGCAAACACTACAGTAATCAAGTTGTCCCTTGATCCTATGATGACCCCAGAATGCTCCATAAGACCAAACCCTCTGTGCGTTTCACCATGTGAACAAGTCAGGAGCGTAAAGGGGTCCAAGAACAACTTCTATGTTAGAGAAAATAGGCTGAAAATTTTAGAGCTCTTCACAGTCCACATTCATGGCCAAGTCTCACAAGAACAACAAAGTAGTTTTTGTGCATATGACATGATACTCCCAAGAGCAGGGTGCTGTCAATATTACTGAAGAGTGATCAGGGAAACACACTTGGGAGCTGTGTTTAGAAACACAGCGTGGGGGAGAGCCCACTGTCTCCCACATAACCACCAGCAGGAAGCGACCACCAGCATGGTTGCCTGAGCCCCAGCGCTGTAAAATGCTGTGAGCTTAGAAATGAATGAGGGGAGAAGCCTGCAACGCAGGTTCGCACATACTGTTTAAAACTATTCCTTTTATCAGAGATTTTCTCATCTCCTGGTAAGGTTTAAAAGAAAAAAGTTACAATGTTCTTCCTGGCAGATTTAGAACAGAAAAAGCTAATAACTGGGCCAAAAAAGACAAGTCAAGTTAATTCTTACAAAAATAAAACAAAATTTCTTAACCAAAGTTCCTAAGTATAACTCCAAATTAAAATATTTATATGGGGCTTCCCCGGTGGTGCAGTGGTTAAGAATCCACCTACCGATGCTGGAGACCTGGGTTCAATCTCTGGTCCAGAAAGAGCCCACATGCTGTGGAGCAAGTAAGCCCGTGCTCCCCAACTACTGAGCCCGAGTTCTAGAGCCCGAGAGCCTAACGACTGAGCCCGCAGCCACAGCCGCTGAAGCCCATGCGCCCTAGAGCCCGTGCTTCGCAACATGAGATGCCACCACAGTCACAAGCTCGTGCTTCTGACTAACTAGAGTAGCCCCTGCTCCCCACAACCAGAGAAAAACCCTCCAGCAATGAAGATCCAGCACAGCCAAAAATAAACAAGTAAATAAAAATTTAAAAAAGAATGATTAGATACTGCATTTATAAAAAGAAGCTGCAGAGACAGAAAATATGCACAGTGAGCAAGACAACTATTCAGAATTACAGAATGATTGACAGTAAAGAATTTAAAAAATAAAGTATTTATATGTCTTGAGCATCTGTAAGTACAAACATTTAACAGTATATTTAAACCCAGTTATCTTCCTTCATCTCCAAATTTAAGAACTTTTAAAAGAAAAGATCCTATCACAATGAATGGCTATATCCAGTCAGTGGCCACATCAAAATATCAAGAGTCATACTTGCCACTGTCTCCTTATTATCACCCATATCAATCTATCCCCAAGACCTGGATTCCTGGTGAAATCCACCCACTTCTCTTCACCTCACACCTCCAGTAGTTCAAGTGAGCAATACCTTAACAACTGGTTTTCTTCACAGTCACCCAAACTGCTTCTCATACTTCAGTCAAAACAATACTTTTGAAACCACAAAGCTATGCAAATCATCCCACTGCTTTAATGGGGATGCTGTTTATTGCCACAATGAAAAAGTGATAGTGAAAGTCACTCAATCGTGTCTGACTCTTTGCAAGTCCATGGACTACACAGTCCCTGGAATTCTCCAGGCCAGAATACTGGAGTGGGTAGCCATTCCCTTCTCCAGGGGATCTTCCCAACCCAGGGATCGAACCCAGGGTCCCCGCATTGTAGGCAGATTCTTTACCAGCTGAGCCACCAGGGAAGCCCATTGCTGCAATAAACAAACCAAAGAATCCTAGATTATAAACACTGAACTGCAACCTGACTCCATAAAACATTCTCACCTTTTTGGTTTGCAGCATTCTTATCTTACTTGAAAGGAAACTTATTTTTAAGATGTCAAAATCAATTTTTCTCTACAGTGATGAGTCAACCACTGGTTTGGATACGGGCTCATCCACATTGCAAGTAAAGCAACATAAAGGTAAATATATGTTGACAAAAAGAAAGCACAAGTATTCTGAAAATAATTACTATAATCAGTTCTACAAATGTGAAGGTCCCTCAAACGACAGTGCGTTTCTAAGCAGCGACCATGATGCTGAAGAAGATCAAGAAGTGTTAACTTTCCTCAACAGAAACTCAATGCAGATGAAACATCATTTCCCAAACAGATCAGTTCACCATGCTAAATTCCAGAACTCTAACACTAGCTCAATAGAAATTTCTTGAGTCAAGCCCTCCTTAGTGTTGAAGAAACTTCCAAAGGTCCACGAGATAAATATTTACTGAGAGCCTAGGCATTAACATGTGAGCTGTAGGTCCAATGATAAACAAAAACAATCATTAAGTTGTTGAAGTAATACTCCTTTGATAGAGAAAGTCATGAATCAGATCTTCATAGAATTAAGTGGAAAAGACAACTATGTTATCTGCCACAAAGGACAGATACACAGTGCTTTGCAAGCATAACAGGAGAAGGACCTAATCTGTGTTGCCTAGAGTCAGAACAGCCTTCTCTGAGGAAATGTTTATGTTAACATCTACGAGATAACTAATCAGGCAAACGGGGAACAAGTCCAATAAGAGGGATCAGCAGGTACAGCAGCCCTCAGGTTGGAGTAAACCAGGGCACAAAATTAAAGAGGAAGAAGATTGGTATGAGCAGTTGACAAAAAGGTAAAATCACATGAAGACTTGTAGCACAGAGTAGGGATTACTTATGGCTTTTATCCCTAAGAGCAATGGAAAGCCACTGGAGATACAGCAGTATTTGGAAAACAGAAAAAATTGAGGCTAGCACAGGCCTAACAGCTCCTTCCTTATTGTGAAGCATCCTGAAGAGATGTTTGAGTGATATAAGAAGACCAATTCAGAGACCAGTGCACAATCCAGGGAAGAAACACAAACAGCTGGACCAGGAAGGATGGTGGTGGTGTGGGAATAAGAACTGCCGAGATGTTAGCAAGCAAAATCCACAGGCCTTCAAGACATGTGGATACTGGAGGAGAGGGAAAGGGAATGAGTGGCAAAGACTAAGATGCTGGCCAGGGCACTTAAGGGGTGAGGAGAGAAGATGCTGTATGAGAACCTGATTCATCAAGGAAAACATAATGAAGAGTCACTGGAAACTGCACAGAGGACTGTCAAGTGGCCTGACAGCCTAATATACCACAAAGTACCAACAATAATGATAATTAATTTTAACTACTGGTCTACACACATATGAAAGGATGGAAAGTAACTAAAAATATATGGATAACAAGAGCTTAAGATGCATTCATTCAATAAATACTTTTCAAGCAACACCCATGTAACCACTACCCTGTCCTCAGTACTGGGGATGTGGTGGAGGGCAAGAAAGATGTGTTTCCTAACTTCAGACCCTCATATGCAAAGAAAATCATCCATGTACACAAATACGTAAAATTACTAGCAGAAAAAAAACCGGGAGGGTTTCCTGGTAAAGTGGCCATTAAACTGAGATCTGAATTCTGAGGAGGCAGTCTTATGAAGAGTAACAGGAAAAATGAGCCAGGCAAACAGAACTAAAAAGACAAAGGCAATGTATGACAAAAACCACTACAATATTGTAAAGTAATTAGCCTCCAACTAATAAAAATAAATGAAAAAAAAAAAAAAAAACTAGTAATGAAACAAAACCTAACACAATAAAAGGCATTTACTAAAATAAATAAATAAATAAATAAAAAGACAAAGGCCAGGAGGTTGAGGTAAGTCTCTAGAAAAACGGAAGCGAGCCAGTGAGGCAGAACTATAGCCAGGCTCTTTCTTAGTATGTTTACTCTAGAGCAAAGCGTTGTGGATAGAATTCGGGAGTCCCTAATTTAATTCGGATGGGAAAAAAAAAATCCACAATTTAATTTTCACCAATATCTAACAGAAATTGACACTGCCTTCTTTCTTGAATGTAGGCAACAAACCACAGTACTATCAGCAATGGTTGTGGCTTTGTCACCAACAGAATTGAGTCTTTTCATATCACAACTGTTACAAATATACTGAAACACTACTGTACATAGTACTTTAAAATTCTGGCATTTATTAACTTTGTCCCTAGATCTTGTTATATAATGCATTAGTAAAAGCAGCACAAAGTACCATGTCCATAAATTTGTATTTTTTTTAATTTTGATAATTTAATACAATTGGCTTTCTGTGTTATCTTATGTATTTTATGCATTAAAAACATGATACAGAGAGAGGACTGAAAGGATTCATCAGTCTACTAAATGGGTCCACGGCACCAAAAAAAAAAAAAATCATTAATTTCTAACCCAGAATAAAAGAAATGTACGATTCTTATCAACTAAATGCAACTCCTGTAACTACTAGTGGTTCTTTGGATCCTACTTCCAATAAACAAACTACAAAAAAATTTTTCAGAAAAATCAAATAAGCTGGAACTAGATATTAGATGACACCAACCATTACTATTTATTTTGTTATATGTAATAATGTGAGGTTAAAAAAGACCATTTTTCTAAGATGTGCAAAGTACATAGGAACAAAATGTCAGTGTCTGGGTTTTGCATCACAATAGTCCAGGAGAAGGGGGAGAGGTGGAACAGTTGAAGTGATTAAAAAGTAATCACAGAATTTGTGTGATGGACAGATTAAAAACTCATATACTATTTTCTCTAATTATATTTACATCTTAAATTTTTCCTAATTAAGAAAAAAGGAGGTTGGGGGGGAGGGATACAGTCACTGCTAAAGGTCTCCTGGCCTTTGCACTTGGTCTGACTTTACTGAAGAAACACAAATACTATCTCTGGTTTCCAAGAAGTTTCTCTGAGGGAGAACCTGTGAGTGCTGGAGAGAGGAACTGAGTGCCCGCTGTCCTTGGCAATTACCTTCCTCACTGGAAATTAATAAATCAGCATTTAGCATTTGAAATGTTACTGTTTCACAAGCTTGACAATGAAACACTAATATTACCCAGTTTCTCAGCCTTGCTCTGGGCCACGGCAAACTACTAAGGAAAGGCCACCTTATAAGGCAACCTGGGATCCACACGACTGATCTCTGCCAGAGAGAACAACCTTCTGCACTGCTGCTCATCCCCAGCAGTTATTTATGCTTTGATCTGTTACTACAAAGACAGTGGTGAAAATTCTTCAGGTACTCAGAACCAGACTATATAACCAGGGACTGGTCATGAGTAATCTACAAAGAGGGTTCCAATATAAATTGTAAGTGTAACACTACCATGTGCCATGGGGAAGCATGTTTTTGTAAAATCTACTATCCTATGACTGTGGCGCTGATGCTGAGTGCTTCTAAAAAAATTATATGAACTTTTCAAAACTACTGAGGACTCAGGAAGTTTAGAAATAAGTCAAATGTGTGCCATAAAGTCACTCAGTCGTGTCCAACTATTTGCAACCCTATGGAATGTGGCCCATCAGGCTCCACTGTACATGGAATTCTCTAGGGGAGAATACTGGAGTGGGTAGCCATTTCCTTCTACAAAGGATCTTCCCAACCCAGGGATTGAACCTGGGTCTCCCACACTGCAGGCAGACTCTTTACCATCTGAACCACCAGGGAAGCCCCCAAATGTGTGTCACAGGTCTCCCCAAAACTGGTATCTATCAATTTATTACAAGGTATCAAATCAATTATATCTATTATATTTAATCCAGATAAAGAAAAAATGTTCCCTAAATAAATGTATTTAAATAGTTTAGCTTTTAACATTTACTTTTCCTGTTAAAGTAACTTGGGGAGGGGGGCAGATGTGATAACATACACTAAAGTTATTGATGAATTATAATGTATCCACAAATTTACCATCAGAATGAGTGGTAATTAAAATGTAGCTATGTTAAAAGCCAACAATTCCTAAGGATACAACGAAGCATTCTGTATTGCCTTTTAGGATAAATTATAATAGTCTAATCACATCAGAAGCTAAATTTGGGGCTGCGGGGATTTATAAAGAAAACTAAAATCTTTCCGCATAATTGAAGTTAAAATTTTTCTGAAAAGTCAAAGAGTTGCATAATTTTAATTCTCAAGCTTGGTATATTAAAATAAATATGGAATTGAATTCCAGGATATTAATGGCAATACACATAAAGGAGAGAAATGACAAAAAGACATTGTAAGAAGACCAAACCATCTAAAATATCAAAATTAAGGGAGGTAAATGATTAGTGTGATAGTGCCCAGAATTCACTGTTGATAAATGATGATAATACACTGAAATCAACTCTTTCCTGGCTTAACTAGTAATTTGTAAAAAATGTTAAATTGACTTGACTTCAAAATAATTTTGTGTTTGGTCTTATATACTTCTGCACAAACCTAAATGTTAAGGAACAAATGCTTTTTCAATGACAACATAAAATATGATTTCAACAGCGATACTACTACTTGAGTTCTACAGTATGACTTTTGTCTCCAATTAAAACAAAACTAAAAATGTTAAAATATTTAATTCCTTAGCATTTCATATGTGTGTGTCTTTCAGCTTATTCACAGTAAAGCACCATTCTGAAATTTCAAATAAAAACCTTAGTTCTAAACAGTAAGATCTGTCCAGACTAAGAGTTTTTTAAACACAGGTATTTAAAATAAACATGGGAACAGCACTCACAGAGGAACATGAGAAGCAGGAAAGACAAGAAGAACAACACTAAAAGAAACATCCATCAAGAAAATGACCTGGAAAAGAAACCAAAACTTAGAATTAAAGACCAAATGAGGTTGTCAGAGTGTGGGACAGAGGGGACAGTGAGGAATAAATTAACAATCCAATGAGTTTTAAGAGAAAAATACTAAGACACTAGGAAAATAAAACTTGAATGTAGGATTTATATAAAAGATTGGAAATTCACCGAAGATTTAAATCAATTTATGAAGACCTAGAAATTGATACAGCAAACAAAACCTCAGCCAACAACAGCCTAACAGAAAAGTACCCATCAAGAGAATATCTAAATGCCCGATTACTAGTTATTAGTAATCACTAGTTATTAATATACTATGTGTTTTTCATATGAATGAACTGATTCAAATCATGTCATGAAATTATATATTGAATTAATGTTTTTTCCTCAAATTAATGAAGAAAAATATATAAAATAAAATCATGTCTGAGTTAAAGAACAGTAGCAGTCAGTCTAAAACTACACTGAGAAGTTAGAATTTAAAAGTGTTCAAATGGTCAATATTGAAACTAATTCTGTTAAAACTGAAAATATTAAAGTTGCTGTGATGAAGGTAAATAGAAATTGGAATAAAAGACTATACTGTAGTATGTTGTTCAAGAGAGAATACTGAATTTAAGGAAAAATAAAGTTTTCTTTTGTGCATATCTGAGTCATAAGTAACTGTAGCATTACATATAGAACTATAACAAAAAGAACTTATATAATCAAACTGAATTTTCACAGCATAAATTCTTCTATTAACAAAATAACATATTTCCAAACTGGTTCTGTTTTCTTCTGTTCTCACAGTAAACAATATTAAAACACCTTGAAACACACTATTATTAAAGATTAAACAGTGGTTATCTAAATTAATTCTAGCATGTATGTCAAGAATAACTTCGTCTATACTTCTTTCAAAATAGGTCTCAGGAACTGTGTGATCATAGCGTTAACTATATGGTCATTGGCTGAATAAATTTAAAAGGTATGTTAAAGACAATGTTAAAATTTTAAGATACTGCGGATAAACTGATAACTACTCTTTAATGAAATGAAAAGCTACATTAATGGCATTTAACCATCTAGGCTTGTGCCAAAAGTACTATCCACTGTGTAATGGATTTTCAATAGTGTTAACAAGATACATAAATTGAAAGCAACATTATAAAAGAGCAATATCATGAAAATAACCTTTTACTTTATAAGCATTAAAATTCCCTTGACACTTATTTAACATGATTTGTACTACTGTTTGTTTTTTCTATGTATACCAGCATCAATATGCTGATTCTGTTAAAAAAATATTAAGGTAAAATGAGATTTTAATACCTTTAAGAAGGTATCAGTGTTAGGAAATGAATACCCACCCAAAGAAGTGTTCACTCTACATACTGCCCAACTAATTTAAAAAAAGGGGTTGGGGGCGCTGCATTATTCAGTGTAGAAAGTTTATAAAATACCTATAATATAAATATTTCTGCAATAACTACAATTAATTCAGTGCTACAAACAGCACTGAAAGAACAATGCTAAACTAGGTACATCTGTGCACATTTAAAACCCTGAAGACCTCAAAGGAGGTTATCATAATCCCATTTTTCAGATGAAAAAATCAATACCTAATCTGTTGCAGCAAAGAGGCAAAGAAATCAAAATAGAAGGTGCTCTCCTCAGTCTCCCTTGTATCAAAGGTATGCCCCAAATCTATAATAAGCACATTATAAAAGAATTTTTAAAAACCAATATGGAAAAATCACTTGGGGAAAACTACTATAAGAGGGATATAAGTGAAGCTAAGAGTACAAAGCAAACACTCAATTCAGTGGTGAAATCTTAGAAAAGTCTATGAAAATGCAGATATAATAAAAAATAAACTATGCACAAAATATTAATATGTTAAAAATTACGTATTTACTTCATGTAACAGATAAAGTATACAACTGACTTTCAAAAGCTTAAGACATAACGAGCGACTGACAGAAAACATACAACGCTCTGTTTTATTTAGGGGTACACCTTTATGTTGCTCAGGCTGACAAAAGATAGAGTGCCCCTCCCATTCCCCAAAATATCAAGAGAGTCTACATGCTCTGAAAATTATTTCAAGTGTAATGTTCTAAAGCAAAAACATGCCAATCTAAATACAGAATGCAGAAAATTATAAAAGTAATAATTCTTACTTACAATTCTGTGACCATATATTAAAATCTCAACACTTTATATACTTTTTGGATCAAAATAAAGAGTTTAAATCTCTAAATTAAGCCTTTTCCTATAAATGAGCCCTAGCAGGTAAACGGAAAAGCCTAACTAGCTAAGCTGTCACACACTCAATATGATAACATCTTTGTAGTGATTTTATCTCAAAGAATAAAGAGCTTATAAAAACACACAGCTAAAAAAAAAAACTACACAACTACAGTTAAAAAAAATATTCTAGTTACTGGAGAAGAAAAGGGTTCTCATAATATTTAAATAAACTATTCTTCATAGTTTTGAATGAAAATTGTATTATTAAACATGTAATATTAAGTTCATCACTGAAAGCAGAGTTCCTACATTTACACATACAACAAACTGAGATTATACATAAAATTATAAATTCATAATAAAAGTAGCCATCATTTATCTATTGAGTCCTTTCTGTGCTAGGTACTTTACTCACTCACCAATAATACTATGCAAACTCTACTATCCTTATTATAAAAACAAGACCTCTGGCAAAAAGGTTATATAACCTTCTCAACTTAATTAGTGGCAGAATGAATGGAAGAGCTGAGATTCAAAGCCAGGACTGACTTCAAAGCTTTAAATTTGTGTTTCCAACTGACTGACTTCTCTTTGGCAAGCAAGCACTGCCTTTATTTAGAGCAGGGATTTCAAACTCAAAGGCCAATAGAACCTAAGTGGTGTACAGAAGTGAAGAAGGTGACATAAAAGACCAGAGTACTGAGGCTTGGAGCAACCCAGAGAACATGCAGCAGGTGGAGAAAGTGAACTGCTCGGGTGGACATGGGGCTGTCACGCTGGACAGCCAGCGTGGGCCCGGAAGCTTGTCAAGAGGCTGGAAATCCAAACTGTTTACATGACAGACTCCGATCTTTCGAGTGTTGGTGAGTAAAATAAAATTCATGTGGGGCCACAGTGAAGGCCCCCAGAAATGCACCCAGAGGCCCTGGCAAGCACTTTCCCAGAGGCACCCTTCAAACCCACACAGTAACCCGTCTTCTTTCCAACTTTTCAAAGTGACACGTCCTCCCCACCTGGGCATTGTTCCTTCCTGCCTTCCGGTTCCTCCTGTAAAAATGTGCTCTTCTGCAACCTTTATGTCAGCTCCTGCTCAAACTCTGGACCTTACTCCAACAGCTACCCCCTCAGTGAAGTGTTCTGACTCCCAGAGAAATCCTCCGATTTTAGATTTTCATGGCACGACGGGTTTGCACACACCTTGCACAGTCATAACTGCACGAGAGCCATGTGCTCTCCAACAGCCCATTTTCAAACAGGCCACGGGCACAGGTCTGGCTGTGCTCACCGCTGACACGCCAGCACCCAGCCCAGCAGAAAACAAGCAGGCAGCAAATATCTGCTGAAGGGAGAGTGGAGGGAGGACAGTCCCACGTCCCAAGTCTTCATCAGCTGTCTCCGCCTCCCGCTGGCCCGGGCTCCGGCCCCAACCCCAGAGCAGCCCCGGTACTAGGACAATCCGAGCCCAGATGAGCAAGCTGACAACCACTGAGATCGAAGGAAGCCTCACACAACACGGAATGAGGCAGCTGCTATGTGCGCTCCTGCTTAAGAATGTAACTTTGTGGAAACTGCGATTCTGGATCCTTCTGAAAAGTGAAAATTGATGGTGATGTTATTAGACCTCTCGCACAGATACTGGAAATCCACCCAAGTTTACTATCAGGAAAATGATTCCCCAAAAAAAGAGATCATAACAACTATGATGAGTGTTGGAGTGGCTTCAAATAACAACCTGAAATGAAAGCTTTTGATCTGTATGATTTCAGAGTGCAAAAGGTTTCCTCAAAAATAAAAACAGCAAAAGGAATCAATGATATTCAGTAAGAACAGGGGCTAGGATATGTGGCCCTTTCACATAAACAAGCTAGATGGGGAGGTTAAAATAAAGTGATTCTCGATGAAAGATTTCAACATCATCTTATTCCCTCTCCAGTGGAACCATAGGTTTGCTGCTGCTGCTGCTACCACCCAACAAAAAAAGGTCTTCATCGCCACCTCTTATTTACCATACAATGAAAATCATTTTCTTATGACTTTTTTTTAGTGTAAAAATGCCCCTTTCATTAAAGAAATACATGAAAATATACTCTGATGTCCTCCATAGCAAACGGTTCCTACTCTCAAACCACAACTCCTAAGATTGCTTCAATTAAACTGATTCCACGCAACTCTGCATGGAATTCTCTGCAGCGGTCTCAACAGGAGGGAGAAAGGGGCCAACCTGGGGGGTAAAGAAGCCCAGGAAAGAGTCCACACTCTGTCTTTCAATTAAGATACTTATAAATCAAAAATGATGAGATTCCTGTACCACAAAATATGTTTAATCCAATATTTCTTAAACATTAGAGAACGCAGTGATGCACGTGGAGGAAGTCTCCCAACCAGGAAAGACCCCAGCTTCTCTTCAACATAAAGGTCCTGTGCCCCTGCATTTCTTGGCACAATTCAAAAGCTAACCAGAGGCCCAACTACACAAACGTGTGACTTTAAAGATGCCTGGGCTTCTGTTTCTATAGTAAACTTCTATAAATTATCTTCATGAAATGTTACAAAATGCACTGCCTGGGCCTTTATTTCTATAGATTTCAATAACTTATGATTCTTATGAAATATTATCAAAACACATATGCTTGGAAATTCCCCAGCAGTCCAGTGATTACAGCTCCATGCTTCCGCTTCTGGGGGCATGAGTTCAATCCCTAGTCAGGGAATTAAGATCCTTCAAGCATCACAGTCCTTTTTGCAGCCAAAAAAAGATGTAGAGGAAAAAGAAAAAAGAAAGAAAACCCCACAAATTCCTTCTGTATAATACGTGTAGGGTAAAACTCATCTGCACGAAAATTCTCTAGTTTGCATAAGTCGACTTAGTAGTTTAGTCTAAAATCTAAGAGAACTCTAGTATCTTGAACTTAAAAGATATGCAGATCAATCCTAATGTAGACTGAAACTAACCTTAATAACTATGTATATCAATGAGGCATTTCAAAACCCTGAAGAACAAGGGTAGCAAAAATAAGCTGCACATAAATTAGTAAGGAAGTCATATCTGTACAACAAAGCCTTTAACATACCCTTAATTGCTTTGTATGTTTGCATGGATCTCACAAGAGAAACTTTCTTAATTGGAGAATAAGGTAGAAAGTTGGTGAAACTCACAAGCTCACAAACAGGTAATAATTTTTTAAAAAAAGAGAGAAATTACATTGAAAGGATAAGTTAGAGGTTCAACTAAAAAGAAACAATTATCAGAGTAATTTCAAAGCTTTTAGATTCAAAGTTCTCAGTGTATTACTCTCTAACAATGCTAAAATGAATCAGGTCACAAACAGGACAGAGATTCAAACCTGGCATTAAAACATTAAAAGTACTAGCAATTTAACCATGTTTATAGTCTTTCTGCCGTATTCCTACACACTGTGTTTCTGTGATCAGTTCTGTAAAATCACAAGCCATAGAACTGTTTAAATTTGCCTCTTACAAGTATATTTAGGAACAAAGACTCTGATAAGAAGTACAGCCTCATCATTCTCACCCTGTTTAATTAAGAAGCTGTCCTTGGATTTTAGAAAAACGGTTCTGCAAAAAGCATCTATTAAAAACTATCATAGATTTTACTACTCGCACAGAAGCTCAATTATGAAATCTATTTCACGGCATTTCAGATGAGACAAAAGTAAAACCAATAGTGACAACAATAACCACAAAAAACTTATTTTGATGGCTACATAACAGCGTTAGTTCTATAATTCACTTGGGGAATGGCCAATAGGCAAGTTCTGCCCCCAAATAAATGTCAATAAATAAATCTTTGAGAATTTAAGTTAAATCTTACAGCTATGAGTTACCTTTTGAAGTCAAGAAGAACTAAGTAGATCTCATAAAATGGTTTACTTAGCCTTTTATCACCTTCCCCTCACCCACGCAACTCCAGTGACCTGGCCTGCACACTGCAGCGTATGGGGCCTCAGTCCTGACCCCACACGTCTTTCACACAACACTCGTCACCAAGTCTCTGCTCAGCTGTCACCTTCTCAGAGAGGCCTCTCTGACCCCTCTGTCTAGAGAGTCCTATCTGGTTTATTCACAACAAGAACCCTAGCAACCAGAGCAACGCCTGACACAAGTGCTCAATAAGCACTTGTTGAGTAAATAAAGAGTCCTCATACAGTTTCAATAATATAAACTCAAATCTGACGACAATTTAAAAATAAGTGTGTTAGCAAAACAGAGATAAAGACAAATACCATGTGATTGCACTCATACGCAGAAACTAAAAAAAAAAAAAAAAAAAAATGAAAACACTCAAGAAAAACTCACAAAGATTACTGCATTAACCATGAGTGGTTACCAGAAATATAGGTAGTTGGGAGGTGAGAGACATGGGTGAGGGGGTCGGCTGTGTGGTAATTAGACTTGTGGCGATCACTCAGTAGTGTACACAGATGTTAAATTACAACACTGTACAACTGAAACTTATTTTTTTTTAAAAACAGGGCTTGGTCAGATCATCTAGAAAGAATGATCTTTAGGAGGTTAAAAAATAAAAAAGACAAGTTAGTTAAAAGTGAGCCAAAGGCTTATAATCACAGATATTAGGTATTCAGTTGTGTCAAGTAAGCAATTTGTAGCATGACATGAACTACTACAATCTGTCTTTTCAGAGCGTAAAACATTACATTTTAAGGACATGAGATATTATGGCAAAGAACTCTCCCAAATGGAACCTCGTATCTCATCACTAACTTTAAAATCTCCAACCAAGTAGCATCCAATCTACTTGCAAGTTAATCAAAACAACTTTCATTTAAACTTACTCAGCCAAAAAAAAGAAAAGACACCCATGAATCAAATAAGACCCCTCAGCTCTGTCAGCACAACGGGTCATTAAAGATAAATGTCTGAAACAGAAAATACTAGAGAACACAGACTTCCTTCAACATCTGCTACTCACATAAAATGACTGGAACAAAAGAAGCTCTGCAGTCAGAGTGACTTACCGTCACAGACTTGAGAGTCATCCCATGGTAGGTGCCCATAGTGTCAATTTTGAAACCTTCCGTTTCTGTAAAGAAAGTGAGGCTACCATTAGATTTTATATATTTTATTATAAATAGCAAATCTAAAATAATAATCTACATTATATCTGATAGCTCAACAGAATAACAAAGTCCTGAATCTACCACATATACAGTTAAATGACATACTTGTGAAGATGAAAACTCTCAAAGGGATACCAGTCTCAAAGATGCAAACAATACACACCAATGGGCCCAACGTACAGAAGCTGGTTAGGACTGTCTCTACAACTGTGTTCAAGCCATACAGCTGGTTGGAAATGTAAAAAGCTAGACTGAATAAAATGAAAAATATTTTATAATCCCCATTATTTAGTCCTAATATGAACTCTCTAATATAAAAAGCTGTGTTCCAAAGTAACAATCATCAGTACATGTTATGTAATTCGTAGAAAAGCAACACTGTAAATATCGACAGGCACTCCAGAACAGAGTCTCAGTATACCTTTCTGTGACAGGTCAGAGAGGTAAATATTGTACACACTGCAAACCACAGTCTCTGTCACAACTCCCGAATTCTGCAGTTGGAGTGCAAAGGCAGGGTGAACAACATAAGTAATCAAATGAGTATAGCCTGATTCTGCCCCAGGAGGCTCAGACTTGGTCTATGGGCTGTAACCTGCCAACCCCTACTTGACAAAAGTCATTCCAAGAGAAAAACTGGATAAAAGGACAAACTACCGTACTTTCTACGCCATGTGTTCAGTACATACTTTTATCCAGCCAATGAAACAAGCACACAAAATTCACTGCATCAAGGCAACAAGCTCTTTAATAAACTTATGGGGATTTCAGATTATGCAGGGAAGAAATCATAAATGCTACCCTTACAGTTGCTTCTATCTCATTTTTTCATGAATGAGATCAATGAAGAGTCCAAGACATCAGTCACACCCTCAACTAAGCACCTCGTGGATGTGGAAACGGCTCACTGCTGAATGAGCCAGGGAGCCATCACAAAGTCAGTCCTCACGTGGCTACTCCAGTCTATGTGTCCAAGTCCTCAATGCACACCTTTACAACTGGGGAAATGTGATTTGGTATGTAGTGTTTCCACCCTAAAACAAACTTCTGAGAAACAGAATTAAGGCTAACAATAGGCAGCTTATTATACACACCAGTCACTATTCTGGGGACTTGATTAACTAGTTTAATCCCCACAATACCCTGAAGAGATAGGGACTACTACTACTGTTAGTATCATAATGACACACAGAAGGAAACAGACAGACTTCTGTTAATGTAACATCAAAACTTTTCTGTAAAATGCCAGACAGTATTTTTAGGCTTTGCAGGCCACACGATCTCTGTCACAATTCAACACTGCTCTCACAGTGCTAGAGGAGACATGGGTAATACAAAAATGAATGAGCATGGCTGTGTTCCAACAAAACTTAATTCAGAAAAATACATGGTGGCACAGACTTGGCCTGCAGACATTAGCCAACTCCTGCTTCGGCACGTGAGGTCACGCTGCCTCTCAGGTTCAGCACAACCACGGCAAGAGGAAGAGAAAGATCAAGTAACTTGCCTTCTTTTCCTTTGAATCTTTCCTGGTCATATCTGTTGTAAGCAGCTGGGATAGGCTGTTTGGTACGCAATGTGGGATCCTGCAGAAAAACATCATTAAGTTATATGTCAATATTGTCTAAACTGTTACTTAATACTTATAATAAAAACCACAATAAAGCTATTGTTTTCTAAGCTTTCCTCTTAATACTTTGGCCAATAAGACCAAAACAAGAAGTAGACAAAACTGGGGAATCGTCTGAAGCTGATTTTCAAGATACTGTTTACAGCTAGAAAACCATCTCAACTAGGGAGGAGGTAAAGACCACCAAGTAAACGTGCACCAAGGCAAAAAACAAAATTCTCAGAAACTACAGAAACAAAATGGGTGTACTTACTAATTTCATTATAATTACTTAAATTTCTTTAAAAGTTAATAAACTCACTCCAATCCTGAATTACTTTAACCCAAAAAATAAACTTTTAATTCAAACCTTATATTCAACTGACATGATGGAGTCTTTTAACTGAATTATTCTCAAATTATTAATCCTTATATTAAATAATGACAATAAACCCATTTATCAATGTACAGTGTAAAGCTGAAGTTAACAAAGCTGTTTTTTTAAAACACTCAGAAAAACTTGCCAATCTAACGTATAATTAATTCACAGATACTTTCTATGAAAGTCTGTGATAAACTAAAAAAGTATATTTAAAGAATATTCCCAAAATTGCTTGGGAAATTCATGGTATTTGTGAAGACTGAAACATGCTTCATTTTGTTACAATAGGATGCTACCCCAGTTATTATTCCAAATAAAAGATATTCATTCAAGGCTGCCACTAGGTATACACTCCCACGGTCAAATGCCAAACATTAAAATTTTCAAGTAGTTTAATGATTATGAGAATACAGAGAATATGCAGTCACAAAGATAACAGCTGAACTGTTTTAGGAGTTGATGTAAGTTTCCTACCAATTGCTATTCAACAAGTCCACCCATTCATAATTATAAACATTCTGTTTTGCCGTAACAGCACCTATCACTGCCTTTTTTATTTATCTGTATGTCCCACTAGACTGCAAGTGCAAAGGAAGCTTTTCACTCTCATACATCTTATATCTCTGTCAGCACGCTGCCTGACAAATAAGAGGCACTTAAAAATGTGCACCTGTGGCTGACTCATGTCGATGTATGTCGAAAACCACAATACTGCAATTATCCTCCAATTTAAAACAAAAACAAAACTGACCAGCAAGTCACCTGAAGTGTTTATCTAAATGCTAGCAAAAATTTACTACCTCTAAAAGGTTAAACACCAAGAATTTCATGAACAAATAAACCTACTTACTCTTGTAAAGACTGTATTAGTACTTTACCAAATTTTGACATACTTATAGAAATTATAAAATGAAAAAGGTTTTATTTGCATGTTATTTTTCCTTTGCTGAATCTTATGAAACTGGCTTCATAGATTTCATTTATATGTGGAATCTAAAAAAAGAAAACAAATCAACAAACCAAACAAAACAGAAACAGACTCACAGAAAGATGCAGAACAAACTTGTGGTCATTACAGGGGTTGGGAGGAGTTGAAACTAAACAAGTAAAAGGGATTAAGAGGTACAAACTTCCAAGTATAAAATAATTAAGTCACAAGGATGCAATATACAGCATGGGGAATACAGCCAATAATATTGCAATAACTCTGTATGGTAACACATGGTTACTAGACTTCTGGTTCTGATCAATTTGCAATATATATAAATGTCAAATCATTGTGCTGTATACCTGAAAAAATATAATTTTGTATGTCTCAATTGTATAATAAATAAGCAAACAAATATTTAAAGATGTTTTCAATATTACAACACTGAATAATCACTTTTAATAAAACAACTACAGAAGCAACAAAATGTTCTTACAACGGGCGCTGCATTTGGGGCCGGTCGCTGTTCGGGTGCACGCCCTTCTTCTCTGGCCTTTACCGACTGAAGAATTGCAAAAATATTCTTGGAAAAATTCTGCAACAGAAATGGATTTAGATTATTGAGTCCACTTAAAATTAAATATGCAAAGACAATAAGTTTACTTAATAAACAATTTCAGATTCAGTTTTCTCTATTAATTCTTCCCTTACTAATCATAATGAAGCATGATTACTACACACAAAAGTAAAAATCAACTACTACTAGGAAATTCATCCAAAGACCAATTATTATAAACCCAATGTTATTCACTTATTTTCATTTTACTTAAAGTACATAACCGGCTATAAATTCATCCATATTCTCCATTTATTCAAAAAATGTAAGCAGGAAACAAGGTAACATTTAAAAACAATAAAAGTAGAGCACATTTGTTGTCAAGGGGGCTTCTTAGTTCTAGAAGAAATTAATTCTTCTGAAAGAAATCAACTATTAAAGTCTCTTCTTGATAAACTCCATGGTAATTTCAGACTGCTACACTTGATAAGAGATGTTGAAAGTTCCAAGATACTGTTTGTTAGGAGTCAACATGCACTTTTCAAAGCTGTGAAAGTTGGAAAGATTTTTAAAAACATAACAACTTATACATGAACAACCTTAGCAACACTGAACAAAGCTGACAAATCTGACCACTCCTTCATGAAATATTCTTCTTTCACCCAAGATGCTCCCTCAGTTCCCTTGGTGCTCTTCTAACTCTGCCTGTTAATCACTTACCATTTTAAGCAACATTCTGTCTCCTGTTGAAGAATATAACCTTTGTGAAGGCCAGGACCAAGGCAACCCCAGACAGTACCCCCATTTGCCTGCTGGTGGACGTTACATAAACCTTACACAAATAAACATGGATACGAGAGGAGAGACAGCCCGAAACATAACTTTAACCACTGCCATAGTAATAGTCCTTACTAGTTCCTATAATTCTTTAGGACAACAAACATACATCTCACAACCACTTACTCTTAAAAATTATGGCACACCCCAAAGAGACTTTGTTTATATAGGTTATAATATTTTTCAAATTAGAGATCTGAATTGAAATATTTTAAAAATATTAATTTCTTCAAAAATGAGGGTGAAAGGTATTCCAAGTAAAAATAACTTGTTTTTATGAAAAACTATCTTCCAAAATGCACAAAATGTTAATGACAAGAAAGTGTGACACTATGTTAAACTTGGGAAACTGCTATGGCCTCAGTAGCAAAAAGAAACCTCCCAAATTCTGACTTTCTTTTAATTGACAAAAAAACAGTGTCAGTTCCATTTCTTGAAGCAACAGCCTTTCCTCCCTCATTTTCCAAAAAATGTCAAATGCACGTGTGCTTTTCACAGAGACAGTCATCGTATTTTGGTATGCAGAAGTGCTTTGTGTGTTCTGCTTTGTATGTTCTGATTTCATCACAGAAAATACTGGTAAGAATATACTTAAAGGTTAAGATTTAATAAAATCAGTGAATTTTTTTTAATTTCATCAAGGACATCATTAGTGGTGAAGAATGAAATGGCTACTAGCAAAGATTGGTGTCAATGCTTTAATTCACGCCAAGATGCCAGCAGTTAACTAACCACTTCTTTTGCACCAGCAGGGCGAAGGTAAACACAGTGACAAATGCAAATAAAATCTTAATCCTATTAAGAAAATAGCTGAAAACATGAAAAGCAAATTTCACTATTTTAAAAATAAAGCATTTCATGAGAGACTCAAACTCTAGGAAAAAATTAAAATGTTACTAGCTATTTTTATGTGGTGGAATTACAAGTGATTATTATACCTTTCTTTTAGTCATCTTTTATCAATTTTTCAACAATGACTATATATTAGTGTGTGTAAATTTAAAAGTATGTCTTAAACAGTATTATAAAATTACACTTTTTTTGTGAGGTGCTTACAATAGAATTTTGAAAAGACAAGCTTTTGCTCAAGAAACTCGGCAAATAAGGAAACCCTGATATATGGTAATAATGAAGATCTGTTTAAAATCATAGGGCCTTTCAGGGCAATAAGCAACTGAAAGTTTTTTGCTTTTTTTTTAAGAGTTTGTCAGATGGAAACAGTATACAGAGGGACTACCAGTCAAAATCGTCATTTTGATTTTTAAAAACGTTAATACTTACAGAAGCAAACCTAGCTAAAAAACAGTTCTTCTAATGCTAACTTATTTTTAAATTACACATTGGTGCCAACAACGCTGAATTCTACTACAACACTTAAGTTTTGAAATGGTGGTACACTCCTGCCACCTAGAGCTCAAAGAAATTTATTCATTTCAAAAATTACAATGAATACTGGTAGAATAATATAAGTAAATAATACTATTAGCCACCCTAGGCATTAAAAATGAGTATTAACAGATCTATCTATGAGGGCTTCCCTCATAGCTCAGTGGGTAAAGAATCCACCTGCAATGCAGGAGACAACAGTTTGATTCTTGGGCTTCTCTGGTGGCTCAGCTGGTAAAGAATCCGCCTGAAATGTGGGAAGCCTGGGTTCAATCCCTGGATTGGAAAGATCCCCTGGAGAAGGGAAAGGCCACCCACTCCAGTATTCTGGCCTGGAGAATTCCATGGACCATACAGCCCATGGGGTCGCAAAGAGTCAGACACGACTGAGTGACTTTCACTTTCACTTTCTTTCATCAACAGATCACTTAAATACAAAACTTAAGGTTTACTCATGTTCTCAGGTTCCTTTCTAATTCTAAACTCTGGAGAATAACTCTTAATCTTGACATCAGTTCAGTTCAGTCGCTCAGTCGTGTCTGACTCTTTGCGACCCCATGAATCGCAGCACGCCAGGCCTCCCTGTCCATCACCAACTCCTGGAGTTCACTCAAACTCACGCCCATTGAGCCGCTGATGCCATCCAGCCATCTCATCCTCTGTCGTCCCCTTCTCCTCCTGCCCCCAATCCCTCCCAGCATCAGGGTCTTTTCCAATGAGTCAACTCTTCACATGAGGTGGCCAAAGTACTGGAGTTTCAGCTTCAGCATCAGTCCTTCCAATGAACACCCAGGACTGATCTCCTTTAGGATGAACTGGTTGGCTCTCCTTGCAGGCAAGGGACTCTCAAGAGTCTTCTCCAACACCATAGTTCAAAAAGCATCAGTTTCTTGGTGCTCAGCTTTCTTCACAGTCCAACTCTCACATCCATACATGACCACTGGAAAAACCATAGCCGTGACCAGATGGACCTTTGTTGGCAAAGTAATGTCTTTGCTTTTTAATATGCTATCTAGGTTGGTCATAACTTTCCTTCCAAGGAGTAAGCGTCTTTTAATTTCATGACTGCAGTCACCATCTGCACTGATTTTGGAGCACAAAAAAATAAAGTCTGACACTGTTTCCACTGTCTCCCCATCTATTTCCCATGAGGTGATGGGACCAGATGCCATGATCTTAGTTTTCTGAATGTTAAGCTTTAAGCCAACTTTTTCACTCTTCTCTTTCACTTTCATCTAGAGGCATTTTAGATCCTCTTCACTCTCTGCCATAAGGGTGGTGTCATCTGCATATCAGGTTGTGAAAGTGAAAGTGAAGTCGCTAAGCTGTGTCCAACTCTTTGCAACCCCATGGACTGTAGGCCACCAGACTCCTCCATCCAAGGGATTTCCCAGGCAAGAATACTAGAGTGGGTCGCCATTTCCTTCTCCAATCTGAGGTTATACTGCTCTACAAAACAAGTCAAAGTACAAGAGAAAAAAATTCTTCCCTATATATATTCTTTTCCAGTAGCTATTCTACTAAAACAGCACAGTAAACTTAGGGCCAGAATCCAAAAAAATGTGCAAACAAAATGAGTCCGCCTAGACCAATGACGAAGTTCACTTTCTTCAATACTTTCACAACTTCTAAAAAATCTTCTCACCAAATCATCACTGTGAACTGTGTCTCAGTGAAGAATTAACATTTAAGAGAAAATTCAGACGTGTGGGAGGAAAAGAGAGGTGAAAATAGGTAAGTGAAACAGAAATGATTCAACCTTTTTGGAGATCTATTAAGATACTGAATATCCAGTATCTTTCAACTTCTTATCTTTCAAAATTTAAAGTACATGTCTCCTTTAACCAGCAATTGGCTTCCAGGAATTAATCCCTCTGCTATGTAGTCATAAATGCATGAAGGTGTTATGTACAAGGATTTTTTTAATGCAGTTGTTTATAATCACGAAAGGAAACGAGAGAAGACAGGAGAGGGGAAAGGAAATGAAGAAAACCCACCATCCTGCAGCCCAACACAACTCCATTAATGAGGAACAAGCAAACACTGCCACAACCACCCAACAGAAGAGAATGTATCAAATACACCCAATAAATGTTTGTTGGGCCATTTTCATTAAGTTCTCTACTTTGTGAGGAAAAAAATTAATATTGGTATTAATGACCAGAGAGCTTACCATCAATAGTCCCTGTTCATTAGGTTTAAGCAAAAAATCTCACCAATAAGAAAACTGTAAATCTCTTTGGATTTACAAACAAGGTGGAAAGGAAGGGACTCACACTTTGACTCAGACTTTTTCATCAGCTTCTCTGGTGATCAACCACCAATCATACACTAGCATGGAATGGTAAACAGGTCAGTTAGAAAGCTAAATGATTACTGCTCTCTTAGATACAAATCTGAAACTTCCTCCTCACAGGAAATTTTAACCAACTTTAAAATCAACTGTAGTTGAAACACACACAGACACTAACAAACAAGAAGTAAAATATTTTAATTACCTTTCCTGTGCTCTGTAAAATAGTTGTTCGCGTCCGCCACACTCTTTCTCTACTGACAATATCTCGGGTCACATCTACTTCAGCGTCCACAAAACTCCTCTGTTTCAGGGCAGTTATATCATCATCTAAGTCAGTCTTAATGGTAGATCTTTTCTTAGCCATAATTTTGGCTTTGATTGCAGCAATTTTTTCCACTGACATAGCTTCAGACAGAGACCTGAAAGCAACATCTTTTTTTAATATTCACAGCAAGGATCTCTTGAGCACACTATAAAATATTTTGTTACATTTATAACTTCCTGGTAATAATACTTTAAGTGGCAATAATTAAGATTTCCTCCATATACATAAAACTGACACACTTGGTAACTTATAACCATGTAAGAGTCAACATAAAAATACTACACTATAAGCAAATTAGTAATTTTTTAGGAGGAATAATGCAAAATATTTTTCATATTTTTAAAAATCTCTTCCCCTACCCAAATAATTCATTAATACAGCCTTTCTGATTGATCACCATCAACCAATCAGAAAATTCTGCACAAGCTGATCACATACCCTGGGACACCCCTCCCTCACTCTGTCTTTAAAAATACTTTGCTGAAACCCAGCAGTTTGGGTTTTCTGAGCACAAGCCACCTGTCCTTCTTGTGTGGCCCTGTAATAAACCTTTCTCTGCTCTCCCTCCACAAAAAAGCTTTTTATATGAGACTTTTATTTGCTAACGCTCCCCATCCTGCATGCAAATTACACACACACACACACACACACACACACACACACACACATCCCCATACCCATGTGCACACAACACCTTGAAAGACAGGGAAAAAAATTGCATTCCGTAAAGAATCCAAAGTTTAGGTTTTCCTTGAAATTTATTTCAAGGTTTCAAATCTATGTTATAATGTACAACATATCAATTTTACAGCTGACAGAGACATTTATGTGTCACATAAACATATACCCCTTTTAAAGTCTGGAAGATAAAACAATACTTTGAAGTACTCATTTTCCTTCTTTTACTTCATTTTCAAAAAGCACTGAAATAGCAAATAGAAGCTATGCTTTCAGAAGTAATAAAGAAAACAGACTTAACAATGAAAGTATAGATTTCATTAAAATGATAAGTTTAGTGTCATTTCTCACAACGTAAAAACAAGAAAAAGAGTTTGGATACCTTAACAGCATTGATAAAATTATTACTCTAATCACAAGATGACAATCTTGAAATACATTTAAACAACATGTGGGGAAAAGACAGTAATTCCTGCAGGTTTAAACATGGTAGTATTATGTAGTATGCTATTTATTTCATTAGGTATGAAAGTACTTTATAGCAGATGCTCAACATGTATCAGCATTTGACTCATTTTATATAACACTATGCAACTTTCCCTTAAAATCTAAAGCACACCAGCATACCATGAGCCAAATTCAAGCACTTTTCTAAACTATAATCAAAACGTGCACTGGACAAGCACTGGAGTTTTACTTCCAGCCAAGATGAAGTAACAGGGACTGGTTAACCCTCCTACCTTGAAACAATCAGTCAAATACATGAAACAATAGTTTACTCGTTATCTGCTATCAAGTAATGAAAGACAATGATCTCTCACACATGAAAACCAAGTAAGCAAGCCCTGGTAGCTCAGACAGTAAAGTGTCTGCCTACAATGCAGGAGACCGGGGTTCGATCCCTGTGTCGGGAAGATTCCCTGGAGAAGGAAATGGCAACACACTCCAATATTCTTGCCTGGAAAATCCCATGGACTGATGATCCTGGTAGGCAACAGTCCATACAGTCGCAAAGAGTTGGACACGACTGAGCGACTTCACTAAGCCCTACAAAGGCTGCAATTTACAGCCTTGAAAGTTCCCAACACGGCACAGGGAAGAGAACTCAGGCAAAACTTCCCGTATATCCTGATTTGAGAAAACAGAGCCGGGATTCCAGCAAGGTCAAAGAGTACAGGGACTCAGAGGCCCGAGTGCCTGAGAAGAAAGAGCTGCACAGGCCCCCTCGAGTACTCTGGCAGATGACTGATGAGCCCGTAAGTAGTTGGAAACTAAAGCGAGGAACAGAACCACCTAGAGGGAAGAGAGTCCAGCACCCACACAGGATGAAGAGCAGAACCTAGTCCCAACAGCCAGACTGAAAACCTCCTATTTACGGGGCGTTAGATGGAGTAACAGTCAAAATGGTCCTGGCTCAACAATGGTGGGCAGTAACTATCCTAACTACGCACTGTTCAAACAACAATTCTTAAACCCTAACTAAACACTGTTCAAACAACAATTCTTCAAATTAAAAAATCAAGACTCAAAAGAAACAAACTGCTTCAAAGGATTAACTGTGTCCCAAAACAAAACGAAAGCAAATTTAGAAAAACACAAAAACATCCAGCACACAACAACATAAGATGCACCATGTCTGGTATCCAAACAGTACAAGGCATATAAAGGAGCAGGAAAATGTGAACCAGAATGAGAAGTCTAAACTGAAAACAACTGCAGGACTGGAAAAGGCATCAAAATAATACAACCATTCCATACATTCAACAAAGAGAGACATGGACTGTATGTTTAACTTGTAAGGGTAAAAAATACAATGTTCAAGACTACCAATTCAATATGAATATAATTACATGAGAAAATATGAATTACATACAGAACTACAGAAACTATCCAAAAAAAAAAAACAGAAAAAAAAAAATCAATCCAAAAAAAAGAGAACATAAGTGAGCTGTTGAACAATTATGAATACAAGTAATTAGGTCAGAAAAGGGAGAAAAGGGGGGAAAAAAACTGAGGAAGCAGAAGCAACGCTTTTCTAAATTCACTGAAAATTATGACCCAAAATCCCCTCAAAAACTCAAGCACAAGAAACATGAAGAACACTCTCCCAAGTTATGTGATAATTAAGTAGTCCCAAACCTACAATACAGAAAACTTTTTAAGTAGTCAAAGGAAAAAAGCCACATTTAAAGACACGAAAGAGAATTCCCCGGTGGTTCAGTGGTCAGGAACTGTGCTTTCACTGCCAAGGACCCCAGGTTCAATCTCTGATCAGGGAACAAAGATCCCACAAGCCACGAGGTGCTGCCAAAAAAAGATAAAGGGATAACAGCAGATTTTTAACCAGAAACAATGCAATCAAGGAGACAGTGGTATATCACACTTTAAAAAGAGGTAGTCTGGATTCCATATCCAGTGAAAATTAAAAAAAATGTTGAAAGAAACAGCAGCAGTCCTAAACAGAAAGAAATGTTAAAAGAACGTTAAATTAAAAAAACAAAACAAAACAGTAAGTCAGTCAGGCCAAAGAGAAAAAAAAATGGGTACACAAGTCCACAACAGGGAAGAAGAGGCATGGAAATAGCACACAGAATTTTCCCTAGATGTTTAAACAAGAGTAAGAACAATGCACTGTGGTGTTTGGGACACATGCATTGAGCAAAACGTATGACAAGAGCAGCACCAATGCCGAGAGAACAGGAAGCCCTCGTGCTGAGGTCCCTGCACTGCACATAGGCGGCAGACTGCGACGCCACACGCCACACGCAATGAACCCCAACAACCACCTGAACAGAACCGCAGCACACTACTCAGACAACAAAAGAATACAACAGAATCACAGCATATACTCCTTTAGTCCAAAATTAAGTTAATTTCCATTTCAGGGAACAAAATTTTGAAAGAACAAAGAGACAAGCAGAAAACAACAGCAAATTATTGACCTAGAGTTAAGCATGTTAATAATCACATTAAATGTAAATATTTAACATATGGTACTTTACAGGAAAAGTCTGCTGACCACTGCTATAAACCAACAAGAGATTTCATGATAAATGAGTGGCTTGGATTATGGAATAATTTTTAAAAAGATCAATACGGTAACAGAATCAAGAAACTTCCAGAAAGCATAAGCAGCACAATGGCCTTCAATCCTCCATCAGAAAAAATAATCGAGCATCTTCTTTCGAACTGAGGGCAGGGAGACACACGCTGAAGAATGCAATATATGTAGACAGCATGTTAATACCCCTTGTTTCCACATACACTTATATATACTGCCTAAATTGCCTATTTTCTACCAAAGAAATTCTTACCTGATCTGTTCAGTCTGCACAATCCCTTCTTTGTGACCCTCCAAACGAGCAGCCAATCTCTCTTTATCAAGGCGTACACACTCTTCATCCTGAGAATAATCAGTCAGTAAATATTTTAAAATTTTACTTAACTTTTAGAACAACAAAAACACCATAAACACTGCACGTAACTTTTACCAAAGTTCCCACCTATAAAGTCCCAGGCATCACTGGCCTTGGGTCAATTTTAAAATACTTTTAGTTACATAAAGAACCGACTCATTGGAAAAGACCCTGATGCTGGGAAAGACTGAAGGCAGGAGGAGAAAGGGACGACAGAGAATGAGATGGTTGGATGGCATCACCGACTTGATGGACAGGAGTTTGAGTAAACTCTGGGAGTTAGTGATGGACCGGGAAGCCTGGCGTGCTGCAGTCCAGGGGGTCGCAAAGAGTCAGACATGACTTAAGTGACTGAACTGAACATAAAAACAATAACAAATGTATGCTGGAGCACCTAAGATTAGAACTGAAAAATTACAATAAACTTTATTAAGTTTTTCCTATGACTAAGGCTTCTTTTATAGTATATCATAGCTACTCTTACTCAGAAAGATAATATACAACAAAAAATTCCTTCTCCTCAGAAAAGTTTATAGCTAAATTTTATCAGTCCTAAATGTTCACTGGAAGGACTGATGCTGAAGCTGAAACTCCAATACTTTGGCCTCCTGATGCGAAGAACTGACTCACTGGAAACGACTCTGATGCTGGGAAAGATTGAAGGTGGGAGAAGGGGATGACAGTGGATGAGATAGTTGGATGGCATCACGGACTCAATGGACATGAGTTTGAGCAAGCTCTGGGAGATGGTGAAGGACAGGGAGGCCTGGCGTGCTACAGTCCATAGGGTTGCAGAGAGTCAGACACGACTGAGTGACTGGACTGAACTGATGAGAAGCCTTCACCACAGTCAAGACTTTCACCTTGGATCCCGATGGTTTCCGTATGTTGCCCCAGGTCCTGGCTCTTTCAGCACAGAACAACACCAGAAGTGAAAGCGGAATGTTTTTCAAAGGATCTTCTTCAGAACACCAGGCACTTCCTACGAAGTGCCCATGAGCCACTTCATACCTGACTTGAACCTTTGCAACTCAGCTTCTACCTGATTTAGATATTAGAATCTCAGGCGAAAGTTAAGTCTGAAAAGTGTTTGGTTACTTAAAAAACAAAACATACTAACTCTGATCTAGTTTAATGCCTACATTCAACAAATGAGAAAACTGAGAGCCAGAGTCAGTGTCTATGGCTAACGAATATGAAATTGTATAAAATCCATCAGTAGATTCTACAGATCCAGAGAAATGTTGTGCTCTAACATGGTCTAACCATGTTAAACTCAAAACAGCCATCTTGCCGGGGTGAATGCAAAGATTAATATCTCAACAAATGTGTTAAATACACCTAAAATAAAGGTTTAACACATATTACTCAAATTCCTTAAGAGACTGATTTTAAAGACAACTGCAGCCTAGGTTTCAACCAGATCCCAAAGTTTCTCTCTGCTAGCACAGTGCCTAGCAGGCCCTCAACAGATATTTACTGAACTGAAAACTCTCGGTGTGTAATATGGCTATTTATGTAATTCATTCTAACTCTACAAATACTCTGGAAAGAATTCTATTATGCTATTTCTTGTTGGTTTTTAAAGTTATCAGAATCCTAGCAAATCTTCAATTCTGCTACATTCAACCCTTTCAAATAATTAAACCATGAATTTCAGTTTTTCCCCAATAAATCATATCTTTAAATTCACTTATTTTGTACACAATGTGTTACAACCTCCTTTCACACACAAACAGTTGTGGAAAATTTCAGTTTTGCTGCCACAAAATCTGTACCCAGCAGAGGGGAACAGCCAGGAGCCAGACTGCCTGGGCTCTAATCCCGGTTATGTGCACCCCAGCAAGTCACTGCTCTCTGAGCCTGTGAGCTCACAGATGACATGTGTGGTACTGCCAACTTCAGGAGGCGATGGTGAGGACTACAGGAGTTAATAATGTACATGAAGTACACAGAGGATCACCTAGAGCAGAATAATAGCAATGAGCTAATTATCTATCATCATCTGAAAAAACAAGTCTCAAGAGTACACTGAAGCAAAATTACATAATCTTGGCATCATATTTTGTCAGTGATTCTACTGTATATATTTAACAACCAACCTTGCTCCTAAGAGTTACTTTCCTTATCCTTCTCCAACTGTGGATGCTTTGCTGTTCATGAAGCAGGCAAAAGGTACAACTATTTGATTGTTACACAAGTGTCAAATGAAAAGACTTACAGTTTCTAGTAATGTTAACCCTACCAGTGATTACAAGTGTTATTCCTATACTGGTCATTTATTTACAGCCGATTTAATCATTTCTCAGATTTTAAGCAAGCCTCTAATGCATGATCTTCCATTTTCACAGTGTTTATATGTAACTGATCTGATGCTTGTTACAAACTTAAATAAACAGTACTATAATTATACAATCTAAATTCCTAACATTTTAAAACTTCGTAAAGTTTTAAGACAACTGAGCTAGTCAATAAATTATCTTTTCAACATTTACTGCATTTCTTACAGGGTTCTATTCAACATGCACTGTCCTTGTTTACCAACAGTAATATTCCACTTGCTGGCTATAAAATACTACCAAATCATCTAACCTGATAAGTCAACATTGGAAAAAGGAACTGTTCACAGCTCTTCAGAGGGGAGCAAACTCCCACACCACCTATTCCAAGGGAAACTGAACCACAACACAAAGGTCAAATCTGGCCCATCGCCCGTTTTATGAAGGTTTTTTGGAGTACAGCCTCGCCTCGTCATTCACATGCTGCTCTGCCTACAGTGCAGAGGGGAGGGGCTGGATGAAGACGAGGCCCCAAAAGCCTGAAGGAGGGCCTGTCTGGCCCTTTATAGAAAAAGGCTCTGACTACCATCTAGTCCAACACTTTCATCGATAAGGATATAAAGGCAAAGAAAATAATTTGTCCATCATGCAGCCTGTATGTGAGAGATCTTATAGAATGTAAGAGCTCAAGCTACTTATTAATCAACTGTCAATATAACCACTTTTCAAGAAAAAAAGCTCTTAGGACTACAATGAGCAAAGAATTCTTACTACTACACAATTCCAGTCTCCATTTAAATAAAAAAAAAAAAGAATCACTTTAAAAATAAAGTTCTATTACCTCAATTCGTGGTTTTTTTGCTTCTGCCAAAACTTCATCTGCAGCTCGTTTGACTGTAAGAAAAAAAGAAATTAATGTACAGTTTGGGGATAGGTGTTTGAAAATTCAGTATAAACATGAAACAAGACATACCTTGAGTAGATCTCTGCAGACCTATTTCTAGAGGGGCACTTCTGTCTATACTGGCCGATGTTGCTGAAGATTTAAAAAGATACTTTGAGAGGATAAATATTTGAATATGTAGATTAGAAATTAATGCAAGGGAAATACTCAAGACCTGTTACCTTTCTTAATATAGGATTATGTCTCTTAAAAAACTGTTTTAAAGCAAGTTTGTAAAGGCATTTTATTATAAATAAGATTGACCTGTAATAGAAAGTATGTTAAGAGGTCAAACTATTTTTGACCCTTTAAGTTACAATCTGACGGAAATCAGCTACAAGGAACATACTCCCACATAATACAATGTAGGTATGTAGAAGTGTAAGAAAACATAAATAAAAATATAAATGTATGTACTAATTCACGAGGGATCAACATTAGCACACAGCTCTGAATCAGGTGGCGAGTAGTGAGCCACGTGACAACGTGAAACAAAGCGTAACACAGAGGGAATGGCAAGTGCATAGGATCTCAAGTCAGAAAAGCTACAAGAACCAGGGACACTGAGAGCCCAAGAGGTCACAGAGATGAGCAGAAGCATGGCTGGGCAGGTCAGGGAAGGAGGATGAGCTGTATTCCAAGCGTGATGGGAAGGCACAGGACCGCCTTGAGCAGGTGAGTGACACGATCAAGTTCAGATGCTCTTCTAAAACAGGCCCCTCTAAGTGGTGCTCAGAGACTACACGGTAGGAAACGAACAGCAAGACCTTCAAGAGGGCTGTGCAATGGTCGCAGGAAGAAGGTGGATCAGGGTGGTCATCCGATGCTAAGAACCTGTCATGCTTTCAAAGATAAAGAAAGGATTTGGCTGGTGGAGCTGGTGTAAAGGATGTGAGCTGTGACAGTATAGGAATCAAAGATTTCTCCAGGATTTGCAGCCTAAGCCACTACATGAATCAGGGACCATTTGCTGAGATGGGAACACTGGGAGACCAGACCCCCTCTTTCTGTGGCGAGAAGGGAAAGAGGGAGTCAGCACTCTATTTAAGATATGTTACATTTCAGACGCCTGTTCAATACCCAAGAGAAGATGCTGACAGTCAATTTATAAATGTGAAGCTCAGTAATACGTCAATGTTGGAGATAAGGAATCAAGAAAAAAAAAGTGAGGTGGACAATGAGTAGAAAGAGAACCTCAAGAGTCTGTTGCCCCAAATGGCAAGTCAAGAAAAGCTTTCCAAAGGGGAGTAAGCAGTCAACAGTATCAAATGCTACTGAGGTCAGGTTAGCTGTGAAAAGCAGAGACCAAAGGATCTGCCAATCATGCGTCAGCATTGACCTTGTAAGAGTGATTTGAGTGGGACAGTGAGGAAAAAGGTAGACTCAAGAGAGAATCAGAGGTAAAGAGGAAGCAGTGATACCACCCAACTCTTGCAAAGAATTTTGTAACAAAAAGAAGAAAACTGGAGCAGCAGAGAACAGGAAGCACGCGTGTGCTAAGTCTACTCAGTTGTGCTCCACTTTTTGCGACCCCATGGACTGTATCGCCAGGCTCCTCTGTCCATGGGATTCTCCAGGCAAGAATACTGGAGTGGGTTTCCATTTCCTCCTCAGGGGATCTTTCCTACCCAGAGATAGAACCTGCATCTTATGTCTCCTGAATCGGCAGGCAGGTTCTTTACCACTAGCACCACCTGGGAAGCCCAGCAAATAGGAAGGAGGGAGTTTAAAAAAAGTTTTTAATGAGAGATATTACTGTGTACATCCTAAAGGGAATGATTTAGAAGAGAACTGATGATGCAAGAGAGAAGCAAAATTTACAAAGGAAAAGTCTCTGAGAGAGCAAAAGGTGATGGACTCCATATGCAGGGAAGGGCTAGCTGGTCCTAGGAGTAAAGTACATACATGGTAACAGGAAAGAGAAAGCAGCTCGTGGACAGAGTTGCAGGTAGGGGAAGTTTATAATGAGCATTCACAATCTCTCCCCACTGATTCTTATTTCACAGGGAGTGGAAACCAATGCCTGTTTAACAGTGAGAGCAACTTAAAAATTACTCACATGCTTCACCATTAAGATATCCGAGTAGATCTTTTCGGTCAGGTCTTCTAACCACTGGAATATTTTCGGTCTAAAGTCAAAATTTTTAAATAGATATCAAATCAATAACAATTATAAGAAACTTTAGTAAAGTTAAACAACATTTAACACCTGAATTTTATTCCAACTTATCTTGGCAACATATATTAGAATCATATTTCTAGAAAATAACCGGACAGAACAAATCTAATAAAATCTTGAAAATGTTTAAGCATATTAATTTTTGGTAACTTTATTCTCAAAATTCCAGTAACATATACAAAAGATAACCATTAGAAATGAAACAATAACCCTAGCCCTCTTCAAAATATGAATTATATTCTTATTTTTTCCCTTGGATTATTCTAAGCATTTATTAATTCTACTCATGATGTTTTGGATTTAGTCCCATAGACTGCTCATTTTATTTAAGCTTTCCAAAGTGCCTTTGTTTCTCACACCCTAACCACACCTCCTCAAAATATGGTACTTGAACTCTTTCAAATAAACTAAATTAGCCACTAAAACTAAATTTTCGTAATTAACAGTGAGTACATGTCCCAAGAATATACACTGGGGAAAAGACAGGCTTTTCAATAAATGGTGCTTGGAAAACTGGACTGTTACAGGAACAAGAATCAAACTGGGCCACTTTCTTATAACATATACAAAAACAAACTCAAAATGGATTAAATACAACAATAAAACTCCAGGAGAAAATACAAGCAGTGTGTTCTTTGACATGAATCTTAGCAGTATTTTTCTGGATCTGCCTCCTCAGGTAAGGGCAACAAAATAAAAAAATAAACAAATGGACTACATCAAATTAAAAAGCTTTTGCACCATGAAGGAAACCATCAACAAAATGAAAAGGCAACCTCCTGAATGGCAGAAGATATCTGCAAACAATATATTCAATAAGGGATTAGCCTCCAAAATAGAATAACTCACACAACTCAACATCAAAAAACAATCAATCCGATTATGAAGTCATGGGAATGTAATGCATAGCATAAGGAGTATAGCCAACAATACTGTAAAGATGTTGTATGATAACAGACAGTTACCAGGTAGACTCACTGTGGTCATCAAGTCACAATGTATAAAATATCGAGTCACTATGTTGTACACCTGAAACTACTATTGCATGCTGACTATACTTCAATAAAGAAAATGACTAAAAAACAGGTACGTGTTGTTTAGGCATGGGAAAAAATTTAGGAGACTATACAGTAAAATGTTAATGACAGCTGTTTACTTTCTACATTACGTCTCTTTTCTTACCCTTGAGTGTGTATAAATTTTGTAAGCAGGAGAAAAAGAGTAAAAAATTAAATCTGGAAAATGTGTCTATTGTGCTAAATGAGTAGGTTTCCTTTATTCTCTGTTAGCAATTTGTAAAGAGGTGAGCAAAACAAATAAAACTGTATACTTTAGGCACCAAGTCGTCCTTGGACAATAAACTCAATGAATTCTGGTCATTACTACAGTTTTCCCCAGTTTGTGGGGAATGTAATGTAAACAAACAATGGCAGAGCACAGGGAAAAGCTTGTTACAAGATTATAGTTATAAACTCTCTGTTACTCTATATAGGCGACAACGAATAAGCATCGTTAATATTTTGGGTAATTACCTTATACTGAAAACTGACCATATTTTACTGCACCAAATATTCTGCACATACACCTTGATGATATGAGATAAACAATATTTAATCACTTGAAATTAATTTTTTTTTAAAGTTAGGTTATATTTTAATTTCTGCTTATGAGTATAAACAAGTAAGAGCGCACAGGTTTTGGGCTTGTTTTTAAAAACTAGTCTACATGGACTACCATTAACAGTTAAAAGATTTGAATTTTCTTTAAATTACTATATCTAAGTTTGAAAATACACTTGATCATTCAGTCACTAATGAATTATGTATTACGTTATCACCAACAGAAAATACGGGCTATGAGTCAGGAAAAGTTGTTTCAGAAAGTCTGCTCAAAAGAAAAAGCAACAAAGGAGTTAAAAATTTTGTAGAACCCTACTTTCCAAATTCTACCCTTTCGATCTAGCAAATATTCAAGAGAAATGATAGTTAAACCTTATGTGACCAAAGGTCCTAAGGACCACAGTAACAATTAGGGCATCAGTTATGTGCTATAGTCATTCCCCAGAAATATAATGTAAACCTAAACTAAGAGTCTGGACTATCTTTATTAGCTCAAAATGAATGGACCTATTCAACAAAACATTCTAATCAGTGCCTGATTTCATTTTTAAAGATCTGAGTTAACATAGCTTTATAGAGCACGATGCTTCTATTTTATACCACAATTTCCCAAGTCACAAATAATTTCACCCCACATATTGCATTTTTCAATACACACTTGACACTAAATATATATTTCTTGTTCAGAGAAGCAGTGTTCAAGCACTCTGAGGCAGAAAGCAGGCACATTTCAAGCATCTGAAAACAAATAAATTTATCAATAATGAAAAATGTTTGTTGATTAAAAATTCATTTTAAAAAGCCGTCTACTGGGTTCCCAGCAGTCCAGTAGTAAGGACTCTAATCCCTGAAAAAAGGAAAAAAAGGGGGGAGGAGGGGAAGCTGTCTACTAACTTGACTCTTTTTGATGCCAAAAAATCCTTTTTTCTTTGAGATTAAACTAGAGCTCCAAAATCACTGCAGATGGTGACTACCGTCATGAAATTAAAAGACGCTTGCTCCTTGCAAGAAAAGCTATGACCAACCTAGACAGCATATTAAAAAGCAGAGATACTACTTTGCCAACAAAGATCCGACTACTCAAAGCTATGGTTTTTCCAGTAGTCATGTATGGATGTGACAGTTGGACTATAAAGAAAGCTGAGTTCCAAAGAATTGATGCTTTTGAATTGCAGTGCTAGAGAAGACTCTTGAGAGTCCCTTGGACTGCAAGGAAATCCAACCAGTCCATCCTAAAGGAGATCAGTCCTGAATATTCATTGGAAGGACTGATGCTGAAGCTGAAACTCCAATACTTTGGCCACCTGATGTGAGGAACCGACTCAATGGAAAAGACCCTGATGCTGGGAGAGATTGAAGGTGGGAGGAAAAGGGGATGACAGAGGATGAGATGGTTGGATGGCTATCACCGGTACGACGGACATGAGTTTGAGTAGGCTCCGGGAGTTGGTGATGGACAGGGAGGCCTGGAGTGCTGCAGTCCATGGGATCACAAACAGTCGGACACGACTGAGCAACTGAACTGAACTGAACTGAACTGAAACTAGAGTTCTGAATATCAGGATCTTCCCACAGGCTTACTCAATTTTTAAAACATCCCTAAAAAACAACTCTGAAACTCCTACTGCTATAAACATTACCCACAACTCACAAGTTTAAAAAAAAAAAAAAATCACAAATTTTAAAAAATCCACATAAATTAAATTGATCTATTTTTGACCCCCCAGGAGACTTTCTTACAAATAAACCTTTCATTCTTTTGATCTGAAACTCTTCAGGGAAATTATCACCAAATAGGATCAACTATCAAATTCAAAACAAGTCTCTAAATGAATTCTACTTACAGCTGCACGTCGGACATAGACAGGATGAGATAGGTGCACATTATTTAGCAGAAATAAGATCGAATCCAATGTGTAGTACTCTCTAGGTTGGCCTTCCTTCCCAGTCCTGAAATGATTAAGACAAGATTTTTACTCACAATTCTAATACAACTCCTTGGGCTTAATCATATAGTATTATCTACACACACTGCTATCCAACAAAAGATATTCTTAAGAGTATGAAACCTAATAAGTGAAAATGTCATTTGGGCAAAAGGGACACAAATGGAAACAATGACAAAAAGCAAGAGGTAAGGAAAGTACTATTCAAACTTTATTACTACAGACTTTTTAGAATTTGGTACAAATTAGCTTCTGGGCTTTGTCAATAGAGAAACCTAATCAGGAAGGATCCATAAGAGAAGCAAACTGATTAAAAGAAACACTAGTCACTTAGGCTAAACTTGCAAGAAACATACCATGTTTTCTAAGTAAGATTCTGCTGAGAAAACACCCTTACCAACATTCTTTAATACTACAGTTAACTTCAGAGATATGATTCTTACGACTTCTCTCAAATTAAATCAGTGATGTAAAACCAAAACTAATTCTACCTGTGATAAAACAAAGTCATCCAGGAGTGCAAGCTCTTTCATGCAAATACATAATACTACTTGCTCAACAAATGTTAGTGTCCAATCTGACTGTCCTATTACATTCTCCCCACCTAGAAATATCAACATATTGCTTAAATTCATCTGAATATGGCCCAATATAATCAGTCCCAAACTTATTTTTCTAGCCTCTATTTCCAGTTTTTCTCTAAATCAGTATACCTCAAACCACATATCACTTATCAATCACTGTACTATGAAGTATATAATACAGGAATAACAAGTTGTATCTCTTCATGATATATTATAAAAAACAATGCACTGCATTCAGTAAGGGTAAATATTAATTTCATGCATATGTTTGCATTTCCATATACACAGAGAATAACACTCAATGAAAATACATATACTGTTGTGATTCACTGCTGCGAAAGTTTGAAATCTACTGTTCTAAGCGCTCTTTTCTTACTACTGACTTCACTCAGCTATCAAAACATTTCCTTTCCAGCTCTCAAGTCTTTAAGCATGCAGTTCCCTCAGCTGGAAAGACCTAGCCCACTACTTCGCCCTCAGAATTCCTATCCATCCCTTAACATTTGTTCATTCATTTATTCAAGAAAAACCTAGCATGTCCATAGGTCAAACACACTTCTATGAAAACTTTCCCAGCTAGAAGTGATTGCTCTCTTTAGGGACTGGAATTCGATTCTTATCAAGTTATGTGTCATCTCTTCCACTCTGACTGAGATAACCTCCTTTGAGGCACCGACCCAGGTTCTCAAAATTTTTTCCAGTTCTCGGATTGAACAGCCTTACGCTGTGAATATTCAACCATTTTTTAAAGAAAAACCAATCAGTTAAAAATTCAATCATGCCGAGCTCCTACAGTGTGTGGGGCAGAGGACTCCTAACCTCTTCCAGCTTGGTACTCCCCAAATCAAATAGACTTTTCTTCACATAAACTGTTAATTTGTTTTTAAAATGTAAATCTGCCTGTGCAAGTTCTTTTTGAAAGGGAAAAAAAAAAAAACACAGAAAACTCAGAATGATTTTACCCATCTCCACAAAGCTAATTAAACCGTAAGCCCATGATGCAAAAAAATAAATAAATAAAAACCAAGGAACTAAACTTCCCCTAGCTTTTCATCAACTCTTGCTAAAGCCCACTGCTCCCATTCAATCAAGCAAAATAAGTACGGATGTTTCTGTCTAGGGTTCTAGCTATCCAAAGGAAACGCCGCTGAGAGGGCTCACTCAAAAAGCCCCTCACGATGATCAGACCTTTTTTTCCTTTTGCAATATATATGCATATATCTTCTTTTTCAGATACTTTTCCCATGTAGGTTACCCACAGACCTCCCCTCGGGGGTGTCTTCCTTCAGGACTGAAACTCGGGCAACCCCCACCGGGATCCACATTCCCAGACACACTCTCTTCACGCACATTTGCCCCCAATCGCACACTCCATTCGTTCCCCATTTAGAACGGCGAAGTTGACTTCATTTCAGCAGGAACTTTCTCCCTGAGGGAGACCCCTGCCTTCACCTCCAACAGATTCCGACAACTCGTCCCAGGTCGCCGAAATCTCTTTTCCGTCCTAACCTGACGGAGTGGGTTCCCGTCTCTCTCTGCTTGAGGGAATAGCGAAAGGAGACGGAACCGACCGGGAGCTGCAAAGGGGCAGCAGAGACCATCGCAGAACAGCCTCCGAGAGGAGATTAAAAAAAACAAACAACTAAAGGACAAAAAGAGCCGCCCGAGGACCCGGCGGGGCGCTCCTTCATATGCACCTATGCACCCGGCCGGCTCTCCACACACAGGGGCAGCGACCTCCACACGGAGACAGAAACCTCCACACGGAGCCGCGGAGGAGAGACCCCTCCGGACGCCGCTCCTCCGGCGCCCCCCTCACAGACGAGCTGCAACTTCTGCTCCCGGGAAAACTTTTCCCCGGAGCACCCGTTTCCCTCCATACCCAAGGGGAGCGGGGGGGAGGGGTTCGAAGAGGGGGGGGGGCGGGGGCGCCCAGCCCTGCCCCCGGCCGCAGCAGACTCACCCCCAAACTACATAGTTGGTCTTCACATTCTTGGGCCAGGAGAACTCGCCGAAGATCACTTCGTCCCCTTTCACCACAATCTCCTTCTTCTGGATGTTGTACTGTCGCAGGACGCTGAGCACGTCCGCCATCTTCGCCCCCCTCGCCGCCGCCGGCCCCGGGCCCCGCCGCCGCCGCCGCGCCCGCCGCCCCCTTCGGCTGTCGCCTCAAACCACCCCCCTCCCCGCCCCTCTGCCTCGGCCGCCGCCGCCGCCGCCGCCGCCGCCGCCGCCGCGAGCCAACTGCAGCCGCACTGGCAGCCGTCCGCGCCTACGACAGCAGCGGGGGAAGGAGCCACCCAGGCCGCCGAGGACCCCGCGCTAGGAGGCAAGGCCCCGCCGCGGGCTGCCCGCGGAGAACGCCTGACCGCGCGCGCCGCCGCCGCCGCCCGCCACCAGGGGGCGCCGCGCCCGCCCGGGAAACGCCCCGCCCAGACACCCACTTGGCGCGCGGGGCCGACTCCCGGCCCGCAACTCACAGGGCGCGGGGACGCCGCGCCCACGTACGACGCACGTACGGGGAAGCTTTGCCCGGCGCACGCGCGGGAGCACGTACCTCATCCTCCTTTCCGCCCCCCCCCCCCCCCCGCCCCCGACCCGCCCTCCACGCTCAGCGCGCACGCGGCAGGCGACAGGTGCGCGCGCACCTGCGCGGAGGCTCTGGGACCTCAGTCCCCAGAGCGCGCACTGGGTGCTCCTCGACGGCCCCGCAGTGTTGGCCCCTGGCCAGGGCAGTGTGGTCTCTCCTTTAACCAGGCTGCAGCCTGGTGAGAGATTTGCAGAACCAAGGTTGCTGTCCCGACAGGTCGGACCTACCTAGCAAATGGCCTCTTGATAAACCCCCATAGAAGGGAAAGGTGTTTGGGGGAAGGTGTTGCTTTGAGGGTTATTTTTTATTTTGTGTTTTTAGTGGACTCACCTAGTGGAAAAGGCCAAAGATCAATGCCGGGGCACTGGTGTTTGTTAGCTACCTTTTGACCTTAGTCAAGTTACACACCTTCTCACAGAATCAATTGGTTAATGGAGAACATGGAATTAGTATAAGAAGGTAAAAGCATCACGCAAATAAAAAAATCATAAATATTGGATCTTCCTCCTCTCAGTTCCATAGATGGTGGCTTTTTCCATCTTGTCCCCTTCTCCTGGCCAGCCTCAAGGGGCTACAGTTTAATAGCTGTCTTCCGAGATGCTAATAGGAGAGTTAGAGAACGCAAGCTCAGTTTATTGATATAAATTCAATGTACTGTGGCATGTCTGCCTTAAACATATCCCATGGGCCATTAAAAAATAAAATTTCTCTTACTATAGCAGAAAAGGGGAAAAGTAAATTTTGTAATTGACGTAACCAAATTCTTTTACCTGATTTGAAAGAAAGCAATTTTCGTTATGTGCACTGCAGAGAGATCTATAGAAGAATGTGGTTCACTTTTCTGTATTCACTCTTCAGCCATTTTGCAGCTGAATTTGAGAAATTTTGACTATTCTGTAAATTTTCCTGTTACAATAGTATTTTCCTAAACTTCACCCCAAACACGTTAAAAAAAGAACCTTTTATTTATCCCCAGTACTATCTACTGGATTTATACTTATATCAGAGCATCCAGTACTACTTGACTATCTCACCGCAGAGGAATTCAAGGAAGTCAGGGTTTTATGATACATTAGGAGAGTCAGAGTCTCCTCAGAAGATACTGAACTTTATTTCCCACACAAATGATGGCTTAGTCCATTAAGGCTGCTACAGGAGAATGACATATACTAGGTGTCCTATAGACGGATTTATTCCTGATAGCTCTGAAGTCTAGGAAGTCAAGATGAAGGCACCAGTAGACTCAGTGTCTGGTGAGAGCCTGCTTCCTGCTTCAAATACCTGAGTCTTCATATTGCATCTTCATGTGGTGGGAAGAAGAGCGGTCTCTGAGGTCTTTTTTGAGTAAGGTCCTAGTCACCCCCACAAAGGTCTCACTCTTAGTACTGTCATGCTGGAATTAGAATTTCAACTTATGAATTTGAGGAGGACATGAACACTCAATTTTACAGCAATTACCAAAAACAGTCTCTCTTTGGAGGTAAATTAAGTTTTTTTTTTTTAAGGGTAATGATTCTTTTTTTTCTATTCTATTATAGTTTATTACAAGATATTGAATATATTTTCCTAGGCTATACAGTAAGCCATTGTTGTTTATCTGTTTCATGTATAGTAGTTTGTATCTGCTAATCCCAAACTCCAAGTAAACCAAGTTTGTTCTGTACATCTGTGAGTCTCTTTCTGTTTGTAAATAAGTCCATTTGTATCATAGTTTAGATTCCACATGTAAGTGATATCATACTACTTGTCTTTTTTTAATACTAATTATTTTATTGTATGCTGCCATCAGTGTATATAAAATAATTACCCTTGTGAAACAGAAAATTATGAATATTCAGAGAGGTAGACATTAAGGACTGAAAAAGTACAAGTTTGTATAGTATGGCACGTTACAGAGAGGCTTTTGTACAGGCTTCAAATTTAGCTTTCCTTTGAATATTCACTGGTTTATGAAAAGTGGTTTGGAAAACCTTGTCAAGATTCGTCTTACTACAAAAAGGAACAGACTTTCTGGGGCCTGAAGGGATTTGTATTTGAAGATACCCCAGTCAGCAGAGGGTCATGTTGAGCATTCTGCAGACAGAACTGTTTCAAATCTGTAGCTGCCTGGGAGAACTTCACCCGATTGAGCTCGGCCTCCAGCCGGAGCTGTTGAACCACTTTTTTCATAGCTGCGACACTGGATGAACCAGACATGGCGCACTCGAAAAGATGGCAGATTTGCGGGCTACTTGTCTTTCTTTGACTCAGTGTGATCATGTCTAGCTCCATCCATATTGCTGCAAATGACATTATTTCATTATTTTTATGGCCGAGTAGTATTACATTGCATACTATATCTTATTTATCCATTCATTTAGGTTGCTTACATGTCTTTACTATTGTAAATGGTGCTGCTATGAATATTGAGGTGCATGTATCTTTTCAAATTGGGGTTTTCTCCAGATACATATCTAGGAGTGGGATTGCTGGATCATGTGGTAATTCTATTTTTACCTTTTAAGGAACCCTCAAACTGCTTTCCATAGTGGCTGCACCAATTTATATTACCACCAACAGTGTAGAAGGGGGTACCATTTCTCCACACCTTGGGAGTAATGATACTTAATGTAGTGAAATATAGCATTAGTAATCTATTGCTTGTAACAGTCAAAGGGCTGAAAATTGCAGATCATTTAGTTTAAATCTCTTAAAAGTGCCCCACTAATATTGGTTCAGTAATGGTGTCAAAATACAGTCAAAGGCAAGGTCAGTCGTAGAGCTGAAAAATTAGAAAATTAATTTTTCCAGTAGTCATATATGGATTTGAGAGTTGGAGCATAAAGAAGGCTGATCACCAAAGAACTTATGCTTTCAAATTGTGGTGCTGGATAAGCCTTTTTTAAGAGTCCTTTTGGACTGCAAGGAGATCAAAGAAGACAATCCTAAAGGAAATCAACTCTGAAATTTGTTGGAAGGACTGATGTTGAACTGAAACTCCAGTACTTTGGCAGCCTGATGCGACGAGCTGACACATCAGAAGAGATCCTGATGCTGGGAAAGATTGAAGGCAAAAGGAGAAAGGAATGGCAGAGGATGAGATGATTAGATAGCATCATTGACTCAATAAACATGAATTTGAGCAAACTCCGGGAGATATTAAAGGACAGGGAAGCATGGTATGCTGCAGTCCATGGGGTCACAAAGAGTCGGACACGAGTTAGCAACTGAACAACAACAAATAGAAAAATATTGAGAAATTAGCCTTGTTTCTTGGTCTTAGAATGAAAGCTGCTCATTTTCTCCAGTCATTATCATCTTCTAAAGAATTCCTAACAATCCTCAATGTGAAGTCTGCTAGTAGAATGAAGTCCAGTGGGACTTCCCTGGTGGCCCAGTCCTTAAGAATCTGTCTTGCAGTGCAGAGGACTTGGGTTTGATCCCTGGTCAGAGAACTAAGATCTGACATGCCCTGGGGCAATTAAGCCCATGCATTGCAGCTAGAGAAGCCCTGTGAGCTGCAACTAGAGAAATAAGCCCATGCACCACAACAAAGACTCAGCAAAGCCAAAATTTAAAGAGTGATTTTTCAAAAAGAGAATACTGGAGGACAGGAAACCAGTAATTACCTCACTAATTTTTTTCTCCATGAATGTGCATTTTATATCATTTTAATAATTTGGAAGTAGTAAAAATAAGCATACATACCACCCAGAGGCATTTGTGTATTTTGTTAATCCATTGCTTTTCCTAAAAATAGGAGTAAAGAAAAATTATGTTTAGTAACCAGTGGTTTTTCATTCTGCTTTTTACTTAGAAATTATCCAGGCTTCAAAAGATTCGTTATTAGTTAATTTAATTCTGTGTCTCACATCTTAAAGTTAGTTAAGGATCTGGAATTTATGATTTTTAGCTAACACATTAATCCCTCATTATTTGTAGCATTCTAAGAATTTAACTATTGAAAAAGATATCTGTTATTACCATTTCATTTAGTTAAATACAATTACATATATTTTATTTTTATATATTTATTTATATATACTGCTGCTGCTGCTGCTAAGTCGCTTCCGTCGTGTCCAACTCTTTGCGACCCCATGGACGGCAACCCATCAGGCTCCTCCGTTCCTGGGATTCTCCAGGCAAGAACACTGGAGTGGGTTGCCATTTCCTTCTCCAATGCATGAAAGTGAAAAGTAAAAGTGAAGTCGCTCAGTCGTGTCCAACTCTTTGCGACCCCATGGACTGCAGCCTACCAGGCTCCTCCGTCAATGGGATTTTCCAGGCAAGAGTACTGGAGTGGGGTGCCATTGCCTTCTCCGTTTATATATGCACACATGTATGAATATAATTTTAATCATGTTGTAGAAACAATGATAATTCATTTAACTCATAAAGCCAACTTTGCAAATTTAAGAAATTTAAATTAAGAGAAGTTTAACCCTAGTCCTATATAAAACAAAATATTGTGTTGACATTATTTTTATATAGTAAATTAAAATGTAAAATACATACTATAAGGTCTTTTTTCTTTTGGAATTAAGTTAAGCTTTGTCTTCTTATAAGTATGTAACTAGGGCTATTCAGTAAAAACACTTCTCAGGGTTCACAAAATAAATGCTTAGAGTTTGACAAATTTTTTTAAAAAAATATTTTGACTGTTTATCTGGACTAGATATTCCTAACTATGCCAGTTAGAAAGCTAAGCATACAAGTTAATGTTGTGGTGTGAAACATAAAGGAAGAAGGTTTGGGACATGGCAGTGGCAGTTTTTGATTGCAAGGAACCCACGAGAACAGCAGTGTTCCCCAAAGATATGCTTGTACAACGCTGCTGGAAGTTGGCCAAAGGCTCAGCATCACCAAACACAAGTTGGACAAAGCTCTTGCTTTGAACCAGTTGAAATTAAAGGAATCAGGGACACAAAGACAAGACTCAGGAGAAAGTCTTTGTATAATTTTAAAACAGAGACTTGAGGCAAAGTTGGTTCAGAGACACTGGTCCAAGGAGACTGTCCTCATCAGCCCAGGACCAGCTCAAGCATAGACTTATGAGGTCTCTGCCTGTCCTCTTCCTATAGCCTTTCCCTCTAATAGACAAAAAAAGAAGCAGACAGGCCTCAGGGAAAAAAATGTTAGAAAGCTAGAAAACAATTTCACTAAGGAGCAGTTCAGATAACCGATATCTGATAACAGATACTCTTCTGATCAGATAACAGAAGGATCCCCTGACACTTTATTCCGAGGAAAAGAAAGTAAAACCCAACACGAAGGCCCTCAACAAAATACTGGAGCTCAATTAAACATCAGTTTACCTCCCCATTCCAGGAATGAGGGCTTTAATCAGGAGACTATGGAAGAGATTTCAGCCATTCAGCCTAGAAAGTTGTGGGTCCTGTCTGTAGCCATGAAAATCTGAACTCAGTCTTGGTGGAAATTTCACTTCTGTCAATGACCTTCAAAGAGTGACCACCAGGAGCCCACTGTAGGGGAGAGGCAGTCCGCCAAGGGCCCTGGGTGCCCCTCTGTGTTCTTTCTGAGGTTGCCAGACTGCAAGGTTCACCCATCTTCTGATTCTAAATAGTTTCTGTGTTAAGTAACAGAGGCAACTACATGTCAAGGTAACTGCAACCTCACTTCTGTTCAGCCGGCAGGCAAAAGAGACCGGTTTAATGGCATCTTGTCATAACCTTTGTTATTGTTCGAAAAGCGCTGGACGCTTAGCCCTGGGTTCTTTTTCTGTAAAGCAACACCCTGAATATATATACTGGTGTCATCTGGCCCTCCACATCTCCCTGTTAGAATTGGGGCCCTGGAAACCAGTGTAAACATGCTGACAGTCTAGCCACTGCTTCCAGTAATAAAGTCCTTCTTCTCTGATCCAGAAATCTTGTGTCTTTTGTCATCATCTCTGAAACTGATGCAAATTAACTTGGCAGCTTGTAAGTACAATAAAATCTCAGACCCTTCACAGTTCTTGACCAGGAGTTGGGAACTTTTTCTTGAAGGGTCGAATAAGAGATATTTTAGCATTTGTGAGACATATAGTCTCTGTTACATATTCTTCCTCATTTGTTTGTTTGATTTGAAACAATCCTTTGATTTACAAAAATCACTCATAGCTTTCAAGTCATAGGAAAACAGGCCTCAGAGAAGATTTGGCTTGAGTTTGCTGGCTGTTATTCTTGATACATTTATTAGTCAAAGGAAGTTGGGCATATTGACTGTTTGCTATAAGAAAGACTACACATTATGTTTATCTGTACATTTTCTCTGTAACAGGATGTTAGGATTACTGTAGGTTTTGGGGCTTGACTTAGGTAATTTGGGGAACTATTTATGGATGTGGAGCTTTTCTCAGCTTATGACTGGATATCTTACTTTTCTCCAACACATGGACTGATAAACATTTTCTGTAAAGAGCCAGATGGAAAAAACACTTTAGGCTTTTCAGGTTACCTATGATCTCTTTCACATATTATCCTTTGTTTTTATTTTTTTTTCCTTTAAAAAATGTTAAAAACCATTCTTCACTCAAAGGCTGTATGGAAACAGTCAAGGTCCAGATCTGGCCTTATCTCGAAGGCGAGAGGAATGAAGTGTAACTGGCGAAGGAGCCCCGATAGTGCTCATGGTTTGATGCGTGCTCAGATCTGATTCCTGAGTGATCTTGTTTTGTCTTGATCCATCGTGGTCACAGAGTGATCTCATTTGAAGTTAGTGCTCTGTGAAATTCTCTGTATTTAGCAAGAGAGCATCATGGCCTCGCTGTTGGTGTGGACCCAGGCCCTAGATGGCAAGGACAACTTTTCTGTTTGTGAACGGACAGAGGACCAGACTGACTTCTCTCACTACTGTTAGCCTAACTGGGTCCGCCTCAGGTGCCCTGTAAGATTTACCCTTTACAGCAAACAGTTTGATGGACCTCATAGCATACTGGAACATTGGTGAGATTTGAATTAGAGAAACCTGAGATCAAATTTCAATTCTGTCAGCAGTCAGTCTAGCCTTGGTTCTGTTACTTGCCCTTCCTGCTTTCATTCCTGGTTAGAGATAGGAATATTTCATCATGGGGTTTGGTTTCAGACTACTTGGATTAAAAACCCAATCTATTAGCTGCATAACTCTAGACAAGTTACTTAACCTCATGGTGCTTTGGGTTCTTTATATGTAAAATGGAGGTAAGAACAAATCTGTTTCATAGGGTGGCTAAGAATAGTCAGTGAAATAACATGTCAAGTACACTTGATCCTTGAACAACAGATTTGGAATTCATCTGTCCACTCATACATGGATTTTTTTTTCAATAGTAGGTACTACAGTCCTGCACAATCTGAGGTTGTTTGGACTCCCGGATGCAGAACCTTAAATATAGAGAAATCGAGGATACAGAAGACCAACTAGGAATTACACATGGGGATTTCTGACTGTGCAATGCCCTTAACCACAGCATTGTTCAAGGGTCAACTGGATTTCCCAAGTAAGCTGTTGTTTGCCAAGTGAGTTTCTATATTGGAATCACTCGAACGCAGCATCTGACATATCATTAAGTGTGAGTTATTTTCCCCTCTTCATGGTGTTGATAACCTCCTTTTCACCTGGGAGAGGGTCAGGCATTTTGATCTTTGTTACCTTGTAGGAGGATGGAGTGAAGACAGCAATGGTCTTCTGCAGGTTCCAGGTCCCTTCCTTCTAGCTCAGACCTGGAGCATTGCTGAGAGGTTCTCTGTGTGCCTTGGACCTACCCCTTTACCTATTTTTCTCCTTCCTTCACCTCAGCTGTCCAGACCACCTGGGCCTGCTTCATCCACAGCTTCATGGTGAATCCCTTTGTCAGTCACTTCTAATCTGTCTTCTGCTACCACCATATGACCATTCATGAGAATTTGGTCCCTTGAAAGGTAAGAATGTCTTTCCTCTTACAAATCTAAGAATCTGTGTAAATTCTCACTCCCTCACTCCCATTAATGTCTTTTTTTTTTTTTTTTTTTTTGCTACTATAGACTCTCCTCTCTTTTCAGAAAACTTTTTCCCTTCATAATTTTGCCTACGTTGTCCTGTGTGGATTTCCAGAAAGGATAAAAGATAAAATTCAAAGAAAAAGAAATGGGTTACTAAAGTCTCTCTATGTCCCTTGCCCCTTTTTTAATTTTTACGATCACTTTAATATTTCCTTGGCTGTGCCATGCAGCATGTGGGATCTTAGTTCCCCAACCAGGGACAGATCTCACACCGCTTGCCATGGAAGTGGAGTCTTAACCAGTGGATCAGCAGGGATTTCCTCTCCGCACCTCCCCCACCCGGAACTGTGCCATCTCTTGTTTGTAGGAAAGCTGAAGTCTCCCAGGCTTCCCAAAGTCACAGAGTAGCATTCTCGAGCAGTTGACGATTAGGACAACAGAGTCAAAGACTCTGTCTGATGCACATCGCTGAGTTGTTTTACAGATACTGTAACTGCCACCAGAGGACATGACATAGCTATTCCAACCTGAACAGTACTGAGTCTATGGCTGGTACGATTCTAAGAACTGGCCTCAAGAACATGGGATTAACATTATTGCTCATAGTAATCTATATCTTTGTGGGCATCAAAATAATTGTAACCTGCTCTGCCGATATACTTATGGGGGCAGATAAAATCGTCAGCGAAGAGAAGCTACAGACCTATGTTGACATCTTCCCCTCGGAGGAGATGGCGCCCTCTGTCAGCATGAGAAAGTTACAGAAGATAAACCTTGGCCCCCAGTCCCACAGAAACTAAATGATGTCTAACAATGGGGCATTGAAACAGCTCTTCTGACCAACCTAGACAACATATTGAAAAGCAGAGACATTACTTTGCCAACAAAGGTCCGTCTAGTCAAGGCTATGGTTTTTCCAGTGGTCATGTATGGATGTGAGAGTTGGACTATAAAGAAAGCTGAGTGCCAAAGAATTGATGCTTTTGAACTATGGTGTTGGAGAAGACTCTTGAGAGTCCCTTGGACTACAAGGAGATCCAACCAGTCCATCCTAAAGGAGATCAGTCCTAGGTGTTCATTGGAGGGATTGATGCTGAAGCTGAAACTCTAATACTATGGCCACCTGATGCGAAGAATTGACTCATTGGAAAAGACCCTGATGCTGGGAGGGATTGGGGGCAGGAGGAGAAGGGGACGACAGAGGATGAGATGGTTGGATGGCATTACCGACTCAATGGACATGGGTTTAGGTGGACTCCGGGAGTTGGTGATGGACAGGGAGGCCTGGCGTGCTGCGGTTCATGGGGTCGCAAAGAGTTGGACACGACTGAGCGACTGAACTGAACTGAACTTCTGCCCCTTTCCTGTTTGCCCACTTCTGTCCCCTCTGACCTTCAAAGAACCTAAGAATGAGGTCACTAGGCGATATAACCTAACTCCTGACTTAGGCTCTCCTGAATGCACACCATCCCTTGTCTAATCTGTCAGTTCTTTTCCTAGATAAAAAGAAGTAAGAATGAAGAGTTAAATAATTGAAGAATGATTAACTTTTTCTACCCAAAGACCTCTTAAGGACCTGCAGGCAGATCCTGCCTGCAGATAACATCTGAAGAAAGAATCAGCCAGTCTGCTCTCTGCCCACAAGGGACAATGATGCAGAACCCAATCACCTGCCTCCATGATTCACTGAGATTCTACCCTTCACCTCACTTTTCCCTTTAAAAATCATCATGGTTGAGCAGGATCTTTGGGGTTGGTCTCTGGATATGAGTCCAGATTGTCAACTTTTCTGGTTAAAGCACCTTTCTTTTCTACTGGCACTTGCCCTCAGATTATTGGTTTTTGAGCAGCAAACAGCTGAACCTGAGTTCTGTAACAAGTCCAGCCTCCTCTTAAGAAAAGAAATAAGACAGCACAAAGCACAAAGTCCATGGAGACAGAGAGGAGACAAAACTTTGGAATGCAAAGCTGCTGCTGCTGCTAAGTCGCTTCAGTTGTGTCCGACTCTGTGCGACCCCATAGATGGCAGCCCACCAGGCTCCTCTGTCCACAGGATTCTCTAGGCAAGATTACTGGAGTGGGTTTACATTTCCTTCTCCAATGTAAAGGTTAGGAAACATTTATCACAAATACTGTTTGTTCAACACCAGATGGCACTCCGAGTTATTAATTTGTCTAGTGCAAGGCTTATAGACGACCCAAGATCTTTTTTTTTAATGTGAGGTATGGCTGAGTTATAATATTATAGAAGTTGCAGGTATGCAATACAGTGATTCACAACTTTTAAAGGTTGTACTCCATGTATAGTTATTATAAAATATTGGTTCTATTCTCTGTGCTGTACAACCTATCCTTAAAGTGGAAGTGAAGTCACTCAGTCATGTCTGACTCTGCAACCCCATGGACTGTAGCCTACCAGGGTCCTCTGTTCATGAGGTTTTCCAGGCAAGAATACTGGAGTGGGTTGCCATTTCCTTCTCTCTGTAGTTTATCTGTTTATGCATATTAGTTTGTACCTCTTAATCCCTAACACCTATCTTGCTCCTCCTCTCTTCCCTCTCCCCACTGGTATGCACTAGTTTGTTCTCTATATCTGTATGTCCACCCAAGATTTAAAAAAAACAATTTGCTCACACTTCAAAACAAAATATTTTCTGGTCTTGTCATTCCAAGTCTATTGACCAGAGACTTAAGAACACACATATTAGGAATGTAGAAATGACACAGAAGTTAAGAAGTGCTTGACAAAAAATAAAAGCTAAATAAATATTTTCATTAGAGCATGTGTGTGTGTGTGTGTGTGTGTGTGTGTGAGTGTGTGTGAGTTGCTCAGTTGTGTCTGACTCTTTATGACCCCATGAACTGTAGCCTGCCAGGCTCCTCTGTCCATGGAATTCTCCAGGCTAGAATCCTGGAATGGTTGCCATGGCCTCCTCTGGGGGATCTCCCTGAACCAGGAATCAAACCTGTGTCTCATGTCTTCTACATTGGTAGGTGGGTTCTTTACCACTAACACCATCTAGGAAACTCTTCATTAGAGCCTACTGGATGCTAAATCTTCAGTGAATTAAAGTGGTAGAGCTACAACATTCTTTAAGAAAAGTTCCCCTAATTCACGAGTTAGCTTTCTTTTCCTTCTTAAGTATGTCCAGGGCATACTTGGTTGAGGAATTCCAAGTCTTCCATATAGGTATAAAATACTCCCTATCTGTTTTTCTGTCCCCTATTCTCCAGGCTCAGAGCATTTAAATATCTCTCAGTTTGACACTTACAGATTCTGAGTAACTTTTGACATAATCCTTTCCCTTCTTGCTATGCTGGCGGATACTCTAATCTACCTATCAAAGATATTTTCTTATTCTTTTCATTCTTGAATGAGGAACTTGAGCTGTATGCCTTCTGAGTATAAGAACTTAAATAACATTTGACATCCCCATTCATTATGGCTTACCCTGGGTTTCTACAAAAAGATCAGATAGGTCCTTGTGGTGTAATAAAAATATATATATTTGAGTTTTGCTCCTGGTTTGGTTCCCAGCAAAGAGCTCCTAAAACTCTTGCAATTTCCTGAGTGATTGAAGTGTCTTCTTATCCATAACAAATCTCTTTCTCTCATAACTGAGTTTATGTTAATGAAATTATTATTATTTTTTACTCATTTAATTTTGGCCATGCTGGGTCTTCATTGCTACTCGGGCTTTCTCTGGTTGCGGTGAGCAGGGGCTACTCCTCGCTGTGATGCGCAGGCCATGGCTTTTCCTGTTGCCAAGCACGGGCTCTGGGACACATGGGCTTCAGTAGTTGCAGCTCATGGGCTCAGTAGTTGTGGCACATGGACTTAGTTGCCTTGTGGCAAGTGGGATCTTTCCAAACCAGGGATCCCAGTGTCCCCTGCAGTGATAGGAGAATTCTTAAACCATGAACCATCAGGGAAGTCCTGGTGAAGTATTCTTGATGGCCCCATATTTAGTTTCAAGGGAAGCGCTAGCTATGCTTAAAAGATGGACTTTCAATGCCTCTTGCCCCTTCCCCAAACACACATCTCAAAGGAAGGGACTGTTTCAAGTACCACCAAGTCAGTGATCCAATCAGCATCACCCACCCAATGGGACTTTTATACAACTCTGGAGTAACAAGTTTTCAGGGAGCTTCCAGGTTGGTGAACAGGGTGATTTGCTGGGAGGGTGCTGCTCCTGGAGAGAGTGCTGGACTTTGGAACCCAACCTTCCCCCAGCTGCACCTCAAGCATTACTCCTATTTACCTGTTGCTGGATTGTATCCTACATAATAAAACTGTAATTATAAATACAGTGCTCTCCTGAGTTTTGTTTGTTTTGTCAGTTATTGAAGCTGAGGTGAGGTCATAGTAACTTGTAAGTTTATAACTGGCTAAGCATTAGTGTGGGCAGCCTGGACACCCCATTAGTGGCTTGTGTTTGAAGTGGAGGCGGTGTTATAGGACTGAGCCTTTGATCTTTGGGGTCTATGTCAATTCCGGGAAGTTAGTGTCAGAATTAAATAGAATTGCAGAACACCCAGGTGATGTCAGAGCATTGGAAAACTGGATGCTGTCTGAAAAACCAGAGTCCTTATCAAGCTTTCCTGTGAAATAATGTGTAGTAATTTTTGTACTTGTTGAATGAGAAACTCTGTAATGCCAAAAAGCTTGTAATGAATTTCAGGCATAGTTTTAAACTAATGTGCTTTTAATTTAGAGTTGGAGTCTATTTGGGAGGAAAACACAAGGGGGAGACATTGTTCAGAATAAGACAGTGCATGGGCATACATAAGTTTGTTTTTACCTTTTCAAATGGGGGTGTTTTTAACAGCGATGTCAAAGTAAAAATATGACACCTCTGTAAACAACAAAGTTTACACTGAACTTTACAATGTTCAAAAATTTATTGAATGAAAATAAAAACAACAAAAAACAAATGGGATCTAATTAAACTTAAAAGTTTTTGTACAGCAAAGGAAAAGAAACCATGAATAAAACAAGCAAGACAACCCTCAGAATGGGAGGAAATATTTGCAAACGAAGCAATCAACAAGGCTTTAATTTCCTAAGTATACAAGTACCTCATGCAGCTCAATATAAAAAAAGAAACAGACAACCCATCAAAACTAGGAGAAGATCTGTATAGATATTACTCCAAAGAAGACGTACAAGTGGCCAAAAAGTATATGAAAACATCAACAGCACTAATTATTGGAGAAATACTAATCAAAACAACAGTGAGATATTGTCTCACACTGGTCAGTACAACCACCATCAGAAACCTACAAATAATAAATGTTGGAGAGAGTATGAAGAAAAGGGAACAATCCTACACTATTAGTGGGGATTTAAATTGGTACAACCACCTATGGAGAACAGTATGCTGGTTCTATTAAAAAAACTAAAAATAGAACTACTATATGACTTAGCAACCCCACTCCTGGGCACCTACGTGAAGAAAACCAGAATTCAAAAAGATACATGCACCCCAGGGCTCTCTGCAGCCCTTTGCAATAGCCAGGACACAGAACCAACCTAAATGTCCATCAACGGATGAATGGATAAAGAAGACATAGCACATGTATACAATGGAGTGTTACTCAACCATAAACAAGAACAAAATAATGCCATTCATAGCAACATGGATGAACCTAGAGATTGTCATACTGAGTGAAGTAAGTCAGACACAGAGAGAGAAATATCACACCAATTATATGTGGAATCTAAAAATAAAAGGTACAAATGAGCTTATTTACCAATGGAAGTAGAGTTACGGAGGTAGAAAACAAAATTATGGTTACAGGGTATAAAGGAGGGGCGGGATGTATACACACCATGATACATAAGATATCACAGTGTATATACGTCAGTTCCCTGGTGGCTCAGATAGTGAAGAATCAGCCTGCAATGCAGGGGACCTGGGTTCAATCCCTGGGTTGGGGAGATCCCCTGGAGCCTGGCAACCCACTCCAGCTCACTTGCGTGGAGAATCCCATGGACAGAAGAGCCTGGTGGGCTACACCCCATGGGGTGGCAAAGAGTAGTCAGACATGACTGAGCGACTAACACTTTCACAGTACTCTGTAATGGCCTATGTCAGAAAAGAATCTTAAAAAAAAAAAAAAAAAGAGTATATATGTGTGTGTGTGTGCATGCGTGTATGTGTGTGTATGTATGCTTAGTTGTTCAGTTGTGTCCAGCTCTTTGCAACCCTTTGAACTGTAGCCTTTCCTCTGTCCATGGACTTTTTTGGCTAAGAATACTGAAGTGGGTTGTCATTTCCTCCTCCACGGGATCTTCCCAACCCAGGGATTGAACCCTGTGTCTCCTGCATTGCTAGCAGATTCTTTACCCGCTGAGTCATCAGGGAAGCCGGTATATATGTATAGACACACACATATATATACACACACATACATACATAAAAGTGATTCACTTTGCTACACATCTGAAACTAACACAACATTGTAAATCAACTATACTCTAATAAAAATTAAAGAAAAATTGTTAAAAGATAGAGTGTTATTTCTTATTAGTTCCTCATTATGAGGGATACCTTTTTGTATCCTATGTTTAGAACAGAGACTGACATAATAACAGATGAAGTAATACAGTAAAACAGACCTAGAAAATGAATATAATGTGAAATCCACAGGATTTTAACAAAACACACAGGACTTCAACGAAATATCAGGATTTCTCTAGGCTGTGTTATGTGTGGTAGACTGCAAAATGGTCCTTTGCTCACCATGTGGAGGTCAAACCCCTGCAACCTGGGAATGCTACCTTATGTGGAAAACTGAGTCTGCTGAGGTAATTTAGTGAAGGGCCTAGAGGTGAAACCATCCAGGATTATCCTGCTGGGCCCTCGTCTATACACAATGTCCTTGTAAGAGACTAACAGATGAAAAGGGGGTATGAAGACAGAGGCGGAGATTGAAGGGATGTGGCTACAAGTCAAGAAACACTTTGGAGCCACTAGACGTGGAAAAGGAAGGAAGTGAATTCTCCTCTATAGTTGCCTCTAGAAGGCACAGCCCTGCCAGATTTTGGACTTTTGGCTTCCAGAACTGTGAGAGAATAGATTTCTGTTCTTTTAAGTTTGTGGTAGTTTTTTTAACAACAGCCCTAAGGAAACAACAGTAATACAAAGGCCGATCCTTGAGGATTCACCATCGCGTTCTATTTAAAGGAAGAGTTTTAGAGGAAGAATTTTCAAAGGTTCCTTCCTAGACGGCTAAGGTCCACAGGCTGGACCCACTCTAGAGAACCTCCCTTTAGGTTCTTTCAGGGAGATCTCATTTACTGATCTTAGTGAAAGCTAGGAAGGGGAAAACACTGCTTTTGATGTAAACACAGTGTGTGAGCTTTAACTGACAATTAAAATATAAAAAACAAGAATGAAAACACATTTAAAGATATGTTAATTCTTCTAATGAATAACACATTGAATCATGAAAAAAATTATATAATGCCTAAAACTGTGTTTGGAGCTTCCCAGTTGGCTCAAGTGGTAAAGACCCCACCTGCCAATGCAAGAGACGTAAGAGATGTGGGTTCAATCCCTGGGTTGGGAAGATCCTCTGAAGGAGGGCATGGCAACTCACTCCAGTATTCTTGCCTGGAGAATCTCACGGGCAGAGGAATCTGACAGAGCTATGATCCACATGGCTGCAAAGAGTTGGACACGACTGAAGTTACTTAGCATGCATACTCACAGGTTGTAATTAACAATGTATTCTTGATCTACCTATACTGGCCATCCCCTCTTATAGCCACAGCTTACATGTAAATAGGCTGGCATATTTCTTCTTATGCCATTGTAGACATCACAATTTTGCCTCCAAAACACCACTTCTGTAGCTACTCAGAGTTCAATTCAGTTCAGTCACTCAGTCGTGCCCATCTCTTGTGACGCCTTGGACTGGAGCACGACAGGGCTCCCTGTCCGTCACCAACTCCCGGAGCTTACTCAAACTCATGTCCATAGCATCGGTGATGCCTTCTAACCATCTTACCCTCTGTCGTCCCCGTCTCCTGCCTTCAATCTTTCCCAGCATCAGGGTCTTTTCCAATGAGTCAATTCTTCGCATCAGGTGGCCAATGTATTGGAGCTTCAGCTTCAGCATCAGTCCTTCCAATGATATTCAGGACTGATTTCCTTTAGGATTGACTGGTTTGATCTCCTTCAGTCCAAGGGACTCTCAAGAGTCTTCTCCAACTCCACAGTTCAAGAGCATCAACTCTTTGGCACTCAGCTTGATTTATTGTCCAACTCTCACATCCATACATGACCAGTGGAAAAACCATAGCTTTGAGTAGATGGACCTTTGTTGGCAAAGTAATGTCTCTGCTTTTTAACATGCCATCTAGTTTGGTCATAGCTTTTCTTCGAAGGCGCAAGCATCTTTTAATTTTATGCCTGCAGTCACCATCCGCTGTGATTTTGGAGCCCCCCAAAATAAGATCTCACACTGTTTCCATTGTTTCCCATCTATTTGCCATGAAGTGATGGGACCGGATGCCACGATCTTAGTTTTCTGAATGTTGGGCTTTCAGCCAACATTTTCACTCTCCTCTTTCACTTTCATCAAGAAGCTCTTTGGTTCTTCTTCACTTTCTGCCATAACTGTGGTGTCATCTGCATATCTGAGGTTATTGATATTTCTCCCTGCAGTCTTGATTCCAGCTTGTGCTTCATCCAGCCCAGCATTTCTCATGATGTACTCTGCATATAAGTTAAATAAGCAGGGTGACAATATACAGCTTTGATGTACTCCTTTTCCTATTTGGAACCAGTCTGTTGTTCCATGTTCAGTTCTAACTGTTGCTTCTTGACCTGCATACAGGTTTCTCAAGAGACAGGTCAGGTGGTCTGGTATTCCCATCTCTTGAAGAGTTTTCCACAGTTTGTGGTGATCCACACAATCAAGGCTTTGGCATAGTCAACAAAGCAGAAGTAGATGTTTTTCTGGAAGTCTCTTGCTTTTTTGATCATCCAACCAGTGTTGGCAATTTGATCTCTGGTTCCTCTGCCTTTTTCTAAATTCAGCTTGAACATCAGGAAGTTCACAGTTCACCTACTGTTAAAGCCTGGCTTGGAGAATTTTGAGCATTACTTTGCTAGCATGTGAGATGAATGCAATTGTGTGGTAGCTTGAGCATTCTTTGGCATTGCCTTTCTTTGGGATTGGAATGAACTCAATACCAGAGAAATAAACGACCCAATTAAAAAAAATGGGCCAAAGAACTAAACAGACATTTCTCCAAAGAAGGCATACAGATGGCTAACAAACACACGAGAAGGTGCTAAACATCACATCATTATCAGAGAAATGCAAATTGAAATCACAATGAGGTACCATCTCATGCCGGTCAGAATGACTGCCATCAAAAAGTCTACAAACAATAAATGCTGGATTGGATGTGGAGAAAAGGAAATGCTCTTACACTGTTGGTGGGAATGCAAACTAGTACAGCCACTATGGAGAACAGTGTGGAGATTCCTTCAGAAACTGGAAATGGAACTGCCACATGACCCAGTAATCCCACTGCTGGGCATACACACTGAGGAAACCAGAATTGAAAGAGACACGTGCACCCCAATGTTCATCGCAGCACTGTTTACAATAGCCAGGACATGGAAGCAATCTAGATGTCCATCAGCAGACAAATGGATAAGAAATTTGTGATACATATACACAATGGAATAATACTCAGCTATTAAAAGGAATGCATTTGAATCAGTTCTAATGAGGTGGATGAAACTAGAGCCTATTATACAGAGTGAAGTAAGTCAGAAAGAAAAATGCCAATACAGTATATTAACACACACACACATATATATATATATGTGGAATTTAGAAAGACGGTAATGATGACCCCATACAAGAGATAGCAAAAGAGACACAGATATAAAGAACAGCCTTTTGGACTCTGTGGGAGAAGTCAAGAGTGGGGTGATTTGAGAGAATAGCATTGAAACATGTATACTACCATATGTGAAATAGATGACCAGTCCAAGTTCGATGCATGAAACAGGGCACTCAAAGCCGGTGCACTGGGACAACCCAGAGGGATGGGATGGGGAGGGAGGTGGGAGGGGGTTTCAGAATAGGGGACACATGTACACCTGTGGCTGATTCATGTCAATGTATGGCAAAAACCACTACAATATTGTAAAGTAAAAGCCTCCAATTAAAATAAATAAGTTAATTAAAAAAACTAAGATCTGGCATCCAGTCCCATCATGGCAAATAGATGGGGAAACAATGGAAACAGTGACAGACTTTATTTCTTGGGTTACAAAATCACTGCAGGTGGTCACTGCAGCCATGAAATTAAAAGACACTTGCTCCTTGGAAGAAAAGCTATGACAAACCTAGAAAGCATATTAAAAAGCAGAGACATTACTTTGCCAAGAAAGGTCTGTCTAGTCAAAGCTATGGTTTTTCCAGTAGTCATGTATGAATGTGAGATTTGGACTATGAAGAAGACTGAGGGCCGAAGAATTGATGCTTTTGAACTGTGGTGTTGGAGAAGACTCTTGAGAGTCCCTTGGACTGTGAGGAGATCCAACCAGTCCTTCTTAAAGGAGATAAGTCCTGGGTGTTCATTGGAAGGACTGATGTTGAAGCTGAAACTCCAATACTTTGGCCACTTGATGTGAAGAGCCAACTCATTAGAAGAGACCCTGATGCTGGGAAAGATTGAAGGCAGGAGGAGAAGGGGATGACAGAGGATGAGATGGTTGGATGGCATCACCAAATCAATGGACTTGAGTTTTGGCAAGCTCCGGGAGATAGTGAAGGACAGGGAAGTGGTGTGCTGCAGTCCAGGGGGTCGCAAAGAGTAGACAGGAGTGAGCAACTGAACAGCAACAACTCTCATTAGGGACTCCCTTTAAAAAAAATCTGTCCAGATAGTTTTGTCCTTAATCTAGGCCATCTATACTATATTAAAATCAAATTGTGACATAATTGTTTCACCTCACAATACACAGTTTGAGACAATAAGGTAAAATTCTTCATCAAAACAAAAAAGTCATAGTAAATTTCCTGAATAGCTAGCTGTCTTTGATTACACACACACACACACACACAAACACACAATATGCCGCGACTTTGTAGATACATATCTTTATTTTTAAAGTTAATTTTGGATTTATAAAGAAGCACCTTTACACCTTTTGGGATATTTGATTTTGCAATAAATCTTCATCCTTTTATGAAGTGATGAAACATGGTCCACTTGAAAGTAGGAAAAGAACTATTAGAAATAGAAGTTCTCATTCTGAAACTTGGTAGCATGAACCTTAAATTTAGCTAACTGAGAAAGAACCATTAAAAAAAGGTCTGGATTGTTCTAACAATTTCCTAGAATTTTAGACACACTATTTGACCTTTGACCTTAAATAGATTTCAATGTCAGTAAATAAAGGACGACACGCCTCTTTTTTACCTAGCTATGCACAAAGGGCTATTATTACCGTGACTCAATGACACAATGCTGTCATTAACAGCTCTCAAAGCCAGAGTGAACACTCGTGGGTTAAGTTTTATTTTCTAATTTTATGTTCAAAATACAATTTTGTTTTCTTTGGAATGCGCGTTCTACATTGGATCACTTTCTTCTAAAATCCCTGATTTATATGAGTTCTCAATCAACGGCCTAATTTTGAGATGACATCTTTAGGCTCTGATTTCATCAACACAAAGAGCAGTCCGACAGGAAGTTGCGCTGACTCTACCATCCTATGTAAACATCCCAGGCATTTTGACTCCGCGTCGGACACTCATTGTTTTTGTTTTCCGTTTCGTCAGAAGGTTGGCCACAGTGTCCAGGCAGTGCCTGCACGTGTCTGTAAGCCTTTATGAGCGTTCTCGATCCGAAAAAGCATAGGGGCGGGACCTGGATGAACCCTGGACACCAGCAGGTGAGGCATCAGCCGAGACTCCGACAGAGGCCCCCTAGGGGGCGGGACTCGCCGAGACCCAGCGCTCGGGCTGCCTGGAGGAGAAAGACCCCGGGGCAGCGTAGCAGAGACCGGCGCCTCAAGGGCAGCCCGGAGGGGGCGTGACCGGCTAGAGGGGGCCGGGCCGGCGGGCGGAGGCGGGCTCTTCGGGGGCAAGGCAGAGGCGGGGCCGGAAGACAGAGGCGGGGCCGGGAAGAAGGGGACGGAACAGGGTGAGGAGGCGGGATCGGCGGGTAGAGGCGGGGCAGGGTAAAGGGGCAGGGCCACGGGCGGGGCGGGGCCGGAAGACAGAGGCGGGGCTGGGAAGAAGGGGGCGGAACCAAGTGAAGAGGAGGGATTCGAGGGCGGAGGAGGGGCCGATGGGCGGGGCGGGGCCGCGGGTGGGGCGGGGCCGGCGCGTGGAGGAGGGGCCGCGGGTGGAGGAAGTGCCAGAGGGCGGGGCGGGGCTGGCGGAGTAAAGCCAGCCCGGTGGGGCGGGGCCGCGGTTGGAGGAGGGGCATCCAGGGGGCGGGGCCACGGGCGGGGAGGGGCGTGGCGGGTTGGTGTCGGGGCGGGGCCGCTGGCGGAGGCGTGGGCAGCAGGGTAGGGCGGAGCCGGCGGGCGGGGATCTCCCGGGCCGCGGTTGCTGGCTGGTCTGCTCGCTGAGGCCCCGCGTAAGACCATGTACTGGCGCCGCGCAGCGCTGGTGGGGACTCGGCTCGTCCGGGTCAGGAGCAGCTCAGCGGGTCGGCTTGAGGGGCCAGCGGGAATTTCGGGCTCCGGGTAAGCGGCTCTGCGAGCAGCACGGGCTGAGCGTGGCTGTGCGGCCTCGCGCGGGTCTGGACCTAGCGGTGGGCTGGGGCGGCTTCTTCCCGGGCGCCCGGTGCACCCCGAGTCGATCGAGCCGCTGAGGCGCCTCGGAGGGCGGGAGGCCGGGAAGGGACCGGGAGAGAAGGAGCCTTAAGCGCTCTTGGCGATTTCGGGACCACGTGATCTTCAGATTGCACAAGCCTAAATCTTGCTGGCTTGAACTTCCCGTCCTCCTCGGTTACTAGATAAAATACAAGATGCCCTAATAAATTGGTATTTCAGATAAACAGCGAATAATGGTTTGGTTTAAGTATATTCCAGATATTGCACGAAACATACGTAGGCTAAGCAGTTATTCTCTGTTTATCTGAAATTCTAATTTAACGGAGCGATCTGCATATCATTTGCTAAATCTGGCTCCTGCGGCAGGAAGTGGAAGTGGCGCTTTCTACCAAATGGCCAGGTCTTCGAGATAGGACGGTGTCGCCTCTGGCTCCAGCGAGGTCAGTGAACACCCGCGGCCCGCAGGCCTGCGTTGCGAGACCGCCTCCTCTCTGCCGGCCTCACTCCCGCGCGGCCGTTCGGGACTGTCCTACCAGCTCGCCTGTCTGTACACCCATCCCTCTGTCTGGGACGTTATTCCTAACTCCTCGATCTGTTAACTTCTGCCAGTTTTGCAAGACTCGAGGAGCCCCTGATTAACCTCTGCTAAACTAGAAACCCCCTCCAGAAGGTGCCAATCACATAGTGTAACTATTTGACAAGTCTTGGAGGTTCAGTGGTGTTTTTACAGTGATAATATCCCTGCTGCATTTCAGCCCTTTGCCTGCTTAGCACATAGAAGGTGTTCCATAAACGTGGCATGGCTAGTGGCTACTTCATTAATGGAGAAGAGAAACGTGTATTGAACAACTTACTTTCTTGCCTGGAATTGGAGAAAAGTGCCTTCCAGCAGCTTTCTCTTTTCTTTGGCAGAGAAGGTGATGTTTCAGAATACACCTTCCACCTCCTCTTTGTACCTAAGGAAATATGGTCTTAGGAAAGTTCTACTAGAATTCCTGCTTCCAGAGTAGATGCAAATAGTAGGTGGTTTGGGAATGCTAATTAAGTGTTGGAACTGAGATGAAAAGGATGTATTCTCTTAGTTGATGAGACAAATGGATGTATTGTTCCAGCAAAGCTCCTACTTAGGTCCACGCCTTCATCCCTTAACCTCCATTTTCTTTCCTGAAAGCTAGATAGGAAAGGATGCAGGCCTTTGTTATATTAGTAAACAAATACTTTGACAATGCTATTTTGTACTGATAGCAAGTAAAACTTTTCTCTTTCATATGTTTGGATATATATTTGCATATTGGGTTTCTCTGAATGGATCTCATCTGATATATTGTCCTTAATGTTTAACTTCACTGCTCTTTAAAATTCATTTTAGGATGGGGAACAGCACATCGTCATCTTTGGGAAACGCAGCAACTGCTCCCGTGAATCAGATCCAAGTGAGTGATGGGGGACATGTAGGAAAAAACTTTCTTTGGTGGAAATAGAATTGTCTTACATATTTAATATGCTTATCCAAACTTGACATAGTCTAATAACTTAATTACTAAGTTAATGTATTTTTAAATCTGCTGTCAAAATCATGCATGTTACAAAGAAATTCTGGATCATTTTCTTAGAATTTATGTGATTTATTCTTTTTTTGGCCGTGCCTAATTGCTTGTGGAATTTTAGTTCCCCAATCTGGGAATGAACATGTGCCCTCTGCAGTGGAAGCACAGAATCCTAACCACTGAACTGCCAGGGAAGTCCCTATGAGGTTTATTCTTAATGGTGCCTTCGCTCCTCTAAGTTGGGTCTATGAGGTTGATTGCTCTTTCCGTCTCACCCACTTCAGGTCTCCTCTTGTTACCAGTCAGGGTGCCTTAGCCAGGCATAGTGTTTGTTTCTGCCCTGGGAAGCTGTTTTTCTGAAACACAGAATCTAGTTTGCAGTAGTTATTGTAGGACTGATCCTCTCAAGGATACTGCGCTGCTGTGTTCTCTTGTCTTTCTCTTGCTTGAACTGCAAAGCCCAGTTAAGTCTGCCTCAGAAAATTCCTCTTGTATGTGTTTTTCTACCCTTGTAGCCTACAGGACATATGTATTTCTCTGTTCCTCACCACCAGACACCACTACACACAAACATTTCTGCCTTTGGTTTACTTGACTACAAAAGTATTCACTCACAGCTGCTGAATATACCAGTAACGTTGGAGACCTGTAGTGAGGGATTGCTTCTTTTAAAATAAGAATAGGAAACCATGAGGAACTTCCCTGGCAGTTTTGTGGTTAAGATTCCATGCTTCCACTGCAGGGGGGCACAGGTTCAATCTCTGGTCATGGAACTAACACCTCGCAATTTGGCCAAAACCAAACAAATGAAAAGAATATGAAACCATTTAGCAAGGACAGGGTTGAGAAAAGGTGAGAAGGAAGGTTGGAGACACTGTGACACTGTCATCCTGAGTTTCTGCTCAGTTTGGAACATCTCAGTTCAGTTCAGTTGTTGTGTCCGACTCTTTGCGACCCCATGGACTGCAGCACGCCAACCTCCCTGTCCATCACCAACTCCCAGAGTTTACTCAAACTCATGTCCATTGAGTCAGTGATGCCATCCAACCATCTCATTCTCTGTCATCCCCTTCTCCCTTTCCCAGCCTTCAATCTTTCCCAGAATCAGGGTATTTTCAAATGAATCACTTCTTCGAATCAGCTGGCCAAAGTAGTGGAGTTTCAGCTTCAGCATCAGTCCTTCCAATGAATATTCAGGACTGATTTCCTTTAAGATGGACTGGTTGGATCTCCTTGCAGGCCAAGGGACTCTGAAGAGTCTTCTCCAGCACCACAGTTCAAAAGCATCAATTCTTTGGTACTCAGCTTTCTTTATAGTCCAACTCTCACGTCCATACATGACCACTGGAAAAACCATAGCCTTGACTAGATGGACCTTTGTTGGCAAAGTAATGTCTCTGCTTTTTAATATGCTGTCTAGGTTGGTCATAACTTTTCTTCCAAGGAGTAAGCATCTTTTAATTTCATGACTGCAGTCACCATCTGCAGTGATTTTGCAGCCCCAAAAAATAAGGTCTCACACTATTTCCACTGTTTCCGCATCTATTTGCCATGAAATGATGAGACCAGATGCCGTGATCTTAGTTTTCTGAATGCTGAGTTTAAAACCAGCTTTTTCACTCTCCTCTTTCACGTTCATCAAGAAGATCTTTAGTTGTTCTTCACTTTCTGCTATGAGGGTGGTGTTATCTGCATATCTGAGGTTATTGATATTTCTCCTGGCAATCTTGATTCCGGCTTGTGCTTCATCCAGCCCAGCATTTCTCATGATGTACTCTGCATATAAGTTAGATAAGCAGGGTGACAATATACAGCCTTGACGTGCTCCTCTCCTGCTTCCAGAGTAGATGCAGTCTACTGCATCTCCCAATTTGGAACCAGTCTGTTGGTCCATGTCCAGTTCTAACTGTTCCTTCTTGACCTGCATACAGATTTCTCAAGAGGCAGGTCAGGTGGTCTGATATTCCTATCTCTTTCAGAATTTTCCAGTTTGTTGTGACCCACACAGCCAAAGGCTTTGGTGGAGTCAATAAAGCAGAAGTTGATGTTTTTCTGGAACTCTTTGCTTTTTCTACGATCCAACAGATGTTGGTAATTTGATCTCTGGTTCTTCTGCCTTTTCTAAATCCAGCTTGAACATCTGGAAGTTCACGGTTCACATACTGTTGAAGCCTGGCTTGGAGAATTTTGAGCTTTACTTTGCTAGCGTGTGAGATGAGTGCAATTGTGCAGTAGTTTGAGCATTCTTTGGCATTGCCTTTCTTTGGGATTTGAATGACAAGTGACCTTTTCCAGTCCTGTGGCCACTGCTGAGTTTTCCAAATTTGCTGGCATATTGAGTGCAGCAGTTTCACAGCATCATCTTATAGGATTTGAAATAGCTCAACTGGAATTCCATCACCTCCACTAGCTTTGTTCGTAGTGATGCTTCCTAAGGCCCACTTGACTTCGCATGCTAGGATGTCTGGCTCTAGGTGGGTCATCACACCATCATGGTAATGTGGGTCATGAAGATCTTTTTTGTATAGTTCTGTGTATTTTTGCCACCTCTTCTTAATATTTTCTGCTTCTGTTAGGTCCATACCATTTCTGTTCTTTATTGTGCCCATCTTTGCATGAAATGTTGCCTTGGTATCTCTAATTTTCTTGAAGAGATCTCTAGTCTTTCCCATTCTATTGTTTTCCTCTATTTCTTTGCATTGATCACTGAGGAATCTCTACGTCACTGTTTGTCAGGGCTTCCCTGGTGGCTCAGATGGTGAAGAATCTGCCTATGATGCAGGAGACCTAGGTTCAATTCCTGGGTCAGGAAGATCCTTTGGAGAAGGGAATGACCACCCACTCCAGTATTCTTGCCTGGAGAATCCCATGGACAGTGGAGCCTGGCGGGCTACAGTCCATGGGGTCTCAAAGAATCACATGCAACTGAACGACTTTCACTTTACTGTGTGTCAGCCACCAGGGTGCTCCTCTCTAATTTATGGTCTCGGTGTGTCTCTAAGCTGAGGCAGCACAGTGAGGAAGGAGCACTGGCTTGGGTTTGGGGACAGGGTGGGAGGAATCCCACCCAGTGCTGTGAACTCCTCAACCTCAGTTTTCTCATCTGTAAAAAGGATTCAGTAGTACATCACTGGCCTGTCTAGCTCTCCCTGAGATAGACTTCTGTAGTAAATATTGAGAGTGAGCAGAAGAGAAAGCATGAAAATAGATTTGCAGACACCTAGACTCTTGAGAGTCCCTTGGACAGCTAGGAGATCCAACCAGTCAGTCCTAAAGGAAATCAACCCTGAATATTCATTGGAAGGGCTGATGCTGAAGCTGAAGCTCCAGTACTTTGACCACCTGATGTGAAGAGCCGACTCATTAGAAAAGACCCTGATGCTGGGAAAGATTGAGGGCAGGAGAGAAGGGGATGACAGAGGATGAGATGGTTGGATGGCATCACCAACTCAATGGATATAAGTTTGAGCCAATTCCAGGAGATAGTGTGCTGCAGTCCATGGGGTCGAAAGAGTTGAACGTGACTTAGTGATTGAACAACTGAACAAAGACACTGACTTAGAATCCTTCTGACCCCCGAGGGCGGATGTAACTTCTGAACCACTGTGTCCTACTCCCTGATTTTTGAGTTTCATCTTGAAGGTGCTGCGTATGACTGGCACTAGGATAACCTAGCACATGCCTGGGTGCTAGATCTGTCCGTTCAGAAATTCCCGAAGGACCTGGGCATTGATACACACAAAGCTCAACAAACTTCACCCGTGAAAGTTGTGACACAGATGCACAGCGAAGCCTTGGGGTCTTTGTGATAAACGCAGGCAGGATAGCTTTCAAGGCTAATATAGCTTCCAGGCTGATGTTAGAATTGTTGGGAATGTTTTTCAGAAATAGTTTCTGACCTCTGCCTCAAACCCACTGAGTCAGCATCTCTGGAAGTAGCTTTTCTAGGAACAATGAATGCTGGGGAATATCTTATCAAAACAGTGATGACAGTTGTTTTTTACTATAAAGATACACAAGAAAGGAGTGGAAGTTGAAGGGAAAAACTATTGTTTATACCTGGATCCTTGAAAGCCCTACATTTTGAAGAGATAGCATACATCATTGGGGCTTCAGGTGTCACTAGTGGTAAGGAACCTGCTTGCCAATGCAGGAAATGTAAGAGACATGGGTTTGTTCCCTGGGTCAGGAAGATCTGCTGGAGAAGGGCATGGCAACCCACTCTAGTATCCCACGGACAGAGCAGCCTGGCAGGTTTGCAAAGAGTCAGACGTGACTGAAGGAACTCAGCATGCATGTGTACATTATTTCTCACCATTTAACATTAAGGAAGTGGGTTGATCATTTTGAAAAATAAAAAAAGACCAAATCACCATGCTATACACCTAAAACTAATATAATAGTGTAAGTCAGTTATATTTCAATGTTTAAAAAAAAAAGCAAAGAAGAGAATTCCCCAGTGGTCCAGTGGTTAGGACTTCAGGCTTCCACTGCCAGGGACATGGGTTTGATCCTCATTGGGCAGCTAAGACCCCATAAGCTGTGTGGTGCAGACAAAATAAAAACAGAAAGAATGGTTAAGATGGGTTAAAAAAAAAAATTTAAAAAGACAGTTAAGTAAGGAGTTAATTCCTGAACACCTTCTGAATATTTGAGAAGTATTCAAATACTTAAATACTTCAAATACTTAAGTACATGGGCTGTGGACTCAGACTTGCACGGGTTCAAATCCCAGCTCACCCACTTACGAGCTGAGGACTGGGGGTAAGTTATTTACCCCCCTCTGTGCCGCAGTTTCATCATGTATGAAGTGGCGGCGATGATAAAGACCTATCTCAGGATTGTAGTGAGGTTTACATGAACTAGTGAAGGTAAAGTGTTGAGGATTGTGTTGGCACACAGAAGTGTCTGCTATCTATGAATTGGCTGTGATTATCCGTGTTATTACTCTGTGCCAACACTTTCTACCCATAACATCCCTTTTCCCTAATAATGTTCCTTTGTCCTCAATCTACAGATGAGAATTAGATGACGTTGGCTGAGTCTGAGCCCTGAATAGTGAGGCTCCAAAATCTGTACCCTTCCTTCTATATCATGTATCTGCTGTATCATGATTCCTTTCTGAGAGGTAATGTCTAGAATTAAAATGATTTTTTTTTTGTTTTGTTTTGACTTTACTTCAGGAGACCATTTCTAATAATTGTGTGGTGATTTTCTCCAAAACATCCTGTTCTTACTGTACAATGGCAAAAAAACTTTTCCATGACATGAATGTTAACTATAAAGTGGTGGAATTGGACATGCTTGAATACGGAAGTCAGTTTCAAGACGCACTTCACAAAATGACTGGTGAAAGAACTGTGAGTCCAGCCCCTGGGGTGCTTTGCCCCAAAGTGGGTGGTGAGCTGGGTCACCTCGGGCCTGTGTCCTTGTGTTGGGAAAAGTGAGCCAGACGTACTCTGAGACTCTGAATTGATAAAGAAACGGCAGATTTGGGAACAGACTCATAGACCAGGAAACAATGAGTTCTATTTTTTTTTTTTTTAATGTTTACTGTGGTGTTTGTGAGTAAGTGTGTGAAATGGGTGGGGTAATGGTGTTGGCATGAGTAGTGGTCTATAAATGGTTGACAAACTCCTGGGACTTTTTTAAGATGAAAGTAGTATTCTTTCCTCACTTGAACAGTGCAGATCAAGGGTCCTTCATTTTCTGTACTAATAAGAGTGCTTTCGGGCTCCATGTTTTTAGATTCTTGAAATCTGAGGATATTCCCATAATATGCATTATGGAAAAAAAAGAGGAAATTCCATGGTTGTCCAGTGGTCAGGACTCTTGAGCTTCCACTGCAGGGGGCTTGATCCCTGGCCAGGCAGAATTAAGATCCTGCATGCTGCATGGTGTGGCAAAAAAGAAAAAAAAAACCCCAAAGGAACAAAAAGGAAAAATAATGTTGCCATTTTCCTTCCTGTTTATATGTGCCTGTTAAGGAGTTGATAATGTACTCTTCCCCTTTAGTAAACAATGGTAAGAAAGAACCACTTAAATATTATTAATCATTAGAGATTGCTGATTGCTTTATTTTGCCTTTTATATGCGAAAGCAATGAGGAGAAAGGGGTTGAGAGTCAATTTGTCCTGGGTTTAAATCCCAGTTCTGTCACTTACTTTGTGATCTTGGGCAAGTTCCTGTGCCTCCTTTGCCTCCAAAATAAGACTAAAAAATAGTACCTACCTGAAAGGTTGTTGTTTAGACGCTAAGTCTGACTTCTTTATGAGCCCATGGGCTGTAGCCTGCAAGGCTCCTCTGTCCACGGGATTTTCCAGGCAAGAATACTGGAGAGGGTTGCCATTTCCTTCTCCAGGGGATTTTCCCAACCCAGGAATTCAACCTATCTGCTGCATTGGCAGATGGATTCTTTACCACTGAGCTAACCAGGGAAGCCCCATCCGAAGGGTTGGAAAGTTTAAATAGGTAATTATCAAAGAGCTTCATATGGTGCTTTGCCCATAAAAGCACCCACAGTGTAGCATGTATTAGGATCCTGTGAATGGCTTTATACTTCTGACACCCAGGGTGACATCTAAACTTTCGTTTACCCAACAGGTACCACGAATATTTGTCAATGGAACTTTTATTGGAGGTGCAACTGACACTCATAGGCTTCACAAAGAAGGGAAATTGCTTCCACTAGTTCACCAGTGTCATTTAAAAAAAAGTAAGAGGGAAGAACTTTAGTGATGTAAGTGCATACAACTCTGCTAGTAATATGTCACTATATATTTAAAATGATGTTGCCTGATAATGCCTTTTAAATATTTGAAGGTGTTTTAAATATATGAATTATCTTCATGGAAAGGTTGTAAAAATAATGAACAATAAATCACTGTGGAAACATCTTATTTGCCAATTCTTCAGTAAAAAAGATATTTAAAACTGAAGGAGCAGATAATAGGTGACAACTTGGACAGACAGGCATCTGAAGTGAGTGCTGCAAGGGACAGTCCTGTGGGACTAAGCAGCTGCCCAGGTGACATGCCAGTCCCAGATGACTAAGAACTGTAGTCTGAGTGACTATGCAGGGACTTGTTACCAAGCGGAGGATTAACAGGAAGACGTTTGGGTGGGGGGACATAAGTTTTCAGTGGAAAAAAGCATAATTGTTACTGGGAATGAGGGTTTCAACATAAATTTTGGGGAGACACATTCAGTCTGTAACACCATAAATTACAGCTGGATTAAAGTCTTAATATAAATCTAATGCAAAACTAGGTTTTGGCAGTTGTACTTTCTTTCCAGAATCATAGGTTAGGAAGAAAATGGTGACCTGTTTAAGAAAAAGTATGATCTTTTTTTTGGTCTTTGATTTTTAATGTTAAGATCTGAAAGACAAACTGTTCAATATTTTAAAAAAACAGGCCATTTTTTCCCACTCACTTTTACCACTAATCAACTTAGACATGAATTGCCAAAATATTTAATTGGGAAGCTGAAAAACTGCTGGGAAAAAAGGGATTTTTAAAATATATATGAGTTTCATTATTTACTAATAGTAAAAAAAATACTGTTTGAGCAATATTTTTTTAAAGGCAAGTTTCCTAATTAAGGTTTAAAATAAAGTTTAGTTTTGCTCATCTGTGAGGAAATATTTACAGTTGACTCCTGAATAAGGCAGGGATTGGGGCTCCGAATACCACCTTGAAAATCCACGTGTAATTTAGAATCAGTCCTCTGCATCCTCAGATTCATCCCGCTACAGACTGGCTAGTGCTGCAGTATTTATTACTGAAAAAACCCCACACAGTTCAAACCCACGTTCCAAGGGTAAACTGTAGTTTGTGATCTTCCTTTCTCCATACAGCTGTTCACTGCCATCTTTAAATGGAGAACTCTATTAATCAAATGAATGTTTATAAAGTTTTGGTGGGTATATTCATATGTAGCTTTTTCTCTTCAATTCCTATGGCTCAGATCTTAGCACTTTTAATATGAAAGTTTGATGGGAATTTAGAGAAAAGAAATCTCTGTAAACTGGCACTTAAAATATTTTTATTTGCATAGTTGAGTTTTGGTGTTACCTTTTCCCAAAGGCAACTTTTATTTTCTATTTTTTAAAATTTTGTAATTGAAGTATTGTTGCTTTTCAGTGTTGTGTTAGTTTCAGGTGTAGAGCAACGTGATTTAGTTACAGATTATATACCTATTTTATATATATGTGTGTGTATATATATATTCTTTTCCAGATTCTTTTCCCTTATAGGTTATTTCATAGTATTTACTAGTTCCCTGTGCTATACAGTAGGTCTTTGTTAGTCACCTATTTTACATATAGTAGTGTGTATATGTTAATCCCAAATTCCCAAGTTATCCTTTCTTTCCTCCCAAAGGCAACTTTGAATAATTTTTTTCCCCACAAAAGAATCCTTTTTAAACTCTTTAAAAATATGTATTTTTATTAAATCTAGTTTTGATTCTATAATTAATACCCATTGGAAAAGAATCCTCAAGCACATATTTTAAATAAACATTGAGGCATTTCAAGACCAGCATTAATGATCAAACCTTAATTTCATTTTATTCAACTATTATAAGATTGAATATTCAAATACTGTAAGATTATAAAATATAAGGCCAAGAGCCTTACATCTTTTAAGCCATGCATGCTAAGTCACTTCAGTTATGTCCCACTCTGTGGCCCTATGTCCCCTCTGCAGCCTGCCAGGCTTCTCTGTCCATGGAATTCTCCAGGCAAGAATACTGGAGTGGGTTGCCGTGCCCTCCTCCAGGGGATCTTCCATCGAACCTGCGTCTCTTATGTCTAACCTGCATTGACAGGTGGGTTCTTTACCACTAGTGCCACCTGGAAGCTTCTTACAAGGCATATAGTAACCTTAAAATTCTTCTTTCAAGAAACAAAAAGACAAACACTTGATGTGCATAGAGTTTATTTGGTACCTCTATCAAATTCTACAATAATACAAGTGACCAGAAACAGTTCACATTGTGCCCACCTGCACTCGATGTCTAGAATGATTTATCCAGTATGCGTTTTGCAGGGCTCGACAGGAGAGTCCAGATTTCACAGTATTGGTGGAAACTATTTTGTCATGAAACAAATTTCATACATTAGTGTTTCATCCATCTTTCTATCAGAAAACAGCAGAATTACATTGTTAGATGTGTTATTTACAGTGATAACTTGGAAGACTCAACAGAGTGTCAGTGAGTTTATCAACAGATCTAGGAAAACCCTGCCCCTCCTTTCAGGGTCCTTTTTCTTTGAAATGGAATGTGTTATAAATCAGACTTGATATACTTTAAAGCACCAGCTTGACAATTTAAAGTTTTCTCTCATTTTTATAAAATATTCCTGCTTTAAAAGGCAAAGTGAATGTAAAAATGTGAATGTAATTAAACGTCACTGGCCTTGATACTTCTTATTGCAACTGTTTTACAACTGTATTCACTTTTGGAATGAATTGCTGGTAGGCTTGAAAGAAAATATTTGCCTTTTGTCTTGAAAAATTCCCTTAAAAAATTAATCATTTTTGGAACTGTACAATTTTATTTTTCACTCAGAGTGTTTAAATATGCAACTTGGTCCTTGGAGATCATGTTACATAGAGTCCAGCTTCTTGGATAATTTGTTATATAAAACAATAAAAAACCTTGAACTATCACAAGGTATTACTGATGTTAACAGTCATGTATGTATAACACATCAGTGTCCTAGATTATCCTGTTAGTGGGTGCTTAAACAACTAATGTACAATCAGATTTTAACACTTGTTAAATTTCCATTCTTTATGTAAAAAGAGAAAGCTGTAAAAGAACCTTCAAGTTCTATACTTCAGAAATACTGACACTATTAAGGCATTACTTAATGAACAGACCCTAAGCAAAGTACGTATGCCTGTGTTGGAGAGCTAGTCATATTTTAAGGCAGTCAGAAGGTTCATTTTTTTCACTTTAAGGCTCTTATATACTTCAGTTTTATTCTATGCGGGCATTAGTCTGTATAATTTAAATACTGAGTGGTCAGATATGGAAATCAAAGCCTTTATATAAAGAAAATGAGATTTTATAACTAGATCATAACAGTTCTTCCCCAACCAATTTTTTTAAAGCTGATTTCATATATCTCATCCCTTAGGAGAATTTCTTCATTATCAGAAGCTGACAATAAAAGGAGGAAAATATAATTCAGACGCATTACAAGTTATGTCTACTCAAACCATACCAAATTACATGCAGTCCATCTTTAGTAGTGCAACAAAAATATTTTTTCTTGGTTACTATTCATTAATTATATAATATCTTTGATTTGGCCGTGTGTGGATTCTAAACAGTTTGCATTGCAAATAAAGCTTAATAAGTAATTTAAACAGAGGTTTTGATACAATGATTGTATTGATATAATGTTCCATCAATTATGTGGTAATGATACATAAAATAGCAAGGCTTTAACCCCATTTACTACCCTTAACAATCCAAATGTTCATCAAGTGAAACGTATCTAACTTACTATTTCTTTTTTCATGTAGAGATTCTGATAGCTTCTAAAAGCAGAAAAATTTAAATATATTTGAAAATGAAATATTTTCACTTCTGTTCATAAAATTACTATAACATGGCGGTACTAATTTTAGTATATGTGCTGCCGAAGCGAGCACAACATGGCGGTACTAAATTAAATAGAAGCAAATGGAAAAATTTTCTTAGGCTCAGAAATACCTTTTATATGTTTTCATTGTATTTACAAAATTAACTCTCATTGAAAATAATCACATTAATTTCAGTCATAGAATTCTGCAACATATCTCCTAAATTTATGTTTCTTTTTACCGATTTCCTATATAATTTGGTATTTTCAGAGTTTAGGAAAATGTGTCATTTATTATAATTTCTATTCAAACAGTAAGTTTAACTATATTATTAGTTTTTTTTAATTATTAGTTTTCTACATGAAAAATACTACCAGAGGATTTTTAAATTAACGTCATAATAACGTCATTTTTCCAAATGTAAATAAAATACCAAGTAAAAAAATTTTCAATGTGGATACAAAACCTTTTATACTACAAGCCATGTATATACAAGCATCGTCAAGTACTTGGTAGACCAAAGATTTTGTGGGTAGTCTTCATAATTATGGAAATATGAGCACTGAGGTGTGCTACTTTCTGAGAGTCTTCAGTTATTTATTTTTCAAAGAGTGCTTTTTCTAAGAGCCAGGTACACCTGTAATTGCAAACAAAGGCTGAATAACTAACCCTACTCAAAAGGCCACAGAATTTCTGCATACAGCTTATATAAAAGGTATACAAGTTAACTTGATTGGGAAGAGAATTTATCAATTTGATTATTGTTCCAGAGACCTGCCTGTTATTAATTTGAAAAAAAATGTGACCTTAACTCTATGTGGAATAAAAAGCAATCTGCAAAAGATGGGTCCCAAACCTAAATACAGGTGACTTTCTTGTCATTCACTTTATTACTCAGGTAGAGCAGGAGTAGAAAAACAAAAGACCAAAATGTCAGAACAAAGAAAGGAATTTTAAAAGGAAAAAAAGGTATAGAAGTAATCTTCCAACAAATAAGGGACTAGGGGGCAGGTATATGGGATATACTAGATTAAATGCATACAGTAAGTTCACCTAATTAATTAGTCCAACTCACCTTTTTCCCTAATTCTCCCTTGTGTATGTGTCCATTGCAGCTATCTGACATTTCTCTAGAGGGGTTATCGCCTTAACAAATCTCCCATGTCTGTGGTAGACAAGACTAGAATTTTTCATTTTTGATTACTTACTGTAAGGGCCTTATTGAGAAATGTGTGGGTACCTTTAAGTCAAATTAAAATAAGTCCAATAAGTGATCACAATCATTTTCCTTTATAGTTTAGACAGAGCTTTACTGTGCTTCTAAAGACGTTTCTCACTTAACTATCATATCCTCACATTTATTCAGAAATCCTGTCTTAAATTTCCCAAATAACTTTAAATTGTTTTGCAGAAAAAAAGCCTGATTAACTGATATTCTATCATTTATAGATTTACCTATTATTTAAAAGGTTAAGCAAATGTTTGTAAGACCATCTTCTTACTTAGAGTATGAGTTTGTTTTTTAATGGGATCTTAGACTTGGAATACATTACTTCTTTCTCTTATCAGAGAATGATGACATTTCCCGTTCAGAACAGGAGTGTTTAAAAAAATTACTCAGCTAATGAGCTGTTTTTCTAAAACATTTTATCTTTCAAAACATATATCCTATTAAAAGTTTTAATTTTAAAGAAGTTCTAATTTGTATTGCAAGCCCTCTTGCCAATTTTGACTTTCATACAGATACAAATTCATTGATTCTTCTATGACCCAAGGATCAGATATGTTGTTTTTTAAGGATAGCACAATTGAATCACACAGGTTAAACTGGTTGTCTCCAGTCACACAGTAAGTTAGAGTGAAAGAGGCTCCAGGGAGATGATGGTACATCCCCGTTCATTGAGCATTTTCCTCACCAATATTCCCATAAGATGATCACTAAACTAAACAATACAAGACAGTGTTCCTAAGTGGAATTTCCTAGAAATTTCAACTAACAAGGAAAGGGTACGATTATAAGATTAGTTTTTGTTTTTACTAATTACAACTATATCCTGAAAATATTTACCTATTTTCTGGGACATAAAGTTTATTTTTCTTAGGGTTGTTTTTTTAAAAGCAACATTTTCCTAATCAGCGGTAATGCTAAAAGTAATTCAGAAAATAAAACTTCTTTATTACTTGAGAATATTTTATTCATAATGAGGTAAAAGTTTTTATTTTTTCTATATGACTATGTTATATAGCAACACAGGTTATTAAGATATTAATTGTGCTTGAGGGTCACTATGAACTACAAAAGTATACATGTTCACAATTTCTCTGTTTTTCTACTCCTAAAGCAATCATGTATATACATTAATTATTTCCTAATACCTAAAAAGATAAAAGTTTTGAATAATTCTATTTTATCCCTTACTCTTGTAAGTAAATGTCCTCCCATTTTGTGGGGAAATGAACACTGGGATGAGAATGAGGAGGCTATTTCTCGATCTAGGGCTCCAACGTCACATTCTCTTGGACCTCAGGTTCCTAGCCTAAGTCAAAGAATTACCTTTTACGTTTCTAAGGTTATTTCCAGCTCTAAAGCTCCATGATTTGAAAATAAAGCTACCTTGTGTGGTGGTCTTTAGTTTTCTTTCTCAAGTCTTAACATTTAATAGACTTTTCTATGTGACTTCAAAAAGGTCACAGCTAATGTTACTTCTCTGATGGATTTATTAATATTAGTTCCTGAATATTCTGTCTAAAAACAATATAGAAACAATATTTAACCAAAGGAAATAAGCGTTTATATTATATTCCACTTAATATTTCTATTAGGAATAAAAAGTTAGATCATGTTATAATTTTTAATTTAACACGACCTTGGGTTTATGTAATGAATTCAAGTACGATTACATGATTCTATTAGGTTCTTTAAACTTTAAATTCAATCTGAGCATAATATTTTAATGTATTGAAAGTAGCTACCATTTCAAATCTAATGCGTGACGGAGGGTAAAAAAACCAAAGATACCAGAAGCGATGTATTTTTGGGGTGTTGGGTAGTGATGCCACTAGCTTTGTTGACCAGTATCTCAGGTAAATCACAATATTTACAAATTGCTACCAGTTGCCTTGAAGGAATGGCTACATATCAGATAAACCCAGTATAAATATGTCAAATAAGTTTGAAAGGGACATTTTCTTGTCACTCCCAGAGCCCAAATTTCTCATGAAACAGAAAACATACAGATTCTAACATTACTTAATCCTTCTGCCCCCAACATAAAATCTCTAACCCCCAAGCACACACAAGTGTGTGATTTACACTTATTGTTTGACTTTTCATAGTGAGAAGGCTTTAAAAATCCCCAGTAAATCTTTAAATACATTTAAAGAATACATAAAAACTAGGTTTTATGTGCACATTATCTTAGATAACCATGATATAATTATGAGCAAATATATTGGCATTTCAACAGCTTAAAGCTCCCCACACAGAAGGGGTATTTGCTCAAGGAAATAATGCACTTTATAATGAATAGGAAGTTTAATACACACAAATAAGAAAAATTTAATTTCCTATAGACTGGTTAGTGGTAATATGCCACTCAAAAATTGCCTTTCAAACCTGAAAGACCTAGCTTGCTTATTTTTTTACACTATCAAAAAAGAATATTTTGCCACAAATGAATAGTAGACAAAGAGAGGAGGATGCCAACATGTTTACAATTAGAAATATCTAAAACCCATTTATACTTGGCTAAAAAAAGTAGTTAAAATTAAAACAATATTTTAAAGTAAGGTAAAATATTTTAAATTAAGGTATAACCAGATTATGGTTATAGTTGAGATTTTATTTGTCATAGTTTTCAGATTATGAGTTGGGGAAATTATTTAAATGCTTGAAACATCTTATGTTCTCATAAGATGAAACATATAAAAAAATGTGTCCCTACACATGGCTATGTTGTAAAACCACAGGAAACCATCAAGTCATGCCCCTCACAGCAATAAACAAACAAAAACAAACCAAAATAGACTTCCTCAGCTGACACAAACTTTAGTTTCTCTTCTCAAAGGTTTCCATTATGTTTCTGGTTAATGGTAAACAATCCTGTAGGTGTAAATTAACCCTCAGAAACAGAGCATCTTTTTCAGTGACTGAGAATGCTGCTATCTATGTGATTGGAGAAAACTGTTAAAGCAATTTGTAAAACTCATTCATAAGCAAATGTCTTGGTTGTTGTTTTATCCCCTTGGTATAAAGATTTTCAAGGAGTTTCATAATCAATCACAGTACATGGTCCAGTGCATTTCAGATTATTTGGACATTATCAAAGCTGTCCTTTACCAATGAAAACACTTAAGAAAACTTAAAGGCATTTCTCAAACAAATGACATGATATAGGACTACTTACACTTTTGGCTCTCACTTCTTTTAAGTACAAATGTGATCATTCACCAAAGCAGAACTGTTTGACTATTTTACAGTGTCTCAACAAGAAGTTCTCTGTTAGGCAGAGGGGGCTACAGTGTATTCTGAAGCTATTTCCCAAAAGCTAGTTTAGTAGAAAGAACTTTGGGCTCATCTTATTGTTCCTTCCTTTTTTTTTGGTAAGGTAACCTTTCCATTATGCACATACTGTACCATTGTCTGACTTCTCTCAGTGGATTAAGATTAGCTGGGAAGTAGCTGTGTGTTTCTAGCGAGATCACTGATGGCAGTGGACCTCTTAGATTGTGCTGGTGCTTATGGTTAAATCATATCTAATGTGAAACTTCGAATCACATCCAGAGCTCCAGTATCAAAGCCACACATGTCCAGCATGCCTCTGTCATCTGGGTCTGCAATGGTAAAGCCACTTGATGTCATTCCACAAACAATCAATTTAGCTGGAATATCCATATTCTGTAGGAAAAGATCAAAGATATTTTAAAAATAGTACATTAATAAGCAAAAGCAAATAACCTCCAAAATTAAAACATTTTAAATTCTATCATAGCTTTTCATTACAAAGCCAATTTGTTTTTCCTCCATAAAATCTGTCAGTCTTCTGGGGCCAGAAGACTTCAGAAGAATAGAATGTGATCTTTAGAAGTATAGATGATTAAACATGTGAACAACCTGCCTGAAATTCCTGCTTCTCTGCTGGATGTTATTACTCCTTTTATGGACACAAAATACATTCCTGAGCAGCACAGGGACTCTGTACTCATGAAACCTGTCAGAATATTCAGAGACATCAGACATTTTTACCAGCACATCATACACTGGGGCAGTATGTATGGGTACACATAAGGAAACAGTTCCTGGGGTTATCAATTTTTGTTCTATGACTTTGCTATGTATGACATATATAAATGTTGTAACTATAATGTCAATGTAATAACTTGTTTTCTGCAACTGTGATTTAAGGCTAAAACACTTGAGTTTTTGAGAAAGACTAACAATCACTGAGTGTGCACTACGTCAGATACCATGACCTCTTTAGACAACTGATCTAATGTTAACTGTTACAGCGAGGGCTTCCCTGGTGGCTCTGTGGTAAAGAATCCGTCTGCCAATGCAGGCAACAAGGGTTCAATCCCTTGGTGGGGAAGATCCTCTGGAGAAGGAAATGGCAACCCATCCCAGTATTCTTGCCTTGAAAATTCCACGGACAGAGGAGTCTGGATGACTATAGTCCGAGGAATCACAAGAGTCGGACATGACTTAGCAACTAAACAATAACAATTGTTATAACAACCCTAGAAGGTAAGTAGTACTTTTAACCAACATGGTACATACCACAGCAGTGATATACTATCAAGACATGTATCAGTTAAATAATTCACTTGGATCTACAGCTAGTATAAAGAGAAAGATCCAGGACTCAGAACCCAGGCTTCTTGACTCTGAGTTCCATTCTCTCACTTGTTCTCTTAAGCACACACGAGAATCCCCAGAAAGGGTTATTAACACACAGTCCCATCCCCAGAGTTCCTGACTCAGCAGGTCTCCCAGGGTCTCTAGGAACATGCATTTCTAACAAGGTCCAGGCAGGAAACCACACTCTGAGAACTACTGCTCTTCATCAAGTTCTGGTTCTACTTCCAGTCACACCTGCCACAATTCAAGTGCTCCACATTCTCACCTGACTAGTAGGTTCCATACCGGATAGTGCAGATACAGAACAATTCCCTCATTTCAGAAAGTTCAACTGCAAAGCACTGATTGGAACTCAGAAATACTCATAACACTTAAAACACACATTATATTATAGCTTTGCTTTACGTTTATGCAGTTGTTAGCAAAACTCAGAAATGATGTTGAATCATTAAAAAATTTATTGGTTAAATTTAAAAAAATTTTGATTGTTACTGAAAATACTGTTTGCAAAGGATATTAAAATGTGTACATCTGGAACTGGTTGAAATAAATTATATATGTGTACTCAGTACTTCCTCATTTCAAGTACTGTTGAGTCCAGAACTGGTATCACATTCCTTTTACAAAGGTACACAGCTACCTTCAGTATCGTTTAAATATATATATATTGACTGTTTTAGGACTGAATCTTGTTTGGGGTGAGAAAGAATATTAGAATTTGCTTTACCTTTCGATATTCCCTCAGAGCGGTAGCAGGATGGACACTTCCAGCAAAGGTCTCATTATCAGTGAATACGATGAAGACATCGGCAGCTGTATTTGTCTTTTGAGCCCAGATCATCGGAAGAGAGCAATCAGTCTCACCTGCTGGGATCTAACTCAGAATAAAAACATGGTTAAGAATAAAAGAAAATGCTCTCATTTCCATACTGAGATGTCTGAAATAATTAAATACTTAAAAATACTATTTTACACGTTATCATCTTGTTTAGCACCAATGTATATGCCTTCTGAAAGCTTGTAAATATATTTTTGATTTTGTGCTCGTAAAAAAAACTGAGATGTAACACAATGTATTCTCATATATTGATTAATATCAGGCATGACATCAATACAAAATTATTATAAAATACATGTTAAATAAACTACATGAAATAGTTTCTTACCTGACTCATAGCCAGTAAAACTTGTTGTAAGGTCATATCTGTAGTCACTGGACATGGTACCATTTCATCTGAAAAAGCAACTATAGAAGAATCTTTCTCTGTTCGTGTGACAACCTGAAAAAATCAATAGTAGGAATTTTCAGTACATTTAGGGGAAACAAATACAGTCTCTTGAAGTTCATCTTTAAAAGAAAGTATGATTTATTTCTGAACTTACTGCATTTGAAAACTATACAGTAACAGTAGTATAGCTTTCAAAGCACTTTCACAAACTCTAACAAAGAAACTGGTTGTAACAACAATCCTTTGAAGCAAATAGACTATATATTATTATTCTTATTTTATTAAATAGGCAATAAAGCCACAGAAGAGAAGCTAAGAAACTCGCTGACGGTTACTCACTACTGAGTCAGGCTAGAACCGAAGTCTCCTGTCTGTTATTATTAGTCCTTGATCTTTTAACATCTATATTCATTAATAATTTCTCTAAGCATTATCTATTTCTTTAAAAATACCAGTAACATTTAATCTGTTATTGTAAAATTAAAAGTTCTACTCTGATTTTTCTTTAGACATGCTTTTTCAATATACCTACAATATCGTATATACCTAAGTATTAAAGTATATGTAAGAATGTTTTTGTTGTTCACGCGCTAAGTTGTATTTGACTCTTTGCAACCCCATGGACTGTAGCCCGCCAGGCTCCTCTGTCCATGGGATTTCCCAGGCAAGAATACTGGAATATATAAGTATACTCAAGTACATATACAATACTTAAAGCTTTGCTTAAAACAAGTGAAAATATAATTTTTGATCATATCTAACTTTATAGTTTTGTGCCAGGTAAACATTTTCAGTATGGCAAAATCCTAAATTGCCTTAGGAGTTCTCACCATGCACATTGCTGCAGCTACTGTGCTTGCATTGAGTACACTACCCAAAACTCTTTGGTCCATAGAAGCACTGACATCGATTGCCAGTAAGAAACGCTTTCCAGTTGGCTCGACTGTCTAAAGAGAAGACAAAACAATCATTAAAAGCAGTCACAGAAACTGTAAATAAATTAAATTTCTAACATATCATATTTCCTTACTTTTCACTTAAAAGACTAAGATAAAAGGCTTGATTTTTGATTTACCAACTGACAAATATTTAGGAATGCTTAGCTTTAACTAGAGGTAAAACAATGAAAATAAGACGGCCTATTTAGTAACTTAAAGAAGTTACAATCTTTCTTTTTTTTTTTTTTTTTTAACTTTTCCTCATGAAGTAAACTGGGAATTTCTAGCACGGAATTTTTTTTGTAGTAAAATATAAACAACATAAAATTTACTTTCTAATCATTTTTAAGTGTATAATTCAGCAGCATTAAATACATTCACAATGTTTTATATATATGTATGTATGTATGTATGTATATAACCACCATTACTATTTCCAGAACTTTTTCATCATCCCAACAGAAACTCTGTACCCAGTGACAATAACTGCTCATTCTTATCCACCTCTCGCCCTAGGCAACTTCTGTTTTACTTTCTACATCTATGAATTTGTGTATTCTGGAAACCTCATGAGTGTAACCATAGTATGCTTATCCTTTCCTGTCTGGCTTTTTTTCACCTAGCATAATGTTTTCAAGGTTCATCGCTGCTGTAGCATCTTTCAAGTTCTACTACTTTGTAAGGCTGAATACTCCATTATATGCATATATCATATTTCATTTGTCCATTCACCTCCTGATGAATACTCAGGTTGTTCCCACCTTTTGGCTGCTGTGAATAATGCTTCTATCAACATCTGGGTATAGGTACCTGGGTATAAGTATATGATTTCCGGTTTTCAATTCTTTTGGGTATATACATAGGAGGTGGTATTTTTGGATGGCCAGAGCCATCCAACTAGGTGTGAAGTGGCATCTCACTGTGGTTTTGATTTGCATTTGCCTGATGACTAATGTTGAGCATCTTTGCATGTGCTTAACTGGCCATCTGTTTACCTTCCTTGGAGAAATGTCTGTTCAAGTACTCTGCCCATATCTTGAATTGGGTTGTTTGTATTTTTACTGTTGAGTTGTAGGAGTTTTATATATACACACACACACACGTCTATAAATATATATATATTCTGGATATATATACACACACACATATGTGTATGTGTGTGTGTGTGTGTGTGTATGTGTGTATTCTGGATGTTAAACCCCTGTAAAATAGATGATCTGCAAATATTTCCTCCTTCTCTGCAGGTATCTTTTCACTCTCTTGACAGTGTCCTTTGATGCACAGAAGATTTGAGTTTTGATGAAGTCAAAATTTATCTACTTTTCCTTTTCTTGTCTGTGCTTTTGGTATCACATCTAAGAATCTACTACCAAACCCAGGGTCATGAGCTTTTTTTTTTAAATGAGCTTTTATAATATGTCTTATTCTAACAGCTGTGTAGTTTTAAGTCTTATCTACAGGTCACTTTGAGTTAATTTTTATATGTGGTGTAAAGTAACGGTCCAGCTTCACTCTTTTGCATGTGGATATCCAGTCTCCCCAGCACCATTTGTTAAAGACTACATCTTCTCTCCATTGAACTGTCTTGACACTCTATTAAAAAATCAATTGACCATCCATGTGTGAGTTTAATTCTAGGTTCCCTGCTCTATTCTGTTGGTGTACATGTCGTGTTTATGCCAGTACTACACTGTTTTGATTACTGTAGCTTTGTAGTAACTTTTGAAATCCTAAATTTGGAAGTTTGGGTCTTCCAACTTTGTTTTTTTTTCAACATAGGTTTCCCGATTTGGGGTCCTCTGAGAGTCCATATAAATTTTAGGGTGGGGATTTCTGTTTTGGCTAAACATGCCACAGGGATCACACTGAATCTGTAGCCTGCTTTGGGTACACTGGCATTTTAACGTCATGAAGTCTTCCAAACTAGGTACAAAAGATGTCTTCTCATTTATTTATTTTTTAAATTTTTTTCAGTAGTGTTTTGCAGTTTTCAGTAAGTCAGTCTTACACCCCATAGTTAAATTTACTCCAAAGTTTCTCATTATTTTTGACGCTGTTGTAAATGGAATGTTTTCTTAATTTTGTTTTTGGACTGTTCATTGCTAGTGTATAGAAATACTACTGATTTTTTTCCTGCTCAATTTATATCCTGCAACTCTGTTGAATCCATTTGCTAGATCTAATATTATTTTGTGGAATTTTAAAAAAAATTCTTTTTGGTCATGCCACGTGGCATGTGGGATCTTAGTTCTCCAACCAGGGATAGAACCTGTGCCCCCTGCAGTGGAAGGGTGGAGTCTTTTAACTACTAGACTCCAGGGAAATCCTATTTTGTGACTTCTTTATGGTTTTCTCTGTGTAACATCAAATCATCTGAGAACATGATAGTTTCTCTCCCTTTCCAACGTGGACTGAGATTTTCCTGGTGGTTCAGTGGTTAAGATTCTGTGCTTCTCCTGCAGGGGGCATGGGTTCAATCCCTGGTTGAGGAGCTAAGATCCTGCATGCTGCTCCAGGAGTGGACAAAACAATTTTTTTTTTAATAAAAAATTTAAAAATGAAAATGAAAACAACCTGGATACATTTTAATATTTCTTTTCCTTTCATAACTGCTAGAACTTCTAGTAAATGTAAATCAAAGTGGGAAAAGTGGGCATCCTGGTCTTGTTTCTGATCTTAAGGGAAAAGATTTCAATCTTTTACTCCTGGGTATGATGACAGCTGTGGGTTTTTTATGCAGGACCTTTATTACACTAAGGAAGCTTACTTCTATTCCTGGTTTATTGAGAAGTGTTTTTTTTTTTTTTTAAATCAGAAAGGGTATAGGATTTTGTCAAATGCTTTTTCTGCATCAATTGAGATATCATGTGTTATCTTTTAACATGTTATATTACACTGATTTTTCTTTTTTTTTTTTTTCTTTTTCTTATATTGTATGATCCTTGTATGTTGAGGGTGACTCTCACTTGTATAATCTCTTTAATCTGCTGCTGAATTTGGTTGCTAATACTTTGTTGAAGAGCAAGATTTTTTTAAAATCAAAAACTTTAACTTATGGCTCTGATATAAAATTTCCATTTGTAAAAAAAATTATTCCCTATCAAGACAGAGGAGATCTACTACTGATTAATGGGAAAACAGGACAGAAGATCAAGTCCCAGGACTCCAGAGGAATGCAAATTTTTTAATTTAGTAATTTAACACATCAAAATTTAATGGTTGATGTCTGGTTGTTGTCCAAAGGTAGAGAGAAATACTTTATTCATAAGCTTATGAATATAATCATAATTATATATTCATTTTCACATGAACAAATGAATACCTAATCAAAAGTGGTTAAACTACTATCATCATCTTTAAAATGTGTTCCTAAATCTTAACTGGGTTTTTTGTTTTCAAACAAAAATCAAACCATTACCTTAAATGTTTTATAAAAAGCGGCATCCAAAGCTTGCAGAATTTCTTCATCGGGGCGCCACTTCAGTTTTCCTCTGAGCCCATGACCTGTCTTATAAGTTTCTAACGCAATTAAAACATGAAATGGATGTATACGAGCCTAGAACATGACAGAGACAGAAAGCAAATGTCAAATTCAAGTGAAAAACAGTAATCATGTCTCTTAGATTTTTGTTATTGTAGCTAACAGATCTATTTCATAAAGAGAAAAATGAGGACATATTAAACTTAAGATTTCAGAGTCAATGCAATATGGTACAGAGAAGGCAATGGCACCCCACTCCAGTACTCTTGCCTGGAGAATCCCATGGATGGAGCAGCCTGGTAGGCTGCAGTCCATGGGGTTGCTAAGAGTAGGCCATGACTGAGCGACTTCACTTTCACTTTTGACTTTCATGCATTGGAGAAGGAAATGGCAACCCACTCCAGTGTTCTTACCTGGAGAATCCCAGGGACGGGGGAGCCTGGTGGGCTGCCGTCTATGGGGTCGCACAGAGTCGGATACGACTGAAGCAACTTAGCAGCAGCAGCAATATAGCATGATAAAAGTCTCAAAACACCTAAAAACTTCACTCACTCCATTTCCAAAATTTAAGAGCCAATTTTTTCAATTAGTAGTAGTTAACAAAGGTAACGCCTACCTTTTTTAACACTTTTTCATTACACAGCTTTTCACATACTAAAGACACTTCTGAGTTTCCTGGTTCAAGCACTGAGTTAGCTGTCATCTTTCCCAGATTCCGTAGTAATGCTGTGAGAGGCATTTCTTGTAACAAAGCCTTCCATACCTATTGCAATAAAACAGGCAGAAATAAAAGGAATTAAGGGGAAATGAATACATGTAACATACACATATCAATTAATAACAGTCTTTAAGGCTTTCTTTTGGGGGTTCAGACAACTTTCTAAATAAAAATTTGTGTGGGTTGGTCAAAGACTCATGGAACAAAGTAACCTGCTCTTTTATTAGAGTAATAAGGTTAAGTACATTATATTTTGTGAAGGAACTGTATATAAGAATTTTATTTATTTAATTAGCGAGGTAGACTAACCAATACATTTTCTGGAGTGGAGCTACTACTTAAAAATTGCCAACTAAAAAAAAAAAAAAAAAAAATTGCCAACTACATCTGGGCATTGTGCCCAGGTGTTTTAAATAAATGTTAATTTTAAGATATATTTAAGGTTTTTAGGGAATTCCCTGGTGGTCCAAGGGTTAGCACTTGGCACTTTCACTGCCGGGGGGCCTGGGTTCAATTCCTGGTCCCCTGGTCCAGGAACTAAGATCCTACAAAGCATGCAGTATGGCAAAAAAAAAAAAAAAAATTTTAAGTATTAATATATTTTAAAAGCATTAGCAAAACTTATCCTTTTACTACACAGCCTAAGTTCCTCATGTTAAACGTATTATAACTTTCTTACCTCTTTAGACTTTAAGTGATTTGTTAGGAGATGTTCCCTAACCAGTCTGTGCTCTTCTATCAGATGAATGACTTCCAGTTCATCTTTTGTGTGCTTCACTTTCTCTACAGCCTCAAGATACTTTAATAATTTTTCAGCCTCCACAGAAAGCGCTTTTTCTTTATACAGTTCATGGACCTCTTTCCAGCCCTTTGTAATATATTTGGTGACAATAGCAAGTCCTTCAACAAAATAAAGAATTAAAAAGGCATGTAGGATTAGCAGGTAAAAAACTGGACGTGTTACTGAGAACACCTTCTGTGAATGGCACATCTAGATACACAGGAGTTTTAAGCCTGGATGCTACTTCCCATAATATGACAAACACACTTAAGCAAATGGAGTCAACTAATTTTTGCCTATCCCATGAGACTCTGGAGGTAAAACTCTAACCTAATGTGTTTTGAAGTATAATGACTCCAAAGTCATTTTATTACAGAGCTTTTTTTTTTGAAGCAGTAGCATTAGAACCTTTAGTACACGGTGGCTATCTCAGGTCCACAATCTCAATTCACAAAAGTATAGATCTTCCTCAGTTAATCTCATATTCACTTGCCCCTTTACCTGCTAAATAAACATGCATTTGTAAATTACAGAGATAAGTGGACAGGTAGGTAGGTAACTTGTAATTTTTAACAGCTGAGAAAGTATGACAGAGCTAAATAATGTGTCCATTTCTTCTATAATTCCTTTCAGTAGTTGAAAAAGCTTTGGGTTGGGAGAGTGAGGAAATCTGGGTTCTAGCCTACATCCATGTGTGACATCTGAAGCCTTAGTTTCCACTTCTGTAAAATAGTGGGGGGACATAATTGTCAATTTCAAGATCTATAGGGGGAAGGTAGGTAAAACAAATAAAAGAAAGAGGTCATTGATATAATAGTGGTCATGACTATGGTGAATTAAACGGAATACGCCTGACAGATACTTTAGTGAAATATTTGGGGAAAAAAAAATTGGCTTGGTGCTGCTAAAGGAATGTATTTTCAATATAAGGTACAATATGGATTTTTATGTAATACTGGCAAATAATTCATTTTTTTCCCCCTAAAATATAGTTCAGGCCAACTAAAATACACCTCTAAGGCAGACTGAGCCTGTGTGCTATTTCTGAACTCTAAATAATTTGACTAAAAGTTAATATTAACATGCAGGAACTTCTAAAGTATTGTGACTCTGCTGTCTTACACATCTTAATGTGAAATCTGGAATTCCCTGACAGTCCAGTCGTTGGGACTATGTGCTTTTTCTGCAGGGGGTGTGGATTCAATTCCTCATGGGGGAACCAAGATCCCACAGGCTACACAGTACCAATAAATAAATAAATAAATATATATAACAAGCATGTAATTTCTAATAAAAAAATCAAAATATACATGTTTGTATATACAAATATTTACAGTTATTTATTGCTTAAATTTCATTTGAAAAAGTTCATTTGTAGTTTTAGAAAAAAGTGGTAAAAGAGGAACTACTGAGGAGCTTCCATGTATGATGACATCACCACACAAGATGTGTAGGAAGAAGGAGAAGCAACCAACACTGCTCTTTACTTGTGTCAGAAACTGTGTGTAAGTATTCTGATACACACTATCACTGTTAGTCACAGTAATTTCAAGGGCTATTCCCTTTCTAAGTTTTTTTAATAGATGAAGATACAGAAACTCAGACAGGTTCAGTTACTTGGTATACGGACACACAGTAATAAGTAGAACTGAAATCTGAACTCATCTGAGGGGCTGTCATTTCAAGTTTCACCTCTGCTGAAAGAAAAAATGTCAAATTTGGACATGTTTATTTTGTGAGTGTTCACATTTAAAATTAATCCTGTGCAAAAGTCTTTCTTATTTCCCTTCTAAGAAGGACTAAAGAGTCATTGTAGAGCCAAATAACTTCTCAAAAGTCTCTTCTCATAGACACAGAAAAACTGCCCCAAGTTACCATGACCCCTGGATGACTGAAGACAGTTCACATCCTGATTTGTTAACTTCAGCACTATTTGAGGTAGCCTTTAGGTTCCATGGAATGTATGTCCAAGGAAGTGCTTAGTTGTTCAGTTGTGTCCGACTCTGGACTGTAGCCCACCAGGCGCCTCTGTCCATGGGATTTTCCAGGCAAGAATACTTGGAGTGGGTTGCCATTCCCTACTCCAGGGCATCTTCCTGACCCAGGGATCAAACCTGCATCTCCTGCACTGGTTGGTGGATTCTTTATCACTGAGCCACCTAGGAAGCCCCAAGATTTAGAATATCAATCTGCAAATCTGTCATTTGATTCTTAATCATTAATATGTAGGTGTTTAATTCCAAGTTGGCATTAAACATATGAATTAGTCAATCAATGTCTTATGACTGAAAGACTATTTCTAGAAAATGTTACACAGTTGTCTTACAGCAAATAAAAATTTGCCATTTACTGGATATCTGTACCTCACCTCTCGCCATGAAGATCTCACACTTACCTTCACTGGAAGGTTTAAGATGCGACAGTCTTAACAGATCTTTGTGAGACCAGCCATTTCTCTGTTTGTATTTTGTAACTGCCAGGGCGAGGGCCATGCCACCCTTTTCATTGTACCAGTCTGCTACAGCCTTCCGGAGGGCACGACCCCACATGCCACACTTCATGCTTTCCTTTAGATCTTTCTTAAACTGGATGAAAGTAAAGAGGTGTGTAGGGATGCGACAAACTTCAGGAACAGCTTTGAAGGCGGCTTGTTTGGTGCTTATGTCTGAACACTGGGAGCAAATGGCGAGGGCAAAGAGCGTGGGTTCCTGCTTTGCGGTTCTGCCTTCTTGACTAAAGGACTTTATTTCCTGTATCACTTCACATCCTCTGCCATCTTCAATCAATCTGATTAAAGCTTCGGCATTCTCAAGGCCCAGCTTCTGTTCTTTGATATAGTAAGTCCCACCTTCAGAACCAAAACACAAGAACCGGTGTAGCCGATTCATATCAGTGACTTGCCACACATATCCGCCTTCGGAATTACCTATCTGCTTCTCATTCAGTGGCTGCATTTGGTTTACAGATTCCTCCATTTTCTGCCTTTAGGAAGTCTATCAAAAAGCAAAATGTTATTACAAGAAAATAATAGAATTCTGTATCACTGAAAACTACCATTTAACAGAAAAACTTGTAATCACCTTTAAAAATCCAGATGCATTAACAGAATTATTTTGGAATTTTTTGAAAATTACAAATGCCCAAAGTGAAAGTGAAAGCCGCTCAGTTGTGTCCGACTCTTTGAGACCCCATGGGCTATACAGTCCATGGAATTCTCCAGGCCGGAATACTGGAGTGGGTAGCCTATCCCTTCTCCAGGGGATATTCCAGACCCAGGAATCGAAGTGGGGTCTCCTGAATTGCAGGCGGATTCTTTACCAACTGAGCTATGAGGGAAGCCCCAGTATCACTATTTTCCCCAGAAAAAAAAAAAAAAAAATATTATTACAGCTAGATAGAAATGATAAAGACTATAAAAAGGGAAACCATTTATTACTCTAGGCTTATTGAAATCTGCTATGAAATATTTTAATTTAAAAGTATTGTTTAAGTAAGTTATGGTATGATGATCAGAAGTGACAGTCAGGAAGTTGCATTTTTGATGTAGTTTGCTGCTCCAGAGTCTGAGCAGGCAGCTTGGCATGGAGTCCAGAGGAGCAGACAGGAGAGAGGAAATGGGGTGGGGGCGGGGCAGTAATGGTCTCTGACACAGTGATTGCAGACAAGCTCTGCTTGTGTACCCAACATCTGTTTCTCCCTCCCCGTTTCTAACTATTATCCTCTTTCTGGTAGCAATATCCTTCAGGGAACAGTCCCCAGCCCCACGGGATGAATCTTGATTGCTCTAAGCCAGTGGTTCTCACAGTCTATGGGCATCAGAATTACTCGAAGTGCTAGTTTAAACATAAAATGATGGGTCCCACTCACCCTGTCCCCCCCCAAGTTTCTTTCACAATTCAGAATATCTGGCTGAGGCCTGAGTTTTGGTACCAGTTATGAGTCCCCAGGTGATGCTCTCACTCCTCTCGCCATGTGACTGGTACAGGTATTGGGCAAGGATCACAGCTCCTGCCAGTGAGACACAATAATTATCTGCTGGTGATACTTCAGAGGTCTCCTTCCCTCTTAAAAAGGGGCCTGGACTCTTAAAAAGGCATGTTCTCTAAAAGAAACAAAAGACCTATATATAGAAAACTATCAAATACTGATGAAAAAAATCAAAGATGACACAAATAGATGGAGACATATACCATGTTCATGGATTGGAAGAATCAATACAGTGAAAATGAGTATACTACCAAAAAGCCATCTATAGATTCAATGCAATCCTTATCAAGCTACCAACAGTATTTTTCAGAGAACTAGAACAATTTCACTATTTGTATGGAAACACAAAAAAAACTTCAAATAGCCAAAGCAATCTTGAGAAAGAAGAATGGAACTGGAGGAATCAACTTGCCTGACTTCAGACTATACTACAAAGCTACAGTCATCAAGACAGAGTATGGTACTGGCACACAGACAGAAATATAGATCAGTGGAACAGAACAGAAAGCCCAGAGATGAATCCAAGCACCTATGGACACCTTATCTTTGACAAAGGAGGCAAGAATATACAATGGAGAAAAGACAATCTCTTTAACAAGTGGTGCTGGGAAAACTGGTCAACCACTTGTAGAAACTAGAAAAGATTCTAATACCAAACACAAAAATAAACTCAAAATGGATTAAAGATCTAAAGGTAAGACCAGAAACTATAAAACTCCTAGAGGAAAACACAGACAAAACACTCTCTGACATAAATCACAGCAAGGTCCTCTATGACCTACCTCCCAGAGTAATGGAAATAAAAGCAAAATCAACAAACAGGACCTAATTAAACTTAAAAGCTTTTGTACAATGAAGGAAACTATAAGCAAGGAAACTATAAGACAGCCTTCAGAATGGGAGAAAATAATAGCAAATGAAGCAACTGAAAAAGAATTAATCTCTAAAATATACAAGCAGCTCATGCAGCTTAATACCAAGAAAATAAACCCAATCAAAAAATGGGCCAAAGAACTAAACAGACATTTCTCCAAAGAAGACATATAGATGGCTCACACACACATGAAAAGATGCTCAACATCACTCATTATCAGAGAAATGCAAATAAAACCACAATGAGGTACCATCTCATGCCAGTCAGAATGGCTGCCATCAAAAAGTCTACAAACAATAAATGCTGGAGAGGGTGTGGAGAAAAGGAAACCTTCTTACACTTTTGATGGGAATGCAAACTAGTACAGCCTCTATGGAGAACAGTGTGGAGATTCCTTTAAAAACTGGAAATAGAACTGCCATACAACCCAGAAATCCCACTGCTGGGCACATACACCAAGGAAACCAGAACTGAAAGAGACACATGTACCCCAATGTTCATCCCAGCACTGTTTACAATAGCCAGGATATGGGAGCAATCTAGATGTCCATCTGCAGACAAATGGATAAGAAAATTGTGGTACATATACACAATGGAATATTACTCAGCTATTACAAAGAACACATTTGAATCAGTTCTAATGAGGTGGATGAAACTGGAGCCTATTATACAGAGTGAAGTAAGTCAGAAAGAAAAACACCAACACCATATATTAACGCATATATATGGAATTTAGAAAGACGGCAATGATGACCCTATGTGCAAGACAGCAAAAGAGACATAGATATAAAGAACAGACTTTTGGATTCTGTGGGAGAAGCCAAGGGTGGGATGATTTGAGAGAATAGCATTGAAACATGTATATTACTATATGTGAACTAGATCACCAGTCCAAGCCTGATGCATGAAACAGGGCACTCAAAGCCGGTGCACTGGGATGACCCAGAGGGATGGGATGGGGAGGGAGGTGGGAGGGGGATTTGGGACAGGGGGACACATGTACTCCTGTGACTGATTCATGTCAATGTATGGCAAGCCCCACAATATTATAAAGTAAATCCAAGTAAATCCAATTAAAATAAATTAATAAAATAAGGAAAATAAAAAAGGCATGTTCTTTCTGCCTTGAGATATTCATTTGCAGCACATGATGCCTGAAGTGGTGTCAGCTGTCTTGAGTCATGGGGGTAGCCAGTTTAAGATGACATACAAATAAGGATGGCAGAGCCAGAAAAGATAAAAAACAACAACAAAAAAAGAGTCTAGGCCATTGATACTATGAAGTTACCTGGAACTTAGAAATGTACTAATATATCATAGTGTGTTAGTGTTAGCTGCTCAGTCGTAGCTGACTCTTTGCAACCCCATGGACTGTAGCCTGCCAGGCTCCTCTATTCATGGGATTTTCTAGGCAAGAAGACTGGAGTGGGTTGCCATTTCCTTCTCCAGGGGATCGTCCCAACCCAGGAATCAAACCCAGGTCTCCTGCATTGCAGGCATATTCTTTACTCTCTGAGCCACCAGGGAAGCCTAATATATCACAAGTGTATCTTTACTGTTTAAATCGCTTATAGGTTTTCTGTAACCTGTAGCTGAGAGCATTCTGATTAACATCCTGTATCAACAGTGCTCATTTATAGTTTGTGTCATCTGTAATTACCCACATTTCCCTCCTTCCATTATCTCTAAAGCTACTAGAACTGACTGTCTGGCAGCAATATCACTTTCTCTCCTCCTAACAGAGTAACCACAGTCATCCACTGCTTCCCACTGCTGTTCTCTGTACAAGTGTTTACTCTCAGGTCTGCTGCCTGCACCACTACAGGTGCACTGGGCTTCTTCCCATGGCCAACAACACAATGACACAGCCAACAAAAATCCCCAACCAGCATCTACTGCATACTGTGTGTAAGGCATGAAGGAGATCTCTGTTCCATTAAAAATAAGATTTTCAAAACTTTTCCTGCCCTCAGGGAAATCACAGTCTGTATGATGTGGTAGAAATTTATTTATTCCTCAATTTAAATTTATATACAATTATGCACAACTTTATATACAATTGATAAAGCACTTGTAATCAAGTGCTTTGATAGAAAAGTGAATAAGCAGAGGAGGATAAACTAATGCTGTCTCAGTAACCCAGGAAGGCTGAAAAACTGGTATATAAAGTTTGGGGAATGCATTCCAGGAAGGAGTACCTGTAATCTTGCTCTGTGTCTTTAAAGTTTAGAAAAGGAAGTAAGAATACTGCAAAGAAATGTTGACAGGTAAGGCAGTAAAATAAAGAGGCAAAAGAACATTTTTTTGAAGACGATAAAACTTTGAGCATGTTTATATACTGTAGGAAAGGCTAAAGATAGAATCCTGGTGAATATCAACAATAAAAGCTAAGGAGAAAAGGGTCCTTTAAAGGAGAAATAGGAGAGGCCCACAGACTTTAAATCAAGAGAAAGTGGTATCACAGATCGTAACAGAGAACTTCACGGAGTGAATGGCTGGTAATGTCAAACACTTGGTAATCAAGTAAATAAGGCCGAAACTGGCAACAGGAATGCTGAAGAGAGGCAATCGCAATCAGGGGCTGTGAGAAATAGCTTGATTCCAGTGTGGTGAAGAGGGCACACAGCAAGGAAGAGCCTTCACGGGTAAATGCTCTTTTATAGAAGGAAAGTTATAAAGGCAAGGGAAAAGCAAGGTGGGAGATACAGGAAAAATCTTTTTACTTTTTCAGATGAAAGGACAGGAGGCTGAGGTTGGAAGTTTAATCTGGAGAGTTGAAGGCAGTGGAGGAAAGGCGTTTAGTGAGGCAATGAGATCCCTGAAAGCTGCTCAGAGCATCCACATGGAGACTGGCCTTGACAGCAAAAGAGCTATCCCCTTCCCTAAGGGTGAAGGTGATGGGTAGGGCCCCTCTGAGGGAGAAAGAGTAACAAGGAAATGACGGAGTTCCCAGTGGGGAAGTAAGTCTGGTGAGTAAGACTGGGTCTCAGAGCGGGGAACACACAGTACTTGGGAGAAGGTAAGTAAGGAGTAAGTGTTTGGGAGAAAGCCTCACCTTCTGAATGTGACTGAGGGGGACAGAGATTTGGATTGTGTGGAAATAGCAGTGTCAGTATTTCAGTAAGGCTCTGATACAAAGTAGTGAATGTCAGGGCAGTCCTCCCCTCAGGTGGTATAGGGAGGCGGTGGTCACATTGTATCAGTCACTGGGGACCCAGAGCAGCACAGGCTGAAACTCCTGGTGTGGTGGATGGTGCTTTTTCTATGTATTCTTAACCTCTCTTCAACATGGCATTTACCTCTTCTTTTCAATCCAAAAACACTAACTGCCTTCTCAAAGACTGACAACATTAATAGCTAATTCCAGTAGAAATTATTATTTTGATTTTTATACTGCATTTGACATTAGTGGCCTCTCCTTTAGATTTTACAGAAACATACTCTCTGGTGTTACTTCAACCTGGCCATTCTTGCTTACTAGTTATGTTTGTTGGATGAGTGTGAAATGACATTCAATTATTAGATTATACTACTACCCCAGCTTTCCTGCACCAAGGCCCTGGTGGTGAGAGTTCAAGGTCCCAATATAAACCTCAAAACCCCCTCCTCTCCAAATTTTCCCTTGTATTATATTCTTTGTGACACGGCTAGCTAACGATGGTTCCCGTGAGAGTGGGGACCAGGTCTTACTTGTGTATCACTCCTCTAGAATATCATTTTAAAATAATTACTAATATATATTTAAGAACAACTAAGCAGGGCTTCCCTGGTAGTTCAGCTGGTAAAGAATCTGCCTGCAATGCAGGAGAACCCAGTTAGATTCCTGGGTTGGGAATATCCCCTAGTGGAGGGCATGGCAAACCACTCCAGTATTCTTGCCTGGAGAATCCCTAAGGACAGAAGAGCCTGGGGGGCTACAGTCCATGGGGTCACAAAGACTTGGACGTGACTGAGCAACTACACACAGGACAACACCAGTAACATTAAAGTTGATTTTTCTGAACCATTTATCTAAGTATTATGCATGACTTGTTTTTCTTTCCCGTAACGTTTACTTTAAAAATAAGTCTCAATGCATGTAATTAAAAACATAATTCTCTAACATAAATTCTGTAATCAGAATAAAATAATAAACGTACTATATGCACGTAACAGAAATACAGTTAAGAAAAATAAAACATGAAAAAGTTACAAAGTAATGAGTTCTGAGTAAAAAAGTCACCTGAGGATAGTGTTTCTCTGTAAATTCTTCTAATATGTTTAATATTAGGTATTCAAGTATCTTTTGTACAGCAAGCAGCAAAATGAACTTTAATTCTAGGGAAGATGCCTGAAAAAGAAATGTAATTCTTATAATTCCTATTATAAGAAATGAAATTACTTATTCATAGCTGTACCAATGGAATCTCCCCTTGCGTCTTAAATTAATGACAACTCTGATCATGTATCTTTTCAATATTTCTGCAAGAGAAACTGTTCACTTTTTTCATATGGTTCTGTGAAAGTACTTTCCAGGATGCAAGTGGACATATAACATCATTAACAGCTATGGCACCTGTCTACTTGTTTATGTAGATATACCAGAGTCAGAATTTTTAGTTTAATATAAAAAACAGAGTGGCAGCATATTCCAAGCTACACTGAGCCTGCAATAGAAATTAACTTCAAAATTGGCTAGGTGAAAAAAATAAATAAATAAAATAAAATAGGCTAGGTGATAAAACATAGTGGTATAATAAAGAATATTTGGTTTTTGTGGGAGGTACAAACTACTGGGGGGAAGGGCTTCCCAGGTGGCGTTAGTGATAAAGATCCAGCCTCCCACCAATGCAGAAGATATGAGACATGGGTTCAATCACTGGAGAATCCCATGGATAAGAGGAGCCTGGAGGGCTACAGTCCACAGAGTCGCAAAGAGTCAGACAAGACTGAAGCAACTCAGCACACACACAGACTTCTGGGTATAAGACAGGCTACAGTGATGTATTGTACAACACAGGGAATATAGCCAATGTTTTGTAACAACTATAAATGGACTGTAACCTTTAAAAGTATTAGACTATCTGGTTTTTGTCCATGATTCTCAAAAGGCTTCAAAAACCACTTGGGGTTTATATTTAAAAAAAAAAAAAAAAACACCTCAAAAATATACATGCATCCAATGTTCACAGCAGCGTTATTTACAATTGCCAAGGTATGGAAGCAACCTAAGTGGCCATCAACAGATGAATGAATAAATAACATGTGGTATATGTATATACAATGGAATACAACTCAGTCATAAACCATAAAAAGGAATGAAATTTTGCCATTTTCAGCAACATGGGTGGACCTGGAGGGCATTATGCTACGTGAAGTAAGACAAAGACAAATATTGTGTGGTATCACTTATGTGGACTCTAAAAAATACAACAAACTAGTGAATGAAGAAACAAGAAACCGGTTCACAGATACGGAGAATAAACTAGTGGTTACCTGTGGGGAGAAAGGGGAGAGGCACAATACAGGTGTAGAGGATTTATAAGGAGAGTTATTATGAGATTATATGAAATCATGTGTGTTGAAACTTAAAAATTGTAAAGCAGCATAGAATTTAAAGAATCTTTTATTCAAAACAATGTTGACCAAAAAAAAAACAAAAACAAAAAACAAAGCAATATCCTGATTGATGGGTGTCTTTGTTATGCTAATGAGAGGGCTCATTCTGGGCCTTTGGATTGTTTCCAGATGGGATCACCATAAAGACCAATCCTCTGATTAGAAGGCTGGAACTCTGGACCAGATCCTCCTCCCAGGAGGGGAGGACAGCAGCACACTGGGCTCAACCATGTGGTCAATGAATTCATCAATCCTGCTTAATCATAAGGCCCCCACACACAAACTCCGGACCCCCAACTTCAGCACAGACACCAAGTCAGTACTGGTGGGGTGACGTGCCAGGATCGCACAAACAGAAGGGATCCTGCTGCTGCTTCCAGACTGGCCTGGGCATGTCCTCCATGTGGCTGTTCCTGAACTGCGTCCTTTTTAAACAAAACTGTAACCATAAGGCTGGTGCTTTTAGGGAGCTGTGCCATCCAGGTGAACTACTGGCCCTGAGAGGGCTGCGGGACGCCCACCTGGGCAGGCAGAAGTGTGGGGAGACTGGGGCCCTCCCAGAAGCTGCTGTCTGAAGGAAGGGCAATCTGTTGGGGTTCCTGCCCTTTAACTTGTGAGATCTGATGGAACTGCACTCTGGAATGGAACTGAGGTGAAATGAACTGTAAGATACTGAGGTGACATCAGAGAATTGATCTCAAAACACAGACACCAAAGGCGTAAATGAAAACAGGAAAAAAAAAGACAGGCCTTCATCAAAATTTAAAACTGTGTTTCAAAAGATACCACTGTTTTTCAAAAGAAAGCAAACAGACATCCCAGAGAAAGGGAGAAAACATTTGCAAATCATACATATGACAAAGAATTTGTGTCTATAATATATAGAACACTCATAACTACATAATAAAATGATAAATACCCCAATTAAAAAATAGGCTGAGTCTATATAGGCGTTTCTTCAAAGATATACAAATGGCCAACACACACAAAAAATGCTGAATATCACTGGTTATCAGCAAATAAATACTGCAATGAGATACCATTTCACATGTACTAGAATGGCTATAATCAAAATGACAATAATAAGCAGCAATGGTGAGGATCTGGAGAAATTAGAACCTTCATACCCCGCTGGTGGAATGTAAAATGTTGGATCATATGATCTCTCTATATTCAACCTTTTGTGGAATTGCTAGATTCTTCTCTAAAGTGTAAGGGGTTTCTTTTGGGGGATGATGAAAATGTTCTGAAATTAGATAGTGGTAATGATTACACAATTCCGTATGTGTGTGCGACAACTCTATGAATATACTAAAACTCCTTGAATGGGATGTGTGAAGTCTATCTCAAAAATGTTATTTTAAAAAAAAATTTAAATTGACTAAGCAAAAGATATTTGGGAAGTTATTTAAAAAGATAAGCATTTAAATGATATTTAACTCTATTTTTTATATTTGTCTTTAGAAAGCAATTTGAGATATACATAGACATATATATATATCCGTGTGTGTTGTTGTTGAATTGCTAAGTCATGACCGACTCTTTTGTGATCCCATGGACTGCAGCATGCTAGGCTCCTCCGTCCATGGGATTTCCCAGGCAAGAATACTGGAATGGGTTGCCATTTCCTTCTCCAGGGGATCTTCCTCACCCAGGGATTGAGCCCATGTCTCCTGCACTGGCAGGCAGATTCTTTACCACTTAACCACCTGGGAAGCCCATATGTGTACATATATATACATGTAAAAATGTGTATGTGTGTGTGTATAATGAGATGGTTGGATGGCATCACTGACTGTATGGACATGAGTCTGAGCAAGCTCTGGGAGTTGGTGATGGACAGGGAAGCCTGGAGTGCTGTAGTCCATGGAGCTGCAAAAGAGTTGGACACGACTGAGCTACTGAACTGATACATATAAACACATATGTGTATGTAATACACACACATACATACATAGGACCTTAATTTCTTCCTTCCCCAACTGCTTTCATCCCCCTTCTCAAAGCTTAAGCTCCAATGTCAGTGGTTTAGAAGGGAGTTGGGCAGGGAGTTAGGTCAGAGCCTGGTCATCAGTTAATCCACTCCTGAACATACAAGTGTTGTAAATCCAGATTAACAAAGATAGTTAATTCTTCTTTCAGCTGGACTGACACACCCAGTATGCTTAAAGCAAACCCCTCCAAAGAAATTTAATACAGCTAAAGTTTTATTAAACTTCTATAAATTAAAATTTGGGGAAGCAATCAAACAAATCACAATATTACTAAAAGCACAGCCACACTTTGAAATTGGTTGTGCTTCTCTTTTTCCTAATTTTGAATGCAAAATCAGTGAATGCTAGTAATTCACAGTATGTAACAGCATTTATTTCTGCTTCTTATTCACTGGAACTAGAACAATTATTGAAGCTGAAGCTCCAACACTTTGGCCACCTGATGCGAAGAGCTGACTCACTGGAAAAGACCCTGATGCTGGGAAAGATTGAAGGCAGGAGAAAGGGACAACAGAGGATGAGATGGTTGACATCACTGACTCAATGGACATGAGTTTTGAGCAAACTCCAAGAGATGGTGAAGGACGGGAAGCCTGGTGTGCTGCAGTCCATGGGGTTGCAAAGAGTCAGACAAGAACAACTATAGTACTTTTTAATAATGCTAATAATACATGTTTTCTAAGGATTCCTACGTTTTTCTTGAAAGTACACATCTAAGTATCTTTCCAAAGTCTCTTGATCATTTGTTACTTGAAAAGGCTCCCTTTTATCCCAAGAGGTCAAATAAGTTTGCAGCTTACTCCTTTTTAAATGAAGTCAAAACTGACTTACACCTATGAGAGCAAGATCGTTTCAAAAAAGAGGGAATACTGCAAAACCAGGGGCCACATGTTCAGATAACTGTATCACTCAGACTGGTAATGGACATGAGTGGATCAAGTCAAGTGTGATGCAATAAAAATCGGTGAGGAACAGTAGGAGATATAACAGCATGAGATCCTGAAGGCATGCACTTTCAGCCAACTGGTCAACATGTAGTAAGGGCCTTGTAATTCCAGATCCTCTCATTTTGCCCAAAGACCCAGAAATCTGGATTTTTATGTGAACTCTTAGGATTAAATGTTAACAATATAACTAAGGAAATTTGACCCCCATCCCTTTTCTGATTACTTACAGGTTCTGTCAAGGGCTAATTTTCAGTTTGGTCTCTCTACAACAGGCACCATGTTGAGTGGAGTATCAAATGTTAGTTCTGCTGTATTTACTTAGCACTGAAGTTCTAGGTTCTATTCCAAGTTCACAGCAATACTGCAGATTAAAAAGTACTATAAATTACTGCAAACAGCTCTGGGGTCTGATGACACTCACTCTAGGCGCGGTTCATAAGGAAATAAGCCTAGACTCCTCGCCTCACAAACTTTCCCATTTAAGTATACTTAGCAGAACTCCCCAGAGAAGGCAATGGCAACCTACTCCAGTACTTTTGCCTGGAAAATCCCATGGACGGAAGAGCCTGGTAGGTTGCAGTCCATGGGGTCGCAAAGAGTCGGACCCAACTGAGAGACTTCACTTTCACTTTTCACTTTCATGCACTGGAGAAGGAAATGGCAACCCACTCCAGTGTTCTTGCCTGGAGAATCCCAGGGACGGCGGAGCCTGGTGGGCTGCCGTCTATGGGGTCGCACAGAGTCGGACACGACTGAAGCGACTTAGCAGCAGCCGCAGCAGAACTCCGCCCCCCTCCCCCCACCAGCTCGAGGACAGTCTCTTTCAGGTATAAACTTTCAAGAAAGTTTCCAAAAATTTTTTTAAATCCAACACCTGACACAAACTCGGGCTTCTACTCCATAATACAACCATGTCTGTCTTAATATTAAAGCTGTCCCGTTGTTTCTCGATAAAATTTGTCACGTTTATTTTGTGGCTTCACACAGCCCTGTAGGACAAGGTTCCCTTCCAGGTCCACCAAGTTGAGAAGCAAAGAATCAGAGTTCTACCAAGTAAAGATTTTTTTTTCCCCCAGGAAAGTCAAGGAAGGGCCCCTCCTGGGAACTCAGATTTATTGAGTGATGCAAAAGTACTACCACTCTTAAAAGACTTTATCTTAACATCAGTATTCTGCAAGGCCTTGGTGAAGGGGGGCTGTTCCTGATTTAGTGAAGACAGCCATTTTTGGTTCAACGCATCCTTTAGTCTTAGGACCATTATACGTGTTTTCAGATTTAACACACTACATTTTTCAACCTCCTGTGCCTTGGAGGCATCGCACAGCACTTGTCTATCACCCCCCGATGGACGACAGGACAGATTCTTCTCCTCTCCCTCGTCATTCCCCCAGCACAAACTCGTCCTGGGTCTTCTCACAAAGATCCTTGCCCTCAAAGCCTGCAGGCCGGGCAACGCCTCTCGGCGCAGCAGCGGCGGGAGGAGGAAGGAGGAGGAGGAGGAAAGCGGGTCCTCAGGACGTCGGCCGGTGGAAAGCTCCGCGAGCAGCACCGGGACGGGTTCGGTCTTTCCCGAAGGGTCCGGTCCAGCGAGGAGGCTCACGGAGCGGCCGGTTCCGCTCCCCCCACCCCCGAGACGGGCAGAACCCCGAGGCGGGGTGGGAGGCGGTCTGCTCCGGCCGCGGAGATGCGGGGCGCGGGCCACGGGGGACCGGCCGGACCCTGCGCGTCCCCCACCCCCACCGCGCGCCGCTCAGACCGCACAAAGGGCCGCGGCCAGCCGGCCTCCCGCGGTTCCCTCACCTTTGCCAGGCGGCCGAGCCTCCGAAGCCGCCGCGCCACCGGGAGAAGCGCTGCGCGGTACCGCGCCGCCGCCGTAGGACGACAACGCACCGCGGCCTGACGGGCGACGACTGCTCCGGGGCCGCCGCGGGGGCCTCGGGGTTCGGCTCCCGGGCGCGAGCCCCGCCCCCCGGCCGCGCCCCGCCCCTGCCCCAGACTGGCGAGGGGCCCGGATGTTCCCTCCTCAGGGGCCCCCCCAGGCCCCGCCCTTTCTCGGCTTTTGCCCAGTTCGCCCGCCCCGCACCCCTTCCGTATCGGCTCCTGGTCCGGAGCGGCCCAGGGAGAGTCTCGCCGGCTCCCGGGTGGCTAGAGCGTCCGCCCGCGCTCTGTCGCGCTCCAGGTGACGGCGCCGCGAAGGCTGTCGGGAAGTAGGCGGGGTGACGTGAGGTGGACGAGCCCGCGGCGGGTTTGCCGAGCTCAGTGGCCGGCGGTGGCAGGAGCGAGGGCCGGGGGCTCCCGGAGCCGGCGGTGGAGCAGGGCGGCGCGCGGCCTGGGCCATGACGGGCAATGCCGGGGAGTGGTGCCTCATGGAGAGCGACCCCGGGGTCTTCACCGAGCTCATTAAAGGATTTGGTGAGAGCCCAAGGGGGCCGTCCTGGGCCGGTGGGGGGTTACGGGAGGAGGCCGAAGCTGGGCACCAGCGCTTGTCTGCGGCTCCGGCCGCCCGGCGTCTGAAGGGAGGCGACTCCCGAACCCTGGAGTCGGGGACAGGCGGGGGAAAGGTAGGGCTTCAGCCCCGGCAAGTCGCGTTTCCGTGGCGATCTGAGAGCCACACTTCGGAGACAGGAAGGTGTCCCCGGGATTCGACGCTCCAGGACTAGGTTCGCTGGCCCGAGAGGCGCCCCGGCCGCCACTTTACGCCTTGGAAGCCTCTTTCCACCTCGGGGCGCCCCCATCCCGGGCAGGTGTGTCCAGGTGCGCGTCTCAGGTCATCGGTCCTGCAGAAAAAGTCAGGTGTGCCTTGTCGAGGGTGGGGTGTCCAGGGCCCCAAGCTGCGTGGGAACCTGACATCCGAGTCATTCGAAGCAGAACCTGTCGAGTGTGTGTGATCCGCCCTGCAGCCGTCCGCGCGGGCTGGCTACACGGGACGCGCGGGCCACCTCGCTCCTTCTGCTCGCTTGTGGCTTCCGGGAAAGTGTGGTTTCTCCAGCGAGTGTTCTAGAGGCCACATGCTTGCCTCTTAATTGCTCTCTGACTCTATTCCGTGTCTCCGGTCCCAAGTAACCATCGTATTCGACTTGGTGGCCTTCTCTGCCCTTCTTGTTCCCTGTTCTCTACTTTGGCAGTAAGTTTATTTTTATCTGTTACATTTTTTCAAGTATTATTCATTTTAGCTACCATGTTATTAAAACTTGTACCGAGGGTAGAAATTCAACATTGTATACTGTTTGTCGTCCGTCCGTGCCCAGCCGATTCAGTTGTGTCTGACTCTCCGGGACCACATGGACTGTAGCCTGCCAGGCTCCTGTCCAAGGGATTCTCCAGGCTGGGATACTGGAGTGGGTTGCCATGCCCTCTTCCAGGGGATCTTCCCGACCCAGGAATTGAACCCGTATCTCCTGCGTCTTCTTCGTTGCAGGCAGGTTCTTTTCCCACTGAACCACCTGGGAAGCCCACTGTTTGTTGTACGTAGCTATTTGAAATGCCATTTATCACGCATATATTGTTTACCTAGTGTATATCTCAGCCACATTGGTAGGATTTCGGCATTTTTAGTGTGAATAAAGCAGGGCTGCTGAAGAACTGACAAGCAATATATAATGGCGTATTAACTGCTGCCTTGGAGTATTTACACACAAGTCCTGGAAGAACACAGGCAGAAGGAAAGGCATAAACAGTAGTTTATTATATATTAAAGTATATGGCTTAGGGAACAGCTGCTCAGTCCTGTCCATTAGCTCAGTTCTTTACCACTAGCGCCACCTGGGAAGCCCAGGGAAGTGGCTGGGGAAGTGACTAAAACAGTGTAACAGATTAGAGGAATATTTGAATCCCAAACTGAAAAGATAAACTGAGGCCCAATTGTGTGCCATGCTGTGTTGTGTGGGTTGGCCTGTAATCCCCGGGGACTTAACTGTCAGATATTTCAATGCTGAAATGACATTTTTATAATTGAAAAGCATTTACTACATGTAGTGTGCAGTACACTGGAATGGAATGAAGTGAGAGACTAGAAAGCTCTTAAGATGGTCAGAATCTGAGAAGATTAGCTCAATATGAAGTAGTGATTTGGAGAGGAGGTAGTCAATAATTTTGGCTTTATTTAAGTCCACGGGACAGTTAACTGGTGGGATAAAGGGGGAAAGGTGATAATGATTTTAGTCTCTAGCTTAGGAGACTGGTGAAGTAAAAGAGAAGAGTAGGCTTGATGGACAAGGAAATAGGTTAAACTTTGGACATACACTGAATTTGAAATGTGCACAGGTTTAACCATGAACCTTCAAAACCTTAACTATTATGACATATTAAAGTTAACCTTAAAAAATGTTGTACCAGGCAAATTTGCTTATTTTAAAGTTAGTCCATTCTATTAACAGCTGTTGCTTCGCTTTCATATGTGCAGAAAACTTGGAATTGAAAGTGGTTTAAGTAAAGTCATGTGTAAGAGACTGATATGGAACCACACCTCCTGTACCTGCACTTGTGAAGAGTGAAGTGATAGTTATTAATAGATTGGCTCAATTAGCAGGAGACCTTTGCCAAAAGTTAAATGATGGAAGTTGTACATCATTATCAGCTGCTTCAAAGAGACAGAAGTTTATTTCTGTCTTTTTTTTTCCCCCTCATTCACGTCATGGATTTAAAAAAGCTTTTGGAAGTTTATTCTTTCAAAAGTGAAACATCTTATTATTTTATAGGTGGCACTGTAGTTTTAAGTTTCTTCACTGAAGGGGAAATTATTTGTGAGTTCAGTGATTATATAATTAAAAATTCTGGTGGAATATAACATCAGGGTAAAACAAAGTTCTTGTATTAAGAAACTGATGGAACAGAACTATATTTTTAATTGATACGGTGCATACATGATTAATAAATTGAGTAAAACAAACTATGATAGTCTACCAATTAGAAGCTGTAAATTTCTGCTTCTAGCCAGGATAGAGTATCAGGGACTGGATTTAGTACAGCAAATCAATGACCCCAGCTTTCCGTTCAATAAACTAGAAAAAGAAGAGCAGATTAAACCTATAGTAAGCAGATAAAAGGAAATAATAGAGATCAGAGTTGAAGTTAGTATAATAGAAAAGAGAAGAATAGTGGAGAAAGTCAATGACACCAAAAGCCGTTGTCTCAAAGATCAGTAAAATGGATAAACCTCTAGTCAGACTGATTGGAAGAAATGAGAGGAGAAAAATGATGAATATCCAGGAATAAGAGAGATGACACCATTACAGATTCTATAGATATTAAAAGGATAAGTGAATAGTCTAATAAATATTTATGCAAGTAAATTTGACAACTTAGCTGATGTGTACAAATTTCTTTAGACACAAATTACCAAAGCTCACTCAAGAAGTAATTGATAAACAGTATAGCCTTATGTGTTTTAAAAAAATTGAAATTATAATTTAAAATTTTCCTATAAGGAAAACTAGCCAAAATGGAATCACTAGTAAATTCTTGCAAATATTTAAGGAATAAGTAATACCATTTTTACACAGACTTCTCCAAAGACATTGGAGAATAAGTACTCCTCATCTCATTTTATGAGGGTCAGTATTAATTTTAACACCCAAACCAGACAAAGACATTGTAAGAAAAGGAAACCGCAGGCCCATATCTATTGTCAACATAGACACAAACATTCTAACCAAAATATTAGCAAATCAAATCCAATATTAAATAGACAGTATGTCATGAGTGAGAGGGGTTTATCCCAGGAATTCAGGGTTGGTTTAACATTTGAGATTCAATGTAATTCACCATATTAAATAAGAAAAACCATATGATTCGATTATCTCAATAATTGCAAAAGACATTGGACAAAAATCCAGCATCTGTTAAGAATTACAAAGTGTTAGGTTTTAGCCTACTTCCCAGCCAACTACTTGCCAGCCAACAAATGAGCCTACCACTATATTATAGATGCTGGTAGGCAAGTTCAACTTTAGAGGTAAATAATAGCATTACTCATGGCACGGTAGTCAGCAGGACATTCGTGTTTGCATTGGTGTCCTTATCCTTCGAGTCCATAGGAGTGTAGGTGGACGCCACAGGCATGAGTTTCTGTCAGAGCTGAGGAACCCCTGACCTTTGGGAGCCTTAGCTTTAGAGTCTGCTTGCACACTTGCTCAACCTTTGACTCTAGGGAGATGATACAGTGGACAGCAGATCAGTCTTCTCTCTGCCCCACAGGAAGATACTATCCCTGACTTTCAAGTCTGTTTACTGTTTTGACATTCTTGAAAAGACAGTTCTGAACACATCTCGTAGTTTGTCTCAGAAGTCAAGCAGTAACAGTAGAAACTGATTGAGGATTGTCTCCTCATACAAATCGATCCTTTCTCACTATACCAAACATGCCATTCCGTCAGCTACTCTGATTACTCTGACTGGACCTGCAGGACTGGTATCAAACCTGTTTATCCCTTGGGGTGTTTGTGTTAGGAAGCCAGGTGAGTTTCTCAAGTTTTTGTATTGGCCTTTCCTCTTGGCTTAAGGCATTAAATCAGGCATAACAGTATGTGTTAGTGATCGCACAGACCCTACCTGGGTCTGCAGGGAAGATGTCTAAAACAATTCCATCATCTACAACTTTGGCCCTTGAGTTGAGGCGTGTCTGAGGGATTCAGGGCCAGTGTGGTGTTTCCTTTACATGGAGGTCTATTTCAAACACTCAGGAGGTGTATGTCCGTTATTGTGGGGAAAGAGGTGAGTTAATGCCTGGCATTTACACAATAAATAAAAGGACAGTTGAGTGTGCATGTGGTACCCTTGGAAGTGAGTGTTGATTCTGATCTTTGGGACCTCCAAAAAGGCACCTTCTTATGAGTGAAAGTGAAAGTTGCTCAGTTGTGTCTGACTCTTTGTGACCCCATGGACTGTACAGTCAGTGGAATTCCCTAGGCCAGAATACTGGAGTGGGTAGCCTTTCCCTTCTCCAGGGGATCTTCCCAACCCAGGGATAGAACCCAGATCTCCTGAATTGCAGGTGGATTCTTTACTAGCTGAGCCACAAGGGAAACTCAAGAATACTGGAGTGAGTAGCCTATCCCTTCTCCAGGGGATCTTCCTGACCCAGGAATTGAACCAGGGTCTCCTGCATTGCAGGTGGATTCTTTACCAACTGAACTACCAGAGGGGTATACGTTAATAATGCCTCCAACTTGGGGCTCCTTGTTCATTTTCAGTAACTGAGTTTAGTCCTTTTTGGAGAGATTGCCTAAGAGTTGACCATATAGTTTTTCCCATTTCGTCACATCACCAGTTGAATGGCATTTGTCTGTGCCATGTAATAACTGAAAATGGGCTTGGGAAAGATATCTGGGGCTGTTTTTTGTGGGAGGTGCAGGAGCTGGCACCATGCCTGCTGCTTCTGGTGGAGCTGTTTATACAGTCATGGGTTTGGCAATCAATGTGTCCAAGCTCTTTGTTGAAAGATACCATCCCTAGCAGTCAATTACATTTAAGTCATTGATAGTGGCTTAGTGTTAAAGAATCCACCTGTCAATTCAGGTGACACAAGAGATTCTGGTTCAATCCCTGGATTGGGAAGATGCTTCAAAGTAGGAAATGGCAACCCACTCCAGTATTCTTGCCTGAGAAATCCCATGAACAGAGAAGCCTGGCAGGCTACAGTCCATGGGGTCACAAAGAGACACAACTGAGCACGCACAACAGTTAGGAAGCGCTTACCCAGAGTATTGTTCTTGGGGAGAAAGACTTCAGGTATATTGTTAAGAATATTATTTTTAGAATTAGTTTCTCAATAGAGCTATTTTATGGAACCACCAGCACTATAGTACAAATGTGTTTGTCAATATATAAATATTTTTAAACAGTTTAATGAATTAATTAAAATTTTATTTAATGTTTTATTAAGTAAAATCAATTAGATAAAAGCAGTGTTCTGGTTTGAATGGCGGATTATTTGGTTATCCTATTTAAGGCCCAGGTTAGCTGTTCTTCAAAGTTTTTTTCTGACCTGCAGTGATAGTCTGCTACCTCTTAACTTGCAGAACGCAGCCCATGTACTTTTCATATGCAAAGTATGCAGACTGCATAGTCTTTGAGTCATAGATATTTGTTTCCTACTAGGTTGAAGTTCTTGTATATATCTGTGTGTGCTCATTTGTGTCCTACTCTTTGCCACCCCATGGACTGTAGCCCACCAGGCTTCTCTGTCCGTGGAATGGTTCAGACAAGAATACTGGAGTGGTTTGCCATTTCCTTCTCCAGGGGATCTTCCCAACCCAGGGATCGAACCCGTGTCACTTGCATCTCTTGCACTTGCAGGCGGATTCTTTACTGCTGAGCCATTGGGAGAGCCCCAGGTTGAAGTTTTTAAATATTGTTAAAGTAGTTTATTATTTTTTGTCCTTGTTAGGGCCTAATACCATGCTTGGCATGTATTTGCAACCTGTGTTTGGTTGACTCATGCATACAGAACCTATGGATACTGAGTGCTGAATGTATTTGTTAAATACCAGCAATTCATTAACTTTTTAAAGCTCAACTCCCACTCAACATTTTACTTAATAAATATTAGAGAAGTCAGCATGGTGATTCTTTGTGCTTGGTATTTGAGAATGTATACCTCACTAGAGAATTCTGAGGATTGGATGAAGCAGGTAGTATTCTTGTTTTAAACTTGAGGAAAGTGAGGCTCAAAGACATTTTCATGCTAAAGGCAAAGAACTTAAAGGCATTGCTAGGATTACAACTCAGGCCTCTGGAATCATTGCTTATTTTTATTTCCATTATAACCTGCATTATTTGAAATTGAATATACGTAAAGGGAATATTGGGCTTCCCTGGTGGCTCAGATGGTAAAGAATCTACCTGCAATGCAGGAGACCCGGGTTCGATCTCTGACTTGGGAAGATCCCCTGGAGAAGGGAATGGAAACCCATTGCACTATTCTTGCCTGGAGAATTCAATGGACAGAGGAGGGCCTTTGGGCCACAGTCTGTGGGGATGCAAAGAGCTGGACACGACTGAGTGACTAACACTTTTACATTTCACAAGGAGATTATTAGATATTATTAGATAGATTAGAAACATCTATCTCCTTATACATCAAATTGGGTACTGTGTTTTCCTTTTACAGAGATGTGCTTGTGTCTAACATAAGGTTATTTAAACTTTGCCACCACTTGAAATTATGCCTTTGCAAAAGATTTTGGGACTCTTAGTGACTTTTGTCGTCGTGTTTCTGTGTGATATGAGCAATGTTTTAATGTTTGGCCTTTTTACAGTAGATTTCCAGTAGCATAACCAGTGTTAGCAGTTGCATCACTGCCCTCTTGTGCCCTTTTCTGACACTGGTATAATTATAGGTTCAGTTTCATAAGGTTTTTTTCCCCAGCTTAATTATGTGGACATCTAGCAACATGTTGTACACGTGTGGGTTGTTTCTAGTTCTTCTCTACTACAAATAACAGAGGGCCTCCCTCGTAGCTCAGCTGGTAAAGAATCCACCTGCAATGCAGGAGACCCCGGTTTGATTCCGGGGTCAAGAAGGTCCCCTGGAGAAGGGATAGGCTACCCACTCTAATAATCTTGCCTGGAGAATCCCTGTGGACAGAGGAGCCTAGTGGGCTACAGTCCATGGGGTCACAAAGAGTCGGACACAATAGAGTGACTAAGCACACACACAAATAACATAGTAACTCTCCTCGTACCTGTAACTTTAATGCCTGAGTGGGTGCTAATAGATATTCGCTGAACAGAGCAAATTGTGGTAGTAAATGCCCAAAGTCACAGGGTTGGTTGGTCCAATTTTTTTTTTTTTTAAACCACTCATTTTTGCAGTCGGTCTAAAGCTTCTCCAGCTCTGACTGGAAAATAATCTGGAGTATTAGAAAAACGCCCAGACTTTGGAACCAGACATGTTTTAATTAATTTTTTGGCATATGTTAGTGTAGTGAATTTAGGCAAGACACCTACTATCCCTAAGCCTCTTTCACATAATACTTGCTTTGTAGGAGTTAGAGAAAATCCATTTAAAGCACTTTACCCATTGAAGTTACTGGTAAATATGACTGTTTTTTTTGTTTTTTGTTTTTTCCTCTTGTGATAATACTACTACCTGACATTTAGTGAACCCTCAAAGTGTGTGGAAGTGAACAGTGTTAGTCACTCAGTCGTGTCTGGCTATGACCGCATGGACTGTAAGCCCACCATGCTCCTCTGTCTGTGGAATTCTCCAGGCAAGAATACTGGAGTGGGTTGCCATGCCCTTCTCCATAAAGTGTGTGGAGGCACTGTATTGAATGTATGTCATGCATAATAAATTATCTTATGAGATGATAAGTAATCTTTATTCCTAACAACAGCTCTATGAGTATGGGGGCAAGAAGTTCAATGGTAATGGAGGCAGGGTTCAGACCCTGGCAATTTGGAGGCCACGTTTTAACCAGAATACAGTTACCACCCTATGAACTACTAGAGCTGGATTCTCCACCTTGGTCCTCTTGCCTTTTTGGGATTAGACACTTTGGGTTTGATAATTCATTTTGTTTTGACAGTTTGGGCCAAGTAATTATTTGTTTTTGGGTGCTGTCCTGTGCAGGTAGGATATTCAGTATCTCTGGCTTCTACGTACTAGATGCTACCTGCCCCCCCAAGTGACAATAGTGGCAGTAAAAATGTCTTCAGACATTTTGAAATGTTCCGCGAGGGAGAGGGGGATTATCTTGGTTGAGAACCACTGGGGGACTCTGATGTAGTTGACATTAAATTAAAATTTTAATTTGTATAGTATAAAATTTTAATTTGTATAGTAATTTGTATTTTAAAATATATAGTATTGGAATTTTGGAAAGGGATCAGATCTGAATATGTGATCTGAAAGTCACTGTCAAGTGGTAGTTACGTATTCCCACCTTATGGATCAAGTGGACAGTAAGGAAGAAAGAGGGCCACAGGCAGAATTGTGGAAACTTAGCAGCTGAGTGAAGAGGGTGGATGAAGAGGAGCCAGAGATAGAGAGAGACTGAGAAGGGACAGTCATGGGTGGTGCTTCAGTGAAAATAAATGGGGAAAGTTTTTAAAGTTGTCAAAGTAATATACTCCCTTTGTAAATAATTAGAAAATAGTAAAGAAAGGGCTAGGATTTGACTGTGAACTTGATCAGTTTTACCATTTTAATTTGTCATGTTGTATTGCCCCTAAATGTGCATTTCTTTCCATTGGTATTTTATTTAACGGTGAAGGGAAAAATGCGTAATTCTGTCTCCTGAAGAAATAATTTCTCATTTCAGGTTGCCGAGGTGCCCAAGTAGAAGAAATATGGAGTTTAGAGCCTGAGAATTTTGAAAAATTAAAGTAAGTATATTTTAAATTATGTTAAAAATATGTCTATACTTAAGCAAACTTAAGCACATTATCTTCTTTATTTTTTTCAACTGTGTAAGGGGCTTCCCTCATAGCTCAGTTGGTAAAGAATCCTCCTGCAATACAGGAGACCCCAGTTCAATTCCTGGGTCAGGAAGATCCCCTGGAGAAGGGATAGGCTACCCACTCCAGTATTCTTGGGCTTCCCTTGTGACTCAACTGGTAAAGAATCCTCCTGCAATGCAGGAGACCTGGGTTCGATCCCTGGGTTGGGAAGATTCCCTGGAGAAGGGAAAGGCTACCCACTCCAGTATTCTGGCCTAGAGAATTCCATGGACTGTATAGTCCATGGGGTCGCAAAGAGTCAGACACGACTGGGTGACTTTCAAAAACGGAAAAAATGTCGATATTATTCCTATTTTATAACCAAGAACCTGATGATCATAGATAAGTAATTCACAAGGGATTCAAAACTAGGTCTGTATAATTTCATATCAACAAAGTACTGATTGGTCAACTTTTTTTTTTTTTTTTTAACAACGTTCACTTTATAGATCAATAGTGTTAGAATGTGGCACACATTTTAACACAAACACAAAACACATGAATAATAGGTCAGTCTACAAAACTCTATTTAACAGATAATGTATTTGGCTAACGCAATATATTGATAATAATTCAGAACTTTTTTCCCCTACATTATTACATTGCCTCTTGGGGAGGTGTCAGTTCAGATTCCAAATGTTGATGCCCGGAACTACCTTCCTCTTACCCCGTCCTTCTGACTGGAGTCACTTGTCTGAGTCTCTCCCTAGCCCTGAAACCTCTGTGTCCACAAGCACCAACCCTGTATTACAGATGGAAGGCTAGAAGAGTTTTCAATGTGGGGAGCATTCTTAGAGTCCTGGAATGGGGACTCTAGGGATATGCTTTTAATATCTTTAGTAAGGAAATAGTTTACCCCCCTCCCATTTTCTCCTTCCCCACAAAAGGAACAGTCATTTTAGATGGAGTAAGAGGATGATCAGGGAAGGTTAATTAAAAGTGTATCATTTAAGCTGTCTTTGTGGATTAGGAAAGAATTTGTTGTGTGGAAGGTAGTGAAAAACTGGAGAGACTCCTCACGTGGTGATTTAATTGTTCAGTGGTAACAACCATTGTAGGGAAGTGGGTAACTTTATTATGTGTGAGATGCAGCATCCATCCAATAATTACATAGTTTGCAGTATATATGCCATCAGCTGATTTATCTGTAAGCATCCTACGTGAATTTTGTTCCTGTATATTGGAATTCACTCTAGGGCTAACAACTTCTAGTTTTGCAATGTTCATTCTGTTTTTAAGTGAGGGTGATAAGAGGTAGAACTGAATAATTCACAGATTTAAGAATATACCTTTCATTATAATTCCATTTTAATTGATGTAATTTTAAGTTTTGTTAGCCTTATCTTGGGCAACATTCTAGTAACTATAGAAATAGTAGCAATAGAAATCGTAAAAAATTTTCCCACATTTACTTCATTTTCACTGTATTTCTTAAGTAAATGACTAAAACTTAATATATTGACAATGTTTTTTTTTTTTTAATTAGTTGGAGGCTAATTACTTCACAGACAATGTTTTATAGAAGTAAAGAATCTTCCCACAATGCGGGAGACCAGGGTTTGATCCCTGGGTTGGGAAGATCCCCTGGAGAAGGGCATGGCAACCCACTCCAGTATTCTTGCCTGGAGAATCCCATGGACAGAGGAGCCTGGCAGGCTACAGTCCATGGGGTCACAAAGAGTTGGACATGACTGAGTGACTAAGCATAGCACATATAGGAAGCAGGGTTTGGTGTCACTAATTTGTATTTTATTTTGTAGGCCAGTTCATGGGTTGATTTTTCTTTTCAAGTGGCAGCCAGGAGAAGAACCAGCAGGCTCTGTGGTTCAGGACTCCAGACTGGACACAATCTTTTTTGCCAAGCAGGTATGGTCCTTGGACACTTCGAAGTCTCAAGAGCAACGCTTTTTATAAACAAGATTCTTTTCCACCTGTGTGTCTCTAGTGTAGCAGTTCTCAAGTTTCTTGGTCTTAGGATTCCTTTACATTCTTAAAATTATTGAGATCCCAAAAGATCTTCTTTATTTGAATTTTATTTATTAATATTTATCATTTAGATATTAAACTGAGACATTTAAAATATTAATTGATTTAAAAGAGTAAATTCTGTAAATGATAACATTTTTTAAATAAAACATATGTATATTTACCAAAGCAAAAGAGTAGTGAAAAGACTGCATTGCTTTACATTTCTGTAAACCTCTTTAATGTCTGGGTTAATAGCACACAGCTGGCTTCTCCTATCAGCTTTATTCAGTCTGTTGCAATATTTTTGTTTCGTCTTGTTTTCAGTTGAAATATATGAAGAAAATTTAGTCTCACACATGTACATAGTTGAGGCGGGAGGAGTATGTTCATTTCTTTTCCAGGAAATTATGGATATTCTTTGATATCATATCAAAACTCCAAAAATGTCCCTCTTCTAAAGATTGGTTGCAATGTGAAATCTGAACTCATATTAGTAAACTTTGTACTTCGTTTTATTAAAATCCTTACTCCTGTAGCATCTGATAACATTGTGCGTTGGTCATTTTGAAAATTTACCGACTGATTTTGATTTTGTAAATGTTAGTATTTATGAGTATACACATTATAACAAGTCACATTTATTAATGTCATCATCTGTATCATCACAAAAATTGTTAAGTATCATGAAACTTTTAAACTCACAGTGGTGGATCTAAGTCTTAGAAAATTCTAGTTTTCACTTGAAAGTTCAAATTTTATCAAGGATACCAAATATTATCAGGTGTTTTCCTTAAAGTGACAGACTCAATTCACACATTTCAAGAGAATATCTGCCAGATATAGCTTGAACAACTATTTATCTGCCATATGTCCTTTCAAGTAAAAATGATGTTCCTGGAGAAAACTTAGCTGACAGTTCAAACAGTAACAAGAGTGCCTTTCCTGGAATTGGCTGGCATATTTTGGTTTACAGTAGAAGTGCTTTATTTGTACTTCCTGTTTCACTCAGCAAATATTAAAGAATTGTACTCTGAGGTCAAAATGCAATAAAAATAATTTTTACTGCTTTATCAAAGACGTTCTTCAGTAAAAACTGGTTTTTGTTTTGTTAGTTTTTAGAATTATGCCTATGTGTCAGTGAAAGAATTCAGTGCCACTGCCTAGGTATCTTAATAAAATACCAGCAGTGTTACCCACGATTGAGATTATGCTGCAGTGGCAATATGAAAGCAGGGGAAAACCAGGGTCCATGTATCCCATTTTGAGAACTGCTGTTGTAATGTATACAATAAACATTTAAGCAACATTATTAGATGCCTACATATTTTAGAGTCCATTGTTTGGAACAGCTGGAAAAGAGAATGCTGAAAAAAAAGAGAAAGAAGCTTGATTAATATATAAAATCTGAGCTAAAGATGATTGCATTTGTTTGAAAATAGCATTTCTTTCTAAGACTCAAAAGATTAAACTGTTAAACCTTTAGAAAGGTGGAAACAATAAAACTGCTAATTCTCATTACTGCCCTTTTAACCAAACGTTTCCTATTCCAGTTAGTAGCTTGTTTTTCTTTTTGCTCTTCTTTTATTACTTCTTGTTTTCCTCCCAGCTTTTAAGAACTGAGTGTTTTTAGAGAAATTAGAATTTTCTTGCTTTACTTCAAGGATTAGAAAAACATTATTTTATCATTGTGTAGTTAAAGTACTTAAGTTACAGAAATGTCATGATGAATGAATATACACCTGTGTCTACTAACCCCTCCCAACAGTTTGACTCATTCATTTAATCATCAAATAGCTGTTGAGCACTTCCTTTGTGCCGGACTTTACTTTAGATACTAGGGGTATAATGGTGGGTAAGACGGGCATGTCTCTTTGATTTGTTATTACTGTCATGGTAACGGTACCAATGGAAGCCAATATTTACCATTCCTGTTGTGTGCCAGATATTGTGCTTTAGACTATATTATTTATTTAATCCTTGCAGCAGCCCTGTGAGGTTGTTATCCTCATTTCACAGATGAAGAAATTGAGGCCTAGAAAAACTTACTTGGCTGAGGTCCCACAGCTAGTACATGGTGGATCCAGAATTTAAACCCAGGTCTAAAGCCCAGGTTTGTGGTTTCACATTCTGTACTACCTCCCACATTCTCTATGCATCTGTTGACACATTGTTATTATCAGTCTTTTAACTGAAGTTGGACTGTTGTGCAGAATATTTTGCTTCTTTTTTCACTTAAAATTTGATTTTGTTCCATTTCAGTGCACATAACAATATTAGATAACATATTGAAGGTTTATTAGGTACTTATATATATCTTATTTTTTATTAATTTACTTGTAGTAACTGATCCTCACAACCCTATGTGGTTTTACAGCTTCCTCGTTATTTCACAGATGTGGAAACTGAGTCCCAGAGAGATTAAGGAACTTGCCCAAGTCAGTGGCAGAGCTGGGTGCAAACCCAGGCACTGCTACCTTGAAGTCCATCCCATGTCACACCACCACTTCTTTTAAAAGCATTCTTAGTATAGTCAGTTCGGTCAGTTCATTCGCTCAGTGGTGTCTGACTCTGTGATCCCATGAACTGCAGCACGCTAGGCCTCCCTGTCCATCACCAACTCCCGGAGTTTACCCAAACTCATGTCCGTCGAGTCAGTGATGCCATCCAACCATCTCATCATCTGTCGTCCTTCTTAATATAAGTGTCCTGTAATTTTTTAACTCACTTCTTAAGGATAAACATTTTGAGATTCTTCTAATGTGATGCAGATAGTCCATTTATGAGTTGTAATATTTTGTATTTGTGTAAGTACCATTGTACTACAATAATTATAATAATATAATTATAATCATAGTGTGTGATATTCTAGATAGTACAGAAGACATAGGGGACAGATAATTTCATCCTTCAAGTGATTTTTCTAATTTTTAAGAATGTTTTTGTTATTTTTTAAAGGTATATAAGACTGTATACCCATTATACAAAAATGTAAGCATAATGATTGTATGATGTAGAAAATAAAGACCCTTATAATCCCTACTGCAGAGATAACCACTTAATTTATATTTTTCAAGATGTTTTTCTTTATGTATGTCTATTATTATATTTCTTCCATACTAAATTGTAAACCCAGGAGTCAGGTGTTTTGTTTTCATGTATAGTTCCTGGCACATGGTCAGTTTCCAATAAATGTAGAAAGAATATTGTAATTAAAGAGCACTGGAATTCACTAACACTAAAACACTAATGATGTCTGACTTATAGAGGCCTGGGTGTTTTTTTTAAGGTATAAGAAAATCCTCTATAAAGAAAAAAATGTTACTAAAGTATGAATTTATACTTTCTGGAGTCCTGTGATATTTTTCTAGTTCTGTATTGCATTTCTACCTTACTATAATTTAATGTTTTATTTGTGTTACACTATTACTGCCATGTTTACTAATATTCCAGATGAGTGATTTCCTAGTTATGGCATATTTTTTATTCTGTACTGTGCCAGCAGTTCCTGGTCAGTAATTCAACATTAATATCAGTTCCTTTGATATATGTATCCTATGAGCCTGTGTGGGAACTTTAATAGTATATATTACCTAACATATAATCCTTGGTTCTAGGCTTCACGAGCTTATAGTAATGATTTCTAATCTGGACTCTGAGGAATATTTTCAGACATTAAAAAAAATTAAAATTGTATCTGTTTGTGATAAGGTCACATAGATTAACTAAATATATAGTTTTGTTATTTCTGTATGGAATTGCATCAATTTAGAGAATGTTACTGCCTGTCTTAGGCTAATCATATGCTGTAATTGAAAGTATGCAAGTGTGTGGGTCATTGATTAACAAAATATTGAGAAAAGAAATTGTCTTCTGGAAATTATAATTTGTGTTTAAGGATCCAGGAATGACCTTTTTGATAATGCTTCTCTGCAAAACATTGCTGTCTTGTTACTGTTTCACCGCTGAGAAGCTGAGTTCTGTCTGATGTATTGTTGAGGTCATGCTGTGGTGGTATTGGGTGTGTGTGTGACTCTGCCTGTTCAGTCTTTCAGGGAAGATCGGTTGCATGTCTGCAATGTGCCAGACACTGTGACAGGTGCTTGGGAGACAAGCTACAGTCAGCATCCCTGCCCTCGAAGGTGTTTAGAGTTTAGTGGAGGAGATTGGTTAAGCAGTGAAATGAAAAACTATAGTGGAAATAAATGCTACATGGAGTGAACCATCTTGTGAAGTTTGAAAATAATCTATTAAGACTACGCTCACTTTGGACACTGACTGCAGTGTTTTGGGTCTTCAGTCCACCTTCCCTTCTGACGCTTGCCAGTTTGGGGAGTCCCCAAGACCATCCTCAGGTTCTGTAATTTGTTAGAAAGAGACACAGACCTCACCATAAGCTATGTAATAAACTGTTACAGTCACACAATGGCTTTATTACAGTGAAAGGACACATTAAACTCAGGCATGTGAAGAGACACATGGGTCAGAGTCCAGGAGCGTTCTCTGCGCACTGCTTCTGGCTGTCTTCTCCCAGGGGAGTCACAGACAGCACCAACTTCACCGGCAGATTGTGACCAAGTGCACAGTGTTCAGGCCGTCTCAGCTGATGCCTGGTATCCAGTTTTTATTGGTCCTCGGTCTCCAGCCCCACGAAGCCTGAGCTGTGGATCCAGAACCCACCCCAGTCACGTTGTGAGGCTGTCTGCGTGGTGCCCAACCCCCAGGTGAACACGGACACTTTACCAGGCATGCTCTTCAGGAGCTTAGAGGTCACTGCCCGGGAGCCAGTGGCCAGAGCCAGGCCTCTCTTAGGCGAGTCTAAATTCTTCACTACACAAGTGAAAATGGGACTGACGTTTCAGGGAGATCTGAGGAAGCTTCTCTGAGTAAGTGACAATTCAGCTGAAATCTAAAGGTTAAGTAGGTATTAAGTGGGGGAAGGAAGCTGAGGATCATCCCCGATTACTACAGCTGTGTGGTAGAAGGGAGCAGGGCTGGGAGCGTGCACTGGAAGAAGGCCAGCGCAGCTGGACTGGTGAGAACACGGCAGGGTGGCGAGAGATACACGCAGCACGTGAGTCAGGGTTTAGTGTGATCAACTGTAGAGAAACAGCGGTTTATGAGAAAGACAGGATTTCCCAACCACTGTCAAAGCCAGCAGGGTGGCAGGCTTTTTTGCTTTGTTCCTGTGCTTTCTATTCCAGAGTTACTTCTTGGTCTGAGATGATAGTTGGAGTCTCAGCTGTTTCGTCTCAACTCCACATTCTCGACAGTAGGAGAGGACAGCACATTCCTTTTTGACAGACGTTTTCTAGAATTTTCCTGTGTTGCCTGCTTTCTTCTCTTTGGCTAGAACTAAGTCATAGGACTGTACTTAGTGGCAGAGGAGAGTGGGGAGCTGTCTTCATTCCAGGTAAATGTGGACCCAGATATATGTGAGTCCTTGGTTCTGGAAGAGGGAGAAGGTGGATATTAGAGACTGACTCTCCGATTCCTGCCAAGGTGCCGACAGAGGCGGATCATGCTTGAGCCCTTTGTCTGTATCCTAAGAGCAGTAGAAGGTTACTGAGGTGTTTTAAGAAGGGTGATGTGATTAGATTTTCATTTAGAAGATATCAGTTTGGCTCCAGTGTGGGGAATGTGTTTGAGGAAGAAGGAGTGGTGTAGGGTATGAGATGACATAGCAGTTAATAGACTTCTGTAGAAGTCCATGCCAGAGTGGGTAACACTTCTAGTAGGGATAGATGTGAACAGATTTGAATAACACTCGAGATAAAGCAACTAGCACCTTTAATGTGTAACGATTGGGAATGACTAAGGAAGAGAGCTTATCAGTCAATGATGATGCTTGTGCTTTTCTTTTTTCCTTTTTAAAAAATTGACCTTCCAGTACACAAAATGAAAGTATGATTATCCCTGATTGATGACATACATTCCTGCCCTCCTTTACTTTAGTTATTCATTTGATTGGCTTTCCTGGTGGCTCAGAGGTTAAAGCATCTGCCTGCAATGAGGGAGACCCGGGTTCGATCCCTGGGTTGGGAAGATCCCTGGAGAAGAAAATGGCAACCCACTCCAGTATTCTTGCCTGGAGAATCCCATGGATGGAAGAGCCTGGTGGGCTACAGTCCACGGGGTCGCAAAGAGTCGGACACGACTGAGCGACTTCACTTACTCACTCACTCAGTAAGCACCTTACAACTCACCCTAGTAAACCTACCCAAGTATACCTGTCAACTGTCATTCCCTGTGTCCCCCCACATAGCTTTCATCCTCCCTCCCTCTGAGTAACCTGCATGCTGAATTCTGTATCTCATTTCCTTGCTTTCTACTTTCTGTATTTTTTCTAATCCTGAAACAGCTGTGTATGTATAAAATTTTAACTTTATAAAAAGTATCATGTTCTGTGTATTTATTAAGATTTATCCAGCTTATTTTGCATGGTGTACAATGGTGATTGCATGAACATGCATGCAGAGTAAGCAATTGTTGGCTGTTGTTTAGTCACTGAGTGCTGTCCGACTCTTGTGACCCCATGGACTGTAGCCCACCAGGCTCCTCTGTCCATGGGATTTCCCAGGGAAGAATACTGGAGTGGGTTTCCATTTCCTCCTCCAGGGGATCTTCCTGATCCAGGGATGGAACCCATGGCTCCTGCATTGGCAGGGAGACTCTACCAATGAGCCACCTGGGGAGCTTAAATAATTGTTTCCTCTTCATAAGTTAGTGTTTTAGTTTTCATTTGCATCACTCTGAACTGTGCAGCTCTACTTATTTTTGTACATCTATTGTATATGTGTGAATTTCTCCTGGTGTGTAACCAGAAGTACCATACTACATCTGATAGGTAAATGTAAAATTTTAGGAGGAAATATCAAAGTGCTTTCTGAAGTAGAGGCTCGAGTTTATACCTGTACTAGTAATATCTAGGTTACTGTGTAGCCATGTAATATGTGGTATTGTTAGGCCTCTTTGATTTTTGCCAGCCAGCTCATTCTGAAATGGTACTTCTTCGTGGTCTGGGTTTACATCTCCCTGGTCACTAATCGTGTTGAAAGGGACTTGATGCCTAGTGGCATATGTGTTTTTTCTGTGAAAGTCTTAAGTTAACTTTTCTGTAGGGTTAATGTACTTTTCTTTTTGATGTATAGGCATTGTTTATATATTCATGATACTGCTTCTCCAAGTTGGTACTTTATTGTTTTACTTTTTATGGGTGTTTTTTGATGATGGAAATTTGTATTTTAGAGCCAGTGCCTTTTGTATCTTGTTTAATAAATTGCTATCTATCTGAAGTTATGAAAGATATTTACCTATACATTTAAGTTTTAATTTTTGATATCTATGTCCATAATTCATCAGGAATTGGATTTTGGTATATCATGTGAGGTAGGGTTTCAATTTTACCTTTTTCCCACATGGATCACCCTTTTTTGAACATCCATATTTCCTTATTTATCTGACATGCCACCCCTGTTGTATATGTGTTCCATACGTGTGTATGTGTTTCTTGAATTGTACTGATCACTTTGTCTGTCTCTGTGCCAATAGCACCCTGACTTAATTCTTTTCACTTCTTTATAAGTTCTTATATCTAACAGATCATGTCTCCCCTACCTGCTCTTTTTTAGAAATATCCTTCCTGTTCTTGACCCTGTGTGCTTCATATAAATTTTAGTCATCTTATCAAACTGTATGAAAACTTCTGTTGGAATTTTGACTCGAATAACATTGAATATATATATATGTGAACTTGGGAAGAATTTATATCTTCATGATATTAAGTCTCAAACATAATATATTTCTCTGTTTAGACCTGCTTTTATGTATTTACTTTTAGATTTGCTTTTATTATCTTTAATATGTTGCATAATTTTCTTGATAAAGATCTTTTATCTTGTTAGTTATTTTAATTCCTTGATATCTCTGTTATAAATCATCTTTTCTTCAATTGCATTTTCTAGATGTTTGCTGCTAGTATAAAAGATAATTTTTATGTCTTAATATTATATTTAGCCATCTTCCTAAACTCTGTTATCTCTGTTATTTGTTGGTTTGAGAGAAGTGTTTCTATCTAAATTACTATATCAAATAATACCAGTTTTATTTCCTTATTTTGAATCCCTGTGTCGCTAATTTATTTTTCCTATCTTATTGGTTTAAACCTCCAATAAAATCATTGTGATTTTAGAGGGAATGCTTTTACCGTTTCCCATTTCAGATTTTTTTTCCTTAATAGTCTTTTTCAGGTGAGTACATTCTTTTAACAATTCAGTAAGTGTCCTTATTATGGAAAGACTAAGTTTTTTCAAATGCTTTACTGCATCTATTAAGATGATCATTTTTATTTTCCCTCTTAATATGTTAATATGATTAGTTACATTTATGAATTTTTCTAATATTAAATCATTCTTTCATATCTAAGATAAGCCCAGTTGGTCATGATATACTCTTTTTTTATGCACTGTTGAATTTAATTCGATATTGAATTTAATTCAATATTTGTTTAGATTTTTTTTTAAACATGTATATTTTTGAATGAAATGGGCCTTAATTTTCCTTTCTTGTTATGACTTTGGCTAGTTTTAATATTAGGGCTATGCTTGTTTCATGAATTGGGTTGAAATTTCTTCTTTATTATAATTGTCCTGAAGAATTTGTATAAAATTTAAATGGTCTGTTTCTTCAGATTTTGGTAGAATTGGCCTATGAAACCATCTGTGCCTGGTATTTTCTTTGTGAATGTATTTTTAACTACTGTATCCATGTGCTGGTTAAAAGACTTATTTGGGCTACTTATTTTTTCTTGACTTAGTTCTGGTAAGATTTTTTTTTTTTTTAATTTCTCCATTTTAGTTTAAGTTTACAAAATTGTTTTGTATGGTTGTTATTAGTATCCCCTTATTTTGTTTTAATCTTGTGCTTAGTTGTATACCTGACACGTTGAGTTCTGACTTGCACATTTGGGTGATCCTGGTTTTGTTTGCTCCATTAACCTATCGCCCTTTATTATTTCATGCTAGCATTAAGGTGGGGCTTCCTTGGTGTCTCAGTGGTATAAAATCTGCCTGCCAATGCTGGAGATGTGGGTTTGATCTCTGGGTCAGGAAGATTGCATGGAGAAGAAAATGGCAACCCACTCCAGTATTTTTGGGAAGTCCCATGGACAGAGGAGGTTGGCAGGCTACAGTCCATGGGGTCACAGAAGAGTCAGATATGGCTTAGTGACTAAACAGCCATGAGCATTAGGGTTGGAGAAGGAAATGGCAACCTGCTCCAGTGTTCTTGCCTGGAGAATCCTGTGCACAGAGGAGCCTGGTGGGCTACAGTCCATGGGGTTGCACAGAGTCGGACACGACTGAAGCGACTTAGCATTCGTGCATACATTGGAGAAGGAAATGGCAACCGCTCCAGTATTCTTGCCTGGAGAATCCCAGGGACAGAGGAGCCTGGTGGGCTACAGTCCATGGGGTCACAAAGAGTCGGACACGACTGAAGCGACTTAGCAGCAGCAGCATTAGGGTAGCAACCCAGTGGATCTTGTTTGTTTTTAGCCATTTTCAATCCTTTCTGTAAATTGTATTAAACCGAACCTTTCTGAATCACTGTTTTTACTGCTATTTCCTATTTAAAATATCTTACTCCTAGAGTAAGCTCCTAATTGCTTATCAGTACTGATTTAGTAGATGACTAATGACCCCATACACTGACTAAAAGCATACTAATACAGGCAGACCAATATACTTATTGTATCAAACATCTCATCTTAATTTGTTTCTTTTTGTACCCTTTTCTCTTCCTAGAATGAATTCCCTTCTCTGTTCTCTATGTTCTACTATGTTTTCCGTGCTCTTTTAAAATTTCACATTCATAGAGAAATCTTAGATACTCCAGTCCAAGATGATTTCATCATTTATTATTTTGGTTTTCTATTCATCTCTTTTTCATGTTTTATATTTCTAAATTCTGAATAAGCAGGACATTTATCTTATATAATTGCCTCCCCTTTAGGAACCTAGTTTCATCCTCAGTCTTTTTTTCTCTTGACTACTTTTTTGTTGTTCAGCCACTAAGTCATGTCCAACTCTTTGCAACCCCATGGACTGCAGCCAGGCCTGCCTGTCCTTCACTGTCTCCTGGAGTTTGCTGGAACTCATGTCCATTGAGTTGGTGATGCCATCCAACCATCTCATCCTCTGTCATCCCCTTCTCCTACCCTCAACCTTTCCCAGCATCAGGGTCTTTTCCAGTGAGTCAGTTCTTCACATCAGGTGGCCAAAGTATCGGAGCGTCAGCCTCAGCGTCAGTCCTTCAGTGAATATTCAGGGTTGATTTCCTCTAGGACGGACTGGTTTGATCTGCTTGGTGTCCAGGGGACTCTCAAGAGTCTTCTCCAGCACCACAGTTTGAAAGCATCAGTTCTTCTGTGCTCAGTCTTCTTTATGATCCAGTTCTCACACCTGTACATGACTAATGGAAAAACCATAGCTTTGACTGTATAGACCTTTGTTGGCAAAGTGATGTCTCTGCTTTTAAAAAAACTTTTTATTTATTTTTAAATGAAACAAAGATGAATATTTTTAATGCTAAAAGTACAATTTACAAAGAAGATAGAAATCATTAACCATTAGACAGTTGACAACAAAGAAAAAAGATACATAGAGCAAAAATCAGAAAAAATATAAGGGAAGAGAAAAATGTATATAATCATAGTGAGACATGTTAGCATTTCTCTGAGAATATTTTATCCAGTGCAGAAAAAATAAGAATAGGAGCATCTTGAATGATGTCATTAATAATTTAAATATAATAGTTTTTTTGCTTAATTTATGTTAATCTTATACCCTACACAAATATATTTAAAATTTTGTATCTCATATATCTCATACATTGTTATTAAATTTCCATAGGACATTTAGAAAAATTGGCATAAAGATAAACATTACTAAATTTCAAAGAGTAGACTCCTTTTTTTGTGTGTGATTCAGTTATACATATACATGTATATTATTTTTGAAAGTATTTTCCATTATAGGTTATTACAAAATATTGGCTATAGTTCCCTATGCTATATAGTAAACCTTTGTTGCTTGCTGCATATCTACTTATTTAAAATTAGAAATCTAGCATTCTATTCATACTATCAATTAAGTGGAATCAAAATGTCATAAATATTTTAGTTAGGCAAAAATTTGTAAGTTTTCTAAAACATATGTATTATACTTATTACCTATGTATATATATACAAAAGCTTTTCTACTGTGCTTGATAAAGTCTTAAGAAAGAACACAAAAAGAAAAAAGAGATCGAGAAATTGGAAAACATAAACTAAATGAATGGAAACACTGAATTTGAAATAGAAAAAGTGAAACAAACTAGATAAAAGTGAAAGATTCTCATGTAGTTCAGTAGTTTTGAAACATGACTGCTCATTAGAAACATCTGGGGCTCTGGTGAAAAAAAAAAAGTAATACCTAGGCAGCTGTATTTTTCAAAAAATTCCAAGATAACTCTGATATGCATCTGGATTTTAAAAAGTGTGATTACAGCTTTTTCTATTAAATGGTAGCTTTGGTGATATAGAGTTCTATTATTTTTCTGTTGACAAATCATGATACAATGGTTTTAAGTAATAGTTGCATAATCACAGTAGTAAAAGATGTTTATCAGTTTTCATGATCAATAGGTAGACAAAAAATAAAAGATAATTTCAATTGCAAGCCATAATGGGAACATGGTTAACCTAACAATATAAAATAGTTACGTACAATTTGGAGGATCAAGCAGAGTGATGTGGTAAGTGGAAGTACATACATGCACATGTTTTCATCTCAGCCAGTCTGTGTCTTTTGATTGGTGCATTTAATCCATTTACATTTAAGATAATTATCAATATGTATGATCCTATTGCTGCTTTCTTAATTGTTTGGGGCTTATTTTCTATAGGTAGGTCTTTTCCTTCTCTTGTTTTCCTATCTAGAGAAGTTCCTTTAGCATTTATTGTAATGTTGTAATGCTGGTTTGGTGGTGCTGAATTCTCTTAACTTTTGCTTGTCTAGAAAGCTTTTGATTTCTCCATCAAATCTGAAGAAGAGTCTTGCTGGGTAGAGTATTCTTGGTTGTAGGTTCTTCCTTTTCGTCACTTGAAGCATATCATGACATTCTTCTGGCTTGTAGAGTTTCTACTGAGAAATCAGCTGATGGCCTGATGGGAGTTCCCCTTGTAGATTATTTGTCATTTTTCCCTTGTTGCTGTTAATATTTTGTCTCTGTCTTTAATTTTTGTCGTTTTGATTACTTATGTCTCCGTGTATTCCTTCTTGGGTTTATCCTGCCTGAGATTCTCTGTGCTTCCTGGACTTGGTTGACTATTTTCTTTCCCATGTTAGGGAAGTAAGTTTTCAACTATCATCTCTTCACATATTTTCTCATGTCCTTTCTCTCTCTCTCCTCCTTCTGGGACCCCTATGATGCAAACATTAGTGTGTTTAATGTTGTCCCAGAGGTCTCTTAGTCTGTCTTCATTTATTTTCATTCTTTGTTTCTGTATTCTCTTCTGCGGCAGTGATTTCCACCATTCTGTCCTTCCGGTCATTTATCTGTTCTTCTGTCTCAGTTATTCTGCTGTTGATTCCTTCCAGTGTATTATTCATCTCTGTTGGTTTGTTCTTTAGTTCTTCTAGGTCTTTGGTAAACATTTCTTGAATCTCCTCAATCTTTGCCTCCATTATTTTTCCGAGATCCTGTATCATCTTCACTATAATTATTCTGAATTCTTTTTCTGGAACGTTGCCTGTCTCCTCTTAGTTGTTTTTTGGAGTTTTATCTTGTCCCTTCAACTAGGACATAACTTTCTGCTTTTTCATGCAGATTAACTTTCTGTAATGTGGCTTTTGTTTTAGTTACCGTGGGATTGTGGTTCTTCTCTCTTCTGTCTGCCCTCTGATGGAGGAGGCTAAGGGGATTGTGTAAGCTTCTTTATGGGAGGGACTGGTGGTGGGAAAAACTGGCTCTTGCTCTGGTGGGCAGGGCCTTGCTCAGTAAGCTTTAATCCAAGTGCATTCCCTCCCTGGTAGTTTTTTTGGCCTGAGGCGACCCAGCCCTCTGGTCTTCGGGCTCTATGGTCTGGTTAATGGCGACCTCCAAGAGGGTTTATGCCAAAGGGGACCTTCCCAGACTGCTGCTGCCCGTACCCCCATCCCTGTGGTGAGCCCCTGCCAACCCCCACCTCCACAGAAGACCCTTCAACACCGGCAGGTAGTTTTGGTTCAGTATCCCATGGAGTCACTGCTCCTTTCCCCTGAGTCTTGGTGCACACAGGGTTTTGTTTGTACCCTCCAAGACTGGAGTCTCTGTTTCCCCTGGCCTGTGAAAATCTTGTAATCGAATCCTGCTGGCCTTCTAGGTCAGATTCTCTGGGGATTCCCAGTGCCTTTGTCGGATTCTTAGGCTGGGAAGCCTAACATGGGGTTCAGAACCTTCACAACAGTGGGAGAGCTTCTTTGATGTTATTTTGTGGGTCACCCACTTTTCTGGAATGGGATTTGATTTTATCATGATTGTGCCCCTCTACTGTCTTTCTGCGGCTTCTTCTTTGTCTTTGGATGTGGGGTGTCTCTTTGGTAGATCCCAGTGTCGTCCTGTCGATGGCTGCTCAGCAGCTAGTTGTGATTTTGGTGCTCTCGCAGGAGGAGATGAGTGCACATTCTTCTATACCACCATCTTGAACTGGAAGTCCTGTCTCTGCTTTTTAATTCACTGTCTAGGTTCGTCATAGCTTTTCTTCCAAGGAACAAGCGTCAGTTAATTTCATGGCTGCAGTGGCCATCAGTAATTTTGGAGCCCAAGAAGATAAAGTCTATTAAGAAATATTAAAAAATTACTAATTTATCCTATAGCTGTGACTCAGTGAAGATTGACTATAATTTATAATGCAGTACTTCAAGCAGTTTTAGATATATTTCTCTAGGCATCCGCCATGTTCATTTCTGTGCACCAGGATAAGAAGTTGTTCTTTAGCCTGTGTGTTGTGAAGTCAGATAGCTGCAGGGTCAGGTTGGCAGCATGAATGTGTGAACTGGATTTTGTATAAGGTAGAGAGTGAAAGAGCTCAGATGAACTAGAGAATATATGGCCTCTTCAAGGTATTCAGACCAAATTCTTCAGGTTCTGGGGCAACCATTCTTAGTGACCTCCTGGTCTAGCCTTCCTTCTGTTGTTAAACTCTATTGCTTTATTTAAGTGTGTTATAAGTCAGAATGCTTTTAGTAGAACACTAAGGACTAGGTAAAGATTTAAGCAGTTGGGGACTGTATACATAATTTATACTGCAGAAATTATTTTGTGAAATAAGTTAAAGTTCTTCCAAAAGGATGTATATAAGGTGATTTTTACATGTTTCATGAGGACAAGGACCACATCTCTTATGTTCACTGTGTGTTCAGTGTTTATCACAGTGTCTGGCCCGCAGTGGGTGTTTCAGTAAATATTTGAACAACTGAATGGCTGTGCACTTTTTAGTGTCTGAAAAAGAATTTTTTGCTACTTCTGTGCAGTATTTCCCCCATATCTGCTGTTTTACTTTCCATGGTTTCGGTCAGCTGTAGCTGAAAATATTAAATGGAAAATTTCAGAAGTAAACCATAAGTTTTAAACTGTGTGCTGTTCTGGACAGTGTGACGGTCTCATGCTGTCCTCCACCCCACATGGGGTATGGCGCGTCCCTCTGCCCCCCGTGGGAGCTACCAGCCCATTAGCATAGGAAAGAACGTTTTATTTTTCGGGGTTGGCACTGTGCATGTTTGAGGCATCCCCTGGGGGTCTTGGAAGAGCTCCCCCAAGAGTGAGACTAATGTGTTGTTTATAGCCTTACCACTTGGTGGCACTATACTCATTTAAAAACCTGAGGAGGTGTACTCACACCCGTGCACACACAATGACTGTTCTTCACACAAACACAGAACAGGCTGTAGTAAGTCATGGGCACTGTTAAGTCCTTATTAACTCCAGAAGAGGAGTATCAGTAACCACATGATTTTCTCTCTTTTTTTAAACCCAACTTTATTGAAATATAACTGATATACAAAAAAACTGCATATTTAATGTATACAGTTTGATGATTTTGCATAGAGTTCTTTACTAATCCTTTAAAAAAAATTTCTGAAGTGATAGATTACAAATTTGAAGTTCTTAGATCATAGGAGTGTTTGTTAGCATTTTCTGCTATAGCCTCAGTGTCTAGCGTAACATTGGGTGTAGAGTATATCTTTAATGTGTCATCATTTTGAAAGAATGTGTGAATGAGTATAAATGTTAACTTCTGTTGATTTCACTCCTACCAACCCATCCCCAGATAATTTTGGCCCAAGATAAGAGAGCCCTAAGTCTTGTTTTAGTTAATGACCTTTATGATGTCTCCTTTAATCATTACAAATTTTCATCCAAATTTACTAAAGAACTGTGATTAAGATCAGAATACATATTAAAAGAAGTCAGCGGCGATGTTAATTGGATTCTAGATCTACTGTTACTTTTCTTTAATCGTCAACCATAAGATAGATTTGAGGACAAAATACTGTAATAAGGGGAATTTCAAGAGTGTGGTGGTATTACTCTTCGAGAGTTGGGAGTAAGAGAGTGTTCTCTAATGGAAAAAGCAGGCTCATCAAGGAATTTCTTGAACATATTGCAGTCAAAAGTGTAAGAACTCATGGATATTTATAAGACTTCAAAAGTCTCTGACCACAAAAAAGTGTAGGAGTGCAAGAGTTAATGAAGGAAGATGATTGAAGGATTTTATTTTGAAATTAGGCAGGATAGAAATAATTTACCAAATTTTAAGATCATAAGTGGATTAACATTTTTGGAAAATGGGTTTTAATTACAGTGTAGTAATGAAATATAGCAGTAGGAATAATATTTTTAAAAATAATTTATCAGGTTTAACTTTACAGTGAATCTAGCTGATATTTGCAATGATGGTCTGAGGCGCTTCCCAGCTCTATAATCTCAGCCCTGAGTAGGTGCTGTAGGGAGTGTGGCAGAAGCCCTTGTCCTAAGTAGGTTATAATCTTGTTGGAGAGACCACAAGTGTGTATGGAGCCAGCCTCCAGTGTTGGCCAAGAACAGCCAATTTCTCACATCAGATCACCTGCCTCTTAGCTCTGTGCCCTCTGGGCAAGTTACTTAACCTCTTTGTTCCTCAGCTTCCACAAATGTAAAATGAGGATATTAATATTACTCCTCCTCCTTAAGCTTTTGACTGACAGGATTAAAAGAAGCCTAGAAAAGGACTTGGCACATAAGTGTTACCTAAATGTTTTCTTCTCTCACTAGAATGTAAGGTCCTCACAATTGGTTAAATCAACAGTTAATGGCTAGAGGTCAGAGCTGTAAAGATTGCATTGAAAAATATGTGGACAGTATACTGTCATATATGCTGTCGTTTTTAGGAATTCAAATGAGGGAAGAAACTAATATAGATTGTAGCATAATTTTTCTAACAATTACACAGGTAAGTTAGAGTTTGCACTGGATTCTGAAATTTGGATTGAATGTTTGTAGGTAGAAACAGGCTTATTAGGAAGAAGTGAATAGGAGGGAAGGATAGGCTCTTTTGGTTTTATCAGGTATATTTTAGACCAGGAAAGATTGGTTTTGTTACTCTAACTAGATTAGTCTTCACTGATATTATGAGTTCATTTAATTTGATTCAGCTCCAGAATTGCAGAAAATTCCTGAAAATAGATTAAAAGTGGAAATTAATCATGTTTGTTATGTTTATGCTAATACTATATTAAATAAAATTTGGAAGCTGTTATTTTTTTCATATTTTAGGGGTCAGTGTCACCAGTTGAAAGCTGGGTTTTTTTTAAACACATTGATAATATATTTTCTTTTATATTTTATAGGTAATTAATAATGCTTGTGCTACTCAAGCCATAGTAAGTGTGTTATTGAACTGTACCCATCAAGATGTCCATTTAGGAGAGACATTATCAGAGTTTAAAGAATTTTCACAAAGTTTTGATGCAGCTGTGAGTACAATCTTATTATTCCTAAAATACCCTGTTTGTGGTGGTTCTTATTTTAATAGGCTACTTTTAAAACTTATTTCAGATGAAAGGTTTGGCGCTGAGTAATTCAGATGTGATCCGGCAAGTGCACAACAGTTTCGCCAGGTAAAGATACTTTATATTAAATAAATATAATATTTGCAGGTTTATCTTTGCTGGTTTGTTTTTCACCGTTTTTCTCTTCCCTGTAGACAGCAGATGTTTGAATTTGATGCTAAGACAGCAGCAAAAGAAGAAGATGCTTTTCACTTTGTCAGTTACGTTCCTGTTAATGGAAGGCTGTATGAATTAGATGGATTAAGAGAAGGACCGATTGACTTAGGTAACGTGGTTCCTATTCCTGGCATTTCAATTTTGATGAAGAAAAAAAGATTGGATGTTCACCTTTGTTTCAGTCCCAGTGCTGCATAGGTTTTGAAAGGGGAGGTGACCTTTATGAAACTAAGTAACAGGCAGGGAGGACATGTTGACTACTGTGGTTTCATTGGGGCCTTTAATTTTTTCCTATGAGAAAAGTGTTTTTAGTTCCTAGATTACATAATTTATTTTTTATTTTTCAGTTAACTTTTAAAAACTACTTCTTTTAGTGAAGCTAAGTTGTCATTGTTAAGAAATACTGTCCCATCCCTGTCGTCTGTGTTAAAATATTTTCCCTTGGATTTAGATCTTTCAGAATCTCTGTAATTCAGTGTTCAATAGTCTATAGAAATGTTTTTCTTCAAAGCTTCTATTTAAATAGTGTAGTAATGTGCAGTCCTTTGTGCCAAAGGATGAATTTGTCCTGATCCCACCCCAGCTCCAGCCTTGAGCTCATGATAAATGGTTATTGAGTGAGGCTGAGGTGGTTCTGATCTAGTAATGAACTAACAGGCCCACCAAAGAAGTTTAACTCCATATTTCACCTCATTAAGTTTTTTTTTTTTCTTTTTTTAAAGTTAGGTTTAAGTCCAGTGAAACTGTTTTTATGAAATCTAATGTTATTTGCTGTTCGCAAAACTTTATACTTTCAGATTAAAAACAAAATTTGCAGTTTTATTTTGCTTATTCTTATTGCCCATACCCATGTCTGGAACCAATAGTTCATCTAATGCAGATTTACATGTTTAAAAATATTTATTTTTCTATGTTTCCTAAAGAAAATTAATAGAATGTTCTTTTAATTATGTAGAAGTTGATTTTCTCTGGTTTGGGGGTTGATCTGATCTCTGCATTTTTTCTCTTGGCATCTGTCTCGTCAGCCATTCTCTATTCATTAGATCCATCAGCTATAAAGGACGTAAACTATAAAACAGAACGGCCAGTTTTGCTACACAGCTGGTGGCTATGCTAAAATATAGGTAAAAAGGGAGAATTAAAACAACTGGGTAAAATCATTTTTGCATTGTGTGTGGATTTCGGGATTTTTTTTTCCTATAGTTGTGATGGTGGGGAGTCAGATAAGGATTCAGTCCTTACTTTGTCACTAACATGTGAGCAGGCTTTTCTTAGCCCTGAGTTTCATCATCTGTAAAATGAAAGGCAGTCATCCTTATCTCACAGAGACAAGAGTTTTAATGAAATAATTCCCTAATTCATTGCTTTCTCAAACATTTGTCTAGCACCGCACGTGACACAATAATGTGACAGTGCAGATTATGATAACTTATCATTTCCTCCTAATCATCACTGAGAAAGTAAGAGTTGAAGCTTAACATAGTTATGCTGAAAAGTTTTTTCACTATACTGAATTTGCCAAAATATTAATAAAAAGATGCTTTGAATAAACTTTTGAAATAATATTGATGTCGAATCTGATATAAATGCTTCATTTCTTCCTAGGTGCATGCAATCAAGATGACTGGATCAGCGCAGTGAGGCCAGTCATAGAAAAAAGGATACAGAAGTAAATGCTCAGCTTATTTTTTTGGCCTAACGACTGTTCTCATTTTAAACATTTCTTTAAGCCTTTTTTTTTTTTTATTGTTTTAGCAGTACTTACTGAACTTTTTCTTTGGATTGGATTAATATGTTCAGGAAATCATACAGAAAAATCTCTAAATTCTACATAATAATAAGTTATCTTGTCTTTATAGGAGCTAAACGTGCACATCTCTGTTTAGGTAGATACTTTTTACAGTTATTTTGTGAAGTTTATTGTTTTAGGACTCTGTCTTTTTTATTAAATTAATTTTTATTTTGAGATAATTATAGATTCACGTTATAAAAATAATTCAGAGAGATCCTGTGTACCCTATACCCTTTGGGAGGAACATCTTGTAAAACTGTGGGACAGTGTTGCAGCCAGATACTGACCCTGATATAGTCAAGATGCAGGATAATTCCATCACTGCAGTGGTTCTTCATGATGCCCTTTTATAGCTGCAACCACTAAACACCCTCTTCCACCCCACATCCTTAATCTGTAGTTCTATAATTGTTGTCATTTTAAGAGTGTTACATAAATGGGATCATAAAATATGTGACCTTTTTGGATCGACTTTTCACCCAGTGTAATTCTTTGGAGATTCATCCAGGATGTTTAGTATTATCAATAGTACCTTCTTTTCTATAGATGAGTCCATGATATGGATAGTCTATTATTGTGTTTTTTTTTTGTCCATTCACCTATTGAAGGACATCTGGATTATCCTCTGGTTTTTGCTATTATGAATAAAGCTGCAGTAAACATTTGTGTACATATTTTTATGTGAACATAAATTTTTGTTTCTCTGAGATAATACCTAGCTGTATGGTAAATGCATGTTTAATTTTTTAAAAGAAATTGACAAACTCTTCCAGAGTGGCTGTACTATTTTATTTTACATTTCCACCTGCGGTATAGTATAAGTGATCCAATTTCTCCACATGCTAGCTAGGATTTGGTTTTGTCAAAATTTTTTATCTTAGCCATTTTAATAGGTGGGTAGTGATATTTCATTGTGGTTTTAATCTGAGTTTCCCTGATGACTAATGTTGCAAATCATGCCTTTTGTTTATTTTGTAATTGAATTGTTTTCTGACTGTTGAGCCTTGAGGTTCTTTATATACTCTTGATATCACCAGTCCTTCCTCAGACACTTGACTGAAAACAGTCTCTCCCAGTCCCATCCACTCATCCTGCCACTGTGGTCTTTCACAGAGCAAAAGTGCTCCATTCCAGTCAAGTCCAGTTTGTCAATTTTTCCGACTATGAATTTGTATTTTTGTTGTCCAATCTAAGAAATCTTTGCCTAGACCTAGGTCCCAAAAATTTTCCCCTTTTTCTCCTGAAGGGTTTATAGGATAACATTTTATGTACAAGTCTGTGATGTATTTTGAGTTAATTTTTGTGTGATGTGAAGTTAGGTCAAGGTTCATTTTTTTGCTTTGTATTTTCAATTGGTTTAACACTATTTGTTAAAAAAGTCTATCCTTTACTGAACTGCTCCTGCACCCTTGTGAAAAAAAAAATCCAGTTGGGCACATTTGTGTGGGTCTGTTTCTGTGTTCACTTTTCTGTTCCATTGATCTGTTTTTCTCTTCTCTGCAAGTACCTCACAGTCTTGATTGCTGTAGCTTTATTATAAGTCTTGAAATGGAATAGACTGATGCCTCCAACTTTACTCTTTCTCTTTAAAGTTGTTTTAGCTGTTATAGTTATTCTGCCCTCCATGTAAATTATAGTGTAATTTTATATCTACAAAAGTTCTTGTTGGGATATTGACAGGAATTGTGTCAAACATCAGTTTTAGGAGAATTGGTATTTTTTTTAACTCAGCTGATTCTTCCAATCCATGAGCATGGTATGACCTTCCATTTACTCGGATTTTCTTTAATTTCTTTCATCAGCATTTTGTGGTTTTTAGCATACTAATTCCATACATATTTTTTCAGATTTATACCCCAAGTAGATCATGTTCTTTTGACTGATAATGAATGATACTGTATTTTAATTGATTTCCATGTGATCATTGTTAGTGTATAGAAATAAAGTTTAATTTTTTTCTTTCTTTGTCTCGTATCCTTCAACCTTGCTGAACTCACCCACCAGCTTTAGAAGTTTTTTGTGAATTCCTTGGCATTTCCTACATAGATAATCAGGTCATTTGCAAATAGAGACAGTTTTGAATTTGCCTGTTCCTAATTTTAGTTTTATCAGTTTTTAAAGCTTTATATATTTTTGCAGGTCTGTTGTTTAGTGCATAAGCACTTATGATCACTATTTCATCTTGGTGGATTGACATTTTTACCATTACACAATGCTGTCCCTCTCTAGTAATTTTCTTTGAAGTTTACTTTATCTCCGGTTCATAGTCTTTTCTTTTAGCATTTGAGAAATGTTATGCCTCTCCCTTCTGGTCTCCATGGTTTCTGCTGATAAATTTAGTTATTCAGTGTGTTTTCACCCTGTAGATGTGATTAACTATATTTGTTAACTTATTCCTAGGTATTTTATTCTTTTTGAAGTAATTGTACATGGAATTGTTTTCTTGGTTTGTCTTTCTGATAGTTCATTATTAGTGTATAGAAATGCAGTAGTTTTTATTAGCTATTAATAGCTCTAATAGTTTTCTGATAGAGTTTTTAGGGTATTTTGTATTTAGTTTCATGTCATCTGCAAATAGTGAGTTTTGCTTCTTCCTTTCCTATTTGGATGCCTTTTATTTCTTTTTATTGTGTGATTGCTGTGGCTAGGACTTCTAATACTGTGTTGAATAAAAGTGGTGAAAGTAGGCATCCTTATCTTGTTCCTGATCTTAGAGGAAAAGCTTTTTAGCTTTTCACCATTGAGTATGATGTTAGCAGTAGGCTTGGCCCTTACTGTGTTGAGATATGTTTCGTCTATACAAAGTTTGTTAAAGAGTTTTTAATCATGAGTGGATATTGAATTTTGTCAAATAGTTTTTCTGCCTCTATTGAGATGATCATGTGATTTCTCTCCTTTGTTTTGTTGATGCAGTTATCACACTGATTGATTTGTGTATATTGAACCATCTTTATATCCCTAGAATAAATCCCACTTGATCATGATGTATGATCCTTTTAATGTATTGTTGAATTCAGTTTGCTAATATTTTATTGAAAGTTTCTGCATGTGTGTTCACCGGGGATATTGGCCTGTAATTTTCTTTATCTGAAGTGTCTCTGATTTTTGTATCAGGGTAATGCCATACTCAGAATGAGTTTGGAAGTATTTCCTCCTCTTAATTTTTTTTAGAATAGTTTGAGAAATATAAGTATTAATATTAGCTGTTCTTTAAATGTTTGGTAAAATTCCCCTGTGAAGTCATCTGGTATTGGATTTTGTTTGTTGGGATTTTTTTTTTTTTTAATTACTGATTCAACTGTTGTTACTGTTTGTTATTTAGTCTTTAAGTCATGTCTGACTGTTGCAACCCCATGTAGCCTGCCAGGATCTTCTGTCCATGGGATTTTTCAGGCAAGAAAATTAGACTGGGTTGCCAGTTCCTTCTCCAGGGGATTTCCCAACCCAGGTATCAAACCCACGTCTCCTGCGTTGGCAGTATATTCTTTACCACTGAGCCACCAGGGAAACCCTACTCATTCAATTATATAACTAGTAATCAGTCTGTTCAGCTTTTCTGTTTCTTCCTGATTCAGTCTTAGAAGGTTATTTCTAGGAATGTATCCATTTGTTGGCATATAATTTTTCATAGTATTCTCTTATGATTGTTTGTATTTTTGTGATATTGGTTGTAATGTCTCCTCTTTACGAAAGCGTTCTTAAAATGTCAGTTTTTATGGTTAGCCGATTGGTAGATTTGTGTTTACCCCAGAGAATAAGGGAGTAATCAAAATAGATTATCTTAATTATAACAGTGTTAGATTTCTTTATTACAGAATAAACTGTAATTTTTTCTTAGGTACAGTGAAGGTGAAATTCGATTTAACTTAATGGCCATTGTGTCTGACAGAAAAATGATCTATGAACAGAAGATAGCAGAGTTACAAAGACAACTTGCTGAGGTTTGTGGCCATGTGTCTTATGTACAAAGTTCTAGTTATTCTCTCAGGGGAACTATTTTCTTTTCTTCTTTCCTTCCTTTATTTTTCTAAACTATAGATTTAATCAAGTGTCCTGAGTGGTGGTTAAGATAATGCATCCTGGAGTCAGGCTTCCTAGATTCAGCTCCTGCCTTTGCCACTTAGTGAAAGTATGATTTTGAGTGTATTTCTTTGTGCCTCAGTTTCTTCATGTAAAGTGAAAATAATAGTCTTTACCTTAAATGTTGTTGTGAAGAATAACTGAGATAATATATATATATACAAACCACTTCAAAAAAAATGACAGACAAAAGTATGTACTAAATAAGTGTTCACAATTAACTATTTACTATAATTTTATTATATAAATAAGCAAGTTAGAATATATTTGTTACAGAATTAATTGGGTACATTAAAGTCACATGTAATCTTTGTTATTCCTTATGATGATTATCTTTCTAGTAAATATGATTGGCAAAGAGAATTAGTAATAGACAAAGACTTTTGTTTACATTTCTTTGATCACATTTTCCTGAGTATGTTTAAGCACATTTATTTTATAGCTAACAGAAGATTGTAACAGTTCATTACATTATACAATGGATGGTTTTTAGGTAAAAATTCTTATATATTGTAGGACACAGAAATTTGGGAGAAATACTACTTCTTCCTTATACTTATAAGCCCTAAATGAGTATTTCTTTCATCTTTTAGTATTACAGTTATTAAGCTGATATTCCATCACCAATATTAAGATCAAAATTGGGAAATGACTGTACTATGTTTATCATCTAAAAATGTTTTAGATTTAAGCCTCAGTTATTAGGGTGTGCTGTTTCTTTTTCTTTTCCCCAAGGAGGAACCCATGGATACAGATCAGGGCAGTAATATGTTAAGTGCTATTCAGTCAGAGGTTGCCAAAAATCAAATGCTTATTGAAGAGGAAGTACAGAAATTAAAAAGATATAAGGTAGGTATTTTTCTTTTGTTCCTTAACGTTTTAACATAGAGTAGTGTATTTTGACGTGAAGGTGTATTGACTGCTTGAACTCTTCTCCCCATCACTTACATGTTTTCAGAATGTGTTATCTGCCTGGCATCCTACAGAGGTAACTAGTAAGGTTTCTTTCCTTTTTATTTTTTTTCAAGTATGACTGTGAACAGATATTTAACACATCTGTTGCTAATGTTCACTGCAGTTATTTTTGATGCTCAAATTACCCCATCTTTGGCCATTAGGAGCCACATCAGGCCGTCTCCCAAGTTCTTTGGATTTGACTGTCTTCATGTCTGATAGCTTCCTTGCTTCCTAGCATGACAAGATGTTTAGACTCTTATCTTGTACATTTCCTGCTTCAGACTTGAAACTGGTCATTTTTTCAAGAAGTCCTAAGTGCTTTAGGTGAGAAATGGTGTTTAGAAACCATTATCTGGCTGCTCAGGGTGCTTAGCAATATTGATTCTTCATTATTTCCAGGACTTTTCAGAGTCAAGAAATACGTTTTTACTTGTTTCTTGTTTTATCTTTGAAGAGAAAATACAATTTGAACTCATGTTAATACTCGAACTGAGGATTAAAGGGCTTTATATTTGAAGTTAAGCATTTGTGTCTTTTCAGTTGAAAATCTTGGTTCCTGTCAGCATTAACATAATTACTTACTTGCTTTCTGCTATCTGTGTATGTATATATGTATGAAAAGGTTCAGAATAGCAATGCCAGTAGTGTTAACAACTGAGAAGTGTTCTCTTAATTTTTTTCCTTAGGATATATTTCATTTTGAATGTGCAATCAAACTAGCATATTTTAAAATTCACTTGAGAAAATTTTCTCTTGGCGTCATTCTGTCAGCAGTTTAGTATATAGCTGGGTTCATTTTTTTTTTTTTTTCATTTTTTTAAAATTTTCTTTCTAATTTGTTTAGGGTTTTAAAAATTTTAAATTATGTCAACCATTATATAACTCAGGGTGAAATACTAAGCAAGCCTATCTTCAATTATGTCGTTTTTCTTCATTTGCAGTCTGTCTGATAAACTTTTTTCAGAGATGGAGAAGAGTGAAGGAAACTTAGTTTTGTAGGATGTTGGAAACAGTACTTAGGTGATTTATCATGTTTGTCACAGTAGAAAAAGCAGTTTTTCACCTGAAGCTCAGTTAAGGGCAGGGATTGTTCTTCTTTCTCTTGTTTACCATAGTGTGAGAATGCTGCTTTGTAACATAATTAATAGCCAACAATGTGATTGTTAAAGTACATGGACCCTGGGCAAGTAGGATTTCTTTAGGTGGAGTTGGTAGGGGCTGGCTCCAGACTGTTCCAGACAGGAAAAAGAAGGGCCAAATTCATGGAGACAGGAAAGTAAGGGATGAAAGCTTCAATGTTATTTTCTCTTTTATGTGGTATTAAAATACTTCCTACTACTTATGTATTCTGGTGCAGTGTTGTTACATAATTAACTAATTTTTCATATTTGCCTTAAATATAACACTGAGTTTAGAATGTTTGCTTTGAGAATGCTTTGTTCAAAAATTGGGCTAAAGAATTTAGCCAAAAAGAATTCTCAGACCAGATATAAAATAAACATGCTAAAATTTTGTTTACTTCATTAATTGAGCAAACCTGTAAGATGTAACAACTAGTTCAAAGGAGAAGTCAAAGAAGCTCAAATATATATGAACTGTAGGAATGCCGAAATGAATTTGCAAAAGGTGGAAACTTTTTTTTTCCTGTGGAAAGGAGAGTAAATTGAACCTCTACCAGAAGCACAGATTTTTGCCCACAGCTATTCCCTTTTGGTCAAAAATAATCAAAGAAAGATTGTTCTTAATCACACAATAAAACTGGCCTTATTGTTTGCATAGGTGTAGTAGCAGGAGTGTTAATTTATCTTGTGGGCCTTCTTAGTTTGCTTTCATGAGTTAACGTTTTCATAGATTATCTCCGATTAGACTTTTAAAAGCCTCTGTTGTTTGCTAAGCCAAGAGTAGGATGCTATACCCCAGAGAACTCTCTCCACATATTTAATTGTAATTAATCTTTATTCTCAGTGGCAGTGAAAATCTCATTATTTCTAATGCTTTTCTTAATGATAATGTAAGATTTTCTTTCATTTCTATTTCTAGCTGGATCCAAAAATTAAAATATCAGAAACTTAGTGAAAATAGTGTGGTTTGATATGTGTTTTATTTTCAGATTGAAAATATCAGAAGGAAGCACAATTACCTGCCATTCATTATGGAATTGTTAAAGACTTTAGCAGAACACCAGCAGTTAATACCACTGGTAGAAAAGGTAAGTCTTTTACTGGTGAGTACTTAAATTAGATTTAGTCTCCAAAAAATGTTACTTGACTTGAGTACAGATAAAATTTGTTGAAGCTTTGCTTTTACCTGCTTGTTTCTCAGCTTGAGAAATGCTGGGTCAGTGTCATATTGCAAAATAAAAATAAGGAATTGCTTTGTTGCTTTAGCTTTCTGGAATCCTTAATGTTAGAAATTCAGATTGTGCTATATTAGAATGAAATTTAAAACATCTTTAGCTGAAAACAAATTTAATTATTGAAGTGATGTTTCTCATTTAATTTAGCAAAAATTTGAACCATCATAGAATTTAGAACTAGAATGAACATTGAAAGGGGGAAAACAGCATAACCTAGCCTGAGAAATAGATTCCCTTATTCCCAAGCTATTATCCTTTGCACTAAGGGAAAACTACTACAGGTTAGTGAAAAATTCTGATTACTAGGATTTTTTTCTTCCATATAAGGCACTTTAAGAAAAATTTTGAATAAATGAAGTGTAGTAGTTTTTAAAGTTTATACAATAAATCAATGTTTCTGAAAGTGACCACTGGATACTCTTTTATTTATTTATTTTATTTTTAATTGGAGGATGATTGCTTTACAATGTTGTATTGGTTTCTGCAACACAGCATAGATCTCTTTACAACACATGTTACCTGGCCCCTCCCCAGATAGTCTGGTATAGGGAGGAAATCTGTAATAAGTTCTCTCAGGCGATTCTAATGAAGCTGGTCTGTTTACCACATTTTGAGAAGACATTACTAGGCAAGTACAATTTTGGACCCTTAACTTAAAGACCAGAATACATTGTAGATGTTTTTTCTTATTAACTTTAAAGTTCATGAAGCACAGATATATTTCAACCCAACTCTTTGATACCATCCTGCTGCTGCTGCTGCTGCTGCTAAGTCGCTTCAGTCGTGTCCGACTCTGTGCGACTCCATAGACGGCAGCCCACCAGGCTCCCTTGTCCCTGGGATTCTCCAGGCAAGAACACTGGAGTGGGTTGCCATTTCCTTCTCCAATGCAGGAAAGTGAAAAGTGAAAGTGAAGTCACTCAGTCGTGTCCGACTCTTCCGGACCCCATGGACTGCAGCCTACCAGGCTCCTCCGTCCATGGGATTTTCCAGACAAGAGTACTGGAGTGGGGTGCCATTGCCCTCTCCAGTACCATCATGAAATCTGAATAATTCAAGATGTGTGTTCAGCTTTTTGTTTATACTTTATTATCTAGATCCTGAACATGCTATGTATTGTACTTGGTCACTCAATTGTGTCCAATTCTTTGCGACCCCATGGACTGCAGCCCGCCAGACTCCTCTGTCCATGGGCATTCTCCCGGCAAGAATATTGGAGTGGGTTGCCATACCCTTCTCCAGGGTATCTTCCCAACCCAGAGGTCAAACCCAGGTCTCCCACACTGCAGGCAGATTCTTTACTGTATGAGCCTCCAGAGAAGCCCAAGGATACTGGGGTGGGTAGTCGATCCCTTTTCCAGGGAAACTTCCTGACCCAGGAAGTGAACCATGGTCTCCTGCATTGCAGGTGGATTCTTTACCAGCTGAGCTACCAGGGAAGCCTGAATTACCAAGGAAGTCTGAAGCATATGAACATGTGCTTCAGCTTTTAACATTAAAAGTAAAATTGTTGCAGGAACACTGCTAAATCTTCTCTGTATCCATATAGATTTTTTTCTATTTATGTATCTCAAGGTAGTAAAAATCATAAAAGTCCAAGATGTGAAACTAATTTTTAAAGGTTTAGATTAACAGTTAGGGTCCTGTAATCCTCAAGATTGCCTGGTTAACCAAATATCTAAATATTAATATTATTTGTATGAAACACTGTGAAATATTTCTCTGTTGAAAATACTAGAATATAGACTGCTGTGGCAAATTGTATGATATATCTGTTATTAAATGTAGATAAATATTATCAGGGACCAGACAAATACTTTCGAGAAATTTTAAATGTATGTATTTTGCTTTAAAATTGGTCCGTGAGTAAACTTTTTTGTGCAACTTAAGAATAGGACCATTTTTATATGACTTTAATGACAGTATATTTCCATAATTTTTTAAAAGCGTAGTTAAAACACCTTTCAGCTTTTTGCATTAGAACCATAATTCCTTAATTCCTTAGTTCACATTATTTTGGACACAGGGTGGCAGTATATGAATGCCTAGTGTTGGTGGAATACCAACCCAGTCTGTTCTTCATCTGTATTTGTTTTACTGAAAGAGTAGTTACTGACTTTCTTGTTCTTTGACTAATAATACTGCACAGGCAATATTGAGATACATTTATTTCTTGTATATATGCACCATCTGTTATGTGCATAGATTCTGAAGGGAATTCAGATTCATTATTTGATTAGAGTTTTTGAGATGTTTTGATTATCCAACATTTATCTAACTGAAACTGTATTTGAAGCAGTCTGTTAAAGTCAACAGATGTACACATAATTAAGACACATCTCCTGTCTTAAGCAACCCAGTTGGGGAGAGGATAGGAATACATAATTATAGTACTGTGCTGTATAGTAGTATTCTGATAAGTGCCAGAATAAAGTCATGCTAGAGATTCTGGGGGAAGCACAGGGTAGCTCCTAAATATTAACTTTATGCCATTTAAAATTTCATATCCTCAAATTTTTAAATCTGTGGTTAGAATTAGATGCTTAATTTTGACCAGTGAATCAGCTTCTTTAGTACAAATATATTTTTGTTCATCTTATTTTGGAAAATCATATCATACTGAAATATCAGTTTCTGCTGATAACTGCAAATATTAAAAATTAAAAACAACAGATCAAGATTAAATTTTATAGTTATATCCAATATAAAGATTTCGGTAGTGAAAGTTACTTAATAAATAAGGAACACTTCTAAGAAAAAATTACATGTAGAGTTCAGAAATGGATTATTACATTGAAACCCACCCCTCTTCCCCGCAATGCCAAGTGAAAGAAAAATTAGGGACAAAGTGTGGAAGGGGTGGAAGGAATCGGACAGGAAGGTGTGGCTACCTCTTGGCAGAGTTGCTAAGAGCTAAAGCTGTCCAGGATCAGATTTCTGAGAGCAGTGGCATTTACTTACTGCCTGTGATGGCTTGGAAATATTTGAGCTGTGAAAATCTTTTCATTTTACAGAATAATAAAGAGTGCAGACTTTGATTCTCTCAAGGGCCTGTGCCTTTAATGAATTAGGTTAAGATCTTGCCTTATAAGTGTTCTTGTTCTATGAAGCTTCTATTCTTATCTGATGAGTTCCTTGAGTGTATGTTACATAAAAACTGCTCAGGAGGTAATATAAAAATGTATAGTTATAAAACTTCTTGTGCCATACATCAAATCTGTTCCTTAAAGTATGAAATAAAATCAGCAGATTAACGTTTCACTTGTGAAACTTTTACTTATTCAGATATAATTCTTTAAAAATTTTATCCCAACTTTTATATGTGTTTCTGAATCATTGTCTGTCTCAGGTTTTTAGCAACCACCAATACCTACCATAATTTAAAATCATAGATTTTGTTACTGTGGGGGATTCAGAGCAACCTCACAGTATTGAATTTTGTCCAGATTTTACGAAGACATTATAATTCAACTTGTAATAAATAACTGATGTACAGAATTTACTTTTTCTATCCCTTAATAGAAACAAGGTAGAACATAGTTAAGTTGTTCACAATAATATCTATATTAATACCTATGATTACAGAATTATCTGACTTGAGTCAACAATTTTTAATATCTCAATAGCACACTAAATAGAAGGAACATATTTCTGAACAGTGAACATTTTTTTGATGCTATTTTGAAATACAGTATTTTTTATGCTTCAGTAAAGGCCAGAATACAAACTTGGTTTAAATCTCAGAAATGTTATTTATTGTTAGCTGTTGCTTTTAGGCAAGTTATTTATTTATTTTACTATAGAATCTATTTACTCATGTATAATTTGGGAATCATAGTTAGTTCACATTCTTGGGGATTAAATGAGATCTTATTGGTCAAGGTATATAATTATTTTTAACTTATTTTATTTAACTTACCTTTAGTTTTATCTTAATTATATATTTTAATACATGAATGGATACTCTACATGTCTTTGGTTATTTAATTATGTTGTGAAATTTGTTATTAACCATTTTATTCATTCTTATTAATCCTAGTAAGGTACCTGTGTATTCAGACATCATTAAGAAAAGAAGTACACATTTTTATTTCCCAGTTACATCAAAAATGGAATTGTGTTTTTATTATTTGGAAACAGAAAACTTCTTTGAGAAATCATATGCATCAAATTACAAATTATTCTTGTTAACTGAAAATGTTTACATACACAGTTTAAAAAACTATATGGTACATACAACATATTTACTTTAATATATTGTAAGGCATAGCACTCAGTTTTATCATACAGTTGTGTAATAATTTTATTACCTAATGTAATATAAAAAAAATTATAGTTCTAATCAAGGAAGGTTTTTTTCCTTAATTGTATAATATCAAGGGTTTAATTTATTTGTTCCTTTCTGATTCAAGTGCCATAGTGAAAAGAACATTATATTCTAGTCTTGTAAAATGTTGCTTCTTAAAGTCTGCTGAGGGCCAGCAGAATTGGCGTCACCTGAGAGTTAGAAATTTAGATCCTCAGGCATTTTACTGAGTTAGTCTGCATTTTGACATGGTTCCCAGGTTATTAGTTTGATAACACTTGTTAGCTCTGGCCTCCTCATCTGCTAAAAAGTAAAATAGAATTACTGTGTTCAAGCTCTATACTTGTTATGAGCTTCAAGTGAACAACTCTTGAAAATATTTTTTGAGTCATTTTAGTGAGGTTTATCAACATTAAGGGTATGTGATCCTTTTAGTTAAGTTAAACTCATTTAAACTATTATGTTAAACTCATTTATTCAAATATGCAGAAATCAGTGTAGGATTTTTCTTATACTTGGTTTGTATGAGTAATGGACACATACGTAAATATATTGTTGTGAAACAGTTATGAATGAATATGACTTTATGGAATGAGTAATTTTTTAGTTTAAAATTATTATCATTATAATAATACGTTTTCAACTTCAGGTAAGAAATAACTGCAAACCAAATATGATCCTTTTTTATTGAGGACAAAGAGTCACTATATAATTGTCCAGGAGGAGTTCGTTGTGAGTCTCAAGTTATAAAAGATAATACTTTAAACATCTTATAAACAATGTATCTCAAGCATTTTAGCTTAAGAGTGTCCTCTTAGACACATTTTAATATGACCTGAAACATACTTTTTTTTTTTTTTTTGAAACATACTTTTAAGATGTTATTGTGTGCTATCTTTAATTTCTAGGCAAAAGAAAAGCAGAATGCAAAGAAAGCACAGGAAACCAAATGAAGAGGACGCCTTGGGATGTGCATACATTTCTGCTTCTGCACTTATCTTCATGGAAACCATTAAGTATAAAGAACCTTGAGCAACTTTCTCACTGACTCAGTGCACGTTTGGCAATAGTACCAGTCTGTCTTGTCTTTAATGCATGGATTCATAAACTCTCCCTACCTGCATCATGTGCATGTGATGCGTACTAAATAAAAGCGGTGTTCAGAGCACTTGCCCAAATTCCATTATTTGACATTGGATCTGAGAACTCCTGTTGGTTCTCTGGATAGATAACCGTCATAATGAACCGAGAAAATGGACAAATGCTATTCTCTACCTGTAATTGTTATAATTAACCTTTCATTCAATCTTCCAGCTCGGTTAAATGCTTAATATTTATAAATGTCAGATATTGATTAAACTGAATCTGTTTTCTTCTCATCATTAATGGAAAAAAATCAATATTTCTATCTTATAGTATCTTAAGTATTTTGAAGATTTAAAAATGATTTTATCTTCTATACCAATTATTTAAAAAAGCTTGATTTTTAAGCAGATCATTTGAAAAGAACAAAAGTATAATTTCTAGTGGTTTTCATTGCTACCAGTAGAAAAAGTAATAAACATCCCAATTTTATTTTAGCAAAATTTTTTCAGTGTTTGGAATTATTTATGTATTGTAGAATTGTTTCAGGAAGGTGTATTATGCGTCAAAGCAAAATTTTAGGTAAAGAGCAAATTGTGAAATCTTCAAGATTTTGGGTGTTATTGTTTGGCAACATTTTTTCAAGCTGGTAAGCTCTATCTTTATAAAAAATCAAAGGTTGGTCAATTTTGGCTATTACCTGCTTTTTTATAAAAAAGGTGATGGTGGTGATGGAAGATCCTTGTTTGCCAATTTGAACAAAATTAGTACAGCCCAGTAGTTTATAAGAGCCATCTATAGTTTGCCCACAATGGAATTTGCTATTGCTTTGGAGAATTGCTTTGTTCTTTATTTTATAAAATGATACTGTATTCTTGCTTTTAATCTTTTCTGAGTTAAACTTTAAAGGAAATTTTATAAAACTTCTATTTATAAAGGAAATAATCTACTTTTTTTCTTTACTAGGTACTTTTATAAAATTGGTTCATGACTCTTTAGTATTTTATTATGGAAAAATTTAAATATATGTAGAGAGACTGTATGCATCCTCTAATTTGAGACATGAATTTTTTAATATTTTTTTTGTTGTTGCTGCAAAAAGCTTTATTGTTTCCATTTGGTCCAAGGCTTGGAAGAGGGCCCCAGGGTGGTTAATAAACTGCCTAGTGGCTGCAGAGAGGGGCTTTAGGCAGAAGTCCTGACACCAGTGGAGCTCCTCAAAGGCCACTGGGCTCCAGGGTCTCCTAACTGTGCTTGAGGGTGGGCCTCTCAAAGAGATACTCATTCAGGTCAGCCTGGGGACCTCCAGCCTGGGGAGGTTAGCCAGGTGGTGGCTTATCTCCTGGATGTTTCACCCACTCGTCTAGGAAGTGGCTCTCCAGAAAGTCACAGAGGTGGGAGTCCACCCGGGCAGAACCCAGGGCATGCAGACCCAAAAGGGCCTGGTTCATAGCATCCTGGGTTTTGCCCCATTCATCTTGGGATGGCTTCTGCACCTCATGGAAGAGGGTGTGGTCGCCCCTATGGTTTTGCACCCTTCAAGAGTCGCTGGGGGCCCTGATGCTTCATCTTGGCCAATTCACAGAAGAAGTGGCCCACACTCTCCAGAACCACATTGTTGCGGTGGGAGCAGAAGCCCAGAGAGGTAAGTGTGGGAGACCTGCAGGTGCATGTTGACAGATGTTGAACCATGGTCTCTCCGTCTGTGGAATCAGATGAATCTCATCCTCTGTTGCCCCCTTCTCCTCCTGCCTTCAGTCTTTCCCAGTATCAGGGTCTTTTCCAATGAGTCAGCTCTTTGCATCAGGTGGCCAAAGTATTGGAGTTTCAGCGTCAGTCCTTCCAAAGAATATTCAGGACTGATTTCCTTTAGGATAGACTGGTTGGATCTCCTTGCAGTCCAAGGGACTCTCAAGAGTCTTCTCCAACACCACAGTTCAAAATCATCGATTCAGCGCTCAGCCTTCTTTATGGTCCAACTCTCATATCCATACATGACTACGGGAAAAACCATAGCTTTGGCTAGATGGACCTTTGTTGGCAAAGTAATGTCTCTGCTTTTTAATATGCTTTCTAGGTTTGTCATAGCTTTTCTTCCAAGGAGCAGGCGTCTTTTAATTTCATGGTTACAGTCACCATGTACAGTGATTTTGGAGCCCCCCAAAATGAAGTCTGTCACTGTTTTTTGTTGCTTCCCCATCTATTTGCCATGAAGTGATGGGACCAGATGCCATGATCTTTGTTTTCTGAATGTTGAGTTTTAAGCCAGCTTTCTCACTCTTCTCTTTGATTTTCATCAAGAGGCTCTTTAGTTCTTCACTTTCTGCCGTAAGGGTGGTGTCATCTGCACATCTGAGGTTATTTTATTTCTCCCGGCATCTTGATTCCAGCTTGTGCTTCATTCAGCTCAACATTTCGCATGATGTACTCTTCATAGAAGTTAAATAAGCAGGGTGACAATATACTGCCTTGACATACTCCTTTCCCAATTTGGAACCAGTCTGTTGTTCCATGTCCAGTTCTAACTGTTCCTTCTTGACCTGCATACAGATTTCTCAGGAGGCAGGTAGGGTAGACTGATATTTCCATCTCTTTAAGAATTTCCCACAATTTGTTGTGATCCACACAATCAAAGGCTTTGGCATAGTCAATAAAGCAGAAGTTGATGTTTTTCTGGAACTCTCTTGCTCTTTCAATGATCTAGTGAATGTTAGCAATTTGATCTCTGGTTCTTCTGCCTTTTCTAAATCTAGCTTGAACATCTGAAAGTTCTCGGTTCACGTATTGCTGAAGCCTGGCTTGGAGAATTTTGAGCATTACTTTACTAGCATGTGAGATGAGTGCAATTGTGCCATGGTTCAAACATTCTTCGGTGTTGCCTTTCCTTGGGATTGTAATGAAAACCAACATTTTTCCAGTCCTGTGGTCACTGCTGAATTTCCCAAATTTTCTGGCATATTGAGTGCAGCACTTTCACAGCATCATCTTTTAGGATTTGAAATAGCTCAAGTGGAATTCCATCACCTAGCTTTGTTTGTAGTGATGCTTCCTAGGGCCCACTTGACTTTGCATTCCAGGATGTCTGAGTGATCACACCATCATGGTTATCTGGATCATGAAGATCTTTTTTGTATAGTTCTTCTGTTGTATTCTTAATATCTTAAGAATTATTAAGATATTCTTAATATCTTAATACCTCTTCTTAACATTTTCTGCTTCTGTTAGATCCATGCTATTTCTGTCCTTTATTGTGCCCATCTTTGCATGGATGGTATAGATGAACCTATTTGTAGAGCAGAAATAGAGGCCCAAATGTAGAGAACAGATGTGTGGCCACGGACTGGGGGAGAATGGGGCGTGGGGTGAATTGGGAGGTTGTGAGTGACACATGTACACTAACTGCCATGTGTAACATGGACAGCTGGTGGGAAGCCTCTGTATGGCACAGGGCACTCAGCTCAGTGCTCTGTGATGACCCAGAGGAGCGGGGTGAAAGTCCAAGAGGGAAGGGATGTGTGTATACTTACAGCTGTTTCATGCTGTTATACAGCAGAAACTCACATTGTAAACCAACTATATCCCAGTTTTTTAAAAAAAAATTAGCTGTATAAAGCCACTGAATTAATAGCTATAAGGGTATTTTCTTATTAACCTAATTCTAATAAAATTCCTTGATAGGCATGCACATACCTTAAGAATGGTTTATTTTATCAGCTCCTTCTTTGATGGAATGCAAATGCATTATGACCCTGCATGATAATTTCTGGCTTTGAATAAAGAAGTATGTTATCCTTTCCTGTGTCCTAAATCATGAAGCTAGTGGAGAAAATTGAGGAATAGGAGCAATTCAATAATATATAAACATTGGTTATGTGGAAATTTTTTTTTTAAAGTTTTTAAAAAGAAAGTCTTATTTGCTCATTTCACTTCTGCCCTTTCTTTTCTAAAATCTGGTTTAGTGATTGGGTAGATAAAGGCACTTCCATTCTGTTTTATTCCTTTTAATATAGCTAGTCGTAAGGGATATACTTCTACTGTTTTAAACAAAGAAAGCTTGCCAACAGCTGCGGTACTGGCTAGTCTCACTTCATATGTTTAGTTCCCAAGATAGCTGCCCTTTTTCTAGCAGAGAGCAGTCAGCTTGACTGTGTCACTGGAATAGACAAATATTTGTTCTGAGATCATGTGCTGTGGGGACTTGCTCCCCTATTTAGATCATGATGAATACTCCTGTGTGTCTTGTGGTCTTACATGTAGATTAATACCATTTAGTTACTAATCCTAGTTGCCTCAAACATTTCAAGGTACATTAAGAAATTGCTCTTTTCCTGTAAGATGATAACTGTTGCTTATGTTTAAGGGGGGAAAATGGCTTTTAAAAGTTTTCCCCTTAAAAGAAAAAGAAAGATAAGCAAAATAAAATTTAAATTATTCTTGATTCTACCACCAGAGATGACTACATTAACATTTTAGAACCCTGAATATTGATTGGAAGGACTGATGGTGAAGCTGAAGCTTCAATAATTTGGCCACCTGATGAGAAGAGCTGACTCATTAGAAAGGATTTCGCTGCTGGGAAAGATTGAAGGCAAATGAGAAGGGGGCAGCAGAGGGTGAGAGGGTTGGGTAGCAGCACCGATTCAATGGACAGGAGTTGGAGCAAACTCATGGAGATAGTGGAGAACAGGGAAGCCAGGCATGCTGTAGCCCCAGGGGTCGCAAAGAGTTGGACACAACTTAGCGCCTGAACAACGAAAGTGATCCTTTTCCCTACATGTTTTTATGTGTTGGTCTTACATGCCCTCTCCACATCTGAAATAGATTTAGGTAGTATACATTATTTTTAAAGTTAGTGATACTTTTTCTGTATCATTGATGACTTCCTTGCAGGAAATAAACCACTCTAGCTAGTTTAAGAGGAATGGGAATTAATATTGGGAATTTTGAAACTTAGTCCCTTACAAAGTCATCAGAAGGTATGGAGGAGTGAGCTCAAGTTTGGGTCTCCAGAAATGACATGTAGGAAAATTGCTGGCCAACCAGGGCAACTGCCACTGCTGCAGTGTCAAGGTGTTCTCCACTGGGTTCCTGACATCAGAACAGGTTACAGTGGCTGTGTTCTGGGAGTGGGAACCTGCTGCACCGTCTACGGGCAACGAGTGACCATACATGGGAAAACAGAAAACCGCCACCTCTCCATGGCTGCACATGCCACGGAGATGGCTTTCACCTTACCTGTCTCTTCCAAGTCTTAGATTTTCTGCAAAGGGAGTCTGGGAAATTAAGTGTTTAGCACTTCAGTCTGCAGAGTAGGAAGGCTTCCCAGAGATGGATGAAGAGATCGATGTGTGTGCTGGGTGCAAATCCATTTCATCACACACTGCTGTGTTCTCCACCAAAATAAACAAATCCTTTTTACATGAGTGAAACATGTTTATTTTAGAGAAATGAGAAAATACAGAGAAGGAAAAATGTGTAAAAATAAAATTTAATCCCATTAACCAGAGATTAATAGTGTGATACAGATTTCTCCAGAGACTGTGTGTTTACACTCACACATGTAATAGATTTTTTCTTTTTCTGAAAATGGGACTTTGTTGCATGTGTTTTCACCCCAAACATCTTTTCATATTGGTAATTATGCTTATGTCACACCTTTTTTCAATGGTTGCTTTGAATTCCACTATCTAAATATGTTTTAATGTATTTAACAAGCCCCCATGGGGGCTTATAAGGAATAAAACTTAGAAATAAAATGGGCAAACTGGATACCTCAGTTTTTAGGGAGAAATTTCATTTTTAATTTTTATTTTTTAAACAATGCATTTTTTGCCAAAAACCACTACAATATTGTAAAGTAATTAGCCTCCAACTAATAAAAATAAATGAAAAAAAAAAAAAGAACCAACACAGTGGTCAAAAGAAAAAGAAAATGCATTTTTTTTTTTAAGTCTGTTTTGAATTTGTTACAGTGTTACTTCTGTTTATTTTCTGTTTTTTTTTCCTGCAAGGCATGTTGGGATCTTAGTTCCCCCACCAGGGACCAAGGGCCTCCTTGGTGGCTCAGTGATAAAGAATCCGCCTGCAGTGCAGGAGATGCAAGAAACGGGTTCAGTCCCTGGGTCGGGAAGATCCCCGGGAGAAGGAAATGGCAACCTGCTCCAGTACTCTTGCCTGGGAAGTCCCATGACAGAGAGCCTGGTGGCCTGCAGTCCGTGGGGTCGCCAGAGTCAGACATGACTTAGTGACTAAACCACCACTACCACCGGAAGTCGAACCAGCACCACCAGCATTGGAAGGCAGAGTCTTAACTGTTGGACCACCAGGGAAGTTCTTATTTTTTAAAGTAAATTCAGTTCCTAGATCAGTCAATGATACATGTCTTTAATTTGTTGTTTTCCTTATCACATGGTTACTGGCACTAAATCCACTGACTGACCAACTAGAGATTGATCACTCTTAGCGTACCTAGGACTTTTGATTTTGACTTGATATGTTAGTATCTTGACATATCTTTCTAGATACATTAATATCTTTGGTAATTTATTCTTATGGTCATTTATTCAGCATACCTGAGTTGTTCTAGATGCTGGAAATATAGTGGCGAAAGAGATAAGGCCCACTATCATGGTAAGACAAGTAATAGACAAGCCTGTATAATACCGTTTTTCAAGTAGTAGTGAGAACTATAAAAAGAAACCAGGACAAAAGGATGGAGGGAATTGAGGCTTAATAGGATGGTCATGGAAAATCCCTTTAAAGAGATGATATTTAAGCAGAGACCTGAATGAAGAGAATTTTCTTTCTGAAGTACTGACTCAGCAAAATGAAAGTAAGTTGCATATAAGCACAACTAATGTAATAATTCTGAATATTAATTTGCAGTAATGTTTGATGCTGTGGTTTTTCCAGTGGTCATGTATGGATGTGAGAGTTGGACTGTGAGGAAAGCTGAGCGCTGAAAAATTGATGCTTTTGAACTGTGGTGTTGGAGAAGACTCTTGAGAGTCCCTTGGACTGCAAGGAGATCCAACCAGTCCATCCTGAAGGAGATAAGTCCTGGGTGTTCATTGGAAGGACTGATGCTGAAGCTGAAACTCCAGAACTTTGGCCACCTCATGCGAAGAGTTGACTCATTGGAAAAGACCCTGATGCTGGGAGGGATTGGGGGCAGGAGGAGAAGGGGACGACAGAGGATGAGATGGCTGGATGGCATCACCAACTCGATGGGCATGAGTTTGAGTAAACTCCGGGAGCTGGTGATGGACAGGGAGGCCTGGCGTTCTGCGATTCATGGGGTCGCAAAGAGTCGGACACGACTGAGCGACTGAACTGAACTGAACTGAATGTTTGATGACAGATGATTCGGGGTGTCAAGGTGAAAATAATAGGTTGAATAAAAGTTACATTGAGAAAAGGCTAGGACTGCTGGCCTATGCTTTTTAGGCTATCCATATATTTACATAAGAAACTTCTTTAACCCTTTCTTGTAACAGTAATGCAGTACTGACTAATTTGTAAATCTAGTAATAAAAGCCTCATGCAAATGTCTTTTTAAAAATAATTTGAGATATGACTAATGATTTAGATGATACAACTAAAATTACTAGAAAAATATTATATTTTATTTTATTTATAAATTTATAATATTTTATAATAAAATAATATTTTATTATTACTAGAAGAATATTTTATTATTTGGGAGTCAGGAAAAGCTTCTAAGCAAGAAATAAAACATCAAAAAACATTAAAAAAAGAATCCAGAAATGAAATGCTTGATTCTATGAAAACTTCTGTACAATAACATACACCATAAAACTTTAAAAAGACAGCAAGCCAACAAAATCTTACTATAAAAAATGCAAAAAAATAAAAATAAAAAAATTTAAAAAAATGCAGTATATATATTAGAAGTATAATATCTAATATACAGAGAGCTCTTAGAAAAAAAAGAAAAAGGTAATCTAGGAGAAAAATTGACAAGTGATATGAACAGACAATTCACAGAAGAAATTAAAATGGCTAGTGATATTTTAAAAGATAGCAAATCCCACTAGTGATTAAGAAAATGGAAAGTTAAAATAATAAAGGGATGCCTTTTTCCTCATTATGAAGGCAGTTAAAGTGATTGCCAATGTCTTTTTCACAGTGTGGACATAAGACAGGCTCCTGAAACAGTGGTAGAAGCTGTTTTGAAAAGCAGTTTGGCAATTCTCATGTTTAAGAAAATTCATCATTGTATTATTGGTGAGTGTGTGTGTGTGTGTGTGTGTGCGCTCAGTCATGTCTGACCCTTGTGGCCCCATGGATATAGTCCACCAGGCTCCTCTGTTCATGGGATTTCTCAGGCAAGAATACCAGAGTGGGTTGCCATTTCCTACTCCAGGGGGTCATGCCAACCCAGAAATTGAACCTGAGTCTCGTGTTTTCTGTATTGGCAGATGGATTCTTTATCATTGCCACCTATAATTGCAAGTAATTGGAGACATCCTAAACACACAGCAATAGGGAAGGATAAATGAGTTATAGTGTGTTGGAATACTGTGTGGTCACTGAAAAGGAGGAGGTGAATTTTTATGTATTAAGATGGAAGGATGTTTGTGATATATTTTTGAAGACAGAACAAGTTGCATTATAGTAATGTAGCAAGAATCCATTTTCGGAAGAAAAATCTTATATGGATTTATAAGAAAAAATAGTTTAAAGTATCATACCAAACTCTTTAAAGTTTTCAGTCTAGGAGCTTAGAACTTTAAGGGTGAAGTGGGGGGATTTTTCCATCTTAAATTTATAGGTTTCTGAGATAATTGAGTTTTTCCTACCAGAATATATTACTTTTGTATTCTAAACAATAAGTAAATTATCAGTAAATTAGCTAATTATTGTCATAACAAGAGTATTGGCAGAATTTTTTTCACTAAGATTCTCCCTAAGTACAGTTAAATATGAACAAAACAAACAAATGTAGCTATATGCATATATATATAGACACATATATAAATAAGACATATATTTGAAATAGATATATTTATTGTGCAATCTAAGGCATACCTAGAATGCCTTCCGAGCAATAATAATACAGCGGATTATGGAGTTCTCCCCTCTAGTGACCATTCCCCTCGCATTTTAAAGATATTCTTTGATTTTACTTTCTTCCTCCTAGTTATTTTTTCCTTCGAAGCAAACCATCTATATGTAGTTGAGCTACTCACAGACCAGCAGCATCAGCATCACCTGGGAGCTTGTAAGAAATGCAGAATCTCCTTGCCTTAGACCAGGGGAATCAGAACCTGCATTTTAACAAGATGCCCAGTTGTTCCTTATGCACATGAAAATTTAATAAGCACAGCCTCACTTGTTATGTTTATGGAAATGTTTTTATAATCAGTGGGCATTGGGCTTTATTTGTTGCACTTAAGAAATTGGTTTTAGGATTTTTACAGTTTCTGTGGCAAAATACAAAAGTGCAGTTGATTAGAAAATTTATTAGAAATCAAATGCAAAAGCATCCATAATGTGCCAGGCACTGTCCTGTGTAGTTTTACATAGTAGCTCTAACCCCCTATGAGATTCAAAGTAAATCCTGTTATACCCATTTTTCAGACAAGGACACTAAAGCACTAGGATAGTTCCTTGCTCAAGTTCACACAGCTAGTAAGGAGTGGTCCTAGGATTCAAACTCAAGCTGAGGCTGCTCAATTCATACTTCTTTCCTTCTCTCCCTCCCTCCTTCTTCCATCTCTTCTTTTTTCCTCCCTTTCTCTCTTTCCTTCTCCATCTCCCTCTTCGTTTTTTTCCCCTATCCCACTCTTCCTCCCACCCACCTTTTCCTTCTCGTCACCCTTCTACTCTCTTTCTTCCTCCCCACCTCCCATTCTTAGAGGTGACGTTGCTGTTGTTTAGTCACTGAATTATGTCTAACTCTTTGCAACCCCATGGACTTCAGCACACCAGGCTTCCCTGTCCTTCAGCATCTCCAGGAGTTTACTCAAGCACATGTCCATTAAGTTGGTGATGCCATCCAACCATCTTATCCTCTGTCACCCCCTCCTCCTGCCTTCAATCTTTCCCAGCATCAGGGTCTTTTCCAGTGAGTCAGCTCTTTGCATCAGGTGGCCAAAGTATTGGAGCTTCAGCTTCAGTCCTTCCAATGAATATTGAGGGTTGATTTCCTTTAGGATTGACTGATTTGATTTCCTTACTGTCCAAGGGACTCTCAAGAGTTTTCTACAGCACTGCAGTTCAAGAGGTGAAGTTGCATTATCACAAAGTCTCAGAGTGGAAGCACTCCCATGAAAAAATTATCTCTGGATTTATTAGAAGCTCTGCAGGAGATGCTGATGACCTTTGCTGGGTTATTAAGGAATGCACATAAGTGGTAACCACGAGCTCTGGGGCCTGGTTATTATAATGATTCTGATTAGAGACTAACAAACTCTCCAGCTTGGGCTGTGTCTCCTAGTGAGATTACCAAAGTCCAAGATCTGCCCTTTAGGCTTATGATTTGAGGCTTTGAGTATACACAGTGAAGGTGATAAGGACATTGGATAGTTGAGACAACTTCATAAAACTTGCAGGAGGCTAATGTACACCTGGAAGACAATTTATTAATTTACTTTTACAATTAAAACTGCCAAGAGAGCCAAATATTTCTGATTGCCTATCAGTACATTCTCTCTCGGGTTACCAAGAAAACATAATTAAGACCAGGAGGTTTGTTGACTGTGGTGGTGTGGTTTAGTTGCTAAGTTGTACCCAACTCTTGTGACGACTGTCCCCTCTCCCCTATGGACTGTAGCCCACCAGGCTCCTCTGTCCCTGGGATTTCCCAGGCAAGAATGCTGGAGTGGGTTGCCATTTTCTTATCCTGGGAATCTTCCTGACCCATTAGAAGTGATCCCAAAGGAAAGTACTTGTTTTTTAGAGGTACTGGCTGTTGTAGCCTGTGACGTGTTTTGCCATACTTAATGTATGTCAACCAAATCTGCCTGGTTCACTACACACCTCCTTGGTCAGAGTTACTATATCCTTTTCCTACATGTTGCTAGGACTCAATGATAAAGTTTTAAACTCCACAATTATCACTGGTTGATATTTTCCTACTACTCATATCACATGTTTTCAAATATGTTTTAATTTAGGTTTATTTATTTCAATGTTATGCTAATCTCACTTCTAATGACATGTGGAGGGAGCTCTTATATTTTTTAAAGTTTAATATTTTAAACTGTCTCCAAATAAGGGGACTGTTTCCTATAACCTGTATAACATCTGGGTTCAGGCCCTGGGTTAGGAAGATCCTCTGGAGAAGGAAATGGCAACCCACTCCAGTATTCTCTGGGAAATCCCATGGACAGAGGAGCCTGTCCATGGGGTTGCAAAGAGTCGGACACAACTGAGCACACACACGTTTAACACCTATGGACAAGGAATCAGTGCTTCTGTCCTAACGTGGCCGGCAGGCTTTTTCTTAATATCACCTTCCTGAGATAATTTATATCTAATTTATATATTTGGAATGCCATGCACACTTCTGTGGAAAGTTTTTCTCTTAGAGCACACAAGTTTGTTAATTGGGATAGTTGTTAATACTGTGAACATTTGGTGACACAGTTACTTTTTCAGATTTTCTGGCAAACTTCATTTGGATGAACATTTTCAATCACAAACATTGATGTGTCCACGTAAGTCCCCTCTTTATATCTTCTGTGAATCACTTGATCACTGTAGCCTCGACTGTCATCCTAAGAACTGAGCGTAGTTGCTAACTTGTTTAAAGCTGGTAAACACAGCTTCACAGTTAAAACACTGACCTTTTCTTCCCAGATTGTAACTTCCTGGTGCAAAATATTACCAGCTACTGTACTTGGACTTGAGAGGCCTAGGATTCTAGTCTTCCCACACTACTAACTATCGTGTGACTGTGACCTATATTTTGTTTTCTGCTTTTAAAACGTACTTTGTCCTTTGTTATACATTTCAAGTAGCCCTTATGGGGCAAACAGATGGCTTTCACATCCGTTTATACAACTAACCCTTAAAACAAATACTGCTTTATTAAAGCTTCATTGTTTTAGACACACACTTCTGGCCCTCTCTTGCTCTCATGGTTGAGTCTAAACATAAGAAATCAAGCCTGTGAGTATAAGCTGTATAAACTATGTATTCTGACGCAGCATCTCCAATCTGACCCTTAGTTGTTTGTATATACCATCTTTATAGCTTCTTTCCAAATGTATTCACCAAAATGAAAATCAGCTGCTTTGTGGATGTGTCTTTAAATAAATGCAAACAGTTTGGGGGCCTTGGGACAGAACTACCATTTTAAAAAATTTGAGGGACTTGGCTGGTGGCTAATAGTCTGCATCCCAACATAGGGGGCCAGGTTCAGTCCCTGGTCAGGGAACTAGATCCCACATGCCACAGCTAGGAGTTTGCTTTCCACAACTGAAAAGATCCCACGTGCTGCAACTCAGACCTGGTGCAGCCAAACAAATAAATACTTAAAAAATTGAATTCTATGTATTAGCATCAGTAAATGTCAGAACAGAAGCCCTGATTTTATAAATGCCATATGATAGTATTCTAATAGAAGGAAGATTGAGAATAGGCTTTACCCTCTGCTTGCCCATTCACTGGCTCATTCAATCTGAGGTTCACTGCTTTGTTGGGAAAACATGGATGAAGAGACATGGTCTTGCTCTGTAGTCTTGGGCTGGGTTTTATCTTGAGAGATTATAATAGTCATTGGTGATAACTTCCCCAGAGAGCAGGGACAACATGATGATAAGTAACTATTACCCATCCATTAGACAAAACAGTCTAAATGAAGTCTAGTTACTGCTGCACATGCAGTAATAATATTTATGTAGTTCAAACAAATGTTTATGAGAATCAACTTCCACTTCAGATACCGACTTACTATTATATGTTGTGGTCATGGTGTAAATACTGCTGTCAACATTTTTTTTTTTTCAGATTCAGTAACAGCTTCTTGTGGGGGGGCAAGAAATAGGAGAAAAGACAGTAGAGGTGTTAGCTGGTTTTCAGTTTAGGTTCTAGATAAATAATATGTAACAATGGTGACTTTTAAGTTCTATCAGCATTTGGGGGCTAGAGAAGTACTCCCCAGGAACTGGGGAATTAAGGAAATAAGATTGCATTCTGCAAGTTAAATTGTAAGGTCAACACCTTAACAGAGTATTGAAGTACACAGTCCCCAGAATGAGGCAGACTATTTCTAGGCCATTTGGATATGACATATACCAGAGGTCACACTTGGGCCTGCAGACCCAGGCAGGTCATATAAAATAGTGAAGCTGTTCAGGTTTAACATACTGAACACAAAGTGATAGTCTTCACTTTTCACAAAAATACATGCTTTCTTCTATTGTTCTTTGACATATATGTCCCTCTTTGTTCAATTTCCTTTTCTCTCTCATCTGAGATACAGCAGCACATATTTTATTTTTCTCTCAAGTTTGAGAGGGAGAAAGAAGAACACAAACAGATTAATGGCAGGTGACCCGTGGCCAGAGTGGCAGAAGTCTAGTGAGCAGGAGAACTCCCACCTTACCTGAAGGGCACAGCCATTCCTCAGACATGGCGGATTATTTCAGGTGAAAAACAGGCCTGTTAATTGCAGATCTGTTTTTGAAAGAAGCCCCCAAACCAGATTTACTAGAATTTCTCAATTTGGCAGTGTTGGTTTCAGTTTCCTTTGAAACACCATGCACCAAACAAAAACCATCTGTGGGCTGAGTTTGACCCGGTCTCCACTTTAAAACCTCAGCTATAAAGTAACTGAATGTAGTAATATTTTATGAACATAGCTCACCCAAAAGGAGTTAGTCAAAAAAGAATGGCCAACTGTAGACATGCAGTTATAATACAGTCATAGTATATATTGAAGTACGTCTGGAGGAAAAGTCTTTCCCGCTAAATGCCTGGGTGTCTCTGATCTCAACACTTAGGTATCTCTAATGTTAAACCCATCTTCCATTTCTTGGATAAAACCTAATTTGTTCCTGCTATAGTAGGTGTTTTTATATATTACTGAATTCTGTTTGCTAATATTTTGCTTGGGATTTTTGTCTCTCTATCTGTGAGTAATATTGGTCTTATTTTATCTTTCTCTTACTACTTTGCTTTGATTTTGATAATAAGGTTTTGCTGCCACATGATCAGTCTGATCATTCCAAAATCTGGAGTCTTAATGGATCTTTTTTGAGGTTTCTGTTAGTTCTTGCTTGAGTTGCCGTGTGTGTTACTTATCTAATTGTTCTTGAAAAGTTTTTTGTAGGAATATTTTGAGGCCTGGGCTGCAGGTTTCCTCCAGAAAAGGTTTACATTGCTTATACCAGGTACCCAGGGCTTCCCTGCTTTCAGTGTGGATTCAGTCCCTGGATCGGGAAGACCCCCTAGAGAACGGAATGTCAACCCACTCCAGTATTCTTGCCTGGAGAAATCCATGGACGGAGGAGCCTGGACTGTGGGCTACAGATGGGGTTGCAAAGACTTGAACATGACTAACACACACACATATACCAGGTATCCAAGGCTCAGCAAGTTTGGAATAACCTTAATCTGTGTTGAAGACCAGAGGTTTCTTGAGCTTCCTGAATGGTGCAGACCTGGGCTATTGGACTGCGCAAAGGCTGATTTAAGTACATATCATACTTTGGAGTCGAATTTTTTTTTTGTGGGGAGAATTTACAATTGAATCCTTATTGTACAGAAGACAGGGCTTTGATTTCTCTTCCTGTTGACCTGGGTGGCCATAACAATTAGTTTAAATTTTCAGAGCTTGACATATGTGTAAAGAGCAAAGGCATCTTTCATGGGTTCTTGTCTCTCTTTTCTTTGACTTGATAATTTCTTATTACCTTGTTGGTACTTTGATAATTTCATCCATTGTTTTTTGTTTAAAGTTGTTCTAAGCAGGAGATTTAGTCCACTACCAGAATAGCATTAGTAGACAATTAAGTTCCTGCTCTGTTCATTTCTACATGTAAAGACTATCAAGGTTTACAAGTAGAGTTCTTTTTGTTTTAATTTAAATGTAATTGACATACAACATTATATTAGTTTCAACTACCCAATATAGTGATTAGACATATACTTTATGAGGTGAGTGCCATGATAAGACTAGTTATCATCTGTCACTGTATAAAGTTACTTTGATATTATTGACTATATTACCCATATTACATCCCTGTGACTTAATTATTTTAGAGCTGGACATTTGTGACTCTTAATCTCCTTTACCTGTTTCATTCACCTTCAGGCCCCTACCCTATGGTGACCACCAATTTGTTCACTGTCTCTATGAATCTGTTTCTGCTTTTTCTTCCTTTTTAAATTCCAACTAGTAGTTCTTATGTATTTTTAAAACTTGAGAATAATTTCAATGAAAATATATGCAGTTCTTATCTCTGTAGTAGTGGCATACTTTGTATTTGCATTTTCTTTGATTACTAGTGGAGTTCATTTTTTGTGTGTTTGATGGCCATTTGTATTTCTTAGCTAGTGAAGTACCATTTTTTTTCTATTGATGTACTAATGTTTTTAAAATTAATGTTAGAAATTTTAATAACTTTTTAGATATTAAGAAATGTTCATTTTATAAGGAATGCTAAAATCTTATTTCTGGAGCTTCACCATCAGGTTACTCCATCAATAAGTGAAAGTCACTCAGTTGTGTCTGACTCTTTGCAACCCCATGGACTATACAGTCCATGGAATTCTCCATGTGAGAGTACTGGAGTGGGTAGCCTTTCCCTTCTCCAGAGGATCTTCCCAACCCAGGGATCAAACCCAGGTCTCCTGCATTGCAGGCAGATTCTTTACCAGCTGAGCCACAAGGGAAGCCCAAGAATACTGGAGTGGATAACCTATACCTTCTCCAGCTGATCTTCCCAACCTAGGAATCAAACCAGGGTCTCCTGCATTGCAGGCAGATTCTTTACCAACTGAGCTATCAGGGAAGCAATAAAGAGGAGGAATATTGGTATGGGTGGCTTAAGGCTAATGATATTTGTCTCATTATAGTGCTGGAGACAGTGTCCTCTAAATATTTACTCACCATACTAAGCATCAGGTACTTAATGAGGTTCTGGGCATATAATAGTAAAAACAAGTTATGACCTTCGTCTTCATTAAGTTTGCTCTTTAGTGAGGTTGACAAACCTGAAAAAGTCATATGTATAGATACACACACACACCCACACATATAGATACACACACACATTTGTTATTGTTCAGTCACTCAGTCATGTCCGACTCTTCTCGACCCCATGGGCTGCAGCACATTAGGCCTCCCTTTCCTTCACCATCTCCCAGAGCTTGCTCAAACTCATGTCCATTGAGTCAGTGATGCCATCCAACCATCTCATCCTCTGTTGCCCCCTTCTCCTCCTGCCCTCAAACTTTCTCTGTATCAGGGTCTTTTCTAATGAGTCAGCTCTTCCATCAGGTGGCCAAAGTATTGGAGCTTCAGTTTCACCATCAGTCCTTCCACTGAACATTCAGGACTGATTTCCTTTAGGATGGACTGGTTGCAGTCCAAGGGACTCTCAAGAGTTTTTTCCAACACCACAGTTCAAAAGCATCAATTCGTGCTCAGCCTTCTTTATGGCCCACTCTCACATCCATACATGACTACTGGAACAACCATAGCCTTGACTAGATGGACCTTTGTTGGTAAAGTAATGTCCCTGCTTTTTAATATGTGTCTAGGTTCATCATAGCTTTCCTTCTAAGGAGCAAGGTTCTTTTACTTTCATGGTTGCAGTCATCATCTGCAGTCATTTTGGAGCCCAAGAAAATAAAGTCTGTCACTGTTTCCATTGTTTCCACATCTATGTGCCTTGAAGTGATGGGACCAGATGCCATGATCTTCGTTTTTTGAATATTGAATTTTAACCCGGGCTTTTTACTCTTCTCTTTCACTTTCATCAAGAGGCTCGTTAGTTCCTCTTTACTTTCTGCCACAAGGGTGGTGTCATCTGCATATCTGAGGTTATTGATATTTCTGCCAGCAATCATATGTATATATAAAATCAATATATTCCTCCTGGCAATTATATATATATAATTATGAACCAATGTAAGAGCTATATGAGTAAAGATCTCTGTGAGATTATAATAGATCATAAGAGACCTGACCTGGAGGCTTTCCTGATGGCTCATTGTGTAAAGAATACACCTGCAATGCAGAAGACACAGGAGATGAGGGTTCGATCCCTGGGCTGGGAAGATCCCCTGAAGGAGGAAATGGCAACACATTCCAGTATTCTTGCCTGGATAATCCCATGGACAGAGGAGCCTGGTAGGCCACAGTCCATGGGATCACGAAGAATCAGACACGACTGAGTGACAGCACATACCCGTGAGTTGACCTCTCTGGGGGAACTTTGAGCTGAAATCTGAAGAAGGGGGAGTTTAGTAGACAAACCTGGGGGTTGTGTGTAGAGGGCAGTGTCCCAGACAGAAGGAAGGATGAAGGCTGTAGATAGAATAGAGCTAAGGAGGTTTAGCAATGCTATGGTATGCCTGGGGTGTACAGAGTGAACGAATGTGTTGAGTCTGGAGAACTAGCTACAGTGATTGTGCAGATTTTTGTGAGTTACTCCAAGGAGTCTGGTCCTCAAACTGACATGAATAGAAACCATTCAAGGGGCTGAAGCAGGAGAATGATGTGGTCGTCATGTTGGGATCTTCTTCAACCAGAGGTGACTCTGGCCTACTTAAGTCTCCATCTGTGTCTTTTTGGTGATACCTCCCTGCCACGGTTGAGTTATGACTTAAGTGTCTTCTGACTCATGGCTTTCAGCTTCCCTGTTCTTCCTACACTTATCACATTCTGCCCCCACACAAGGGTGGGCCCTCCTCAGAAACAGGTTACTCTATTTCTTGTGAAGTCTGGGAGCACACTTCCTTTCAGCCACAGGAGCCTGTGATGACATCCAGGGAGAATTCAGGTTCCTGCGTGAGCCATTGGGTAAATGATGGATGCAGTTGTCTACTACCCTTGAACTCTGCCACTGCCCAGTTCCCACTCACACATGCTCACTTCATTAGCATCTACATACACTTCCCTTCTCCAACGTAATAAGTGGGGAGCAAGGCTTTTCATTTTGTTAGGCTGAGATTAGAAAAAAGATTCTACGACTTTTAAGAAAAATAACATTGCTTCTCCTCTCAGTTCAGTCGCTCAGTCGGGTCTGATTCTCTGCAACCCCATGGACTGCAGCACACCAGACCTCCCTGTCCATCACCAACTCCTGGGGCTTACTCAAACTCCTGTCCATTGAGTCAGTGATACCATCCCACCATCTCATCCTCTGTCGTCCCCTTTTCCTCCCGCCTTCAATCTTTCCCAGCATCAGGGTCTTTTCTAGTGAGTCAGTTCTTCACATCAGGTGGCCAAATTATTGGAGTTTCAGCTTCAGCATCAGTCCTTCCAATGAATATTCAGGACTAATTTCCTTTAGGATAGACTGGTTAGATCTCCTTGCAGTCCAAAAGACTCTCAAGAGTCTTCTCCAACACCACAGTTCAAAAGCATCCATTCTTCGGCACTCAGCTTTCTTTATAGTCCAACTCTCACATTCATACGTGACTACTGGAAAAACCATAGCTTTGACTAGACGGACCTTTATTGGCAAAGTAATGTCTCTGCTTTTTAGTATGCTGTCTAGGTTGATCATAGGTTTCCTTCCAAGGAGTAAGTGTCTTTTACTTTCATGGCTTCAGTCACCATCTGCAGTGATTATGGAGCCCCCCAAAATAAAGTCTGTCACTGTTTCCATTGTTTCCCCATCTTTTTGCCATGAAGTGATGGAACCAGATGCCATGATCTTACTTTTCTGAATATTGAGTTTTAAGCCAACTTTTTCACTCTTCTCTTTTACTTTCATCAAGAGGCTCTTTAGTTCTACTTCAAAGACTTTCTCCCATAAGGGTGGTGTCATCTGCATATCTGAGGTTATCGATATTTCTCCCGGCAATTTTGATTCCAGCTTGTGCTTCCTCCAGCCCAGTGTTTCTCATGATGTACTCTGCATATAAGTTAAATAAGCAGGGTGACAATATACAGCCTTGACGTACTCCTTTCCTGATTTGGAACCAGTCTGTTGTTCCATGTCCAGTTCTAACTGTTGCTTCCTGACCTGCATATGATTTCTCAGGAGGCAGGTCAGGTGGTTTGGTATTCCCATCTCTTGAAGAATTTTCCAGTTTGTTGTGATCCACACAAAGGCTTTGGCATAGTGAATGAAGCAGAAATAGATGTTTTTCTGGAACTCTCTTGCTTTTTCAATGATCCAGCAGATGTTGGCAACTTGGGCTCTGGTTCCTCTGCCTTTTCTAAAACCAGCTTGAACATCTGGAAGTTCACAGTTCATGTATTGCTGAAGCCTGGCTTGGAGAATTTTGAGCATTACTTTACTAGCGTGTGAGATGAGTGCAATTGTGCGGTAGTTTGAGCATTCTTTGGCATTGCCTTTCTTTGGGATTGGGATGAAAACTGACCTTTTCCAGTCCTGTGGCCACTGCTGAGTTTTCCAAATTTTCTGGCATATTGAGTGCAGCACTTTCACAGCATCATCTTTCAGGATTTGAAATAGCTCAACTGGAATTCCATCACCTCCACTAGCTTTGTTTGTAGTGATGCTTCCTAAGGCCCACTTGACTTCACATTCCAGGATTTTGGGCTCTAGGTGAGTGATCATACCATTGTGGTTATCTGGGTCATGAAGATCTTTTTTTGTACAGTTCTTCTGCGTATTCTTGCTACCTCTTCTTAATATCTTCTGCTTCTGTTGGGTCCATACCATTTCTGTCCTTTATTGTGCCCATCTTTGCATGAAACATTCCCTTGGTATCTCTAATTTTCTTGAAGAGATCTCTAGTCTTTCCCATTCTATTGTATTCCTCTATTTCTTTGCACTGATCACAGAGTAAGGCTTTCTTATCCCTCCTCGCTATTCTCTTCTCACAGTGTTCTATTTTCTTTGTTAGGCTCCTCCATTCTTACAGGTTCAACACAGAGATCTAGATGACTTCCAAGGTACGGTTCCTCTCCCAAGTGCTGTCCAACTACTGCTGAACTTCTCTTTCTAGATAGTCTTCTGTAATCTCAAAACCATTGTGGCTAGAAATACACTCACATCTTCCTTCCTGACTTATCTGTTCCCTTACTGGTAACTAGACACCCAAAATGAAAAGTGATAGTCATGTTTGAGTTCCTTTTGCCTTCTCCTACTCATTGTGGAGGTCTTGAGGAGATATTTCACCTCTGTAATGGCTCATCATCACTAGCTTGCATTTCCTATGCCACCACCCTGACACTGGCAGGGCTATCTTTAAAGCTTTAAGAACCATACTCAAGTTTAAAGCTCTGCCAAGGACTTCTCTGGCAGTCCGGTGGTTAAGACTTTGCCTTCCAGTGCAGGGGGTGTGGGTTCAGTCCCTAGTGGGAAGCTAAGATCCCACATGTCTCATGGTCAAAGAGTGAAAACATAAAACAGAAGCAATATTATGACAAATTCAATAAAATACTTTTTAAATGGTCCACATTAAAAAAAAAAACCTTTAAAAAATAAAATAAAGCTATGTTCAACCCTAACATAGGAAGCTTAACTTGCACATTAAAATTTTAGAAATAATTTACTAGAATTTATTAAAGCAAAAGCAAGTGTCAGACACGACTGATGAAAGTAAAATTCTGTATATATTCACTGACAGTGAACTTTTTGTTTTCTTGCTATCTCAGCTTTATTGTTGCCTTAAGTTAGTGGACAGAGTTCAGCCTTACCGAGACTAATACAGATACTTTGCTTTTTAATTCTGTAACTGCATATATTTCCCTTTGATTTATTCTCTTCTTTAAATTAATCTCCCCCAATCAGAACTCTTCTCAGGAAAATTGAAATGCTCTCTCTCTCACTTACCAAATAAATAAACTAACCAGACGGCTAAGACTTGGTGCTTCCACGGCTAGGCTCGCAGGTTTGATGCCTGGTTGTGAAACTAAGATCCTGCATGCCACAGTGGGGCCAAAAAGAAAAAAAAAGTGAGTGGTTTATAGGCTGCTCATGTTGAATTTCTGGGCTGCTCTCCAGAAGTTCACCAAGACTCAGAACCAAAGGTGTCCCAGATATTTGTTGGAATGCAAATGAAGCTGAGTGCCAACTTTTTCTGAACTTGAACTCTGGCTTGGGCTTTCAATTTCTTCCCACCTGTTTTAAGTAAGTTCTGCTTACCAGATTCTTCTCTTCCCACATGCTGTTGAATTTCAGACTGAGTGTCCACTGCTTACACATTTATAAAAATATTGAATTGCTCCCTCAAGAGAGTGTTGCTTGCCTAGCAGATTTAGGGCAAGTGAGTGAGATTAATTTCCATTTTACTAAGCAGCCCAGAGCCCATCTTTGGGTGCTCCTTTTCACTTTCCTTTTATTGTTATTTATCTTTTAAATCAAAAGTAAGTGGAGAGTACTTTTTCATCTGTCCTATAACACATTTTTCTCTTCTTTTCTCTCTGTGTCTTTTTAACACTGAAAACTCTTTGCCAACAGCTACAGAGCTGCCTGACTCTCAAACCAAAAACCCACCCCAAGACTGGGTGAGAATCTGTGAGACTGGAACAAGTTTGGGGTAGAAAGACTTCCAGAACCCATCTGTTTTAGGGAGAATGAGAATTCCTTCCTTGCTGGAGAGAGGAAAGTGGATTTGAGGGAGAATGGGGAGTATTTCTGTCACAAACCAGCTGCTAAGTGTTGACTAAAGTCTTCTGGTAATTAGCCACATTGTTTATAGCATATACATCGTATAGATGTATTCTGCCCATTTCTGAGGAATTCAGTAGGTTTTCAAAAATCATCTCTTCTTAATATTTTAAATAATTTTTAAGTCTTTGTTTGCCTTTTGAGATGGGAGAATAATCATTTTTTCAACACACTTTACCACTGAAGAAAACAGAGAAAGGCATATTTACATCAATTTCCCAAGGTTATGCAGAGACATGTAGAGCAGAGTCCTTTCTTTATATTTCTTAAGTATTTTTGGATTTTAGGCTATTTCAGTGGACTCAATAACTTCCACTTGCTTTGTTGTTCAGTTGCTAAGTCGTTCCCAACTCTTTGCAACTCCATGCATTGCAACACGCCAGGCTTCCCTGTCTTTCACCATCTCCTAGAGTTTGCTCAAACTCATTTCCATCGAGTTGGTGATGTCATCCAACCATCTTGTCCTCTGTTGTCCCCTTCTTTCTTGCCCTCAATCTTTCTCAGTGTCAGGGTCTTTTCTAATGAGTCAGCTCTTTGCACCAGGTGGCCAAAGTATTGGAGCTTCAGCTTCAGCATCAGGCCTTCCAGTGAATATTCAGGTTTGATTTCCTTTAGGACTGACTCGTTTGCTGGCATTTATACTTGCTACTGCAGAAAATAAAACAGTTAACACTTCCCCTCTCAACTCATCAGAATCAAAGGAAACTTTAATACTTTTTGTGTAACACCATTGTGGTCATTTGAAAAAATTAAATTGCAGGAGTAAATTATAACATCATAGCAAAAAGTAAAGTGTAGCTTCTCCCATATTACAAATGTTAATAATGCAGTTGTCTGCTCCTGAGAAGAACTAAGGAACATAGAAGGCAGTCCTTTTGTCAGTCAGTAAACCAGTGTTTATTGAACACAAACTACACTACTGGCCCTAGTCTGGGATCCAGCCTGACAAGCCTGTGGCATGCAGCATGCACGCCTGCTAGTGCACACAGTCCAGGAAGGTGGGGCGTTCTTGGCTGTAACTTCCTTGTTGAACTTCACCATCCTTTCTGACAGTGTTCCAGCAGCCCCTGCTGGAGAAGTGGCTAGGGAGGTAACTGACTTTCCTTCTCTATCTGAAGTAATCACTATTAATCACTGAATTAATCACTTTGTAAAAATAAAACTGAGTGGTGTAGTACTGCGATCATAGACTTTGAAGAGAGATAAAGTTGGGTTTGGAGACCATAGACTTTGAAGAGAGAGACAGCTGGATTCGAGTCATGACTTTTTGATGGTTGTGTATCTGCACACAAGTCAGTTAATCTCCCTGAGCCTCAGTTTCCCCATCTGTAAAACAGATGAGAATAACCTCCCAGGACAGGCAGTGTGCACACTAGTGGTAATGGCATGTAGAAAGTGCTCAGTGAATGTATGAAATGGAAACTTACTCTTCATAAACATTTGAATGATAAAATGGGTTGATTAGTTTTCATCTGTGTTTGGCATCATATAGGTATCATTACTTTGCCAACGAAAGTCTGTCTAGTCAAAGCTATGATTTTTCCAGTAGTCGTGTATGGGTGTGAGAGTTGGACTACAAAGAAAGCTGAGTGCCAAAGAATTGATGCTTTTGAACTGTGGTGTTGGAGAAGGCTCTTAGAGTCCCTTGGCCTGCAAGGAGATCCAACCAGTCAATCCTAAAGGAGATCAGTCCTGAATATTCATTGGAAGGACTGATGTTGTAAATGAAACTCCAATCCTTTGCCCACCTGATATGAAGAACTGACTCATTTGAAAAGACCCTGATGCTGGGAAAGATTGAAGGCGGGAGGAGAAGGGGATGACAGAGGATGAGATGGTTGGATGGCATCACCGACTCAATGGACATGAGTTTGAGTAGGCTCTGGAAGTTGGTCGGACAGGGAAGCCTGGCCTGCTGCAGTCCATGGGTTTGCAAAGAGTTGGACATGACTGAGTGACTGAACTGACTGAAGTATAGCCCTTGTGGCTCATCTGGTAAAGAATCCGCCTACAATGTGGGAGACCTGGGTTTGATCCCTGGGTGGGAAAATCCCCTGGAGAAGGGAATGGCTACCCACTCCAGTATTCTTGCCTGGGAAATCCCATGGACAGAGGAGCCAGGTAGGCTACAGTCCATGGGTTGCAAAGAGTCAGACACGACTGAGTGACTTCACTTTCACTTTTCATTCCTTCCAACAGTGTATGAGGTTGCTGTTATAATTTTCATTTTACATGTGAGGACATGAAGCTAAATTTGGTTAAGGGAGTTATCCTAAATCATATGACTAAAAAGTGGTAAAATCTAGTTCCAAAACTTCTATCATTTTAAGTACTCATGTAAGATCAATGAATTGTTTATATCTAAGACATGAGTTTCTGAAACTCCACAATCATATGCCTGAGTATTCAGGCAGTGAGGTATTGACTGCCTATGTCCACTGAAAGCTTCTGTCCCAGCAAAGAGGCTTTCAAATTTGACAAAGGATCCTAATGGTCAAGTAAACCTTGATGATATAAACTGAAAAATAAAATATCCAGGCCAGCACCAACTATTTTAGTTTTCTTACAGTTTTTCAAAAAGTGTAAGTAAATTTGGAATCTTTGATACTTTGGGAAAATAATCAATGATGTTAAGATGTATCCTTGGAATGGGGAAAATTTTCTAACTTTAGAGTCACTACTACAGGTATAAATAAAGACAGATTTCTCCTGATTATAAAAGTAATATTTGCCTGTTAGAAAATGTTTAGAAATAAGGAAAATATAAAAAGTGCTTTTCCATTGCCCAGCTCCTAAAGACTACTGTTATTATTTTGGTTATTCTGTATATTTAAAAATTAAAGAGGTTTTGAAAAAGTTAACTGGATAATTTTTAAGATTAGAAAACAAGGTTGAGAAAGCTTACATGCCTTACCTAAGGATTTGTTGTTGCTATTTAGTCGCTAAGTTGTGTCCTACTCTTTGCGACCCCGTGGACTGTAGCCCACCAGGCCTCTCTGCCCATCAGATTTTCCAGGCAAGAATACTGGAGTGGGTTTCCATTTCCTTTTCCAGGGGATCTTCCCAACCCAAGGATTGAACCTGCATCTCCTGCATTGGCAGGTGGGTTCTTTACCATTGAGCCACCAGGGAAGCCCTACCTACAGATACTAAAAAAACAAGTATTCATTTTGATCAAAAGTAAATAATCATGTGCTAATTTACATGACTTCATTGCAAAGATTGGAATGCATTTAATTATCATTAATAAGTGTATTGCCCTGTTTTAATACTCAGATGAGGTATGGAACTTTTATAGCAATCACTCCCAAGTCTTTCCTTTTTTAAGTTAATGAAAGCAGATAACATTTAAGGCCTTCCAAGAACACTCACCAGTGAGAAATTCCAAGTGAAATATGAAGTAACAGAAACAATGACCTTAGGGACTATTTTAATGGCCCATGTGGTTGTTCCCTTCTCCTACCCTCAATGTTCAAAAAGGCACTTTTGTTCTAGAATGAAAATAAGAAGCAGTGTGCTAGATGAAATAGGATCTTTTTGCACCTTGACTCAGAGAAACAAGCTGCTCTAAGAAACTCTTCTGGGAACTACACAATTATGTTCTCATAAATTTGCAAAATAATATATTTCTCAAAAGTTTGGTAACCTGAGGTTTAAAAAAAGGCCTTATTGAATCTAGGGTGAGTCAGAACACTTTTTATTTTGATGGAACCAGTTATTTTTATTTGTTCAAAAGCCATCTTTGTTCTAGTTAGTTTGTCTTCTGTTTCTTTTCTATTTTTATTTTGTTTTGTGGAAATAAAACATGGTAAAGAGACGCGTGTTCGGTTCCTGGGTCGGGAAGATCTCCTGAGTAGGAAACAGCAGCCCATTCCAGTATTCTTGCCTGGAAAATTACATGGACAGAGGAGCCTGGTGAGCTCCAGTCCATGGGTCACAAAGTGCTGGACACGACTGGGCAACTGAGCGCGTACACATGCACACAATTATAGGGTGGAGTAGAACTTTGTTCATGAAAATGAATTCAAACCCTGTTTTATTACACACTGGGTGATGCCAAGTCACTCACTTTCTCTCTAGGTCTCAATTTCTTTAATTTTAAAAAATTTTATTATTTTTATTATTGGTATATACTTACTTGCTTTACAATGTTGTGTTGGTTTCTGCTGCACATCTAAGTGAATCAACTATATGTAAACATATACCCCCTCCCTCTTGGAGCTCCCCTCCACCCACCTCCCATTCAACTTCTTTCAACTAGCGGTGATGTTGTCTACCTTGTAGAGTTATGGTGAAGATTTTAGTCTCTGTTTAAATGAAAAATGTAAGCTCTTAACAAGTGTTTTGTCCCGTTTCCCTTCTGAATGAATATAATAGCATCACTTTTGTTGTGTTGTATGTCTTGGTCATGGGAAGCAAGGCTAAGTTAACATTTTGCCTTTGTTTCCATTCATTTTCATACAGAGGACTATCCTATCACTATATATACGCAATAATGATTACTTGAAACTGAAAGTAGTCACACATGAAGAGTAATGGCTTAAAAAGGACACCTGCAGAGGAAGGTAGGCCTGAGCAGTATGGTGTTTCCATGGAATCAGAAACAGAGATTCTTTCTAGTTTGTTTTTCTGTCAAACATGGCTCCACCTCCCAAGGTCACCTTTTTGGGAGCTCTACAACAGGAAGGGGGACCCCTTTCAGGGTCCGAGATTGGGGTCTTGTCTAACACTCAGAAATGAATTGTCTGAGGAAATACACCTGCTGACGAAGCAAGAGAATTTATTGGGAAGGGACTCTTGGGCAGAGAGCAGAAGCATAAGGGAACCCAGGAGAACTGCTTTGCCCCATGGCTCACAGTCTCAGGTTTTATAGTAATTGGGTTAGTTTCCGAGTTGTCTCTGGCCACCGAGGGTCCTTCCTGGTGACACATACATCACTCAGCCTAGAGGGATACCAGTGAAGATTCTGGAAGATTGGTAGGACATATGGACTGGAGTCTCCTTTCTCCATTTGACCTTTCCGGAATTCTTCTGGATGGTGGTAGCTTGTTAGTTTCACACTTCTTACCAGGACCTCCTGTTTATGATAACTCATGCCAGCAGTTACTACTGGGCCTGGCCAGCATGGGCGGTGTCAGTCAGTGGTTCCCCTAACAGTTCCACCTGGATGTTGGAGCCCAACTCATAACAACCACAGTCCCGGAAGGAGGGAAGGGAGTGTTAGGAGATAGTTCTCCCTCTCTTTTAAGTAAGGTCCTTCCCGGGAAATACCGCACAGTGTTTATTTTGATTGTTCCAATTAATCTAGTTAATAAAAAGAGGTCAACATATAGTGGCAGGTAGTTAGGACTCTGCTCCACGAAGTAATCCAAGGGACCCAGGCTAGTGAGGTGGCCCTGCCACCATCAACACAAGGGTTAAAAGGCTGCCGCAGATGTTGCCTGTGGCTATTTCTTAGCCAACAAGGAGACAGGTAGTTGTAGTGAGACCAGGGCAATCATCCTGGGAGGCTGACACATTGCTCCAGTCTTACTGTGATGGTCAAACAGTGTAATGTCTGAGGCTGGCTGTCTGTGACTACAATTTAACTTGGTGAGAAGTTTGTATTACCCACAGGAAAAAGAGAATGGTTACTGGGGTGTGGTCAGCAGTCTCCATTCCACGTGTCAGTGGCCAGAACTTAGACATCAGTCCCTCCCACCTGCAGTGGAGGCTGGGGAGTGTAGTCTTTGGGTTGGGTGGCAAAATATATCTGAAGAACAGAGGTACTTTTATTATAGAAGGAAGGCAGAAAGAATAGGGAGAGGAAACTGACAATCTCCATCACAGTATGTGATTAAACTGCTGGATTACTAACACTTGCATTACTAGAATCTCAAAAGTTAAGGGCTGGGTTTTTCAAACAGTGAATCAGTATTCTCAGGTATTTAGATCGAAGGCAAAATGACTCGTGATACAGTAAAACCTGTGAGTCTTTAAGATACACACAGTTTGTCTATTATCACTGAAAATAAGTTGATTTCCATGTTGATTTTGATACAAAGTAAAACTATTCTTACTAAGTTCATTGACTTTTAAATTGCCATGTCCGTTTACCTGTCATTTCTTGTGTGACTTTACCTTGCTAGTGAACTTGGTGTTGATTATTTCCTCCTCAGGAAACATCCTACCCCTTGTGTTTCTGAATTTGACTTTCTCTTTGCTCTTCTGAAACTTCTGAGATTGCTCCTTTTAAAGGCCACCTATTTTTTAAATGTTTGTGCTCCCTAAGCCTCTGTCTGGGGAGCTCACGTCTTCCCATGTGTTCTCTGTACAGTCTCATGCTCATGGCTCTGCTGCTGCCTTCAGGGCATAGCTCCAGTGTTGGCTTCTTCAGCCCAGGCTTCTCCTCTGAAAATCTCACCTGGACGTTAAACACCTAAGTTACAATTGCTGGTCTTTTAAAATGTTTTTTAAAATTAAGGAATGCAGAATATATTATGCCAGAAAAGTGCACAAATCATAAATGTGTAGTGTGCTACCTCTTCTTTATCCATTCATCTGTTGATGGACCTTTAGGTTGCTTCCATGTCCTGGCTTTTGTAAATAGTGCTGCAAGAAGATATGGTACATATACACAATGGAATGCTACTCAGCCATAAAAAAGAATGAAATTGGGTCATTTGTAGAACTATGGATGAACCTAGAGTCTGTTATAGAGTGAAGTAAGTCAGACAGAAAAATATCATATATTAACGCAGATGTGTGAAATCTATAAAAATGGTACTGGTGAACCTGTTTGTAGGGCAGGAATAGAGATCCAGACATAGAAAATGAATGTGTGGGTCCAGTGAAGGGAGGGATGAATTGGGAGATTAGGATTGACATATACACTATCATGTGTAAAACAGATAGCTAGTAGGAACCTACAGTATAGCACAGGGACCTCAGATTGATGTTTGGTGATGATGACCTAGATGGGTGGAATGGGAGGGGTGGGTCCAAGAGGGAGGGAATATATGTATATACATATAGCTGATTCAGTTCATTGTTGAGCTTAAACTACACAATGTTGTAAAGTAATTATGAAAAGTAAATTTGTTAGTTGCTCAGTTGTGTCCAACTCTTTGTGACCCCATAGACTGTAGCCCACCAGGCTCCTCTGTCCATGGGATTTCCCAGGCAAGAACACTGGAGTGGGTAGCCATTCCCTTCTCCAGGGGATGTTCCCATCCCAGGGATCGAACATGGGTATTCTGCATTGCAGGCAGATCTTTACGACTGAGCCACCAGGTCTAAAGCAATTATACTCCAATAAAAAAGAAAACAGCAATAGATGAAAAATAAATGTGCAGGGTAGTGAACAGTTAAAACACAGACACCTCTGGAAACATACCCTTCAAAAGATAGAACTTTTTCAGCCCTGCTGAAGGCTCCTGGATATTCCTTACTAACTATATGACCCTTCCTCTGTCCTGGAAGTATTATTGTGGTGTTTGTGATAAAGTCTTTCTTGCTTGTTCAATATAGTCTTAGAAACTATGTATGTACCTCTAAAGAATAAAATGCAATGTTGTCCATTATAACTCCTGTAAATACAATAATACTGTATTTATTCTTATGAAGCATGTTATTAAGCACATATAAATTTAAAATTATTAATCCTCAGAGTACTAAATCTTTTATCTTAATGAGGAAAACCTCTTTATTGTCAGTAATGTATTTATCTTGCTTTTGATATAATTACTACAACATTATTGTAGTTAGTATTTGAATTTTTCCCACTTTAAAATTTTCAGTACTCTGTACAATTATGTTTTGGAAGTCACACATAGCAAAAGTTAAATCTAGGGTCTTAGTATTTGTCTTCTACTTGGAGCATTTAGTACAATTAATATAATTGCTGATATGAGGAATTTTAAATCTGCCACTTTAGTTTCATTTTCTACTTGTCTCATCAATTGATGTTTCTTTAATGTCTTTTTTCTTGCCTTCTTTTGATTCAAGTTGGGTTTTTTATTTGTTATATCATTCTATTTTTTTCTCCCCCTGTTGGTTTTTGAAGTTATAAACTCCCTCCTTTATTTGCTTGGTAAACACCTTCTGATCGTTCAAAATACAGCTTAAGTCTATCTCTGGAGAACCTCTCTCTTGAATCCTGGCCCTTCCCCACCATGAACTAAACAGATGATTGTAGTTTCATTGTTCCACACTGTACATAAGTCATGTGTATAGTGTATGTGTATATACTATATGTATATGTGTATGTATATGTGTATATAGTCATGTGTATACTTATCAGCCTTCCCTGGTGGCTCAAATGGTAAAGAATCTGCCTGCAAAGCCGGAGGCCCAGGTTTGATCCCTGTGTCAGGAAGATCCCCTGGAGAAGGAAGTGGCAAGCCACTCTAGTATTCTTGCCTGGAAAATCCCATGGACAGAGGAGGCTGGCTGGACAGCCATGGACAAATCCCATGAAAACCCCATGGACAAAGAGCTGAACATGACTGAGTGACTAACATAGCATAGCACTTATCACCCTGCAAGTCAGCCGTCACTTATATGTCTTTCTCTCCTAACAGACAGTGATATATTTAATGACAGAGAAAACACCTACTGTATCCTTGTCAGTCTTTTAACATAGTCATTTTGGGACCAGATATTATATAAATGGAAATCATGCCTCTATCCAAGTAGCTCAGTATGGTAAAGAATCCACCTGCCAATACAGGAGACACAGGTTCCTGACCCCCGGGTCAGGAAGATCCCCCAGAGGAAGAAACGGCACCCACTCCAGTGTTCTTGCCTGGGAAACCCCATGGACAGAGGAGCCTGGAGGGCTACAGTCCATGGAGTCGCAAAGAGTCTGACATGACTGAACGACTGAACACACAGACACACACACACATTCTATAAATAAATTTCAGTTGAGACCAGCAACTCAACTTATATCAAAGTACTTATATCAAAAGTACTTATATTAAAACTTTGAAGTACTTATATGTACTTTTTGTGTGTGTGTGTGTGTGTGTGTGTATATATATATATACACACACACACATATATATGGCCTTCTCTCGTGGCTCAGCTGGTAAAATATCTGCCTGCAAAGCGGGAGACCTGGGTTCGATCCCTGGGGTGGGAAGATCCCTTGGAGAAGGGAAAATCTACCCGCTCCAGTATTCTGGCCTAGAGAATTCCATGGACTGTCTGAGTGCATGGGGTCGAGTTGGACACGACTGAGCGACTTTCACTTTCCTATATATATACACATATATATATGTATATATATATTGCAAACCTCTGAAATTTTAAATATTTGGCCATAGGGTAAAAATGAGCTCTTTCCTTTTAATGATCTTTTCCCATCAATTTAGGTGTCATAATTTATTATAGTGCTATATTTGCCAAATATCTAAATGAGTGGTTCTCAGATTTTAGTTTGCACAAGAATTACTGGGGAGAGTTTGTTAAAAAGGGTATGCTCCTGGGATCATCTCCAATCTCCTTTCTTCTCTTCTTTACTTACCCAAATTATGCTAATCCTCAAGGTCTGTTCACAGGCAGGTTCTCTGTAAATCCCGTTTCTCGTGGAATCCTTTCTTCCTACCCACCCCCTCCCTCAACTCATCAAGTCCCATTCCCACCTGGATTCCTAGCCTGAGCTGACAAGTGCTGCTGCTTCTTCTTGTTCCCAGAGGAGTGTGCCAGGTGAGATTCCAGTTCACATTTTATCCTCAGGGCCTATTCTATATTCTTCCTGTTCTCAGGTCTCCAAAGCTGACTCTCTCTCTCTTTTTCTCTTACCCTTCCTTGAAGGTAAATGTAGTGTTGTCAAAAGTAACTGAACCTGGAAAAAGAAAAATGGGTTTCAGATCTCAGCCCTCCTGCTGCTACCTCTGTGTCTCTGTCCAGCCACATTCATCTCACTGGGTTTCATTTTCCTTCTTTCATCATATGTTGGAGGAATATTATGAAATTATTAAATATATGGTAGCACATTAAAGGTACACAAAAGGTTCTAAGTAAATGTTACTTCAGTTTAAATATTATTTGACTTCCTGATTAAAGCATGAGGGTGGAGCCTACGTCTTACTTATATTTGTGACCCCTCAGGTTTTGCAGTGTTGGTAAAAATGAACTAAATGTAATGAATCCAACTGACTATAAATAATTAGAAAGCATTTGGAACCCTGTGTACAAATCTGAGAGGCTGTTAAGCCACAAACTTAGTTTACTGCTGCTGCTCCAGAAAACAAGATAACATGAAACATTTTGAAATGGAGGTTTAATTATGGCACTTGAATTAGAGAAGTCTTGAAAATAATGTTTTATCTCAAGTTGACATTTTCTTCATAATTTTTAGAAAAAAGAACTTCATTTTTCTTTTAACTTGATATCCTCCCTCCCCCCACTAATATCAAATAATCTACCTTGATTTTTTTTACCCCCATTTATTATTTGCTTAATGTAATATGAACAAGCCTTAAGATATTTAAGTCCCTGGGGTTTAGCGAAACATATAACATCACAGGCCTTGTTCAGATTTCTGCTGACTTAAGAACATGTCTTCAACATTTGGCTTAACTTTGCTACCCGTAGGGAGATGCAGTTTCAAGATAACAAACAAATTGAGGATAATCTGTTGTATAATCTGTGACAATAAGACTCACCATTATTTTAATCAATTATTCATTTAGATTCAGAAGAGTAAGAAACTGCTATCATCAGAATTGAATTATTCAACCACTCAAGTACCAATTAACTAGTCTGAGGGTGATCCATGTCTTTGACTTAATTATATATGTCCTTAGAATTGTTCTCTAATTATTTAAGGACTGTGAATTTATCTGTTCTTGGCCAACCAGACATGCTCCTTCAGAATAGGGATTGTATTTTCCAATGCAGTTTCATGGAAAAGAGCCATAAAGTGAAACTTACATACTTGAGTGTCTGTTCTTGACTCTGCCACTGACCAGCAGTGTGCAATCAGACAACTGCCTTGGAACTTGGATCCCCTACTGTACAATAAATGTGTTAAAGAATGATCTCTAAATTCATTTATTTTTACTTTTTTCCTACTTTTAAAATAACATTATACTCTATATAACTGTGTGGATCACAACAAACTGTGAAAAATTCTTAAAGAGATAAGAATACTAGACCACCTTACCCGTCTCCTGAGAAACCTGTACGTGGGTCAAGAAGCAACAGTTAGAACTGGACATGGAACAATGGACTGGTTCATCCTGGGAAAGGAGTATGACAAGGTTTATATTGTCACCCTGCTTGTTGAATTTCTATGCTGAGTACATCATGTGAAATGCTTGGCTGGATGAATCACAAACTGGAATCAAGACTGCTGGGAGAAATATCAACAACCTCAGATTTGCAGATACCACTCTAGTGGCAGAAAGTGAAAAACTAAAGAGCCTCTTGATGAGGGTGAAAGAGGAGAGTGAAAATTCAAGCTAGCTTAAAACTCAACATTCAAAAAACTAAGATCATGGCATCTGGTCTCATTGCTTCTTGACAAATAGAAGGGGGAAATGTGGAAACAGTCACAGATTTTATTTTCTTGGACTCCAAAATCACTGCAGATGGTGACTACAACCATGAAATTAAAAGATGGTCCTTCTAGTAGTCTTGTACAGATGTGAGAGTTGGACCATAAAAAAGACTGAGTGCCTAAGAATTGATGCTTTTGAACTGTGGTGTTGGAGAAGACTCTTGAGAGTCCCTTGGACTGCAAGGAGATCAAACCAGTCAATCCTAGAGGAAATCAGTTCTGAACATTCTTTGGAAGGACTGATGCTGAAGCTGAAGCTCCAATACTTTGGCCACCTGATGTGAAGAGCCATCTCATTGGAAAAGACCCTGATGCTGGGAAAGATTGAAGGCATGAGGAGAAGGGGCAACAGAAAATAAGATGGTTGGATGGCATCACTGACTCAATGGACATGAGTTTGAGCAAGCTCTGGGAGAAAGTGATGGACAGGGAAACCCTGGCATGCTGTAGTCCATGGGGTCACAAAGAGTTGGACATGACTGAGTGGCTTTCACTTGGTGTCAAATCAAAAAAATCATCACCAAGACTATTGTCAGAGAGCTTACTGCTTATATTTTCTTCTAGGGGTTTTATAGTTTCAGATCTTACATTCAAGTCTTTACCATTTTGGGTTCGAACCCAAGGATATGAACCCAAAGGTAGTGTTCTAGTTTCCTCTTTTGCATGTAGGTGTCCAGTTTTTCCCAACATTTTTTATAGATACTGCCCTTTCACCATTGTATATTCTTGATTCTGTAGTCATAAATTAATTGACTATATATATGTGGATGCATTTCTGGGCTCTCTAATCTGTTCCACTAATCTGTTTGCCTGTTTTATGCTAATGACATACTATTTTGATTACAGTAGCTTTGTAAACATAGTTTGAAATCAGAGAGTTTGATGCCTCCAGCTTTGTTCTTTCTCAAAATTGTTTGGCTATATGGGATCTTTTGTGTTTTCATACAAATTTTAATATTGTTTGTTCTGTATCTGTAAAAATGCCATTACAATTTCAATAGGGATTTTATTGAATCTATTGATTGCTTTGGGTAGTATGGACATTTTATTTTGAACTTTTTATTTTGTATTGGAGTTTAGCTGATTAACAATGTTGCATCAACATTTTATTTTGAACTTTTTTACTTTGTATTGAGGCTTTTTTTTTTACTTTTTAAAACTATTTGTTTTATATTGGAATATAGCTGATTAACAATGTTGTGATAGTTTCAGGTGAACAGATGGGACTCAGCCATACATATATATGTATCCATTCTCCCCTAACATTGAAAAAGCATTTCCACACATAACATTGTGTGTTATGTGTACACATAACATTTCTACATGTAACTTTCTACAAATAACATTGAGTAGAGTTCCATGTAGGACCTTGTCAGTTATCCGTTTTAAATACAGGAGTGTGTATATGACCACCCCAAACTCCTTTCACTGTCCCTTCCCCCCATCAACCATAAGTTCATTTTCTAAGCCTGTGAGTCTCTGTTTTATAAGTAAGTTCATTTGTATCATTTCCTTTTAGATAGCATGGACATTTTAACAATATTAATTCTGATCCATGAGCATGGAATAACTTTCCATTTATTTGTGTGTTCTTACAGTTTCTTTCATGAATGTCTCATGGTATTCAGTGTACAGGTCTCTCATCTCTTTGGTTAACTTTATTCCTAGGTATTTTATTATTTTAGATGAAATTATAAATGGGATTATTAATTTCTTTCTATGATAGTTCATTATTAGTGTATAGAAATACAAGAGATTTGTGTTTATTTATTCTGTATCCTGCAACTTTACTAAATTCTTTCATTAGTTCTAACGGTTGTTTTGGTGGCGTGATTAGGTTTTATACATTTGATATGTCACTTGCAAATAATGACAGTTTTACTTCTTCCTTTCCAATTTGGATGCCTTTTATTTCTTGTTCTTTATTTCTTTAATGCTCTGGCTAGGAATCCCAATACCATGTTGAATAAAATGATGTGAGTGGGCATCTTTGTCTTGTCCCTCTTCTTAGAGGAAAGCTTTTAGTCTTTCATCATTAAATATAATGTTAGCTCTGGTTTGTCATATATGGCCTGTTATACTGAGGTACATTCCCTCTGTACCCACTTTGTTGAGTTTTTTTAAAAAAAGATCATAAATAAAATTTGATTTTATAAAATCCTCTTTCTTCATCTATTGAGATGATCATATGATTTTTGTTCCTCAATTTGTTTAGTAGTGTATCACATTGATTGATTTGTGGATACTGAACCACCCTTGCATTGCTGGAATAAATCCCAGAGATGATACACTTGATCATAGTGTATAATCCTTTTCATGTACTATTGAGTTCAGTTTGCTAATATTTGGTTGAGGATTTTTGCATCTATGTTCATGAGGAATATTGGCTGTACTTTTCTTGTAGTGTCCTTGTTTTGGTAATATTTGCCTCATAAAATGAGTTCAGAAGTGTTCCCTCCTATTTTATTTCTTGAAAAAGTTTGACAAGGGTTGCTATTAACTCTTCTTTGAATGTTTGGTAGAATTCACCAGTGAAGCCGTCTGATTCTGGACTTTTGTTCATTGGGAGATTTTTGATTACTGATTCAGTCTCCTTACTAATAATTGGTCTGTTCAAATTTTTTATTTCTTCATGAAACTTTCTAGGAATTTATCCATTTCTTCCAGTTGTCCAATTTGTTGTCATTTAATTGTTCATAGTGTTCTACTATGATCCTTTGTGTTTCTGTGGTTGCAGATACTATGAGACTTTTAAGGATCTACCCTGTCGCCTTTGACAGCACTGTAGTCCCATCAGACCCTCTGTTGTTTACATTCCAGCAATCCTGAATCACTTATATTTCCCCAGAGAATGCCATACCTATTTATTTTCCTTGGCATCGACTTTGCTGTTTTTGCTTAGCTTTATTTCTTCTTTGCTTCTTTCGTAGTGTCTTCTTTTCCTTGTGTGTGCATATGTTCCTTTCTCCACACTTCTGTCCTGGGCTTCACTGTAACCACTTTTCTTGAGTGATCTGTCTCATTTGCTCCTGAGGGTTTGATTGCCATCTATATAGTCCTCCCTTCACACTCTTAATTTCCAAATGGATGTTGCACAGACGTTCTAATCTTAATGTGTCAAATACTGCTGTTTGTTTATTTAAAACTCATTCCTGTTTTTTTCCACATTGACTGTAAGAGATTTAAGACTCAGTTTTCGAGCCTCCTCTGCAGTTAAAGGTGGCCGTGTTAAAAGTTCTACAAATGTCACACATTTGGGAATCTCGTGGTGCCGCTTCTTGTCCTTACTTCTTTCCCTAGAACTCTGGAGGCACAGGAGTCACTTGGGATCACAGGAAATGAAAACTATGCAGTAAGGGTGGAGAAGAGAAAGACTAAAGGAAATGAGTCCCCGGTGGCATTATTTAAACACAGAATCCAGCCTGTGTTGTCTGCTCCCAGGTGTTTTGTGTGAGTAAACAAGAATTAGCCACTGTAGAGTTTCTTGTATCTGGTTGAATGCAGTCCTAAAGCGACACTCAACATATCTCATCCTTCTCCTTAATTCTCACCTTTTCTCATATCAGTGAGTGATACTGCAATTAACCCAGGATCCCAAATCAGAATTAGGGAGTGAAACTCAATTCTTCCCTTTTCCAATGATCCTGTCCTTCTGAATATTACATCTTTAATATTATTAATATTAAATATAATAATCAGTCCATCTGCCTCTCTTTATCTCCACTGCTGTAGGTCCTGTGGGGACATGAATTTTGTGAAGACATTATTCAACCCATCACATAAAGTTGAGAGTCTCATAAGGACTTTTTGGTCAAGGCCTTTTAAAATACAGTGTATATTTTTGCAGTGTATCCATCCTGCAAATCTCTCTTACAAATTTACTGTCAGGAAGTAGCAGGATAGGACTCAGATATCCTTTTTTACTTGCTGCCCTATGGTAATAAGTATATCTAACTTTGTCATTCCTTAAATTTCTTAGGTCTGGCCTAATTTATTTATATCTAATGTGCAATTTGGTACTTCCCTGGTGGCTCAGTGGTAAAGAACCTGCCTGCCAGTGCAGGAGATGCAGGTTCAATCCCTGGGTCAGGATAATCTCCTGGAGAAGGGAATGGCAACCCACTCCAGTATTCTTGCCTGGGAAGTCCCGTGGACAGAGGAGCCTGGGGGGCTCCACGGGGTCACCAAAGAGACACAACTGAGTGACTAAATAACAAATGTGTCATTTAAATATTTTCTACTGACCAAAGTCAATGATTACCTAGCAAAATACCATCTAAACAAAAGACTGGCGTAGGCTTATTAAGGGCTCATTAAATATGGATGATGATAAATATTAAGTCAAGAGAATCAGCCAGATAATAAAAGAGGGGGCCTAGTGCTTTATTCTCAAAACTCAAACCCACATTTCTCCTATTTGGGCATAAATACTTCATCACCCCAACCTAAACTTGTTTTAGAGCATTATCAAAGAAATCTCAAATACTTAGAGGGGTTTTCTTTTTAAAGTAGTGATTAAAAAACTCAGGAATTCAGAATTGCTGGTTTTGTTAGTATTTCTTGAAGGGAGCTAGATAAAGAGGGTTTTGGAACCAGACTTCTAGTGGGAGGCATTACTGTAAGCTGTACCTCGGGTGTCATCTGGAGTGATTTGAAACCATAGAAACAAATCAAGGCTAATGCTGGTGTTTGCCTTGAGCTGAGATTGCATGCACATGACTGTTCACACTGCCAAAAATGGTGAGAGTGTTCACCAGCCAAAAATAGATTCAGGTACGTTTGCCCTGTCTCTATGCATTTATAGTTGCTGAATTACTTTAGCATTTATGCAGTCATCTCTCTGGTCTCCTGACATGGTTGAGAAAGTGACTTTATTTGTCTTTTACGGTAATTTCAGTTGAGGTAAGAAGAAGCAAGACTGTAAAGCCGAGCTGCAGGATGACCATTAGTACTGTGTCTCTTAAGCAAAACACCCCTTAAAGTGGCATAGGAAACTACTCACACCTCTTTGTTTGAATATGGTTGGCACACGGAGTACAGAGTGCTTAAAGAAGAGTTGGAAAGCAGTCATCGTTGATAAACTGAATAGAAAAAATAAACCATATTAAATTTCTGCTAGATCCAATACCACTCAAGTAGAAATAAACAATATGATTGAATTTCCTAGGCATGAAAAAATCTTACTGTTGAGGAACGTGAACTGCTTTTTTTTTAATGTTCAGAATCAGTCTTGAAAACAAAACTTTGGGAGATAATAGTTTAGGGAATCTTTTTATATTTTACATTATATGTGAAATGATCCATACAAATGAAATAGAACCTAACAGAACTCATTTTTAATATATGGAAGTTGTTATTTTCTTTTTTCACAATAGTTTTTTTTTCTTTTTTTAAAGATTAAACTTTAGACTTTTGCAAATGTCTCTCCATTTGACTCTACTTGACTAGAAATTATTCTCCAGTGACTCTCTTCAACTACTCTGTTATTAGTAACATAGTGACAGGCCAAGGCCAAATCTGGCTCTCAAGTGTGTTTCTTTAAACCTGTTTTGAATGTGAATGTACTTCATTTCAACTTTGCTCTTTGGTTGCCCATATTTTGCCCAACTTTCCTCATGTGTTCATTCCCATTTCCTATGGTAGTTGAAGTCTATCTGATGCCACTTTCTCTATCTCAGTCTTCCTCAGTCTTCCAAAGTGATGCTCCTCTTCTTACTAAATTCTTGAAATCTGTTTTCTCCATTCAACTTTGTATGTCATAACTCTGTATGTCTTGCTCTTCTGTTTCCCAGCTTGGCTTCTCCCTGGAGCAGCATGATAGTAAAGGAACAAAAAACCCAGGATGCTGACAAAACTCAAAATACCTTTTCTAGGACTGACAAGCTGGACCCTGAACTGGCATCAATACATAGTTTGCCCTCTGCTTCCATCAGGACTACCACCTTTGTTGATCATTGCTCCTGAGAGGCGAGACTGCTGACAGAGACACAACAGTGAGAAAGCTTATGGCAGCAGAATCCTCTGAGTCCATCCTTCCTAATTTCGCTCAAGCATCCACCCCTCCACTATACACTTAAGCATGAGGAAAGTCTGGCTCCATCTCCAACTCAGGTTAATGTGTCCTGATTCTTTTTTTATAGCCAGCATTTAAAAAAATGTTTGTCTACGTTGGGTCTTAGTTGTGGCACTCCGGATCTTATGTTGCAGCATGTAGGATCTAGGGTTCAATCCCTAACCAGGGGTTGAACTCAGACCCCTGGCATTGGGAGTGCAGAGTCTTACTGCTGGACCACCTGGGAAGCTGCTATCCTGATTATTTTATTTTACTTATTTATGTATTCATTTTGGAATTTAGATTTAAACATTTTTGTATTGGAGTATAGTTGCTGTACAATGTTGTGTTGATTTCTACTGTACAGCAAAGTGAGTCAGCTGTACGTTTACATATATCCCCCCTTTTTGGGATTTCCTTTAGGTCACCACAGAGAATTGGGTGAGTTCCTTGTGCTAGACAGTGGGTTCTCATTTGTTATCTATTTTATACATAGTATCAATAGTGCATATATGTCAATCCCAGTATCCCAATTCATCCCATCCCACCCTTCCCCATTGGTAGCTGTGTGTTTGTTCACTACGTCTGTGCCTCTATTTCTGCTTTATAAATTAGATGATCTATACCAATTTTCCAGGTACCTTTGTCCTGATTTATTTTAAGCCATTCGTAGTACTTCCATGGTATCCATTTCAGGCCACAGAAGTACGAGGGGCGTTCTGCTGGTATGATTTCTTCAGTTTTAAGTAGGTGACGCTGAAGAAGCAGGGCTTTTCAACCTCTGAACTTTACCCCGTCAGGATGTGGTGGCTGAAAAGGTTGCCACCATCCAAGAAGAAGCCAATATATGGAGGAGGGTGGAACCAAGAGAATCGCAGAGATGCTGAACTGAGACCCTGACAAACCCCAGCTGGAGTTGCCTGACCTCCATCGTTTCAGACCCTGTGAGTCAGGTCTTCTTGGTCCCCTCAGTTTAAGGCACCCTCAATAGTAAATCTTCCAAATTCACCACCTCTTTGTTTAATGGGTAAAATACTCTTGACTTAACGACACAACCTCCAGAAATCTATTTATTCATTTGTTGTCCTTTGAAATGTCAAACTCTTCTAGATATGTGTTCTCTTTCTAGGAAGAAAGCCTGCAGACAAAGAGCTCAGTGTTCTGCTGAGAACAGTTAACTGCAGCTCGCTGTTACCTGCTTTTTCCTTTTATATCACTATTATGATGTGGTTAGAATTATTTCACTTTGCATCTGCAAACTGATTTATAGTTTGCAAAGTGCTTTGTGTCACTTATTTAGTTCCAATGACAGCCCTGTGAGATAGAAGAAAAGTTGAAGAGACAAAAAATGGAGCCCAGAAAGGTCACGCGACTTGACCAGGGTCACACATCTACAAAGTGTCAAGGCTCGGGCTTAAATCTGGGTTCTATAACCCAAGACCTAGTGCTTTTGCCACAAAACCACAGCTAGAGTTTGGAGCTAACCTATGGGTTATGGGGAAGGAACAGTTTACGAAAGGGAAGTAGTCAAGTGGCTCCAGACATACTGCACAGAAACTGTATTCTGCTCCTGGCTGTGTCAACCGCTAGCTGTGAAATATCAGGTGAATCATTTTATCTCCAAGAGCCTCAATTTCAAGGAATTACACTAGGTAATCTATTATGTGCTTCCTGATTCTAGCATCCTGTGATTCTGTAACCGAGAGCTGCTTATGCAAATAGAGTACAAATCGTGCTTTATATGAGCTGTAAAGCTTCCCCAGTGACCAAAGAGGAACCGACTTTGTGTGTTTGGCTTGGGGTTCTATTTTCGCCTTCACGTTCATGCCTCTTGAGCACCCGTGAAAATGTCAGCAGTTAACAGATGGGTTGAACATCAACATAAACTCATAACCCAAGTCACAGGCTTTTTTGTTTGCAGAACAGTTTTAATCTAGAGCTGCAAAAATAATCTGTTGATGAGCTAATCTTGTCACCATGATTCTTGGGGCGTATTTAAGATGGTATATAAGTCATCCCTGTCATGTTTTGGGGATGCTTCTTTATTAGGCACTTGAACGGCAGTTTTCCACAATTAATTGTCCCATGACTGGCTTCACTATTTTAATGAAGCATGTGATATTTGCTGCCTCAACAGATTTAGGTTTGCAAATTTAGCACTACAGGGGCTATTTTCTCCTAAGCAATATGTCAGCAATTTGAGAAAACTGCCATCGGGGAAACTGTGTTGCTTTGGTTGCAGTTTCATGATCCTAAAACTCACCTTGCCACAGACAAATTATTATTAAAAAAAAGAAAAAAAAATGTAGCACACCAGGAGTTAGGTCTCTTAAATAGAAACTGGTCTATTTCAGAAACCGGGAACTATTTGCTGCAAGGTTATAAAGTAGTGCTTTATGAAGATATATAAGCACTGGCTGAGGAAAAATGTCACGTACTATGACCACATAAGGAAAACAGCTAAAGGAGCCTGGGAAAGTGATTGCAATGAGTCTAATTGTGTGTGGAATACGGTGGACATTGAAAAATAATGCTGGAAATGGAGTCCTCAGAGGGATGTTTTAGTTTTTAATGAGAAAAAATTTTTTCTTCCAGCTTTATTGAGGTATAATTGACATATAGCACTGGATAAATTTAAGGTGAGCAGCACAATGATTTGATCTACATACATCATGAAGTGGTTATCACAAGTTAGTGGACATCCATTGTCTTGCATACATGAAAAAGAAATAGAAAAAAAAATTTCCTGGTAATGAGAATTTACTCTCAGCAACTTTAATATACAACCTAAAGCAATGTTAATTATATTTATGATGTTGAATATTACATCCCTCTCTGTTGTTGTTCAGTCCCTTAGTTGTGTCCAGCGCTTTGCGACCCCATGGACTGTAGCATGCCAGGCTTCCCTGTCCTTCACCATCTCCTGGAACTTGCTCAAACTCATGTCCATTGAGTTGGTGATGCCATCCAACTATCTCGTCCTCTGTTGTCCCCTTCTCCTCCTGCCTTCAATCTTTGCCAGCATCAGGGTCTTTTCTGATGAGTTGGCTCCTCACATCAGGTGGCCAAAGTATTGGAGATTCAGCTTCAGCATCAGTCTTTCCAATGAATATTCAGGGTTCATTTCCTTTAGGATTGACTGGTTGGATCTCCTTGCAGTCCAAGGGACTCTCAAGAGTATTCTCCAACACCACAGTTCAAAAGCATCAATTCTTTGGCGCTCAGCCTTCTTTATGGTCCAACTCTCCCATCCATACATGACTACTGGAAACACTATAGCTTTGACATAGCTAGACAGACCTTTGTTGGCAAAGTAATGTCTCTGCTATTTAATATGTTGTCTAGGTTTGTCCTAGATTTTCTTCCAAGAAGCAAACATCTTTTATTTATTTATTTTTCTTTCTTTTTTTTATTATTATCTTATTTTTTTTTTTTATTAGTTGGAGGCTAATTACTTCACAACATTTCAGTGGGTTTTGTCATACATTGATATGAATCAGCCATAGATTTACACGTATTCCCCATCCCGATCCCCCCTCCCACCTCCCTCTCCACCCGATTCCTCTGGGTCTTCCCAGTGCACCAGGCCCGAGCACTTGTCTCATGCATCCCACCTGGGCTGGTGACCTGTTTCTCCATAGATAGTATACATGCTGTTCTTTTGAAATATCCCACCCTCACATTCTCCCACAGAGTTCAAAAGTCTGTTCTGTATATCTGTGTCTCTTTTTCTGTTTTGCATATAGGGTTATCGTTACCATCTTTCTAAATTCCATATATATGTGTTAGTATGCTGTAATGTTCTTTATCTTTCTGGCTTACTTCACTCTGTATAAGGGGCTCCAGTTTCATCCATCTCATTAGGACTGGTTCAAATGAATTCTTTTTAATGGCTGAGTAATATTCCATGGTGTATATGTACCACAGCTTCCTTATCCATTCATCTGCTGATGGGCATCTAGGTTGCTTCCATGTCCTGGCTATTATAAACAGTGCTGCGATGAACATTGGGGTGCACGTGTCTCTTTCAGATCTGGTTTCCTCAGTGTGTATGCCCAGAAGTGGGATTGCTGGGTCATATGGCAGTTCTATTTCCAGTTTTTTAAGAAATCTCCACACTGTTTTCCATAGCGGCTGTACTAGTTTGCATTCCCACCAACAGTGTAAGAGGGTTCCCTTTTCTCCACACCCTCTCCAGCATTTATTGCTTGTAGACTTTTGGACAGCAGCCATCCTGACTGGCGTGTAATGGTACCTCATTGTGGTTTTGATTTGCATTTCTCTGATAATGAGTGATGTGGAGCATCTTTTCATGTGTTTGTTAGCCATCTGTATGTCTTCTTTGGAGAAATGTCTGTTTAGTTCTTTGGCCCATTTTTTGATTGGGTCATTTATTTTTCTGGAATTGAGCTGCAGGAGTTGCTTGTATATTTTTGAGATTAATCCTTTGTCTGTTTCTTCATTTGCTATTATTTTCTCCCAAGCTGAGGGCTGTCTTTTCACCTTACTTATAGTTTCCTTTGTAGTGCAAAAGCTTTTAAGTTTCATTAGGTCCCATTTGTTTAGTTTTGCTTTTATTTCCAATATTCTGGGAGGTGTGTCATAGAGGATCTTGCTGTGATTTATGTCGGAGAGTGTTTTGCCTATGTTCTCCTCTAGGAGTTTTATAGTTTCTGGTCTTACATTTAGATCTTTAATCCATTTTGAGTTTATTTTTGTGTATGGTGTTAGAAAGTGTTCTAGTTTCATTCTTTTACAAGTGGTTGACCAGCTTTCCCAGCACCACTTGTTAAAGAGGTTGTCTTTTTTCCATTGTATATCCTTGCCTCCTTTGTCAAAGATAAGGTGTCCATAGGTTCGTGGATTTATCTCTGGGCTTTCTATTCTGTTCCATTGATCTATATTTCTGTCTTTGTGCCAGTACCATACTGTCTTGATGACTGTGGCTTTGTAGTAGAGTCTGAAGTCAGGCAGGTTGATTCCTCCAGCTCCATTCTTCTTTCTCAAGATTACTTTGGCTATTCGAGGTTTTTTGTATTTCCATACAAATTGTGAAATTATTTGTTCTAGTTCTGTGAAAAATACTGTTGGTAGCTTGATAGGGATTGCATTGAATCTATAGATTGCTTTGGGTAGAATAGCCATTTTGACAATATTGATTCTTCCAATCCATGAACACGGTATGTTTCTCCATCTGTTTGTGTCCTCTTTGATTTCTTTCATCAGTGTTTTATAGTTTTCTATGTATAGGTCTTTTGTTTCTTTAGGTAGATACACTCCTAAGTATTTTATTCTTTTTGTTGCAATGGTGAATGGTATTGCTTCCTTAATTTCTCTTTCTGTTTTTTCATTGTTAGTATATAGGAATGCAAGGGATTTCTGTGTGTTAATTTTATATCCTGCAACTTTACTATATTCATTGATTAGCTCTAGTAATTTTCTGGTAGAGTCTTTAGGGTTTTCTATGTAGAGGATCATGTCATCTGCAAACAGTGAGAGTTTCACTTCTTCTTTTCCTATCTGGATTCCTTTTACTTCTTTTTCTGCTCTGATTGCTGTGGCCAAAACTTCCAACACTATGTTGAATAGTAGTGGTGAGAGTGGGCACCCTTGTCTTGTTCCTGATTTCAGGGGAAATGCTTTCAATTTTTCACCATTGAGGGTGATGACCAAGAAGCAAACATCTTTTAATTTCATGGCAGCAGTCACCATCTGCAGTGATTTTGGAGCCCAAGAAAATAAAGTCTGTCACTGTTTCCATTGTTTCCCCATCTATTTGCCATGAAGTGATGGGACTGGAAGCCATGATCTTAGTTTTTTGAATGCTGAGTTTTATGCTAGTTTTTTCACTCTCCTCTTTCACCTTCATCAAGAGGCTCTTTATTTCCTCTTCACTTTCTATTAGGTAGTGTCATCTGTGTATCTGAGGTTATTGATATTTCTCTTGGCAATTGTGATTCCAGCTTGTGCTTCATCCAGCCCAGCATATTACATGATGTACTCTGCATATAAGTTAAATAAGCAGAGTGACAATATACAGCCTTAACATCCCTCATGCCTGTGTGCTAAGTTGCTCAAGTTGTGTCCAACTCATTGTGAGGAAACTGCCTGGCCTCTCTCTCCACGGGATTCTCCAGGCAAGAGTACTGGAGTGGGTTGTCATGCCCTGGAGGGCATCTACCCGACCCAAGGATCAAACCCACGTCTCATGTCTCCTGCATCGGCAGGCAGGTTCTTTACTACTAGTGCCACCTGGGAAGTCTGACGTCCCTTACTTATAACTGGAAATGTACCTTTGACCACCTTCATCTTATTCCCTCACCTTATCTCCCACCTCTCTTGACCACAAATCTTATCACTTTTTCTATGAGTTTGTTTTGTTTCTTTCTGAAGTAAAATTGACCTATAACTAACTATGTTAGATCCTGATACACAACATAGTAATTTTATATTTCTACTCATTTCAAATGATCACCACAATAAGCCTAGTTACCATCTGTCACAAAGATATTACATAATTATTGACTATATTCCCCACACTTACATTTCATACCAGTGACTCATTCATTTTGGAGCTGAAAATTTAATCTCCTTAGAGGGATGATTCTGAGTGTAAGGATGGTGACTGATGCAAAGAATTGTAAATCTTTGCATTAGGTGTCTTTTTAAGTGACAAAACCCCAACTTGCATTAGTCAAGTAGATTAGAATTTATTGGTTTATGTAAGTGGGGAGTCCAAAATGCAGGCTGGACCCCTCTGACTGCAACCAGGGACTCAACTTATATCACTTTTTGACTTTGCTTTTCTCAATGTTGGCTTCATTCTGTTCATAAGACCTTGGTACACAAACTAAAGCTGCCTATAGGAAACTCAGAGATGTTCCAAGGCTATGTCCTTTTTCTCCCTCAGGATGTGTATATGAATTCCAAGGAAGAATCTTGCTAGTCTTATCTGGGCCATAAATTCTCTCTGGCCCAAGGAGATAGAAGACTCTATTTATTTATTCAAGTATAATTGATTAACAATGCTGTGTTAGTTTCTGATGTAGGGCAACATGATTAAGTTATAAATGCATATACATATATTCTTTGTCATAATCTTTTCCATTATGGTTTATCATAGGATATTGAGTATTGTTCCCTGTGCTACACAGTAGGACCTTGTTGTTTATCCATCCTATATATAATAGTTTACATCTGCTAATTCCAAACTCCCAACCCATCCCTCTTCCACCCACCCTCCCACTTGGCAACCACAAGTCTGTTCTCTATGTCTGTGAGTCTGTTTCATAGATAAATTCATTTGTGTCATATTTTAGATTCCACACATGATATCATATGGTATCTATCTTTCCCTGACTTACTTCACTTAGTATGATAATCTCTAGTTCCATCTGTGTTCCTGCAAGTGGAATTATTTTGTTCTTTTTGAATGGCTGAGTACTATTCCATAGTAATATATATGTACCACATCTTTATCCATTCATCTGTTGACGGACATTTGGTGGTTTCCATGTCTTGGCTATCTTGAGCAGTGCTAACATAGGGGTGTATTATCTTTTTGAATTATAGTTTTGTCTGGGGAGATAGAGTACTCTTATTACCCAGTCTAGGTCACTGATCAGGTCTTGGGACAAGGCAGCATCATACTGACAGCCCATTGGGATGGGACCACAAGCTATAGGAATGGGAAGAAAGTAAGGATTGCTGGACAGACAATAGGTATACTTGAAGCTATTCTTGAGATTTGAGATTAAAAAAAAAAGTCTCCACATTTAACACTGCACCTAAAGTTTTGAAACTGAAATTAAACATGAATTATGGACAGAGTTTTTCAAATTATCTAGAAATGCTATGTCCTAAAATTAGAACAGATGAAATAATCAGAACTGAATAAAAGTTGAGTCAGGTAGGGTGCTTTTTTCCATCTAACTCATGTTTTTCTATAAACTCGTTACTCAAAGAGCTATGCATTAGTAAACATAAATTATGAAATGTAAAATGGCCAATACTTTGGAGGAATATTTAAATAATTGTGAATTAGTTCTAATGGCAGAATCAATGATTCATTTCTCTTTCCACACTTGTCTACATGTAATGTAACCTGTTAGATATTGGACATGAAGAGATTATTAAACCTTACTGATATTAGTCATTAGATTTGGTTCCCCGGAACAGATTCGGATGGCTGGTTACATGCAGAAGGTTTGTAAGAGAGGGAGGCAGGAACGCAGGACTAGGCAGAGGGAGAAGCTGACCCACCACGTGACTGCCACTGAACTCTCAGCCTATTCTACCAGAATTCTGAGGGGCCTTCAAATGTCTCCCAGATGGAGACAAGGGGGCCACGCCTTTGTCACCTATGATGGCCAATGATCGGATGGGGGCTGATGGGGTGGAGAGGCTGGACATAAACTTGGTCGCTCCGCTGAGGGCGATTCCCGGAATGGCCGCTGTGAAGCATGCGCAGGCGATTCCCAGAATGGCCGCTGTGAAGCATGCGCAGACCACACTGCCCGGAGCTGGCAGGAGCCAGTGGTTCAGTCTCGCGGGACCCGGCAGCAGGTGACGCTGCACAGCCTCCATGACTGAATGACATTTAATAGCTCCACACAAGGGTCAGATATATTTTCATTTTGGACTCCAGGCAGAAACAGTCTCTTTGGTCAGAGACCCTTTAAAACGTTCCTCATAGTCGACAACAAACGAGAACAAAGCAGTCAGGCGGAATAATGCTAATTGTGCCTGGAGAAGGCAGTTACTCAAAAGAAGTAACAAGATCTGAAACAGCGGGCGTTACACGGTCACTCTCAGGGTTAGGAAGCAAAGACCCACCTGTGTAGGACCTGGAAGAAAGATTAAAATATGGTAGACAAAATCTTGACAGAACAGCTGGACGCAAACAAGAGCTCTCGGAGACCAGAAGGGGTTCCCGCATCCAGACTGCTTCATGGCGTTCGCTTGTATCTTGGTGAGTGACAGCCGGGACAATGTTACGGTGTAATCTTTTCAGTACAACTGCGTCTCCTTAAGTCTTCCTAAGCTCCTGTTGGGCTGGCCCAAAAATTCTTTGGGGTTTATCTTGACATCTTATGGGAAAAACGCGAACTTTTCGCCAACCCAGTATAATGGGGTCAGAAAGGAGAGTGTTTTATGTCTGGTCTCAAGTTTCTATCTAGCAACCGTTCCTCAAACCCTGTTCCCTTTCCATCTTCAGCTCCACTTACATTCAAATATGAACAAAGAATATGGGATCACCGCACATCCAAGGTAATGCTCCAACACCAGTGGAAAATAAATGAATGTAGTGAAAGGAACAAATGAGAAACGTTCTAGTAAGTCTCCTTGTATGGAGCGCAGGCCCAGTGCAGTCCTCGGGAGGCCGCAGTGCAGCACTCTGTTAGCCTCCCACGCTGGTAGCAGGCAGCTGGTTACCAGCAGACCGCTAATGCAGCTCCACTATTGGGAAGCACTGCAATGGGCCCTCCCCCAAGGGAGCAACTCTCAGTGAGTGACCATTAGTGGCCCTGCTTGGCCATTGGTTGATGCTGCCATGGACCCATCCCCCAAGCGAGCAACCGTCAGTAAGTGACCGTTCGAAGTCCCATTCAGCAAAGTCGCTCCAGTCGGTGGGGCGATGGTTCAGGCAGGGAGTGAGGTAAGAGGTGAGTCCCAGCCCTCTCCCCAGGGCCCTCCAACTCATCCAGCCTCTGTCCAGCGGGTGATCTGAGGGCCCAGTGGACAGGTGGGGGGCTGTGTCCTGCAGGGACACAGAGCTCTCAGTGGCCACCCACTGGCCCGGCCCAGGCCTTGAGGTGGCAGTGACCCTTGCCCCCATCCCCACCTCTGCGACCTAAGGGCAGCGGCTGTCTACCCAGGCCGCTGTCTGCAGGACCTGCCCCTGCCGTAGGGGTGGCCTGAGGAGCCTGAGAGCCAGCTGGGTCCTGGGCACCCGGCTCCCTCAGTGATGACGGCTGGACAGGGTCTGCGGACCTGGCCCTGAGAGAGCCACTAGCTGAGCTCTGCCTCCTCTCAGCCAGGACCACAACCTCAGAGGGGAGAGTCGTGCCTCCTCACCTGGGCCTGTTTTGTCAGAACAGAGAGTAACGCTTGTTAGATAGAGATTTACAGGAACATGTTCCCCGACCAGCCCTGACCTCTAGAACAAAGACTCTGCCACCAAGATGTTTACATTCCCCTTGCGCCTTCCTACCCTTTCTTAGCAAAGGGCTTAGTTGAGAGCTTTCCAGGAGTTTGGGGGTTTTAAGGCCTGTGCCGTTCCTTTCCTTGCAGGAGACCTTTCTCTGCTGCAAACTCCAACATGTTGGTATTGTTTGGCCTCATCGTGGGTCGGGCATACATACTTGCCTTTCAGTAAGACAAGGAACAAGAGAGAAACACAAATACGTTCTAATAAGTATCCTTACAGGAGGAATTAAGGATGTCATGGTTGGGGAAATTCATAGAACAAGAGTGCTTTTGGAAGTTAAAAGTGTTCATTAAATTTTAGAAAGTGTTATAAAAGAAATGGAAAATAAAGTTGAGGAATCTCCCAGAGAGTAGAACAAAATGGCTAAGTCTAGGGTAGAGATTTTATACAGAGTAACAAGGATTTAAAATCACTGATGTACACAGGGGCAGAAAGAGCTGCCTAGAGAGACCCAAGATTGATGGGCAGTTTGGAGGTTCTGGAAAAGGTAGAGAAACTGGAAATACTAGAGAAAGCTTGTGGTTACACAGCTGTGTGAATTTGCACAAATAATCTAAGCTGTAATTTCTCATCAGCAAAATGAAGACAATAGATCATTAAAAAGGCTAAATTATGTCAAACAAGAAGCAGTGGCACCTGCCTTCCAGTAAATGTTCTTCAAATATTAACAGTTAATATGACCTGAGTCCATTTCTCTTTGGAAAACCAAGCTCTTGGAATGAAAAATCCTAAAAAACATAGAATTCTTTGTCAAAAAGCCCACATTTTATGATGAGCCTGCACTTAGCCTTCAGGCTGCTGCTTATGCTATGAGTTAAAAAAAATCTATTTAGAAGCTCATTTAACTTTGTACTGCCTCTTCTTCTAAGGCACTGAGGAACTCTGTGGATAAAATGAAATGAAGACCTCAGTTTCTAACACTCAAGCTAATTCTATCCTACAAATATGTGAAATTCCAATGGTTACAAGATGATTTTAGGATTACTTGTTCTCGAAGTTTAAAATAGTGATAACCCATACTCAGGTTCAAACCAACAGCAGCCTCTGTAGTCACACTTCTTGCAAGGAAGCCAGGCCTGATGGGGTGAAATTCTCTTCACTCAGGTGATGTTTCCCCAGGAGCCTCACCTGTAATGCCGGTGACAGGGGTACAGAAGCTGCTCCAGATGGGGTGAGTTTCTTCCTTTTTGCTTCCTTCCTCAGGGATACTCACTTTCCCTGCCTCTGGTTAGCCTGGTATGATTTTATGATTAGGACATAAAATTGTGTTGTTATGCACTGTGGGTAAGCTCACCATAAGCCTGAGTCAAACCAATAACCTTATGTTCTCTGTAGATCTTGAAATGGGTCTCTGTAAGACCTTGTGGTTTCAAGTACTAGAAGTGTTAGCTGGTTGGGAAGATGGATGAATTGGGGGTTATGGCTGTTATTAACAGCTCTTCTCAAGTCAACTTTATCAAAAAGAAATACTTGCTCATATACCTGGGAAATCTGGGAGACAGCTTACTTTGGGTACAGTTGAATACCAGGGCTTACATGACTAGAGGTTTCTCTTGGTTTCTTATCTCTGTTTCTGTTCTTGCTAGTATTTTGGCCTCTTTCTGTTGTAGTGTAGAGAGATTTTCTCCACGTGGTTTTGGAAGATGGCTAGTAATCAGCCTTAAATTTAAAATCTCCCATAATTGTGACTCCAAAGGTGAAGAAGAAATTCACCTTATTTGGAATGGCACAGCCGTCACGTGGAGAACTGACCAAAATAGGGTCTTGGACTTGTTTCTGAATGAATCATGGTTACTAGAGGTGTTGAGGCCCTGACTGGCCTGACATGGTCTTTGCTCACACTCTGACAGAGCCCTGTGATGGTGGTGGTGGTGGGAAGATATTTCTCAAAGAAGATGGGGTGTGCTGTTGTCACAAGCTTAGCCTCATTTTTCACATGGTAAGGAAGAAAAGAGGAGGTAGATCTGCCTTGGTTTTGGTTGCATCCTTGACTTGATAACCATATTTGTTAGAGTCCAAGCTCGTACTGCTCACCCCACGACAGGCCAGTCAATTGAAAAAATAAGTTGTTGATGCAAGGAATAATGACTTTATTCAGAAAACCAGCAGACCAAGAAGATGGTGGACTAGTGTCCCAGTGAACCATCTTGCCTGGGTTTGATGCTGGTTTCTTTTATAGAGTAGAAGGGGGTGAGGAGGTAAAATAAAAAAAAAGATGTTAAATTACTGCAAATAGTTACTGGTTCCAGCCAGACTCTGGAGTGGATATGTTTATTTCTTCTTTCCTGCAGCCATTCACAGGTAGGCCTGGTCAGGATGTTTCCTGTGAACTAAACAAAGGTATTTCAGCTTAACTCAGGCAGGCCTGGGAGGCAGGATCTCAGGAAATGGACCATTATGTATACTGTAAACTATAGGAAACATTCCTTTCGTGATTAATTTGTAGCAAAAACAATAGAATACAAAGGTTAAGGAAAAACAGAGCCAGTATGAAGTTAGTTTTCTTCTTCTCTGTTATATATTCAATGTTATATATTCAATCTTAGCGCCTCTAAACTGTGATGAATATTCTTTCAACATGTATTGGTTTTTAAGTTTAGTTCAGTTCAGTTCAGTTCAGTCGCTCAGTCATGTCCGACTCTTTGCGACCCCATGAATCGCAGCACGCCAAGCATCCCTGTCCATCACCAACTCCCAGAGTTTAGTTTAGTCAAACTCGTGTCCATCGAGTCGGTGATGCCATCCAGCCATCTCATCTTCTGTTGTCTCCTTCTCCTCCTGCCCCCAATCCCTCCCAGCATCAGGGTCTTTTCCAATGAGTCAACTCTTTGCACGAGATGGCCAAAGTATTGGAGTTTCAGCTTCAGCATCAGTCCTTCCAGTGAATACCCAGAACTGATGCTTTTGAACTGTGGTGTTGGAGAAGACTCTTGAGTCCCTTGGACTGCAAGGAGATCCAACTAGTCCATCCTAAGGGAGATCAGTCCTGGGTGTTCATTGGTTTTTAAGTTAGCACTTGGCAAATATATTTGATAATTTTCAATCATTCATATACACATACAATATTAAGAGAGTTTATTATGAATAATGCTTTTGACTGAGTTCCTTTCTCTCTTTCAGCAACCTTTATCTAGTACCCATTACAGGCTATGTATAGAAAAAAAGAGGCAAAGCCTTTACTCTCCTCAAGTTTATAAGGTAATGAAAGAAAGACAATTAGATCTACACACACTGGCAAGCGTAATTTGAAATTGTTTTATATGTTATGGGATTTTATAACAAAAGTAGACATCTGGGTTATATTGGCATATCAGAGAAACTTTCTCACAAGAAGCTGTATTTAGGTGGAGTCTTAAATGATGAATAGGAATTAACCAGTTAAGAATATAGGGATGACTTTCCTGAGAGAAGAAACAGCATGTGTGAAGGGTTCAAACTGGGAAAAAAAACCACTGAAGCAAATTTGTTGAATCAGAATGGAGTGAGAGGCAATGTGAGACAAAAGATGAAGTCGGAGATCCTACCTGACCTTACAGGCTGGGCTGAGACGTTAAAATGTTTACTTTGCATGCAGTAAACAAAGCAGTGATACATTTTTATTTATGTCGACAAAAATCATTGTGATTCGTTCATTCATCTGTTTATTTAGACTATAGATTATGGAACCACAACTGCTTGGGCTTGAAGTCTAATTGTGTCACTTACTACTTGTGTGACCCAGGACAGGTTTCCTCAACTCTTTGTACCTCAGTTTCCTCATCTGTAATATGGGCATAGCAATAGTAACTACCTCATAGATGTGTTGTGTGAGTTAAATGAGTTAGATATATATAAAGGTAAGGAAAGTACTTGGAGCATGTTGTTGTCTTAAGTGCTTGCTATTATAATTACTATTGTTATTGAATATATATATATTAAATATATATGTATAAGTGGCTCCTAGGGTGCCAAATGACAACCCACTTCAGTATTCCTGCCTGGTAAGTCCCATAAACAGAGGAGCCTGGTGGGTTATAGTCCACGGGGCGCAGAGTCAGACACGACTAAGCATGCAATGCCTAGGTGCCAGGCATTGAGGAGGTGTGAAATGGACTTTGTAAAGAATGAAAGTGTTTTCTCACTAGAGCATTTATAGTAAGGCTGTCAGTGTTAGCTGTCATTTTGAACTGAATGATCATGATTTATAGGGCTACTAGTCTGCTTACCTATTTTACAATTACCTAGGCTATTCTGAGCGACTGAACTGAACTGAACTGAGGCTTTTGTCAATGGATTTCAGAATTAGACAGACTTAGATTTTGTCTCTGACTTTGCCTCTTACTAACCAAGTGCCTCCATTTAATAAATCTCAGTTTCCTTATCTGTAAAATGAGACATCAAAAGCACCCACCTCATAGTGTCATTATAAAGAATAAACAAAATTATATTTGTCTGTATTTATGTATGCATGTGTCTGTGTACACATGTGTGAAGTTTTTAGCTACCTATTACATACTTTCTAAATGATACTTATTATTAATCCTCAATTAAGAAATGATCATAGTAGTATATTTTTTTCAATGGAAGCCTCTGTACTTAATTTATATATCTTTCTGATACATACTCTAAATTATTGAGAAATTAGATTCATTATTAGCTGCTTAAAATGTACCCCAAAGAGGAAGAAAGCAAACAACTCTTATTGTAGATATTTTTAGGTAGGAGACTAGAAAAAGCTGAATAGAATTAAAGATAGATTTATATACTTTACTAAAAATGCTTATAAAAATTTAAACCATTGATGGTAAAATGTGTTTATAAATTATTTGTATGTTAGAAATAATTATGATGATGAAGAAAATAAAATAGTGACATAGGGAATTCCCTAGCAGTCCAGTGGTTAGGACTCTAGCTGTCACTGCCAAGGGCCTGGGTTAAATCCCTGGTTGGGGAACCTAAGATCTCAAAGCCTTGAGGCCAAAGTAATAAATAAATAAAATAGTGATACACACTCAAAATTATTTTCTTACCTGGCAAAAATGTAACATTTTAAAAAATTTGTATGAGTGGCTTTAAATTTTATCCTCCTCTTTTGTTATTTATGAGGAAACACACATTGATGGATTTTACAAAACCCGAATGTTTGTTCTTTAAAAGGGAAAGTCTGATTTAAATTTCTATATCTGTCATTTTCAAACCTGTCTTTCAGTCTGCCCTTCTAATTTCTATTCTTCTTGTCTCTTAACTAATCATACTACACATTTGCTAGAGACAGATGGATTTAAATTTTATTATGATCTAACACAAATGGAAAGTGAAATATGAAAAGGATATTTCCATTTATACAGCAATAAGTTGACATTAAACCTAGCTTTATGATGTTTAACTTTGAGATATCCTGCCAAAACACAATTGATTGTTAGGATTGAAATTAAAACCACTAATGGGATGCCTCAGTCTATAAATCAGGGTTGAGGATTATGGAGCTAAGGTCATTTTCTTTATTGCTCTTTGTTGGAAGGGAAAGTAGGTAAACAAACTTAAATGAGTCTGTGGGCCTGGGTGCCCTGTGGGGATACACGCAATAGACAGGGTAAGGAATCTGGGGTTTGCAAGCCTTAAAGTGGGTAGCTAGAATACAACCACTCAGGAGACAGACTAGGAACAAGTGCCTGCAAGTGAACTAACTATAGGACAGAGACAAGAACAACCCTGGAGAAAAAGATTATACAAAGGATAAGTGAATTATAAGGTGAAACTCCCAGCAAATACATGCAATTTCTCTGCATTCCATAAGCCGGAACATAATCTTAATTCCTTCCTTGTCAACATGTTCTACTGAGGGTTTTTTCCCCAGTATTAAAAACTGGAAGAATGAAGTTTCACTTGGTAAAAAATTTCCTTATAGCCAGTTCTACTAACACACATACCTCTCTTGCATTTCAGGCTCCCATGATTCTCCTAAAAATAGAAACACGTAAACTAGATATTTGGTGTGAAACATTTAAAAGGAGGATATACTGTGTCTCTCTTAAATAAAAGATTGATTCCAGTCTTGCAGAGAACAAATGCTTTGTTATTAAATTTAGTTCCTTTTTCACTTCCACACTTTCTTCTAGACCATTGGAATTTCCTTTCTCTGATTTCTCTCTTGTTTTTCCTGTGCTTTTGCTCACTTATTCCACCCCCTCCCTCCACCCTGCCTTTTTTGGTCTATTTTCACTGTCTAGTGAAACTAGACTAGAGTCTAGTGGTTCCCTGAACTTAAGCTTTCTTTCATAATCAAGAAACTAAAGAAAACTTAGGGGCTGCCAACAGAAGATTACTTTTTGTTTTGCTAATGATAGACATCAGAAACAAGTTTAAAAATTGAATAGATTTGTTGTTTAGTCACTAAGTCGTGTCTGACTCTTTGTGACCCCTATAGACTGCAGCATGCCATGTTTCCCTGTCCTTCACTATCTCTAGGAGTTTGCTTTGAACAGATTTAGATTTACACAAAATTTATTATGCTATACTTATTTCTCTTATTGCTTCTTAGACCAGTGAAAAATTTATTACCTACTGACCCCAATCAGGAGACTTGCTTTGCAGATAGGGCATCCCGGGTAGCTCAGATGGTAAAGAATCCGCCTGCAATGCAGGAGACCCAGGGTTAATCATACGGTTCCAATCTGAAAGAGTTAGTCTAAAGGACCTACAGCTTCAGGTTATGAACAGAGATGGTGCTCTGTGTCCTTTGTCCTATGATTGCAGAAAAAATTAACATGAAAAAATTCTTAATATTGTGTTTACTTTTTTGTTAAAGGCAAGAGTAGTCTTCAGTAACTCTTCATCATGTTTAGGATGAAGGCTCCACTTTTAAGATAACTTGTGTTTTTGTCGTCTGGTTCCCATCTACTACTACAGCCTCTTCTTCCAACCACTTGATACCCCTTCCCATGTGGATCTCCATACACACCGTCCAAGATCCAGTCCTACTGGATCATCAGGCTCCTTTGTGTGTTGATGTTCAGTAGTCTCTCTGAGAGACTTTGATTTATTAATAAAAGGCCTAATTCAAGGACCAGATCCTAGGGGGAACCTTTCTAGGTACCTCCAGGTACAGCTACTGGCTTTTTCCTCTGTGCTCTCATGAATATTGTGTGGCAATGTTTTATTTCTATCTTCTCTTCTATAAGAGATTCTTGAAGATAGGAACTATATCCTTTAAGATTTTTCTTATGTAGCTAATGTACATTGCAGGAAAGCTAAAGTATACTAGGCAAAAATAATCTACTCTAGGTTCTAAAATTATAATCTTTCTTTTACCATGATTAGAATCTTAGCAAGACCAGTTTTCCCTGGTTTATAGAGGCAGAAGGAAGTAGCATAGAGATTTATTCTCACTGGCATGAATCTGCTCTCTTCTGATCACCATCTACACCACTCCCACCCCTACCAGCCTATAGAAGACAAATCGTTACAGTCAAGTGTTTTTGTTTGTTTAAAATAGCACTCCCCATCCCCAAATGTATCTATGTTTATATTTGAATAACAAATAAATACCTGGATGGATATATACACATCAAAATAAACAGTGCTTCTACCTATATATTTTTATTTATTGTGGACCTCTTTCCATGTCAATAAATGTACTTTTATCATTTTTAATAGCTGCTTCATTGGAATGCATAGCTGTATCTTGTTTGGATTTTTTAATTCTCTGGCACAATGTTTGGAATAAATATTAGTTGAATAAAGGACAAAACATCTCTTCAGCACTTTGATCTAAGCCTGGTTTGAGAATCTAATGAGACTAGCAGTGACCTGACATGCAGCCTCCAATGAGAAAACAGGAAGGAAAGCAAAAGGGAAGTGGTGGTGATGGAATGATGATTCATTCTGTTTTTGTGTCTAATTCCCTCTTATCATAAAGAAAAAAGCAGTGGCTGGAAAAAAAAGGTGTGGTTTCACAAAGCATCGTCATCATTTCCTCACTAAAATGACAACACCACAACATATGATTTTGGAAATTGATTTGGGTCCCAGGTGATACGCCCTTGACGCAGGATGCAACAGTTACTTTCACCAAAACATTACCCTCTCTGAGGTAGTAGGAATTCTGACATCATGTTATGAAATACAGTAATTGAGAAAATAATAAATTGATTTAAAAAATTCTCTAAATATATGTATTGAGCATTATGTGGCCAGTAAGAGGCACTTTCCCAGTAAGAGGTGGGAAAGACCTACCCTCTGAGGATCCAAGATTGGTTAATGAGGTGATGGACCTCCTGACAACACAGGAAGGCAGAGAAAACCCACTTTATCTCCAAACATCTTATCCAAAGGTTTTTTTTTAACCTGTGCTTGCCCCTTGAACTGCCTCCTCCCTCTGCCCCTCTCTCTCTTGTGCACCTGATGGCGTGGTGGTTTGAATAGGATGTAAAGGGCAGTCCCAAACCTTTGTCTATTAAACCAGGCCTGCTGTTGCCTAGAGGGACCCCCTAGGCTTCATCCTCTTCAGCCTTTGTGGATGAGCCATTTTCCAAAGAGGGAAAAGGAGCACATTGGCTCCCAGACCCTGATTTTGGGAATAGCTATGATCACTCAGCACTGTGCCTTCTCAGAAGTTAGTCTCCTTTCCCCCTTACTAGAAGGCACAAACGTTGGATGTTTGCTTATCTGTCTGTGACTCAACTGTAATATCCTGATTAGTTTTGGTGATCCTATTTCCTTGTCAGAGATTGATCTGGGGATGCGTGCATAATCTACTTCTAGCTAATGTGAAGTCAGCTGCAAAACTTCGGAGAAGGATCTCTTCATTCTCAGAAGGAGACCCAGGGATTAAACAGGCTCTCTTGTTTGGATGCTGTGGTATCTGGAGTGAGGCAAAGAATGGCAGAGACTAAATTGTGACGTGAAGGGAAGATTGAACCCAACGTACTGAGTGTGGCAGAATAGAGAAAAATGGGAAAAGAGGTGCCCTGATGAATTTGATAAGCCACGGAATTACCGTATCCTGCAGACACCCATCTCTGGATGTCTATTTCGCATGAGCTAATAAGTATTCTTTACTCTTTTTGACCTTTTACCAACACTATTCCATCTCTGGAAAATAACTTACATCTAGTGAAGATGTGTCTATGCTTCACATCTACTCCAAATCACTGCAACATGCCACCAATTAAACTAACTTCCTTCATCTCTGCATTGCTCTTAGTTTGAATCAGTCTTTTTACAGTTACTCTTCTCTGCTTTATTCTTATTTTATCAGTCTACTCAAATAAATGTAAAACTTCTTTAAGGTAGAAGTGAAATTACCTTTGTTAAATGAATCGTGGAATCATGTAGTTTTCATGTCAGCATTTCTCCTCCGGCCTTGGTCCATTGCCTCTTAGGTAGCAGATGCTCTGTACAATTTGCCAAATTGGTCATGAGTTAAATGGAAGGATTGAAGGACGTCCCTGGTGGTCCAGTGGTTAAAACTCTGTACTTCTAATGCAGGGGGACATGGGTTCAGTCCCTGGTTGGGAAACTAAGATTCCACATGCCGTGTAGCGCAGCCAAGAGAAACAGAAAAGGTTGGATGATACGATACTTCAGATCCTCCCTAACTCTAGGGGACTAGAGTGCTGAAGACCAAAGTGATGGATACTGTGGTTTTTAAGAGATATATGGACGTTTGGACATTGAAAAGGAAAGACAGGGGGACTATAAATGTGGGTGGTAATGAAATGTGAATATTTAATTACTTTTTTTAGATTAGCATTATTAAAACTATTTTTGGATATCTTTACTCATGCTGTTTTCTTTCTGATGATTATCCTGGATAGCTCTTTGCAAATGCAGAAAGTCCCCTTGTTTGGGAAGAAAGTGCTGAAAATAGACTCTCCTAATACATGGCCAATCATAAATCTTCATAGGCTGCCAGTGTTTGGGGTTTTATTGTGGCGTTATCTGCCGTTGTTTTAAACTGTACACACTCCTGACGTGTTGGGCTTACAGTGGGATTTGCTTTGCCTGAGGGAAACACTCCAGTGGGCTATTTTTGAACTTAATTTGACATTTAAACTTGGAAATACTGTCTTTCCAAGATACTTATCCCTGGAGAAGCTTGCAACACAGATGTGAAAGTACATCAAGTCAAACTTAATCATTTGCTTACATGCTCTTTCATAGAGGATTTCTCTACTGCGGGCTTCTCTTTGTGTAGATTAAGTGATGGGAACAGAATAAATATAAAATGAGGGGAAGTATACACGGTTCAAGGACTCAAACATCCCTTAAGTACTTACCTCACATTCTTTTTTTTTTTATTTTTATTTTTACCTCACATTCTTATCTCTAAGGTGTATGAACTAGGGAAGGACACGCAGACAAAACTCCCAGAGACCGTTTTGTTTTAGCGCAATGATGCATCAAATGTCTGCTTGTTTTTCCATTCTGACCTCGATTAGTTCTGTTGGCTCATGTGAGAGATGGCAGCTAGGTACACATTAGCTACTTGGAAGGTTCCACTGAAGAGATAACATAGAAGCGGGATGAGGAGGAGACAGTCAGAGGGGGGAAAAGAAGGCTGCCGCCGGAAGGTGCCAAGGCAGGAGTGGGGAGCCTTCACCTGTTCCTTGATGGGCAGAGAAGTGGGAGACCTGGCCCAGGTGCAGTGCTGGGGCCGCTGAAGCAGAGGTCCTGCCAAGTGCTTTTCCAGAAGCCGATGTGGCCCCCCAAATCCACAGAGGGTCTTGCAGCTGAGGCCACGCCGGTGGCCGACAGCAGGCAATGGAGGCAGAAATACACGCTCTTTGTGTAGGGTCGAATTACGTTTTTGACTGATGGCTGTTTCTTCACGGTGAAAAGTAGATACTAAACCACCCTGTTTTAACTCTTTTTCTTAAGCACTGTGGTTCAATCCCTCTGCAGCTCTACTTATGTATTTCTTTCTATCTGGAAACGTCCCTCTTTTTCCTCCTGTCTCCTGCCCTTTCCTCCAAATTCAGGAGCACCTATCCAGTCCTTAAAAGCTTACTTTCCCTGAAGCCTTTCCTGGTCCCACTTCTCCTTTGCTTAGGGAGAATTTACTGTTCCGTTTCTGAGCTGCTCCTCACTGTACATGGCAAACACGCACAGTTCTTATAATACTTTAGTGCGTTCATTTCATGTATCTTTCTCCTGCTACTGTTTCTGCCCTCTGGGGAGCAGGGACTGATTCCTGATCATCTTTGTATCCCTAGAGCTTTGGACAGAGCCTCTCACTTTGTAGGGAACAGTGTATGTTAGCATAATGCATGAGTGGATGAAGCGTGGTGGGTAGGGGAGGGCCTCGGGGAATCAGTTGGTAAGTGTTAAAGGATTTGAAAGCTTTACTTAGTGTGCATTGGTGGTCATGGCCCTACAACTAATACTTTAAAAACCATCACTCCCCTCGGGGCGTGGAGCCCTGCAATGACGAGCATCCCTTCCCTGCTCCGTTGAGGAATCCTGCTATTAGTGTACTAGCTGGGGTTATCTGCTCTTCCCCTAACTAAACCCCATGTGATCTCATAGAAGAAATGAATAATATCTCATTCTCTGAAAATGTTGAAAATTTGCATCTCAATAAATTTATTCACTACCTTTCACCAAATATTTACCGGGTATCTATACTGTTTTGGGAACTATGCTAACCTGTATGAGGGGTAAAAGATTCTGTCATTTGCAACATCTGCACAAGTCACTGTCTTGCCTTTGAAGTTTGCCGAAGAACAAATTGCAGAAAGTAATTTGCTAGTGCAGTACACATTTCAGTTTTTTCTTTTCTAGTGATTGGTTGTGAGTAGAGTTCAATAGGAAATCACTGTTTGCTTGGGAAGGTATTTGGGTTAGCAGAAGAGAATATGGATTTTGGAGGCAAGCAGATCAGCCTTTGCACCCTTTCCCTTCACTTACAGCTTATGGTAATTCACTCAATATGTATAAATATCAATTTCTTTATCAAAAAATGATAATTCCCATTAGTTGTGGTTGTATTAAGAATTAAGTGAGATAATGCACATATGAATCTATTTAGGGAATAAGAAAGCTATGACCAACCTAGACAGCATATTAAAAAGCAGAAACATTACTTTGCTGACAAAGGTCCATCTACTCAAAGCTGTGGTTTTTCCAGTAGTCATGTATGGTTATGAGAGTTGGACCATAAAGAAAGCTGAACACCAAAGAATTCATGCTTTTGAACTGTGTTGTTAGAGAAGACTCTTGAGAGTCCCTTGGACTACAAGGAGATCAAACCAGTCAATCCTAAAGGAAATCAGTCCTGAATGTCTGTTGGAAGGACTGCTGCTGCTGCCAGGTCACTTAGTCCGACTCGCCTGGACTCTTAGCGACTCTGGCCCAACTCGTAGTGTCCGACTCATAGTGTCCGACTCGTAGCGACCCCATGGACTGCAGCCTACCAAGCTCCTCCATCCATGGGATTTTCCAGGCAAGCGTACTGGAGTGGGTTGCCATTGCCTTCTCCATGGAAGGACTGGTGCTGAAGCTAAAACTCCAATACTTTGGCCACCTGATGCGAAGAACTGACTCATTGGAAAGGACCCTGATGCTGGGCAAGATTGAAAGCAGGAGGAGAAGGGGACGACAGAGGATGAGATGGTTGGATGGCATCACTGACTCAATGGACATGGGTTTGAGCAAGCTCCCTGGAGTTGGTGATGGACAGGGAGGCCTGGCGTGCTGCAGTTCATGGGGTCGCAAAGAGTCAGACACGACTGAGCGACTGACCTGAATTGAGGGAATGAGAGCATTCAGAAAATGGTAGGTATTATTCATATTATTATTCTTTCACATAGTCTAGAGTGCTAAGAGTAATTCCCTTTATCAGCCTCGTGAGATCTTTGTCAGTGAGAAGCACGTGTGCGTCTAGAGCAGACTCTATGCATTAACCTCTTCTGGAGATGTAGGGATTGCTTGTAATGTATTGTGACAAAAGTAACTTGGTGGATAAGACCCCCAAGGCTGCCATCCTTCATACAATATGAGTATTTCTTCCTTGGAGTCTTGGGTTAACTTCAGACCCAGAATCTTCCTGTGTGACTTTCTGAGTACTGGGTAGGTAGGTGTATGTGTTGGCTTAAAGGGAAGCACAAACCATAGAATTTTCACTATGGAGTCAAAAAAGCCCAAGTTTAAATCCCATCTTTGCCGCTTATTAGCTAACTGATCTCGAGAAAGTGAAGCATCTCAAGAAAGTGTGGTAGAGAGTATAAATCCCCTGCCCCTGCCTCCTCAGTGATATTCACGTCCTAATCCCTGGAATGTGTATGACAGATGTGATTAATTTAGGGACACTGAGATAGACAGTATTCTGAAATATCCATCTGGGCTCAATGTCATCCCCCAGGTCCTTGTAAGGGGGCAATGGGGGGATAAGTCAGAAAAAGGAGATGTGTCAATAGAACCAGATTGGGGAATGACGCGCTTTGCAAATGGAGGAAGGGCCACGAGCCAAAGGAGGCAGGCAGCTCTGGAAGTAGAAAGACCAGGCAATGGGTTCTCCCTCCAGAAGGAACACAACCCTGCTGGCGGCGTTGCTGTGCTACAGCGGCTCACGCTCCACCCCTGGATCCACTCTGTTCCTTCACAGAACTTTTCACACCGGGGTGTCCTGGAACCCAAGTGAAGAAGCACGTTGAGTAGTAGACTGGCATGAAAAAAGAAGGAAATGTTGCCATTTGCAGCCACATGGATGGACGTGGAAGACATTATACTGAGAAAATCAGAAAAAGACAAATACTGTATGATGTCACTTATATGTGGAATCTAAAAAATACAACAAACTGGTGAATAAAACATAAAAGAAGCTGACTCACAGATATAGAGAAGAAACTAGTGGTTACCACTGGGGAGAGGGAAGCAGGGGAAATATAGGGGCTGAGGATAAAAAAGGGTAATTATGAGATTATATGAAATCATGTGTGTGAATATTTTGAAGATTGTAAAGCACTGTAGAATTTAAAGAATTTTTTGTTCAATTAAAAAAAGATGAGGCTAGAATCACCTTTGTCAAAAAGTCTCCGTCTAAGTCTGGTTTTACTGTTCAGAGGTAACACCCAGAGCCAAAGGTTAGAGCTTATAGAAAACCTTCCAAAAGGATAGTTGTATTGATGCTTAATATTCATATTGATGAATTAATGCAGAGCTCTCTTAATTGTTCAGAAGCAATAGTTTAAAGCAGACCAATCAGACATCTCCCAGTTAGTTTTTTTCATCTGTTATCTTTCCTGTTTTATATTCTTGCTGGTTCCTTATAATCATAGATTCAATAGATAGTGAAGAACAGCCAAAGGCAGACAACAAGCACTCAATGAACTTTTTTCTGTGCTGGCATAAAGACTAGCTCTGGAAAAAAACAGCAAGAATGTAACAGAAGATAATACTCAGCTATCACTAAGGAAAATGCTGTTTACTAAAGAATCCTGCCTCTTTGCATCATTTCCATTATTAGAAATGCCAATAAAATTCCACATAACAGCACATGAACAGTTGCATGGTAGGGAGATAGGAAACTTCATTATGCATTATGTATTTATTAACTAAAGGCTTGTGCAAATGATTTCCAATCTTTTTGTTTTTGTTTTTTTTTCCATATGTTACTTTCCGCTCTTTCTCCTGAATATTTTAACGGGATAGTTTTACTATTTGGATTAAATATAATTTTGTTCTGAAAATTCTGATGCCCATTAAGTTGAAAATCTCACATGGGCATAGCTGGGCTCAAAGGAAAACCAAGTGTACCGTGGAACTGGTGATGCATTTCAACCCAAGAACATTCCTTAAGATTTTGGTGTCATTTAAAATCACTTTCAGAAAACTAAGATCATGGCATTTAGTCCCATTACTTCATGGCAGATAAATGGGGAAACAGTGGAAACAGTGGCTGACTTTATTTTTCTGGGCTCCAAAATCACTGCAGATGGGGATTGCAGCCATAAAATTAAAAGACGCTTACTCCTTGAAAGGAAAGTTATGACCAACCTAGACAGCATATTAAAAAGCAGAGACATTACTTTGCCAACAAAGGTCCGTCTAGTCAAGGCTATGGTTTTTCCAGTGGTCATGTATGGATGTGAGAGTTGGACTGTGAAGAAAGCTGAGCGCTGAAAAATTGATGCTTTTGAACTGTGGTGTTGGAGAAGACTCTTGAGAGTCCCGTGGACTGCAAGGAGATCCATCCAGTCCATCCTAAAGGAGATCAGTCCTGAGTGTTCATTGGAAGGACTGATGTTGAAGCTGAAACTCCAATACTTCAGCCACCTGATGCGAAGAGCTGACTCATTTGAAAAGACCCTGATGCTGGGAAGGATTGAGGGCAGGAGGAGAAGGGACAACAGAGGATGAGATGGTTAGATGTCATCACAGACTCAATGGACATGAGTTTGGGTGGATTCCGGGAGTTGGTGATGGACAGGGAGGCCTGGTGTGCTGCGGTTCACAGGGTTGCAAAGAGTCGGATACGACTGAGCGACTGAACTGAACTGAAAATCACTTTGAAGCCTCATCTGTTCATTAAGGGTTTCAGGGCACTTTTCTCACCCTGTCACATCCTGTGATGGAAGGAAGCCTTCGTCCTCTCCAAATCTGTAGATTCTCTTGCTGCTCTGTCTGCTGCCTCTCTTTCCCTTGGTCTCTGCCTCCATCTCTCCACTCTCCTTTCTTGGGGCTTCTGGAGGGATGTTTCTCCTGGAGCTTGCACAAACCCGTCCTCAGGGAGTCATGTCAACTCGAGTAGTTGTGCTTTCCTGTGGAAACCTTCTGGAACCTGAGTGGAGGCCCAGAAAATCTGCTAATGTCTGGCCAGTCTCATGGCACAGGACCTGCATCCCTGGGGAAGCCATCTCAACCCCGTCCTCTGTGGCTTCAAATCACACTGGATAGCAACACACGTCTGCAGTCACGTGGAGCCCAGCAGTCAAGCCACTAAGAGCCGCCGCCATATGCTGTTTAAACAGCTCTTCTTTTTCCAAGTAGAGCCCATTCCCTGGAGCCCCTGCCTGGCATGGCGCTCAGCCCACCTTGGACACCAAATGACGTTCAGAGGTCACACACGTCGATGCGCCAACTGTCTCCCTGAGCTTTACCCTCTTCGCCTTCCTGCTTCCTTCCTCACTCAGCTCAGTTCATCCTTCATTATCAGTCTTTGTCTACACCCCTCACTCTGTGGCCTCTTTCCCCCTCTATATTAGTTTTGTTTTCTTTTTTAAAAAAATTATTGGAGTATAGTTGATTTGCAATGGTGTGTTGGTTTCTGCTGTTCATCAAAGTAAATCAGTTATACGTAACATATATTGTTATCTATGCTGCGATAAATTCTCACAGACTTGAAGACTCAGAACAACACCTATTTGGTATCACATATTTTCCAAGCGTCAGGAGTCCAATCAACCCCCCACTCAGCCAAGAACCCCCACTTTCCTGGGGTCTGAAAACCCTGCAACCAGCCAGGAATCGGCAGGGGCTGCCTTCTGAATCCTTCTCCAAACTCAAGCAGGGTTCACCTCTGGCTGCTGCAGGACTCATGCAGTTTGAGCCCCGTCTTAGAAGGCTTGCTGGTGAGCTCGGCCCACCCAGGATAATCTCCTTTGATGACCTCTAAGGATCTGATTCCGATAATCTTGCCTGGAGAATCCCATGGACAGAGGAGCCTGGTGGGCTACAGTTCATGGGTTCACAAACAGTCAAACATGACTGAATGACTAACACACAGGTATCTGATTAGGGACCTGCAAAATCTTTTCATCTTTGCTACAAAACATAATGTAACTATCGCATCCACAGTCCCTGCTCACACCAGGGACCCAGAATCCCAGAGGATGTCTTTTATTCTGTCCACCATGCTGTCGGACGCATCCACCAAAGCACCAGGCTCCAGACAGGGTTAACATTTCACCTGAACGTGTATATTCATCTGCGTGAGAAACACACATCCTGACTGATCTCACTTTATGGTCTGTTTTGTTGGAAATACCGTTGAATTACAATGATGTGTTAATTTCTGCTGTACAGTGAAGTGATTCAGGTATACATATCAGTTCAGTTCAGTCTAGTCACTCAGTCGTGTCCAGCTCTGCCACCCTATGGACTGTAGCACACCAGGCCTCCCTGTCCATCACCAATTTCCCAAGCTTGCTCAAATTCATGTCCATCAAGTCGGTGATGCCATCCAACCATCTCATCCTCTGTTGTCCTCTTCTCCTCCTGTCTTCAATTTTTCCCAACATCGGGGTCTTTTCCAATGAGTCAGTTCTTTGAATCAGGTAGCCAAAGTATTGGAGCTTCAGCATTAGTCCTTCCAATAAATATTCAGGGCTGATTTCCTTCAGGATTGACTTTTTTGATCTCCTTCTAGTCCAAGGGACTCTGAAGAGTCTTCTCCAACATCACAGTTTAAAATCATCAATTCTTCAACACTCAGCTTTCTTTATGGTCCATCTCTCACATCCATACATGATTACTGGAAAAACCATAGCTTTCACTAGATGGATGTTTTCTTTTTTAAAAAAAATTATGGGAGTATAGATTTGCAATGGTTTCTGCTGTATATATATGCATTTAATATTCTTTTCCATTACGGTTTGCCACAAGATATTGAATATAGTTCCCTGTGCTATACAGTAGGACCTTGTTGTTTATCCATTCTATTTGTAATAGTTGCATCTGCTAACCCCAAATCCCAGTCCACTACTTTATGTTCTGAACCACAAACTTAACACTCGGTTTGCTTGGACCCTTGGGGTCTTCAGCTCTCCTGTCAGTTTGTTCTCTTCCTCCTCTGGATAAAGACTCCCCTATATGACTCTCCTATGCCTCGTGCCTTCTTTTTAAAGTGACCATTTGGGGCCTTCCCTGGTGGTGTAGTGGTGAAGAGTCTGCCTGCCAATGCAGGCGACATGAGTTTGATCCCTGGTCCGGGAAGATCCCACATGCCGTGGAGCAGCTCAGCCCGTGCACCATGACCACAGCGCCTGTGCCCTAGAGCCTGGACACACAGCTGCTGAGCCCACGTGTCAGCCCTAGAGCCTCTGTGCCGCGACACGAGACGCCACCACAGTGAGAAGCCTGTGCCCTGCAGCTGGGGAGTAGCCCTCACTCTCTGCACTGGAGAAGAAGCCTGCACAGGAATGAAGACCCAGCACAGTCAGACATAAATAAATAAAATTAAAAAAATAATTGAAAAATAAAACGACCATTTGGAAGCCTGTGCCAGATGACTCCCCTGTGTCTGCGTCCACACCCCCACCTTCCTGCCTGACTTTCCTGCTCGTTGTGTTGGGTGAGCCATCTCCACGCTGACTGTGGGCCAGACCTCTCCAGTGTGTCCTGAACTCCCTCCCCTCAGCTGCCTGGGATGGAGCTCCTGTAATTTTCTCCTTCTTATTCTGCATCATTCAGTCTTCTTACTGTAAGAACTGTTCCTCATTTCTCTTAGAAGCATCCCGCTCATGACCCCCGGGACAGCCTTGATCCTCTTCCTTAGGAGTTGGCTGGGGTGAATCTGTCTCACGGAGCTGTCTATACCTGCTCTCCTCCATTCTTTCTGGAATCCACTTCATTCAGGTATGGCCTCCACTGTTCGCTAGTCACAGCTCTTGCCAAAGTCATAAATGGCACCCCCCCTTTTTTTTTTTTGCCAGACCCAGCAGTCATTTCTCAGTCTTCATCTCAAAGAAGCACTTCACACCGCTGAGCACACCCACCTTCCTGAAGCTCTTTACATGGTTTCTGGGAAACCACCTGCTGTTGCTTTGCCTGTTTGATGATGTCGTGTGGTATCCAGTAGTTAAATGTGGGAAGCTGAGGGGCAGGAGAGTGTGTATGCAGTGCTCGTATTTGTGTAAAAACTGTGTATTTGCTCATACTGGCATGAAACACATCTGTGAGAAAGCACAAGAACATCGGTTGCTTTGAGGTGGGGAATCTCAGTGGCTGGGGACAAAGATTAGGTCCTTTTGCATCTTCTGACTTTTTGCTTTGTGAAGATATTACCTATTCAAAATAAATGAAGTGAGAAGCACACCAACCAGCATCATAGGAAGTGGCTGGTTGGGTGACAGTAGAAGTGGTGTCCAGCTTGTGGTTGCCGAGTGTCTGGGGCCCCTGGCCTCTGCTGGAGTCACTAGGTGGCTGTGACTCTCTGGTCCCTGCACAGTGGCATTCAGGTTTCTGGGGTGGACACACTTCTAGCAACACTGCCAACTAGATGGTTAAATTTTTTAGTAAGAGTGTATCAGAGGGAAACGGTTCATACATTCCCTTTTTGCCTGTGGGAAACAGACACATAACTGGACAGGACCGCATGAAGCAAGAGGTGGTCATGAGCTTGACGTGCTCCTCAAATTGTTGTAATACCAGAGAAATGGGGAGAGGAGGAAAGAGGAATCTGCCTTAGAAGGGAAAAGAAGACAGAACAGCTTGATCAAGAGACAACTGAAAGGAACCTGGAGGGTATAGTAATTTTTAATTAAAATACTTTCACAAGGAGATGGAATTCATATTGCCAAAAGTTTCATTTCAGAGTTTTGTCAAGTCACAGTATGATTATTTGCTGCCTGTAAACTGTGTCGATTTTTTTATTCTTTATTTCCAAGCTAAAACATTCTGTTTTACCTCATAAAAATGGACACATTTTGGCTCCTTAATGTGGAGTATGATCTTTTATGGAAGAGATGTTGGAGGTGTTAAGTTGAGTGTGCCTATTTGTGTTTTGGGGTGGATGGGGACATGGGTACAAGTCGAGATTCCTTTAAAAAATTATTAAGTGTCTAAATGAGTCATGGAAAGTTTTTCTTATTTGGTTCTATGGGAATCCCCACTTCCCCTTTTCCAACCTGAATCTACAACCAGAGTTTCCACACTACCCATCTGTCTGTTTCATTTTTTCAACTTAAGGGATATGAGGATAAAACAGCTATTTTCTTATTTATTTAGAACCCTCTTTGCTGACCCTTAAGTGCTCAAGCTCTTTTAATTTGTGTTCGTTCATTCGTCCATTTATTGAGATACCCAGGTAATGAAGTGTTTGGGGAAATGTCAGGTTTTAATTACCCAGAATGCTAGAATGCCAGGTTCAAAGCCATAGAGTTGTTAAAGCACATTCAACTTTAGGCTGTGTTAGTATAGTCCTGGGGCCAATGAGGAGGACAATGCCAGACCCCTGTTGTACATCGAGTTGGTGATATGCAGGGTATGCTGTCCTCTCAGGAGGCTCTTTTGAGAAAGTTGGAGGAATTGGGAAGGAATAGAGGAGAGCATGATAGCTGCTTTCAGATATTCTAGGGATGAGAATGAGAATAAGAGTTTAGCCTTGTAAATGCCAAGTGGTAAGTGTTGTAGGTACTGGATTCAGTCCGAGGGTAGCACGAAGTTCCAGGAAGATGATTTCTTTCCACATGTCTGCATCTCACAGAAATGGAATTGGAGGCCTGGGAGAGGGGCACGCACTGTGAAAGTTCAGCACAGGCTGGGCAGGTTTAATTTTCAGTTGGATGCTTGGAGAAGATGACATTTCACGTCTCTTCCTTTGCTATTTATGTTCTAGGATAGTGGCTCTTGACCTTTTCTGAGTCTTGTATTCTTCTGTGATTTTAATAAAAGCTATCACTTCTCTCCCCAGAAACAAAAACACATATGATATTATTTCCTCCTGTACTAGACAGAAAAGAAATAGATTTAAAGAGAACAGCTCTGGGGGAAGAACCCCTAGGTCCTCAAAGATCAAATACTAAAAACTACTGCTCTGGATGATTTCTTATTTCTAGAGGGTTTGAATAATGAAAGCTTTCATCAGAAACTAGAGATGCTTTTAAATCATGCTTCAAGAAACAGTGTTTTCCTTCAAATTCATTTGAACAAAGCACATAGATAATTGAAATGAATTTGTTTTATGGGCTTTGTAACAATAGGTTGGGAACAATAACAGATTAAATACTTGTTAACTGGGAAGCCTTTTGAGAAGTAGAATTCTAAATTTAGTTGAATATAAGTCCTAACTATAGATTTGTTTATAATGGATAACTTCTGTTTTCTTGTATGTTTCTTATGAGGTTCTTATAATAACTTCACCTTACAGATGACCAAACTGAGCTTCATTGGGTGGCCTGAGATCAAAACGAGAGGGAGCCTATATCTGATGAAGAGTCACTCATAAATGGATTCAATTCCTGGTTCCGATTCTGATGTATGACCTTAAAGAAACAACACCTCTCTACTTCAATTTCCTCTTTGTGGAGCCAGGATAATGGTAGCACTAGCCTTCCAGAGGTATTGTCAACCTTTAAATGAGACACATGGCCTTCATACCTATCAGCGAGGTGTTTGTGAGACGCGTGTTCTGAGATGATCTGTGTATACTGCTCAGCACAAAGGCTGCTCAGAGCAAGCCAGTGATTGTGAAAAAAGGTAGTTGTGATAACATCACAACAGAAGCTAATTCTTTAGGCCTTCTATGCTATAATGCTTTCCAAGACTTAACTGTTTCAGTAAAAGTAGTAAATTAGTTTTGTTTATTTATTTTAGTAAATTAGTTTTAATAAAAAATTTAATTTTGTGTATTGCCCAGAAAGAAGGAAGAATGCAATGATAAGAATGGAAAACCTACATTGGTTATTAAAATGGTTATTTATTACCAGTATCATTGAACTATCTGCTTTGCTTATCTAATTCTGTGTAACAAAATACCCCCCAAAAGTTAGTATCGTGAAACAAACCCTATATTAGGCCCATCATTTTTGTGGGTCAAGGCTTTAGGCCGGCCCCTGGGAGAAGACTCATCTCTGCTCCACTCACCTTTAGCTATTGTGTCTCAAAGGCTGAGGGCTGGAATCACCACTCCTGTCTGGGGGGTGATGCTGGTAATATCCACCACAGCTGGGGCCTTTGTGGTGAGCCTTCTGGGGCGTCACTTTGTCTCTGCGTGGCCTCTGTCTGTGGGCTTTCCAGGATGGTGGCTTCAGGCAGCCAGACTGCCCACATATTGGCAAGGACTTCATAAGACAAATGTCCTGAGAGAGAGACAAACAGCCAGCGGAGGCTGGACCCCCTTTGCTAGCCTAGCTGAGAAGACACACAGTACCACTCCTGCTACATCCTAGCCGGGAGAAGCGAGTTGCTAGGGCTGCCTGTGGCCAAGGAGAGAATTACGCACCATCTTTTCATGGGGGGTTTAAAACCATCACCTTCTCAAGGCTCCTAATAACTTCTTTATTTATTAATAGTAAGGGTGGGGCAGGAATCCTTGGTGGTCCAGTGGTTAGGAGTCTGCACTGCAAGAGGCATGAGTTTGATCCCTGGCTGGGGAGCTAAGATTGAACATGACATGCAGTGCAGCAAAAAAAAAAAACACACAAAAAAATAGTATGGGCAAGTTAGTCATAAATATGTTGGGAGTAGGTGGGGAGCAGCTGTGTGTAAAGAAAAGACTTTACCTCTGGCCTCAGGAGATTACAGGTCAGGTGGGAAAGCTAATACTTTCCTAAGAAAAGATAACCAGGAGTACCTTTAGGGTAGAAAGTTCCAAATGATAAACTGTGCTTGAGGTGAGGAGGCCTGTGTTCCAGCTCCAGTCCTGCCACCAGCGTGCGGTGTGACAGAGTCTGGGCCACGCAGGGCCTCTGATTTCCGTTTCTCTGTCGGGGCAGATGGTGGTGGGGCACCCTGAGTGGAGAGGGAGAGCCCTCTGCTCCCGCTGACGTGCTCCTGTAAGCTGTCAACCTGAGAAGGAGGTTTCACTCCAGTGTACCAGTTTCTTAAACCGGTCAGTATGTCTCTAAGTGCCCTGGGGAACCCAGAAGCAAATCAATTCATATGCGCTTCATGAATGGATACATCTGTATTATATACCTGTATATATCTAACTGCCTTATATATATACAAGTATATAATATACAGGTGTATGTGTATATATATATATATATGTATATATTTTATGACAGCATGGGGATAGGAAATTTTTATGTCTTTGCAATTGATACATGTGATGTAAAACAAATACAAAAGGAAATATGAAGATTGTATATATAGAATATACAGTTACAACTCTAAGATATAGATATGAAATTTATATATAAATATAACCATTAAATGTCAAATAATTGTCTGCAGGGACTGACCCCTGTGGGCAATGGGCATGTACTGCCCTCCAGGCTGCAGACTCAGTTACAGTTGCCCCTTTTGTCACCCAATTTGAGCAAGTTACGTATCCTCACTCACTCTAAAGAGCCACGTCCAATCAGGTAACAACTTTGAATGACTCTACAGGGTCCCTTCAAAGTCATAAAAAAGCATTGGTTTGCTGACTTTTTTTTGATTGTTGTTCCTGCTGTTGTTCATACCCATCTGTGACCAAATACATGTGTTAAAACACACGTTTATTGAGTGTCTTAAAAACGCCCTGGTGGCTCAGATGGTAAAGTGTCTGTCTACAAGGTGGGAGACCCAGGTTCGATCTCTAGGTCAGGAAGATCCCCTGGAGAAGGAAATGGCAGCCCACTCCAGTACTATTGCCTGGAAAATCCCATGGACAGAGGAGCCTAGTAGGCTATAGTCCATGGGGTCACAAAGAGTCAGACACGACTGAGCGACTCCACTATTGAGTGTCTATAGTATAAACGCTTGAATATATAAAGAAATGTCCTTTAAATAAAATTTTCTGTTGAATCCTCTGGGAAGCAAAAAGAGAAAGCTCCTCTTATAAACACAACTCTGTACTGTACGCAGACTTCTTTTTATTACTACAGCATTCATTGTACATATATCTACAGAATCATAGTGCCTTGTCTCCTGGGTCTCTGGACATCATTAAAATGTTTCGTTGGTTACAGTTCTGATTTTATCTGTGTCTTGGTCTTCTCCATTCTTGCCCTTTTAAGGTCCTCCTCTGGCCAGTTGTAGTACCTCTGGGCCCCAGCCCAAAGTCTCTGTGATGGGTAAACACTATATTCCCATTAAGATGGATGAGTCTTTGTCAGCAGCACTGCTGGAGAAACCATCTGTTAGGTCCAGGCCATCTGTGCTTCAGGAAAGTCCTGGAAGGCTGTTGAATTGCAGAGCCACCCAGCCCTTCCATCCTGGTAGAGAGCAGTCTGCCTGCTTAGATATGTGAGGAGGTCTTTATGCATTCCCTTGTTGAATCCTCCAAAACCTTGTGAGGTGAGGAACTAGAGACACCAAAGTGCTGAGCAAGCTGTCAGAGGTGAAGACTGTAGCAAGGGGCGAGGCTAGAGCTGGTCAGCACATCGGGGCAGGGGGTGCAGGCTGGCACGGGCATGGTTCAGGACCCTGGAGTTGGGGGGGTGGGCACGGAGATAGAGGCTGGGAGGCAGGAAGCATCTCAGAGAGTTTTAAAGAAAAAGTAGCCGAGCTTGGCAGCAAGGAGGCAAAGGAGAGGAGGGGAAGGAAGAACTAAGTTACTACAGATTGAGACCTGCTGTGGGGAAGCGAACATGTTACTGATTGAACTGAGGAGTCTCATGTCCTCGAGGTGTAAACAGGATTTTTTTCCCCCCAAAACTACTACCAGTGATGCCCTGTTCAACCAGTGTTTCTGCTGGATGATGTTCCTTTAAAAACACCTCAGGTGAGTTGATGCCTTTTCTGTGGGTTTTGGTGTTAGCAAGTCTGGTTTCAGTGACTCTCTGGGACAGCTTCCCAGGGGTGCAGCTATGGGGGACCCCGCTCTCAGAAGGGGCCTTGCAATTGAATGCTCTGCTGATGCCATCTTGACATTCTTAGTGATGCCGTCCTTGGATTTGAGCTTGTAAGTCTGGTGGGACAAGGCACCCAGGCTCTCGGAGCTTCAGCCCCATGTGGGAGGCCTTCTGCCACCTCCCACCTCCTCTACCCCAAATGCCCGCAGAAATGCCCCCCTTCCTGCCACTGCCCAGTAATGGCTCCTGCCTGTCCCGCGGGGGCGCCTGGAGGAGCCACGCAACCCAGGGCCTCCACATGGGGCACAGGTGCCAGGTCCCAGGATGGACAACACGCTGGGTGAGCCTCTCACCCACTCCCGCCCAGATGCTGGCACGGAGGCTACGATACCCCTGGGGATCCAACAGCCCTGGGCAGGGGAGGCTGGGAGCTGTTAGGCCCAAGTCTGCACGTTTAGGCCCATCCTTTGTTGGCCGAGTGGGATCCCGGTGCTGGAGGAAGAATGACGTTAAGTGGGAGTAAAAAGCTCCACCACAGTTTGAGAGGCCATGGGTGAAAGGACAGAGCTTTACATTTTAGTACCTTTCAGGGTTGATTTTTCTTTTTAAACAAGTGGTCTCACATTTTTCTTTTGCATTGAACCCTGAAAATAGTATAGCGAATTTGGGTTACTATGTCTGTAAAAATTTTTTTATTGGAGTCCAGTTGATTTGCAATGTTGTGTTAGTTTCAGGTGTAGAGCAAAGTGAATCAATTATTCATATATCCCCTCTTTTTCTGATTCTTTCCCCATGTAGGTTATTACAGAATATTGAGTAGAGTGCCCTGTGCTGTACAGTAAGATTATTACCTTTTAACCATTTTATCCTTTTACAAAGTCTGATTCCATGTTCACTGAGTATGCCCGCTCGCCTCTCCCCTGCCCTCCGCCCTGCTAGCTCCTCCAGGGTGGGGTGGAGAAGGGACAGGATGGCTCTGGGGACTCGGGGAACGTGACAGCCCCATGTCCGGGAAAGGAGGGTGCCGCCTGCTTTCTGTTGTTCATGTGATTGCTGGAGAACTCGTCTACTACAGACTTGGGGTGGGGAGATGGGACTCCCCCAATCCTGCTGATAAGGGGCTTGCTCCCAAGGAGTTTCCCGGGTAATGGTGGTCTCTCCTGGGTCCTGACCACCACTGATGGTGACCTCTAGTTGGCAGTTTCATGCAGGTTCATGTGAGGCAGCGGGACCCTGGGACCCACCCTGACCCCAATCTGTCCTCCCTGCTCCTGGCTCTGGAGCCTCGGGGCTCAGGTAGGTACTGTCCCGTGCATCAGGGAGTTCTTGGCCCTTCTGTGCCATGCTGGTTCTCCCCAGAGCTCTGTTGGCACCGGGACTAGTTGGCCATTCCAGTGATTCAGAGTTCATCCAACTAGAGAACAAAGGACCTCTGTCACCATCTCTCAGTTACACAAAAACTTCCAGACACATCTCTCTTCTGAACTTAAACCTTGGTTTTTGAGGCACAAAACAATCTAAAAAGGCTGTAACTAGTTGGTTGTTAAGAGATGACTGATCCTTACAAACACTGCATTTCTCCCCTAATCTCCAAATAGCCCAGATCATCCTCTCTTGCCCATGGGGGCAGAACAAGCAGGGGGCTACTTGAAAGAACTGAGCCCTCTTTGGACTTAAATTTAACATCTTTGCTTCCAACAGAACACTAACTCCCCTCCAATCCCTGCAATCATTTCATAATTTCTAGGGCAGCAAAGGATCTTAATTAGCAGACTTCTCAATATTCTGTTATCCACATGAAAGCGTATCATGTTTGCAAGCTCAGCAATGAATATATGTGTCAACATCATTAATACGTATTTACTTAGTATCGGTAATGTGCATACCATTTAGGGAGAGTCTGCATAAGACATGGGGCTTCCCACGTGGCGCAGTGGTAATAATCTGCCTGCCAATGCCAAAGATGCAAGGTTCAATCCCTGGGTGGGGAAGATCCCCTGGAGCAGGAAATGGCAACCTGCCCACTCCAGTATTCCTGCCTGAGAAATTCCATGGACAGCGCAGCCTGGCAGGCTGCAGTCAATGATGTCGCGAAAGAGATATGACTGAGCACAGCACATGCCCCGTGGAGCCTGGAGACCACAGTACAGAGTAGGGCCTTGAAGGGCGCATGGGATTTAGAGAATCTGTAAGAAGGAGGAAGTGCTTTTCAGAGAGGGAGAATAAATAAAAGAGTGGAGTTCAGATTGTCCCTAGTATTTGAGGAATATTCCACAATACACAGAGTCTTAGTCCATTCAACACCAGGGTCTCCAAATGAGCAAGACAGAAGGACATTTTGTCTTCACCATCAGCGGGTTAACTAGTGGGCCAGCCACAGCCCTCCACAGGCGCAGCGATGCTCAGACACACTGATGCGAAGACAGACACTAGTTCTCAGAAACAGTGAGATCCAGGTACAGTGCCGGCCAGCCTGGAAGATCCAGTGGAACCCCCACCATGGGAGAACTGTGTCCCTGTTGATCAGGAGTCCAGAAACTTGTTCAGGAAATGAAATAATTTCTCTTGAAGCCAAGGTATCTGTCCTAGCAGAGGCTTCTTAGAAGCAGAGCTTGAGAAAGGGATGGGGTTGATCTGTGGAGGTCAGCTCTTCAGGAGACTGAGGGAAGGAGGTTTGAGGAGGAAGGGATGGAGCTGGAAAAGATGTGATGGAAGGGGAAGTCTTGCCCCGCTCATCCAGGGGGTACAGTGGGGATGTTGGACTGGACTCTGCAAAGTGGTCCTTCCTCGATGTCAGGGCTTGTGTTTCTGTAGCCTCTGTCAGATGGAGGCTCCAGGCTCTGGTGAGAGGAGAGGAGAGAAGAGACTCAACTCCTAGGCTTGATTCTGGTCATTCAGGGTCTTGGAGAAGGGGAGCAGGTATGAGCTGTTGGCAGCCAGCACTCCCGGCTGCCAGCTTACAGATGTAGAAGCTCAGGCAAGCACCCCACAGTGTTTACCCCAGTATCAGGAGAGGGACTTCTTACTCTCATGCAGTTCAATGTCACTCTTCACCCTACCTGCCTACCTGACTCAGATAGGGCCCCAGGCCCAGCTGCACAAGAGATCAGGGCCCATCACAAGGCTTCTCTAGGTAGCAAAACAAACAAGAGGCCACAGCCTTGACGTATTCTTTTCCCTGCTGTCAGCTGACAGCTCTCCTAGGCAGGGCAGCAGATCCCAGCACCATTCTATGTAAACCAAGCAAGACAATCAGAGTTCTTCGGTACAAAACAGACCCATGGGCAGGAATTAAGAAAGGATGTGTGTAGGTTTCCTTTTTTCCAGTTACACAAGGAAGTAACTTTGACTTTGAAGTGCAATATCTATGATTTATGGCATTTTGAGAATTGATTCATATTGAATCATTTTTATTGTATCAGAGCACCATACTTCCTCGTTAAGTGGAAAAACAAACCAGAGACAAAGCTATTTTAGTCTCCCAGATTTTCTTACTATAATTGAACCATGAAGGCTTTAAGTGTAAAAAGAAATGGAATGATACAATTTAAAATTCTTATCAATTCTGATGAGGAAGTGGTGGTTTTTGCAGAGTGGGTGGGAGTGAAAAGGGGAAGGAGTATGATAGGAATGAATTTGTCCAGATAAAGAAAAAAAAAAAATAGTCTTCTGTTTAAACAATCTTTCAACAAAAGATTTCCCTCAAAATTGACTTGAAATTTCTAATGTAATTCATTTTTAGAATTTTATACACACAGTTACAAAGTGGGGATCATAAAGTGGAAATAGTTTATAACCTGTTTTTTTAAATTAATGATGAATATGTTAAGTTATACAAATATATATATTTCTAAAATGCATTCTCAAATGGATAGCCTTCCATTTTGTGAACGTGTCATAATATGTTTAATTATCTTCTATTGGACATTTAATTTATTTCTGGGATGGTGACATTTTGATTTTAATTATGCATGGTGTCAAAACAGTATCATGAATACAGGCTGGATTCACATTTTTTGGTGACAAGATTTCCTTTGTCACTGACTAAAATTTGTAAAAGTACTTTTGCATTTTGTAACAATAAATTTACTAAGTGATTATATTCTTGATGAAATGTCTCCTGTGATGGAGACTAGTGCTATTTAGAAGCAGTTTTATTTTACAATTATCCCAACAAATATGTACTTCCACAAGCAGAATTTTCCATTTCAAGACTTCTGAGGTAAAGGAAATTGGTATAATCCTTATTTCTACAGTAAAATTAAAATCATGCCACAATAAAGTCCTTATACTAAGCAGCTAGTGACTCCTGAAAAACGATTTTTAACTTGGAAAACAACAACAACAAATGACATTGAATCACTAGCTTTTTTGGTAAGTCATTCATTATTAAGAAAATTTGAGAACCACCACTCAGTTTGAAAGTCCAGACAAACCACGCTGTTGTTCAGCTCCTCAGATGTTCTAGGGCTGGAGATGTGTCCCAGCTCTTGTGTTTCAGTTGAGCTGTCTTGTAAGTTCTTGGCCATAAATTGAGTAGAGGGCCACTGTACAATCTCTACAGTCCCTTTTATTCTAAGAACAGGAAGATGCAGAAAGTCACACAGAGTTAGACCTGGAGCCATGGATATTGCATTCTTACGATTCTGAACTCTGCAGAACACCTACACACACACACACACAGTTAATTTAAAACAAAACATAAAGGACTTTAATTCCAAAGTCAGCTACACCATTAACCAGCTGTCTTAGAGTTAACCTTTGTGTATGTGTCAGTTTTTGCATCTATCAGCATAAAGAGGTTAAACTAGAGTGGATGGAGATCCACAGACTTTTAGTGCTAAAAGGGACTGTCAACATTTAAAACAGGCAAGCAGTTTAGCCAGTAACATCGAGGCTCTTTGGGAATAGAGGAATTGCAGTTTGGAACACACAAATTATGGCAAATCTTAGGCAAGTCCAGAGAACAAAGATGAAGAGCATTTTTTGTTTTTATTAACGCAATCACCCTTTTGGTTTGATTTTTCTCACATTTCATTTGTAGAAAGGCGGAAGGGGAAATGGTGTTAAGAGACAGAGTTTGGGTTGTGGTGGCCTCTCATTGGCTGAGTTGCAGCGATTTCTCATTGGCTAGGTCCTTCCTGGGTGAGGAGAAAATCTTTCTTCTCCCATCCAGGGTATGTAAAGGAATCTGGGAGAGGTACCTGCCTGAACACCCCAACTTTAAGACTTCCCAACTCCATTTTGAGTGGTTTCCCAGTCTTCATTTTCCTAGTATTTTGTGGAATCGGTGCACTCCTTTTTCCAAATAGGAAACTACACGGGTGGGGGTGGAAGGACAGAGAGGGAGGACCGCAGCTCAAGTTCTTATCCAGATCATGTACCCCCAAATCCAGGGTGCTTTCAATGATTATGAATCTCACAGCTATTTTGTTCTAAAATTTATGAATTTATGATCATCCAAATGAGAGTTTGTCCTGACAGTGAACACTGATGACTAGAATCCTTTAAATTTGTCATGTTTTGGGAGGTGTTGCTAAAAACTGGCAGTCCGCTAACCAGCTTTGAGTGCCCTTTAAACAGGGGTTGTTTTGCTGTTCATCCAGGGAGAATAAATTTAAACCATCATCTAGCTTTCTTGAGTCCATATCTGCCTGTTCTCAGACTCAATCCTGTGGCTAAAAGCATGGCCAAAAATAGCAACACAGAAAAACAGATACAAACAAGTGGTAAGGGGGTAGGGGGAGGGTAAAGTGATCATGGAGCAGCCTGTGCTATTTATTAGATTCAAATCTTGAAACAGGGGCAGGCGTAATCTCGGGGACTCAATCTTATTTTGAAATAAAGTGCTTTCTATTATTTCAAGCATCAGCTGACCTTGGGGCTCATGTTGATGCACTCCTTTTTCCAAATAGGAAGCTTCATTCTAGACGTGGGTGGGGGTGGGGGTGGAAGGACAAGAGAGTAAGGACCGCAGTCCAAGTTTTTATCCAGATCATCTAATACCCAAGTGCAACCAGTTACTTTGTGGATGACAGTGTTCCCTCAGATTTGCCTGCAGCTGCCGCCCTTGCGAGGATAACACTCACTCTTTCTCTGGGAGGTTAAGGCTTCAAGCGAGTCTTAACTTGCAGACAGCAGTACAGCCCCCCTCCGAATCTGCCAGGTGTGGGGCGGAGAGGCTTCTCTGGCCCCAGTCATTTTCTCTGATGCAGATGTTGTTGGGGGGATTAGGTGTTATTAGCAGCTAGAGTCAGTGGGACAACACGGAAAGTAGGGGCGGGACGGGAGACATTTGTAGCAAGCAGAGAACCAGAAGTTGCTGGGTCATGCAGAAAAGCAGGTGGGGTTTGGCCCCAGACCAGGGGGTGGAGCTTTCTTTTCTTGCTCATTTCTTCATCACTGAGGAGGGCATTGCTAACTGTCCTTGAGCATGTTTTTTTTCCAAGGGGTGAGAAAGTAATCTTACCATACTAATTAAGCTCTAACTCACTCAAGGATGGGAAGGATTAGTAGAGGCCACTCTAGCTACCAAAAAGTTCCTAGAGAATATGGACCACCCCTCAGTATTCTGTATCATGGTGCTGTGACAACATGCCAGATGGGAGGATCAGTCAACTTTTCTGTAAAGAGCTGGTTAGTAAGTGTGGTCAGCTTTGCACGCCACACAGCCTCATTGAAGCTATATAACTCTGTTGTAGGCTGACAGCAAATATAGACAACAAATAAATGAATGTGTCAGTGTTTAAACAGCATTTAATTTACAGAAAGAGGGGAAGGATGAATTTCCAATTGGAAAATTTCAATTTTCTAGCTATTTCCTCCTAGTTACTCAGCTAGAAATCTTGGGATTATCATTGATTTCTTTTTCTCCTTTATCTTCCACATTTAATCTTAATCAGTATTATTACTGATTCTCCCTTCCCAGTAGCTTTTCTGTCATCTCCAAAGTCTTTTTTGACCAGCTTATCTAAAGTGGGTTCAGCCCAACTGTTCTCCATCTCAGCGCACCGTTCCCTTCATAGCTTAGGCTACAGCATGAAGTTATCTCATTTATTTGCTTATTTGTTTATTATTTGTCTCCTGCACTAGAATGTTCCTGAGGACAGGTCCCTTCTGCATGGCACAAGGCAGATGTTTAGTGAATATTTGTTAAAAAGAAAGGACTGAGAAAAGTCTCCTGATCTGTAATTTCCCACATTATGGGTTTTATCTTTCATGTGAAATCTAGAGCCATGACAGGAAAAAGCATGTACGTGCGTGCTAAATTGCTTCAGTCATGTCTGATCGTTTGTGACCCTATGGACTGTAGCCCACCACACTCTTCTGTCCAGGGGATTCTCCAGGAAAGAATACTGAAGTGGGTTGCCATGCATTCCTCCACAGGATCTTCCCGACCCAGGGATCGAACCCTAGTCTCTTGTGTCTTCTGCATTGGTGGCAGGTGGATTCTTTACAACCAGCGCCACCTAGGAAGCCCCCATTTAACCTTAATTAATTCCTTATTCCAAATACAGTTGCATTGGCAGATTAGGGCTTCAGTATACTATTTTGTGGGGACACGATTCAGGTCATAGCACCCCCATGACAGGACCTGTGTCCTTTGGTCATGGGAGGCAGCAGCCAGCCAGAGACCATGAGCAGGATGGGAGCAGAGGAATAAACACCCTCCCTTCATTCTCATCCCTTCATCAGAACTGCTCAGACTGTATGAGAACCAGACCACAGCCCAAAAGGTGAAGGAGACAACCGATAGAATTAATAGTAAAAAGCCTCGTGGATCTGGAGTGGTACACAAGCCCATTAACATCCACCCAAACTTGTTTGTGAACCAAGTTTGTGTCTTCATCACAGAGGATACTTGGAGTCCTACCAGCTACTGAATTGTCATGAGGTGATGTCAATTCAGTCATGCCCGGGGCTGGAGCTAAAACATTAGTGATCCCTAGGATTTTTCATGCAAGGTAACAGAGGGAAAAAGGAAGAAAAATCAAATAACATTAACAATAGCAGATCCAGTCCCCACACCTGTAACTGGACACTGCAGAGCCTCTTTCCTCTACCACACATTCATCTCTGTGTCTTTCTTTGTCTCTGCCAGACCAGTGGCTGGGCAGGTCTTTCCTTCTGGTATATTTGAGCTTCATTTTTCTAAGGGCCTGAATCCTGATTATGGGTTGGAAGGACTGATGCTGAAGCTCCAATACTTTGGCCACCTGATGCAAAGAACCAACTCATTGGATGCTGGGAAGGATTGAAGGCAGGAGGAGAAGGGGACAACAGAAGATTAGATGGTTGGATGGCATCATTGACTCAACGGAGATGAGTTTGAGTAAGCTCCGGGAGTTGGTGACGGACAGGAAAGCCTGGCGTGCTGCAGCCCATGAGGTTACAGAGTCAGACACAACTGAGTGGTTGAACAACATCAGGTAGATAAGCAAATGAATCCCAGAACCTTACTTTGAGGATCTCCTCTTGAAGTCATTATGTAATACAGGTTTCCCCTGCTCTCTGAAAGTAGAGTGTTCCTATGAAACCTTGTGTAAGTTAAAACAGCATTAAAGTGAAGAAGCAATTGTCTTAGGACACATCTTGCTAATGGATGCACAGAATAAGTAGAGATAGAGCACAGGTGTTCACAGACAGTTCAAAGCCATGGCTGCTTGATGCTGAATGTGCTTCCCAGGGGAGGGGCTGGGTGGTGCTGCTCTCACTAGCTGCAAAACAAAGTGAATGCTAGCTAGTTTTTCTTGCCTTTTTTCTTAAAAGTGAAAATTCTCTCTGGATTTGTTTTGGTTAGCAAAAGCAGACACTAATGTAGGTCTTTCACAGAAGCACAGCAGCATAAAGCAATTTTTCAAAAAGCTGTATCAAAATATGCAGCAGGAACCACATGGAGACTCAGACTGATGCCGGATGGGGTTCTTGGCCTTCTTCAATCAATAAAAATTTAAAAAAATAAGAAAAAACATTATTTTTGGTTGCCCACGATCTTCATGTCTGCCCTTGGGCTCTCTCTAGTTTCGGGGAACGGGGGCTGCTCTCTGGGTGCTGTGCGCAGCCTCTCACTGCGGTGGCTTCTCTTGCTGCAGAGCCTGGGCCCTAGGCGCACGGCTTCAGTCGTCGTGGAGCCTGGGCTCAGATGCTCCGAGGCTTGTGGGATCTTCCTGAACCAGGAATGGAACCTGCGTCCCTTGCGCTGGCAGGCAGGTTTGTATCCACTGCCGCCAGGGAAGTCCGGTCAATAGAAACTGACCAGAGGCCAGAGCAGAAATTCAGGCAAGCCTTTACTGGGGCCCCTGCGATCGCAGGGAGCAGAGAGAACAAGCAACAAGTTCCCTTACCTGCTCCCAGAGAAAGGTGAGCTGGCTCCTTCTATGGGGTGAGGATAGGGGTGAAGCCAGGGGCCAGAGGCATCTGACTTCAAGGGGCATGCACAGCACTTTGCTTTTGCTCCCAATGGTTGTTTTTGCTCCAGCTCTTCAGAAGTGGCAGTTGGAGTTTTTTGGGGATTTTTTTTTTGGTCATTTCATGTCTTTTGTACAGAATTTGCCCCAACTTCACACGCACACAGTTATTTTTAGTCCCTTATAGTTTCTTTGTATTTTACTGCTTGAGCAGGTGTTTGTCCAGGTGCAAGCACTGCCGCAAAGGGTCCCAGATGCCAGCCTTTCTCAATACTGCTCAGGATTCTCACTGGTCCAAACCACACAGAAGCCAGAAACCAAGAAAATGTGTTGACGTGGTCCAGCCAGAGTGGCCTCTGGGGGCAGAAAACTAGGTTGAGGAAGGTGAGAGAGGATCTTGAAGGGCAAATAACAGGTCTCAAGTATCATTATACTCTTGAAACACAAGTTGAACCTTCCTTAAAACAGAATCTCACCTGTGAAGGCTTTTTATTGCCACAAAATAAAATCCAAAAGACTTAACATGATACCTAAATCCTCCCACAATCTCTCCGCATCACAGCTTTCCTGCTTCCACTTTTATCTCTTTCCCAAACCATGTTGCTATTTGTACCAGGTACTTTGTAGTTTTGTTTTTTTGTAACTGACACCAGGAGGCATTTCTCCCCCATCTGTTCTTAAAGTGAAAGTGAAAATGAAGTCACTCAATTACTTGCTCTTTGTGACCCAGTGGACTGTAGCCTACCAGGCTCCTCGGTCCATGGGATTTTTCGGGCCGGAGTACTGGAGTGGGTTGCCATATCCTTCTCCAGGATATCTGTTCTTAAAACCCAGTTTAAAATTTTGTCCTTCTGAAGCTGTCAAGGGTACATTCAATGCAGTTCCTTCTCTCCTCCGTCTGTACTTCAAATGTGCTATCCTTCTTAATGGAATCCCTACTATATTTATGGATTGTGTTAATAGCGTTGACTATATCATTTAATTTCCATAGGAATCCAGAGATAGTGCTATTCAGATTCCTTACTACAAGTAAAGAATCTGCTCATCAGAGTGATCTAGCTGTGACGACCTTGCCCACTGAGGACCTCAGCACAGCTAGAGACGGGGCAGCCAGAGGTAGGGAGCCTCCTGATGGGATGTTCTGTGAGGTACAGGGCACCTCCTGGGGGGATTCTTGCCAAAATGTTTAGCTTAAAGCTAATCATGTCTTTAGATCTAACAACCAGTTTGCAGGGAATATAGGGAGTGGAGTACCATGGTAAAATAGTACATGAAGAAACAGGCAAAAGCATGAGACAGGACCTCCTGTAAGACACCTGGACTGCTTCCAGCCAATAGTCAATTTTATGGAAAAAAAAAAAATAAGATGCAGAACCATTCTAGGTGGAGACATAGCAGATACAGAATAGCCAAATACAATATATCACCTACAGTGGGGTCCTTCTTTGCCTGAAGTCATAAATCATGTTAACACACAGAGTTGGGATTCAAGTTTATCTTTGTCTGAGGTGGTAGAGCAGCCGTCTGTGCCCAGCCCAGATCCTCCTGGCACCCAGCATTCCCATCAGCGTCAGAGGCATCTGACTTCAAGTACTCGAGGCTCTCTGCCTGGGGGCTTTTTGGGGGGCCGATGCCTGGGGCAGTTCAGAAGGGGTTGGGGGGTTAATGGGCCTGGAGTAGCCTTCAGCCAATAAAGGAGAAAGTTTGGAGATTAAACCACTCATGATTTCTACCATTTCCCAGAGGTCCCTGGCAGAATGTATATCCCCTCACAGAAGTCATCTCTTCATTATTAGCACATCCTGCGTGTGCTTCCTTCCCGCTCCATCCCTCTCTCCCACTGCACGGGCAGTGCTCCCTGAGGTCACTCTCCAAATAAACCACTAACACTCAGCACCCTTCTTGTTCCACTTGGTGCTTTTTCTGGCACTTGGTTTATGATGAGCACTTATGAACATTTTCAAAATGAGGTAATAATTGAAGTAACTCACTGTAAGATGCTAGTGATGACTGAATAAGTTCATTTTGTACTTTTGCAAAAATGGACTTAGAACAACCTCCGAGAACATGATGCACTGGTGAGTCAAAGTGTCTCTGAGCCTATCAGGGAGAGAGGATGTGAGGATGATGTATCAGCGTGAAGGACACAGCCTCACGCCTGGCAAAAGAGCTGCCCAGTAATAAGAACCTTTGTGGTTACATGTCTTTCCCAAGAGGTGGCGAAAACAGTTTTCTCCATCTCAGAAATTTCCCTATAGTAGTTGTGCAAAGCTGAGTAAGACAAATTTTACATCCTGCAACTTCTTTTTCAAAATATATTTGCAATGTTTACAATATATCACATAAACCAAGTAACCAGCTGCACATTGTACTAGGAGCCCACTTACCAAATATTACCTCATTTTCACAGCTTCCTGGTAGCAAATTTTCTTCTTTCATTTCTCTGTCTCCTTATGACATCTTTGGGATTGTTCAACCTATCTAGTTCTCTCATACCGTCATTTATGAGAATTTCCCAGCCTGTGGATCTTACTTTCTAACAATCAGCTTGATCTCCTTTGTCTCCTTAATCTAATGGCATAATTTATGAAGTTTGCAAAAAATTTTTCTGTTCATATTACTGATTATGCAATCATAATGAAACTAGTTCTCGACTCTAGTAAGCATACTAGATATAGCGACTAATAATATATTCACAACTATGAATTTGTTTACTCTTGATAGCAATTTAATAATATTATGTAGTGACTTTTTTGTCTATTTAGCATTTCTTGTTCTTCAACAAGTATAGATTTTTGTCACTCTTCTTAAACTGTCCCCTTTTATTACTTCTCTCCTTTCATTAGGTTAATTACCTGTATAAATGCAATGGTCTCTTACTCTGTGAGTTTACACCTAGTGATGGGAATGTTCTACATTTGGGCTGTTCAGTAGGGTAAAGCATCAGTCACATATGACTGGTGAGCACTAGAAACAATGGCTAATGTGACTGAGGAACTGAAAATTTCATTTGATTTACTTTTAATTAATTTAAATTTAAATAATCACATGTGACTACCCCATTGGACAGACTAGGTCTTGCTAGACTTTGTTTCAGTTTATACAACATAAATATTTTCCACCTTTGTCTTGGTTTTATTTTCTTCAGATATCTGTATCATCTACCCTACACAGTTGTGATAAAAAATATTAGTGGTGTCTGCAAAATAAACATATTCCAAAATTTTTTTTACAACTGTGCTCTACTTGAAAAGTTAAGAAATGTGGTTCACAAAATTGCCTTTGACTAAAACATTAGTAAGTGGTTGCACTAACATACTAATAATTGCTTTGATCAGTCAGCAATCTGTTACTCTGCATAAAGTAGGGAAAAATATCATGCTACTCACAGGACATTTTCAAATGAGGAAAATTGTACATAGAAGCCAATGGCATATTACTCAGCCTTTAAAAAGAATGAAATAATGCCATTTTCAGCAACATGGATGAACCTGGAGATTAAGTCAGACAGAGAAAGACAAATAGCATTATAATATTGCTTATATGTGGAAGATAAAAAAAACACAAATGAGCTTATTTACAAAACAGGAACAAACTCACAGACTTAGAGAATAAATTTATGGGAACAAGAGGGAAAGGGTGGAGGGGAGGGATAGATTGGGAGCTTGGGATTGACAGGTGTACCCTGCTACATTTAAAATGGATAACCAACAGAGACCTACTGTATATAGCACAGGGTACTCTGCTCAATATTCTGTAATAAACTGTATGTAAAAAAAAAAAAAGAGAGAAAAGAAGCCAACAGCTTATTCACTGCCCGGAGATAAAGTTGTGAAATAGATTAAATTTTTTAAAAGATTTATTTACTTCTTATTTTATTTTCGGCTGTAGTGGGTCTTCATGGCTGATGCAGGCCTTCTCTAGTTGCGGGGAGCAGGGGCGACTGTCTAGTTGCAATGCTCGGGCTTCTCGTTGCGCTGACTTCTCTTGTTGCGGAGCTCGGGCCCTAGGTACGTGGGCTTCAGTAGTTGCAGTGAGCGGGCTCAGTAGTTTGTGCTCCTGGGTTCTAGAGCACAGGCTCAAACGTTGTGGTGCAGGGGCTTCGTTGCTCCACAGCCTTTGGGATCTTCCCGGAATAGGGATTGAACTGGTGTCCCTTGCATTGCAAGGCGGATTCTTAACTGCTGGACCACCAGGGAAAGCCTGTTAAGTATTTTTGAGTCATCTCTGATCTGTTTTCTACCCCCTCTCAGAGTCTGCTCTCCCCTAAGAGACCCAGAGTCATCCTGTTTCTGCAGCCGGCCGTTTTGCCACGTCCCTCTACCCCTCCTCCAGTGTGAACATTACCGCTGATCCCTCTATCAACTCATTTTCATCAAGTGCCCAGAACTGGTAGGCTTCGTTGTCTCCCCCAGAAGTGTGCGCAGCGCAGCCACAAGGCGCGTGGCTGGGAGGGCAGGCCTGGAGCAGGGGTGCTGGGTTTGTTTGCACCCACGCTCAGCCACCTACATCGGAGCCAGTCCCTTTATCTGTCCCTCAGCTATAACAGGAGAACAACAGGCCCTTCCCATGGCGTTAACGTGAATATTAAAGAAGCTCCATATGCAAAGGTGTTTAGTGCTGGGTACACAGTAATTAATCAAATAAAGGTTGTT